>NC_140449.1:8251097-9451097 GCF_963576455.1 Neolamprologus multifasciatus | reverse complement strand
CACACACCTACATGTTGTACGTGAACAACAAGGACCCCCTGTGGTTCGTGGCGCTAGCTAGTTATGCTAATGTCTCTCCTCACTAAGACTGTCAAGGAGTGGAACCGGATTAGCATAAAGTTGATTTCAAAGCATGTACACACGTATACCCGGGCATCTGGCCTATTTCAAATAATCACTCCTCATACTATAAGCTAACAGCACATGGGTGTCAGGCATTAATAGAACATATATGTGTGTGCAAAAGCAATCACTGCAATCGTGACATCCTGAACTTAACCCTGTCTGCAGATCTGTAGCATCAAAGTAATTTGCAGTTTTGCTGAGAAAGAGATTTGGAGTTAGAATTGGATTTATTGGATTAAAACAAATCTATATATAAAAGATCCCTTGAGAATATACAGAATATACCCGAAGCAAAGAGATAACAAAAAAACCCAAACAGGTAACCAGTTTCCAGATGACCTTCTTGGAACAGGGATGCAGTAACCGTATCCAGTAACATAAAATGTTCAAATATAGACCAGCCTATTAAGAAGTGCAGGTATAGACACAATAAATAGTCAACAGACTATAAAAGGGAATTCCGTGTGGAGAGAGATTATACATTTTATCAATCTTGTTTATGGAAAATAAAATCCCATTTTAAAATATTCAAAATTTACCAGTCGCAAATCCTGTCTGATTACCCTGAGAGCATCTTTGGTCCCTTTTCTAATAAATCTTTCTTTAATCAAAAGAACCATGTCAAAATTTTTCATTATAGAAATTTATTTGAGATGCGTAGTACCGTAGTCTTCTTAATCCCTGAATGATATGGCAGGAATTATGTCATAAGATGTAAGGTTACAGATTTTCTTATGCCTAAAACAGAAATCTGTAACAAATTATTCTATCAGCTCCAGCACAACACAGTGAGTTTCATCAGATGTTTCGCTTATTTCTCTCTCTCTCTCTCTTTTCACTTTCCCTGTATCAAGAAACAACAGATGGATGGAGAGGAGGGAAGTGGGGGAAGTGGAGTGGCAGGAGAGCGAGGGAGGGTGGGAAAAAGAACCGGGGAGGTGGGGGGGGGGGGGGTTCTTCTCTTTTTTTTCTCTTTCCTTTTTAAATCTAAACTGAATCTAAACTCTGTGCTGACATATGCTGACCTGCAGAGGAATGTGCCATATGCTCAGAAATTCATCAAGCGCTACCAGAGGCAAACACTGAATGAGCTATGTGGATTCAAGGACTATTGGAAACCTTAATGCTCTTCCATAAGTGCTGCTGGTGAACATCGCTGCAGAAGCTGTGAAATAGTCTTTGTTGCTGCAACAGGCAGAGGTTTAATGGGGGCGATTAGCTTTGAATATAGAGCCTGGCACGTAAATGCCTAGTTGAATATATGAAATATAAAAAAAGGAGCAAGGCCTTTTAATGTACCAGTAAATTCGCTTTACAACTCAGTGGTGCTTTTCAATGCATACATAAAGCTTGAGATAAATGTTGTTTGGGACTGGTGCTCACCTGATTTTTGCCCTATAGACCCTGGTCTTCATGAGAGTATTTTCCTAATACTGGATGTAATACAAAGTGCAGTTCAAATCTTAAAACACTGCATTGAGTGGTACCAGGAACCAGTGTTGTGACAACACATAACAGGTAATTTAGCAAAGAACCAGTTTTAAATTTTATCTTTGTCCACTTTATCACTAGCAGCCTGTCACAAAAACACATCATTAGCTCCCTTTTTTTTTTATTAGCTAAATCAACAAAAACTGCCAAAGATAATTTGGCAAAAAATGTTAGTTTTGCCCCAACAAAGTGATTGTTAAGAGCTATGAGCTGAAAACTTGGTAAGTGCTGGCATGGTGTGCAGTGTGTCCTTAAAAAATTGAGGAAATTAGACAAGTGGAGGATGAAGGATGTAGCATTTGGAAAGTGTCTGATGAGCAACAGCTTAATTTTTCAGCATTACAACGATCTCAAAAACGCTGACAATACAGTAAAAGAATACCTGCATAGAAAAACGTGCAATGGAACAGTATCAGTCATTAGCCAGATCTACCCAGAGCTCAGACCTCAACATTGTTGAAGCAGTGTGGGATCATCTTGACAGAGAAAAGAACAAAAGCAGCAAACATCCAAAGAAGAGCTTTGAATGTCCTTCAAGAAGCATGGAGAACTATTCCTGATGACTGCTTAAATACTTACCAGAAAGCTAAGAAAATTCAGACTGTGTTGAAGATTAAAGGTGGTCATACTAAACACTGACTTTCAAGCTCATCAGAATTGTCTGATTGACCAACGGGGATTATGCCCCGGTGTTGCGTTTCCTATTCAGAAGCATTCACATTAACAGTGTTTGACTTATTTCTCTCACAGCTAGAAGAAGAGGCAGAATGTGGCACTGCAGCTTTAAATGGAAACATGCAAAATATCAGTCATGTATCAAAATATGATACTCCAATGAAAGTTTGAAGCAAAACATAATTTCCATACACAGGTAAAGTATTTTGTCCTTTATAGTCATTAACTTTATCTAACATGTTTGTTTTTCCAACACCATGAGATACCGTCTCAATGCGAAACTGTTTTGCATGTAAATACCACCTCCGTTTGGAATTTAGCTACTGTTATAAATGCTTTTTAAGCCTTTGACTTCTTTCTTTTTGCCCAGATGTAAAGAAAACACCCCTGAGACAAACCATTTAAAGGTCGCTGTTATATTCAATGACATATGCCTCAGCTGGACAAAGATAAATGAAAATGGTTTTCAAAGCTTTTTCAGTATTTCAGGAAATGCAGAAATAGTATGAAATTCATACACTCTGAAAAATGTGAATTTCATAAGGAAATCTTTTCAAATCAACTGAGCAAGTAGAGGGATGCCCCAAAGGCCTCGCCTTGATCACGAGTGGAGGTATATCCTCTCTCTCTCTCTCTTTCGCACACACACACACACACATAAACAGAAAGTGCGATATGAGGGTTCTTCCCACAGATATGATGGGATATCGTTTGTGTCTACCCGTTGAGGTCCCACCACGTGCATACACACATATGTGTACACACACTGCCTAGGCCCTGCTTGTCTGCCACGGGTGTCAGTACATCTAAAAGGTCTCAACATAAATGGGATTAATTCAGTCTCTCTCCCATCGGCAATCATTAAGCATTCTGTTTAAAGCGCAAACACACTCAAAATAAACGCACTACCAGTCTCCCCTGCTGAAGTAAATTATTCAAAGAAAAAAAAATTAAAGAAAGAAGGAAAGGGGGGAAAAGAGAGAAAGTGAAATAGGGGAAATATAAGTGACTCCTCTGAGGGAGGAGGTGCATTGGATAGGAGGCAGAGAAAAATAAGAGGTGGTGGGGGGGGCACGTAAAAGAATTGTTTTAGAGTTAAGAATCCTAAATGCAGCTTTGTCACCGAGGACTGATTTCTCCTTTTTCCTCTAGTTTTTCTCTTCTTCTTTTTCCCTCCTCATCTCCGTCGCTCTGTCCTGACATGTTCCACCCGCTCTCTCCAACTTTCTCCTCCCATCTCCCTCCCAGTTTGAAATCCCTGCATGCTGCTTGCCATACGTTAATAACTGTTTACTTCCCACTGAGAGCAATTAGGCTAAGAAGGGCTTATTGTTTTCTCCTTTCATATTCTTGAACTTTTGAAACTGGGCTTAGGTTTTCAAGTCTATCTTTGGTGGTCCTAAGTAGTTAGAGCGTGGTAGTCTGGGTCTCTTTAGCAAATGAAAAATGTTGGGACAAATCAGAGCAGAGCAGAAAGAGTCTGCGCTGGTCTCTGCTTAGTTTGGATTAGGCTTCTTCTGAATTTACGAACAAGGCTTTTATTTGATGTTAAGATTGCTACAGAAGGAGATTCTTTTTCATTAATAATCCGCATTGCCTATTAAACAGCAAACAAAACGTAAGATCAAGTTGACTGAAAAACTAAGTGGAAGCCACTTTTCTTTGATATCTCACACTCGGGTGGGGGTGGGGGCTTATGTTGAAATTGCCAGCCTCTTGCTGAAAGAACTGCTGCATTGACCAAAGGGTCCCCTATAAGCATCCACATGCACCACATATACATGCCTGGCATCACTGGGTCACTGTCATTTTCCAGTGGGCATTTTTAATGTTCCATTTCTAACGCTAACCACCAAGCTTTTGCTAAACCTAAGTATTTTTTTATTGTTCTAATCAAGCCAAGTAGGCATTTGAATGCCCTTGAATGAGGTTTGAATTTCTAGTGCGATGACGACCCTAATCTGAAGTGAATTATGAAGACAAAGATCTTCACACAGAATTTACTGATCACATATTTCCTTCATATGACTTCTTCTGTAGTAACTATATCAATATAAGCCACAAACGGTGCTGGGAAGGTTACTTTTAAAACATATTCAACTACAGATTACAGAATTCATGGCCAAAATGTAGTTTGTAACGTATTCCATCAAGTTACTCAATGCGAGTAATGTATTCTGAGTACTTTGGATTACTTAATATATTGCCATGCCTTTTAGAACTACATGAATGTAGCAATCACATCCTTCTGGCTGCTTCTTAACGGACTGTTAAGCCTAAATTTTTCTGACTAGACAATATATGTAATGTAGAGGAGCAAAGACTTAGGTTAACATAAGTTAACACAAGATAAGACATTAGCTCGGTGGCGAGTAGCCTTCAGTAAAAGTAATAAATCACACAGCAATAGTACATTGAAGATACTGAAGTGGCACATAACCCAGGTAGCTACCACAACTAAAACAAGGTAGTTGCAGTAGGCTAACGTTAGTTTAACGTTAGTGTCTTGACGCTGAGAGCAGCTTGGTTGCTGGCAAACAGCACTTGCATTGCACGGTCAGATTTCGCCCATCCCTTTCTTCTTTAAATGTGAAGCGGTATCGGAAGAAATGCATTCCTGCCCTGGCTCTGTTGTGCTGGCTCCGAGTCCATTGTGTATCTGACACCACCAACATTAACAGGACGCTTACATTAGAGCCTCTCATTGCGTGCTTTGTTTGGGTTTCCAGCAATGCGTGGAATTACCAAAATTAGAGAGGGGATAGCCTAACATACAAAATGGAAACAGGCCGCCGTGTAATCCATTTATTTTAACAAAGTAACTGTATTCTAATTATCGCTGCTTAAACAGTAACTGTAGCAGAATACAGTTACTCATATTTTGTATTTTAAATACCTAAGGCGGGTACAGGTATTCCATTACTCCCCAACACTGGCCGCAAATAACATTAACTAGTAATTGCCAATTGATAACAGCAACTTTTCACCAGATACTCGGTGCTTTTTGAGGTAATGTAAGGTAAACTGTTAACAAAAACAGTTTCTGAGACCTTTGTCTAACTCTAACAGATATTTTCATTGTTTAAAATTGACATAGATGTACTTAATTAAAGAGGGCAGCGTTTCTCTGTATGTACACAAGCTTCAATAATGGTCTTTTTTCTCACTTTAATGAAACTTGTGAAAAAAAGAAATGTCTTCATGCCTCTCTAATTTTATTCTATTGTCTTTCGCTTTACATATTCATGTGTAAATTTGTTCTTCTTTCCTGTTTCACATGTCTTTAGTATTCAGCACAACCTTGTTTTCTGCTATGCACATAACATAATATCATAGCCAGAAGTAGAGATTAGAGGTCACCATCTTTATATTCTTTTAATCAGAAGCAACACTTTAACAAATTATTTTTATGTATTATGCATTTGACGCAGTATTTTTTCATCTTGTTTAAGGAATAAGTCTTTATAATAAAAGTTATTATTTGCTGTATTTTACAAAGGCATAATTGTCATTAAATGTAACAATGAAACAGCGGTGATCAGCAGTGACTTATTGAAGAAAGATAGGACCTTTAGTTCAAGGAACATTTTTCACTTATCTAGAATGTTCTTTAATGCTGTTTTTTATTCATTTCGAAGGCCACCAAAAACTTGGCAAATCAGTCTTCTTGTTTTTGAAAAACAATGGCCGTTTTTACATATAAAACTAGACTGGGCGATCATGGCTCAAAGAGTTGGCAGTTCGTCTTGTAGCCAGAAGGTTGCCGGTTCGAGCCCCGGCTCGGACAGTCTCGGTCGTTGTGTCCTTGGGCAAGACACTTCACCTACCGCCTACTGGCGGTGGCCAGAAGGGCCGATGGCACGATATGGCAGCCTCGCTTCTGTCAGTCTGCCCCAGGGCAGCTGTGGCTACAACTGTAGCTCGCCTCCACCAGTGAGTGAATGAATAGTGGAATTGTACAGCGCTTTGAGGGCCCCGAAATGAATGCAATCCATTATTATTATTAAAAATTCAATTCAATTTTATTTATATAGCGCCAAATCACAACAAAAGTCGCCTCAAGGCGCTTCATAGGTACAGAGAAAAACCCAACAATCATATGACCCCCTATGAGCAAGCACTTTGGCGACAGTGGGAAGGAAAAACTCCCTTTTAACAGGAAGAAACCTCCATCAGAACCAGACTCAGGGAGGGGCGGCCATCTGCTGCGACCGGTTGGGGTGAGAGAAGGAAAACAGGATGAAAGACATGCTGTGGAAGAGAGACAGAGGTTAATAACAGATATGATTCAATGCAGAGAGGTCTATTGTATTGTGACTGGAAAGGAAAAGAAAAACTCAATGCATCATGGGAATCCCCGGCAGCCTACGTCTATTGCAGCATAACTAAGGGAGGATTCAGGGTCACCTGGTCCAGCCCTAACTATATGCGTTAGCAAAAAGGAAAGTTTTAAGCCTAATCTTAAAAGTAGAGATAGTGTCTGTCTCCCGAATCCAAACTGGAAGCTGGTTCCACAGAAGAGGGGCCTGAAAACTGAAGGCTCTCCCTCCCATTCTACTTTTAAATACTCTAGGAACAACAAGTAGGCCTGCAGAGCGAGAGCGAAGTGCTCTAATAGGGTGATATGGTACTACAAGGTCATTAAGATAAGATGGAACCTGATTATTTAAGACCTTGCATGTGAGGAGCAGGATTTTGAATTCAATTCTGGATTTAACAGGAAGCCAATGAAGGGAAGCCAAAACAGGAGAAATATGCTCTCTCTTTCTGGTCCCTGTCAGGACTCTTGCTGTAGCATTTTGGATTAACTGAAGGCTTTTCAGGGAGTTTTTTGGACATCTTGATAATAATGAATTACAGTAGTCCAGCCTGGAAGTAATAAATGCATGAACTAGTTTTTCAGTGTCACTAAGAGACAGGATATTTCTAACTTTAGAGACGTTGCGCAAATGGAAGAAAGCAGTCTTACATATTTGTTTAATATGTGCGTTGAAGGACATATCCTGGTCAAAAATGACTCCAAGGTTCCTCACAGTGTTACTGGAGGCCAAGGTAATGCCATACAGAGTAAGAATCTGCTTAGATACCATATTTCTACGATTTTCAGGGCCGAGTACAATAACCTC
The DNA here is from genome assembly GCF_963576455.1 of Neolamprologus multifasciatus. NCBI lineage: Eukaryota > Metazoa > Chordata > Actinopteri > Cichliformes > Cichlidae > Neolamprologus > Neolamprologus multifasciatus. The sequence continues at coordinate 9,443,679 of NC_140449.1, read as the reverse complement.
AGTTTTATCTGAATTAAGAAGCAGAAAGTTAGCGGCCATCCAGGTCTTTATGTCTTTAAGACATTCCTGCAGTTTAACTAATTGGTGTGTGTTATCTGGCTTCATGGACAGATAGAGCTGGGTGTCATCTGCATAGCAGTGAAAATTTATGCTATGTCTTCTAATGATACTGCCTAAGGGAAGCATGTATAATGTAAACAGAATTGGTCCTAGCACTGAACCCTGTGGAACACCATAATTGACCTTAGTGTGTGAAGAAGACTCTCCATTTACATGCACAAATTGGAGTCTATTAGATAGATATGATACAAACCACTGCAGTACAGTACCTGTAAAACCTACAGCATGTTCTAATCGCTCTAATAGGATATTATGGTCGACAGTATCGAACGCTGCATTAGGTCTAGCAGGACAAGCACAGAGATGAGTCCACTGTCAGAGGCCATAAGAAGATCATTTGGAACCTTCACTAAAGCTGTTTCTGTGCTGTGATGAGCTCTGAAACCTGACTGAAACTCTGCAAATAAGCCATTCCTCTGCAGATGATCTGTTAGCTGTTTGACAACTACTCTTTCAAGGATTTTTGATATGAAAGAAAGGTTGGAGATTGGACTATAATTAGCTAAGACTGCTGGGTCTAGAGATGCTTTTTGAGTAAAGGTTTAACTACAGCCAGCTTGAAGGCCTGTGGTACATAGCCAATTATTAGAGATATGTTGATCATATTTAAGATCGAAGAATTAATTAATGGCAGGACTTCTTTGAGCAGTTTCATAGTAATGGGGTCTAAAAGACACAGAGGTTTGGAGGAAGTAAATATTGAAGTTAACTTAGAAAGATCAATTGGAGAAAAAGAGTCTAACTTAACATCAATGGTACTAGGAGTAGCTGTAGATAATATTACATCTGTGGGATGATTATTGGTAATTTTTTCTCTAATGATAAGAATTTTATTTGTGAAGAAGTTCATGAAGTCATTACTAGTTAACGTTAAAGGGATGGTTGGCTCAACAGTGCTCTGACTTTTTGTCAAAAAAAATTATTAACAAGATAATCGACCTCTGTTGGAGCAGCGTTCGGATAGCTGCTCTGCTCTATGTTGGTACAGGGCATTGAAGATGTTAACAGTGGGTGGATTATTTTCTTAAACTTAGTTACAGCGCTTTCAGAAAGACATCTACTGTGATAAAGTCTACTCTCCACTGCTGTGTAATCAATTATTGTAAATGTAAATGTTATCAGGAAAGGATCAGACAGGAGAGGGTTTTCAGGAAACATGTTCAGTTTCTATGCCATATGTTAAAATAAGATCTAGAGCGTGATTAAAGTGGTGGGTGGGTTCTTTTACATTTTGAGAGAAGCCAATTGAGTCTAATAACAGATTAAATGCCATGTTGAGGCTGTCATTTTTAGCATCTACATGGATGTTAAAATCACCCACAATAATTATTTTATCTGAGCTGAGCACTAAATCAGATAAAAAGTCTGAGAAATCAGACAGAAACTCTGTGTAAGGCCCAGGTGGACGATATATGATAACAAGTAAGACTGGTTTCTGAGTTTTACAGCTGGGTTGGACAAGGTTAAGCATCAGGCTTTCAAATGAATTAAAAGTCTGTTGGTCTTTCGTTAATTAATAGGCTGGTGAGAAAAATTGCTGCCACAGCGCCCCCTCGGCAGGTAGTTAGACACAGTCTCAATTAGGGATGGGTATCGTTTAGGTTTTATCCGATACCGGTCCCAAACCGGTACTTTTGAAACGGTGCCGGTGCTTAAACAGTGCTCAAACCGGTGCTTAAAGAATGGAGAACACAAAATTGGTCCAAAAACCTCTTATGTTTAACCGTTTTCCACTTTTTCTTTGGTCATTTTAGCCTTTTTGGCCAGGGTGAAGGGAGTATCTGCCATCAAACAAGAAGACAGCCGCATGTAGCTATGATGATGTTTGCTAGTTCACCTTACATGCATTAATGTAATAATGTGGTTAGCCTACGCAATGTAAATTACATACATAAATAACAACATTAAGCTACTCACGCAGAGAAGAACGGCTGCTGCTGCCATCATCATCTGTCATCATTTCTGCTACACTGGCAGGGCTAGGGGCCAGGACTGTACTCTTCGGGCTTTTGGGGGATGTTGCTAACTCTTCGTCCGATAACAGGCACCACACCCGCAGTAGATGTGCTCGGTGTGAGGTCTCGCAGCAAGCTATTAAATACGGCGCATTTCTCGGCTTTAAAAAAACGCTATGCGTCACCAGGTGTTTCATCAGATTTGAGGTGTTACTTCCTTTGACAGTATCACAGTATCAGCTTAAAGCACTTGTTGCAGGCTGCTGAGTTTGCATCTTTTGCTGTGAAGTACAGCCAGACTTTGACCGCTTCGCCTTGGGCATTTTTAATCTGTAGCTCTGCTCTAAAAGAACGTACGTACCTGGACCCGCCTACTATCCTCGGAAACGTAAAATGATTGGCTAGAATCTAAAGTGTGTGACATCTCAGGAAAAAAAAAGCACCGAAATAAAGCACCGAAATGTGCGCTGCTTTTCGGTCTGTTTACTACCGTTTATGTCAGAACCGGTGCCATCATGGCACCGGATACCGGTACCCATCCCTAGTCTCAATGGAGATGGGTGTTTTGGGGGGTAGCAGAAGGAGAGAAGCCTCAGAGAGGCGTGTAAGACTGCAACTCTGCTTCCTGGTCCCAACTCTGGATAGTCATATTTTGGGGGTTTAATAAATTTGTCCATATTTCTAGAAATGAGAGCTGCTCCATCCAAAGTGGGATGGATGCCATCTCTCCTAACAAGACCAGGTTTCCTCCAGAAGGTTTGCCAATTATCTATGAAGCCCACATTGTTTTGTGGACACCACTCAGACAGCCAGCAATTTAAGGAGAACATGCGGCTAAACATGTCACTCCTGGTCTGATTGGGGAGGGGACCAGAGAAAACTACAGAGTCCGACATTGTTTTGGCAAAGTTACACACCAATTCAATATTGATTTTAGTGACCTCCGATTGGCGTAACCAGGTGTCATTACTGCCGACGTGAATTATGATTTTACTGAATTTACGTTTACCCTTAGCCAGCAGTTTTAAATTTCCTTCAATGTCGCCTGCTCTGGCCCCTGGAAGACAATTGACTATGGTTGCCGGTGTCTCTAGCTTCACATGTCTGAGAACAGAATCACCAATTACCAGAGTTTGACCCCTGTCGGGTGTGTCGCCGAGTGGGGAAAAACGGTTAGACACATGAACAGGTTGGTGGTGTACCTGGGGCTTCTGTTTAAGACTATGCTTCCTCCTCACCGTCACCCAGCCGCCCTCTTTCCCCAGCTGCTTGGGGTCTGCCGGGGGGCCTACACTATCTTCGGCTGCACCAGCTACAGGGGCCTGGCTAGCTACGGGTGAATGAAGGGTGCGAAGCCGAGTCTCCAATTCAGTAATCCTGGCCTCCAGAGCTGCAAATATGCTACATTTGTTACAGGTATCATTACTGCTAAAGGAGGCCGAGGAGTAGCTAAACATCTGACACAATGAGCAGGAAAGTGCAGAAGGGACAGGTGAAGTAGCCATGGTGCTAACGAGTCAGCTACGACCTAAGCTAAGCTAGCGAAACAGTACAGAGACAGTGAGTGAATACTTTGGCTATAAATTAGGTAGTGAGTACACAGAAAGTGTGCTTCGGATGAAGCACGTGAAGATTATACTATGAAAAAATAATGTATTTAAAAGTTTTTAATTAAATTGCTAAGCAGATAAGCTACTCAGAAACACTGTCACTACCCGATCCGTACCGGAAACCCGATCGGTACCCCGCATGCGTGAAAGGTGTCTACCTCTGGTCGAAGCGTTTTACGATAGTTACGGGTCAGAGTATCTGTTAAGAATAATAAGTATCTCTTAAAATGTTTACGATAATGAAAAATTTAATATAATGTAGACAAAAATAAAAAGATAGTTACGGATCAGGACTCCCCGATCCTTACTGCGCATGTGCAAAGTCGGACCGTACAAATCGGGTCTACCCGATCCGTACCGCGCATGTGCAGGGGTTTTCTTCTTCTTCTGTTCGTTTAATGGCAGTTTACTCCCCTGTGTACGAGGATACTGCCACCTGCTGACCGAGAGAATGAACCCTATTGTAAACTGAATTAGCGTGTGTTAAATTTGATTTAGTGATAGTCGAGTGTGTTTATGCTTGTCTGTGTGGAGAGGATTGATTGGAATAGTGATGATGATGTCCGCTATCACTGTCAATTGTCAGTAAACACTTCATCTGGCTGATGAATCTTCATGTGACATATTACAAAGTCTGTATTATTAACTCTGTAATTAGGCGCCATTCTTCTTATTTTACGGCGCTGTTGTTCAATCGGGGAACGCTCTCTGTTGAGGAGAAAAGCATGAATTTGTTTGTATACAGATTATCCATTGTTTAAATGTCCCGGTAGTCGAAAAGGAGGCAGAGCTGTTGAGAAATGCAAGGAGCTAACTGGGCGCTAACCACTAATCATCCCCAATGTTCTCAAACTATTAGAAGGTATAATAACTAATCAGGAACTTGTTAAGAGATAAACAATATAATGTTTTAATAAACAATTAATATTTTATATTGTTTATATAGAGATAAACAATATAATATATAATATTTCAATATAATATAATATTTACAAACTCAGTTTCAGAGGCACAGACTTCTTGTGGAGTGTATAAACCACCTGCAACAACATTGTAGCTCCACACTCATCTTTAAACCCTCAAGCTTTTATTTCGATGTTATCCGCATACCTGTGCATAATTGCATCTTGTGAGGTTATGACAGTATCATGTTTTACATAAATTTATAAACACCTACCAAAGTCCTCAAAACCACCTTTTGGTAGGTCCCGCTGGATTAAGTGTTTTCAAACCAAGAATTTGGGATGGAAACACACATGCAAAGGGAAATAAATAGACGTTGGTACTTGTCACATTGTTTGTTATCATATCTCTGTGCTTTTTTCTCTTTAAGCTTTACCCTCATCTCAAGTCAGTTGAGGCAGATGGCCCTGAGCTGGGTTCAGTTGGAGGTTTCTTTCTCTTAAAAGGGATTTTTTTTTTCAACACACAGTTGTCAAGTGTTTGCTTATAAGGAGTACTGGTGTGTGTGTGTGTGGGGGGGGGGGGGGTTCTGAAACGCAACGATTTTACATAGTGTTTGAGGCTGTATTTGTTATATTCAGGACTGTATTCAGGACTCTATGGAAAGTTGCAGGGATTCCTTTCTGAATTATTTGTTTATAAGAGCTCAGGGCCAATCGGAATGAGTTGGTATCTAGCAGATCTGTTACTTGATACAGTTTGATTGGCTAATTTGTTATAGTGCTCACCTCGGTTTTGCTCATCCTCTTGTCTTCTCCTTCTTCCTTTTTTGCTCAAGTTTCTAAATGTCTTGCATTTTCTTTTCATGCTTTGTGGCTGTTGTGCCCATATATACTGTGCTGTTTTTCTTCTTCGCTACCCCATCATCCTCCGTTCGACAAGTGACTTAACAAGCCAGTGTTCTGATTAACTTCAAATGTATGACGCAGCCAAACTGTCATTGAATACATAAAAAATTCCTTTTTTCATAATTAACTATGACTCTGCTGTAGTTAATTACCTTTCCCTTGGTTCATAAGTAAGCTAGAGAAAGCTTGCTGAGTCTATATACTCCCCTTATCTCTCCAACAGTGATTTACAAGGAGCCATTTTTTCATGTGTAAATTGCTTTATTTGAAATTTAAATGTCTAATCTTATTGGTAGTGATAGCGGCACCATTTGGGAATCCTGGCATTTTCATCAGGGCAGAAGTATGAATGTTTCACTTTTTTGGGTTACATTACACACGAACATTGCAACAACAGCATGCATTGCGTTTAGAAGCTATATACCCAGTATATATCCAGTTCAAAAGTCTGATTGCGCTCCTCTTCGGACTCTCTGATTTGTCACTTTTCTGTAGTATGAAATCCACACTCATGTACTCTGAGTACTGAGCTCAACTTATACTGCAAAAGAAAATCTTGTGAGCTGTGTCTTTGACAACAAGGGTCTCCAGCCATGAGCTTTGATTAAATATGGTTCAAGGGATAAGGTTATAACATCTATACATTCTTCTCATCTCTATCTGCTCCCTTTCGCCTTCTTTTGATTCATAAGTAATGTTACACAGTGGGATTCATCAATAACCGACTACAACGCTCCTCTGTGAAAAAAGCATCACGCTCATAAATGTTATCACTACCCCCAATGTATAGCACTAGATGCTGTGGTATATCAGTGATATTTCTCTGTGCAGGCTTGTGTTGTTTGTGAAGAGAGAGGCAGAGTCAATAAGCCATGAATGAAGTTACACTCATGTATATTCTGCTTTAAATGTATATTCCCCGGGGTCAATTATGTGAATGTGCAGATTTCTTTGTTACTGCAAGCGGAAAATGATATTCAGAGTGGCCCAGGGCTCTCTCACCTTCCTGGTGTTCATAATAACACTGTGTCAATGTGACACTTTATTCGTGAGTCATTAAGCCATATTAGAAGAGAGTCTAAAGCTGAGAAAGCTACATTCGGATGAACAGAATCAAGTTTTTGCCATTCAAATGTAACTGCAATTCAAAGTCCCCTTTATTTGTTTTTTATTTTAAGGTTAGTAGTACAGGTGGTTACCAAAGGGACCAAAGGATACCATTGACTGACTGTTGTTAAATACATTTGAGGCTCGCCAGAATGTCTGCTTTATATCTGGAAGAGGCTTTAGAGTTTAACCACTGTTAGCCAAGTAGCATTAGCCAGTGCTGAAAAATAAAGCTAATGCAGAACTGTGAAGAAAACCTGCAGTTCCCATACCTACTTACTCCCTAAAGAGCCATCCATTTTCTTAACCACTTTTCTAATGTATGGTCATGAGGGGCTGCTGGAGCCTATCCCAGTTGATATAAGGTAAAAAGTGGGGTACACCTTGGACAGGTCACCAGTTTATCATAGAGCCAACACATACATACTCACACTCACATTCATAACTACAGCCAAAGTAGTACGCAGAGAGAGACCACGCAGGCACAAGGATTACATGCAAACACCGCACAGCAGGGTGCCTCTATTTTTTTTTTTTTCAACAATTCATTGTACATACTTAGTTTCAGCCTCTGTTATTGGTGTGCCAACATGCTGAGGGCTGTCTGCTTAGCCTCACATCTAGTAATTCCAGTCTTGACTGAACTGGACCGTGTTTATGGTGTTGGAATGGAATCATGATATTATAATAACATGGCCTGCTGCGAGGTACAGCCAGCTATACATCCAGAAAATCCACTGAAAAAAAATCACTCCACCCTCTGGTCTAGAAAGTCACTTCTGGTTGCAAATAAAGACACCAAGTGTGTAAACAAATGATTGATGCTACTTTGATATACTGGACATTCCTGCACTGCCATATTGCTTTTGCACTGTTGCGTAGAAGGTGTCGCTCGCTCTCTGATCTCTTTATAAATGCAGTGTCAAAGGATGTACTCACGTGCATGAAGACGTAAGGGCAGTTGGACTGGATAACAAAACACGGAGCAAGGGTTATGACATTGAAAAGTGTACTACAAATGTCATTTTTATAATGCAGCTTTATATGACACATACATAGATCTTGCATGTAAAATATTTCTGGAACACAAAATCAAATCAGTTTTGTTATTCTGGTTTGAAGACATCTTTTACAATAAAGGCAAATGATGAATGAATTGTTGATGTGTTTTGCTGCAGTTAATGGTGCTATTTCTTGTATAGGTAACACATGTCAAGGATGCTTCATGTAGCTCTAATAGCTGGGTTAGAAGAGTCATTCTGGCTATCTGCATGTTTTGTGAGCTGTTTTGCAGTGAAAATGACTAAATCTTAAACCCTGATCGTTGTTGATGTCTCCTTGAACAAGACATTGAACGCCCTACCTCTGGAATGGCACCATTAACTTAATTAATTTTTCTCTGCTGAGTTAAAACATGTATGCACCTCCCAGAAATATACTTCTAATTACATGGCTATTTAATATGGCCAGTGAGCACCCTAGATTCTTAAATTTAGAGTGCCCTAAACTTGAATATAATATTTCCCTTTCATCACCCACATGCCTTTGTGAATATTACAGAATAGAAGTTCGCAGGGTTCACATTAGCTGTGGTGATGGTGGTCGGGGGTTAGAATCAGAGAGAGTACTTTCAACATATTAATTAATAATCCATGGCTAGGTTATTATTGTAGGAGCGATTTCAGGCCCCTATTACTGTAGATCAGTAAAACTAGAGGGCATCAAGGGAAGGGATGAAGGAAGACGACACAGACTGCCTCTTAATTCTAAATACATTAAAATAAAATGAGTACATTTGTTTCCTATTCAGTGGCTCCCTGCAGTGTTTTCACCCTACAAGCTACTAACAGTAGAACTATTTGTTGAGGATGCTAGTTAACTAACCAAGTTAACTACTCGACTTTTTCCTTTAAGTCAAGGACAAAGTTACTGGTAGAAACAAGCTATATCCCGACCTCAATTCTTGGATATTTGCTCCTATCAGTCAGTTTCCTATAACATGTCCTCATATTTCAATTAATAATGACTATAATTGAATCAAGAATCTATGAGCTTTGTGGGCCCTTTTGGATCTAAAAACAGTCTGACTTCACACTACACAAGAGGAACACATCTCCTAAGGAATCATCAAATGTAGCCCATTACCTACACATCACACGAAAAAAACACCTTGAAGCCACCGCGCCACTATAGCCAATTTAATTTCCATACGCTTATGCTAATAAGCCTGAAATAATCAAGCTAATTTAGAAAGATGCAAATGTGTTGGAGGCTGAGTTCATTAGTAAAGGAAGCTTGTGTGTGTGTGTGTGTGTGTGTGTGCCTGAGTGCGTGTCTGTGTGTGAAGAAAAGAGAGAGCGAGAGGGAGAGAGAATGGGTGTCATTAGCGCGGGGCCCTAATGTGTGCTGAGAGGGAAGCTGTGCAGTGAAGGGGAGAAGAATAGTGACTATGGCAGGTACAGTTTCTCCAGAGAGTCAGATCATTATGTATGCAGTGTATTTTAGTCACTTCCACCCATCTATCCATTTTCTTCACCACTTATCCAATTTAGGGTCACAGGGGCGCTGGAGTCTATTCCAAACTGACTTTGGGCGAGAGGCAGGGATGCACCCTGGACACGGCCATCATGGAGAAATAGGAACTCTCACATGCACAAGCTAATTTAGAATCACCAATTAACCTAACATGCATTCCCTGGACTGTGGGAGGAAGCTAAAGTACCTGGAGAAAACGCACGAGAGCTCCACACAGAAATATCCCACCCAGGAGGTCCTCTTTGGAAGGGATACATTAAAGCCTTTATTTAATGGTGCAGTCGTGTACATACTCATGCCATGAGAATAAAAGGATTTTCATTATCTATAAGAGACTGCATTGAAATTCTTTGATGTTTACGCTTGCTTTTGGAAACCACAGAATTTAAACTTACATGCATGGCTACATGTGGTTAAATCTTTTCGGTTTTGCATTGTGATCTGTGCACTGTCCTACACAGATTTGCACAAGGAGACCTTTGTGTATCTGTAGCTACTAATTAAACATTGTAATATCCCCTTGCCCTGCTCCGCTAAGAAGCTGGAGACCCAGATTACGCACAAACACCTCTTCCGCAATTATACTGATTACATTAGAGCTGCAAGTTCAAACACGTTCTCAGATGCACATTTTTTTGCTACACTTACAGTACATATTCTCACATCAACACATACATATAATGGCATGCATACTCTGCCAGGTCCCTCAAGGCCAGGCGTGGGTGCCACTGGAGGTTGTAGCAATTAAAAACATCATCCTCCGCTTGTCACAAACATGATGAATTTGTAGCAGCAGAGCAGTAAGGCATAACTCCTACAGCCCATAATGTGTCACTTTCTTCTTCTCTTCTGATTGTTTTGGGTTGCTGTATCATTATGCTTGTGTTGACAGCAAAATAAAAAGTATGACGCTGAGATAGCACCAGTAGTCAATGCTATATTTATATAGTCAAGTAACTTCTTCTGTTTTTTTTTTCATTTGCTGCTGAAATGGCTTGGAGTCTGGATTTGTGGCGGTGTACCTGTGCATGTTGCAGCACAGCAAATGCATTTAATTGTCATTTAAGTGACAGCTGCAATTGAGCAGATTTAAAAGGACAGGGCATTCTGTTGACACGGGGAACACTTGACTTGCCTTATTATTCAAGAGGCTCAATAATCATTCAAGTGCTTGTCAACGCAAGTGCAATTAAATGAGCTGAAAATGGTCTGTTTCTTTAGAATCGCCGTTTCACCATTAAAGACCCACAGCTGGGGTTGTCTCCATATTTTTTCAATCATAAAAACGGGGTTTATCTCAGCTATTTCAATATGGCTGACACTCATGAAGGAGACGAGTGGTTGAAATGCCTTAAGGCATCCATTTTTTTGGTGTCCATCGCATCAGTCAGTGGTCTGTTTGATGGCAAACAGCTGAACAAAAGAAGAAAAGAATATGGGGGAGCTTCAGAAGCTAGCCTTCAGTGCAAGCCTCTACTGGAGTCTTCATGCTCAGTTTATGTCAGCTGTAGCAGTTTGCTTTAGGTGGAGATCCCACTTCATATTCATCAGGCAGTACATGTGTGTGTGTGTGCTATTCTCTTTGCTGCTTTAACTGCATTGCCCCACCTCATAACATATGCCATCTACAACACATCTAAAGCTCCAGCATGGTTCAACGTGCTAACCCACACGCTGTGTGTGAATAAGTGTACGGGGGGAATAAATTAAACCACCTGCAACAGTGTGATCAGCAAAATGTTGCTGGGTGAAAATACTGCGATTAATTGTCCTCACTTTTCACCCAAGGCTTCAACTTATTAAAGTTAAATTTAGAGTATTTTAGATTTGCATATGCACAAATGTTCTCCAAAATCATTTATAATTCTTTAAAGCCACGTGTATTGTGTTTGATACATGTGTTTTTGTGAGTTCTTGAGACTTCTACGTCATCAGCGTGATTTTTTTTTACCCTCAAAAAATGATATAAATTGCATGACACAATTTTTATGATAGCCCTGCGACAGACTGGCGACCTGTCCAGGGTGTACCCCACCTCTTGCCTGCTGGGATAGGCTCCAGCACCCCCGCGACCCTGCAAAGGGTAAGTGGAAGCGAATGGATGGATGGACATTTTCAATGACTAAATTGCAAAAATATGGCTAATGTAGCAAATTTGATACAAATTAACACCCGTATATGCAGTTTAAAATTTTCATATATTTTTATATATTTTGGTTCAACAAACACTCCATTATCAAAAAATTAAAAAATTCTGTTTTTTATGGTTCAGGTTTTAAAGGGATAAAAAATCTGACAAAAGTCTTTTGAAACACTCCTGCTTGAGTTTGCCGCTGCTGCGTTAGTCTTTGAGTAAAATGATTTTTGTCTTGACGTGGGATTATAAAACTTTAAAACAGTGCACCTGTCATTACTGCAAATGTCACGGCGGCCCGTAGAAGGCATCCAAATCATCGGCATCAGTTTGGAATAAAATCATCCACGTTAAAATCATTCCCCTAATGCAACTCATCGTTAAACAATCAGAGCTTGTTAAGCTCCTTGTTTGTTAATCAAGCACTTGCTTGTTAAATATGAGATGAGATAATAGACCTCTAGTGTGTGTGTCTAATTTTGGGGGCTGTCTATCTGCCTGATTGTTTATTACTTTTAAATATCAGGCACCGCTGAGGAGGCTTCTCTAATTGGTTTGTTTGACTTAGCCTTGAGTTGGTTGGGTCTTTGCAACTGTTTTCCTAAAAATCCTCTACCAAGTATCTATTTATTTTTTTTGTAATCCCACAGTTTGGTGGTGTTTGGGATAAAAATGAACATTTGCATGTGCTGCGAGGCGCTTACAAAGACACGTTTGCTTTACCGAGTTTCATGATCGCTCCTTTTTTTCTTAATCTCTTGTTTTAGTCCAAGAATTTTCCCATTGACAGTTACATCCTAATCCTACACCCTGTATTTTATTGTCCAAATCAAAGTCCAAATTGTGTTGATGAGTCTATCATGTGATGGAATACACTGGCTAGTCAGCTCTTGCATTTTGTAAGGGGATTGGTGTAGTTCACGCACATACTATTACCCAAGTAAACTGCTGCAACCCACATAGATTATCAACCTCCACAACACTGACATCAAAGGTTGAGAAAACCTCCATTTCAGGTTTCAGCCTACATATCTGTAAGTCATAAATCCTAAAACAAGGAAGGGTTTAGGGGGAGAGGTGTTTCTGTGCTATTATGAATGCTAAGTCCTTTTTTTGAGAGCGCTGACAAATCCTTGTCAATGAATGCATCAAACCTGATCACTCTGGATTTGATTAGCATTGCCTAATGTGCCATTAAATGCAGAGAGAGGGACGGAGGGAGTGAGTGAGACAAACGAAAGGAGGAAGAGGGAATAGTTTAAAGATTTTGCCGCGTTGGTTTCCGAAATCATTTCACTGTAAGCCAATGGACAAACGCGCTTCTTCTGTTAAGACGCTTTGAGGCCTAGAATAGCTGAATGGTTACATGAGAATGTTTTGATGTTGCAGCAGGTAATTCGCCGCGTATTGGCCTAAAGCCGGCCACAGAGCTATGCCAGATGATAAAATAACATGGATTCAGTCAATGGTGTCTGTTCTTGTCAGCAAAGCCTTTATCTCTCTCTCAGGATTTTATTTTTCTGAGAGGTTCTTAGGGGGAAATTGTCATGTTTTCATGTCAAAGGCGTGCTTTTATCTGTTTGTTTTCCAGGGCGCTTAAAGTTGTTTACTGTGCCAGGGGGGGCTTTCAGTCTGTAGATACTGTGTGTTAGTGTGTGTTCCTGTGAGTGTGCGCAAGACAGAGAAAACCACCTAAGCAGGGATGATGCAAGGAGGAGGTAGAAATCTGACATCTAAGCCTTAATGTATCACTGTATCAAATAGAAAAGTAGAAGCACGGGACAAAATTTAGCAATGGCCTACTTATCTTTGATCACGCAGAGATGTCATTGATTCCCAGCCAAATGTTGACATAAAATAAGTCAAACGTGTTGATGACCTTTTCAAGTCTCCCAAAGCAGAGCAGGGCCAAGGTACAAAAGCTGACATAGTATGTGATGGAAATTATTCCTCCTTGACATTTCAGGGACCTCGGCCCGTAGGTTTTTAGCATTCCATTCAAGGCACCAAAGAGAAAATGTCACCTTTTTATTTACTTGTGGGAATACACCAATTAAATGTGACTTTAAGGCTAGGCCACAATAGCTCATCTCTACCACTGCCGCGGTTGTTCAGGAGCCAAGCCACGCAAACGCGCACTCTTGGAATATGTCCTGAACGTATCAGTGACATTTTAAATAGAGCTGGTGTTTGACCCTGTTAAGGTAACCTGTTTACACCTTCTTCTGCTTTCTGAGTTAACTGCACCGAGCTGTGGAACCACTGTTGGAAATTTGTATTAGAGGGAGTGGTTGCTTTCTACCCGGAAACAGGACCCACAACAGGAATTCTAATGCAATGTTAGGGTCCTCCTTGGTGTTGTTGTTAGTATTTCCTTCATATAACTGTAACACACTAGCATTTGTTTGGTAAAATGAAGAATGGTATACTTTGAAAAAATATTCAAACACAAAATAATGTTGTGTTCTTAAAATATGATACCATAGAGGGGAATTCATTTTTTAAAGATTTGTTTGTGAGCATTTTTATTAGCAGGAGTAGTGGAAAGAAACAGAAAATATACATGAAAGAACTGACATGCAGTGAATGAACTGGCCAGCCAGGAATCCAACCAGGGACTTGCTGCCCGGGGCATCAATAACCATGTGGTAAGCACACCAGCTGCTTTGCTACTGGGTAGAACACTAAATTATTATTGTTCTGTATTTGGGGATTTCATATGTATTTTTTTCATAATACAAATTATTTGATAATTGTTTCAGGATTAGATTCGAGATTAAACATTGGTGTTATATATATATTATTTATATATTGTTTATTGAACTTGTTTGTCAGTGAACTGAGCTATAGATCTCTCTGCAGAAGTCAGCAGGTGAAACGGGAAGAGAGGAGAAAAACAGAATATCATCATTTTTCTCAAGACAGGACACAAACTTAGCTGGTACAACACGCTTTATGAAAAACTATAAATCAAATCCAGTAAGCAGAGGAGCACAAACAGACATTTTTTAAAAATCCATATACAGTGCAATGCCCAAGGCCAGGGTACAAATACAAGAAAAAACGATTTTTAACCAAGTTTTTTGTTGTTGTTGTTCATAAGTATAGCAGGACACTGTGACTTAAAGTATATAATAAAATGTATAGTAATATACTACAACAGCCTTTATTTGTAACATACACAGTACAACATGTAGTGAAATGCTTCAAGATCCAGACAGACTGTGCAATTCCAGGGCTTGGTTTTAGCATGGGGGGGTCTAGCCAGGACCCTTACTGGATACTGGGTGGGAATTGAACTTATGATTCCTGCTCCAAAGGTGTGTAGGCGTACCATTACACTGTCCAGCGGTAGGCTGGAAATACACTACGGTAAAAACAGTACGTCAGCATTTGTAATATGTGTTTTATGAATTAAGCAGAAATACATAAATGCACCAAATGTACATATGCATTATAGGACTGTGCAGTGCATTCACGTCATTGTAGCACATAGTAATAGTTGTAAAGATGATGTATAAACATCATCAACATTCATTCATTCACTTTGCTTTTTTTTCCTTTAAACAGATTTACCGTCAGGCTTCTTTCTTACCGTCAAAGCCAAAAAGGAGTTTTAATGTTGAAATGACTACTGTGTTCATCACAGTGGCCAACGCAGTCTCTCGTCTTTCAAACAAGCAAGAAAAGACAAATTTAAGCCAAATAAAACGATTAATTGGTATTTTCTCAGCAGCGAGAAATCCACTAATTAATCGTAATAAGATATTAGCTTACAGAAACATGGTACCCATGGTCATTATAACAGTGACTACGTGGCATTTGAGAACATCCTACACAGTCATATTCCTGCCAAGTTTCCTATTCCACTGTAGTGTGCGTGACTTGGACTGGGGTCAGGCAGAGAACCCTGTGTGAATGTAAAATTGTATGCAAGAAACAGCAGTTCAAAAATAACTGATGCAACATATTAAATTGGACAGGAAATGCCTCTGAAGCACAGAGGATCTTCATCTCTTTCCCCTCTTTAGTCCCAAATCCAACCACCCCCCTCTTTAATTAGTGCTTTTTCAGTTTCTCCAGCAATTTTTTCATCAGTGTATAGCTTTGCTAGCCTCGGTTCAGTGGGAGTAAGACAGAAATGGGGAGAGAGAAGGTCCTCTGTGGCTGTTAATAGTTCTCATCTC
Organism: Neolamprologus multifasciatus; assembly: GCF_963576455.1. Taxonomy (NCBI): domain Eukaryota; kingdom Metazoa; phylum Chordata; class Actinopteri; order Cichliformes; family Cichlidae; genus Neolamprologus; species Neolamprologus multifasciatus. The sequence continues at coordinate 9,428,220 of NC_140449.1, read as the reverse complement.
TCCCCTGGACTCTCCTTTAATTGCTCTGCTCTGCCTGCAGGGTCATTATTACTCTGATCAAGTGCAACTCTGGCTTTCCACTGCTTTTCATGAATATCATTTTGCAAAACAACTGCTTTGAGGTTTCTCAGGCAAGACATCAACTTTGATCACCTACTCTGACGCAAATGTGTGAGCATTCTTGGCATTAGCAGGACACAATATCTTTCACATGCACAACTTTAAAGTCTTTAACAAATATGACATCCACAACACTTTGAAGTATTTTCCCCCTTCACTTACCTGCTTTAATCAAGCAAAATGCTTTTTGAGGTTTTGACAGTCAGTGGTCAGACCGCATGCATTAGTTCACTCGCTGCAGCTGCAGGAATTATTGTCCTCAAATTCGCATAAATGTAACCTTCTGGTAATATTAATGTCTCGCTCCCCTTTGCAGTTTTCTTAGTCTTTCTGCGGGTTATTGTTGCTCTGATCAAGGGCAACTATGTTTTTAGAGGTTTTCTGAATGACATTTGGCACATAAAAAAATTAGTCCTGGTTTTCTCAGCTAACAGACACGAATAAAGTCCAAAAATGTAGCACAATGGGAAAAAAAGGGAACAATCTCATTCATTCAGCAAATTTAACAGGGCTGAATGTCAATGTTTGAAAGGGATATCGCTGACAAAAAAGTGGAACCAGATGTATCACATCAAAAAGTACAAATTGTGTCATTTTTTAAATTCTATTTTCACCTCAAATGAAAGAAGATCATTAAAAGATCAACAGCACTTTCTAAAGGAAAGGAGAAGATGAAAAAGAATGCAGAAAACAGCTGTTTGCACTTGTCTATCAAACTTTAGACAAACATGACCTATTCAGAGCTTCCTACTGAATAATGTCAAACCAGTTCAAATAATGGCAAAAAACATATTGTACTATGTAGTTATGTCACATATTTTTGAAATATGTTCCAAATCTTCAAGTGACTATGAAAGGCAAAAAAGAGACAATGTGTTGGTATCTGTTCTATAACACAGGTATAATGTTAATAACAGCTATCTATCTTAGGTACAATTATATGCAACCCTACATGATAGCCCCCCATCGTCTTACTATGAAGGCTCCTAAGACAAAGACTGCCATGTTGCTTGCCAATTGGTAGTCAGTCACGCAAACTCTGTGTACCATGCAATCTTCCATGCAGGCGTCGTCAAATAAACAAGTGAATCTTCAAATATGGAGAGGCTTATCGCGTACTTCCACTCCCTTGATGCTTTCGAAATTCAAACGGTCTCCTCGGTGTGGCTCTGAATGCTGATTTCGCTGGGTAAACACACTTTTAAACTTACCACACATGTTTTTACCAAACAGATCATCTGCAAAACCAAACATCTGCCCGGCCAGCATTTGCCACTGGATTAACAGTCACCTGATTGGCATTACAGAAGTATGAACAAAGACAGACATTTTGCAGATTTCTACTCATAAATTACTTGCTTTAAAAAGGAAAAAAGAGCAGGTGCAGGAAGTTTCGCTCGAGAGCTTCATCTTTAAAGTTAACCAAAGCAGAAAAACACAAGTTATTAATGAAAGGACCTAAAAGAAAATCCACGGTTTTGCACTTTTCTGCTAAACAAATCAGGCAGTGAAGCACGGATCAAAGCGGTTGCTGTAATGAATATTATGTGTTCACCGTTTGTTCTCTGTCATATTTACAAATATTGTATCCCATGCTGGTTTGCAGGCAATATTTTTTGTTCCTCAATTGCATCTTTTTTGACGGCTAATGTAATGTGTGTATCATGGAATCAAAAGAAATATTCATGTCCAAGGTGTGACTGACTGCCAGCGGTGCAGTAATGAGCGCCTTCCTCTGCCAAAGACCAAACTGCTTCAGTTTTCAAATAACAGTGTACCCAAAAGCAGCTCCATTATTCGCTTGGCTGAATAACAAGCTCTGTAACAATATTGTCAAATATACTTCTGTGAATATCAGAGGCACTCTCTATGCTTATGATTCAACTCAGTAATGTGGTTAGAGGGTCCAAAAGCACATTTTATATCCAATTTTCTTGGGCTGCACAGTCTGGGAGCCTGCGGGCAGGCCACTCAAAGCAGGGGATTCTGTAATGGTTGCATAGCTGTTGAAACAATTTGTTATGCAACCTCTGAAATACAGAAAAGAAAGAAAAGGCAAGCAGTCATTTTCACTGCCAACACAACACAGAGAGAAATACCAGTTTCAGCTGCATGCCAAGATTATACCCACATGCATTCGTACAAATAATTCAGAACTGTGCCTTTATGCACCTCTGTTTATCTCACGTTTTACCATATGTGCTTTATATATATCGTTTATTAAAAACATGTACAAAGTGGATGTTTACAATTTGCTTTGTAGTAGCAGGCCCAATTAAAATCATTACCAAATGACTTCTAATCTGTATATTTACTGTATAGCCTATATAATCTTTAGCATGAAAAGTGCATATTAAGTAACACTCATTATAACAATTAGCTCTCACACAGGGCACAATATATTAACTCACAAGACTTTCACTTAATGAGAAGCAAGTACTTAAACACTGATACACTGAATATTAAAGATATTTGTAACTCTCAAATAAGCAGTAGGTTTTAGTCATTTCAACATATATGTATACACTTGTATGCATTGTACAAACAAATAATTTCTCAAAGTCAGAATGTCAATAAATCAAATCAAATCTCTTCCCCCGAGGTCAATCTGAGAGTCATATTGGTTTTCAGGAGGTTAGGGCTCTTTCAGCAGAATCCTATCTTGTCAATATATCACAATGTAGTTTCCAGTCAGCAACTTCTGTGTGCCTGTATGTGTGTGTGTGTGTGTGTGTGTGTGTGTGTGTGTGTGTGTGTGTGTAAATGCGTGCTTTCCCGGCAGACCTGCCACTGGCCTGCTTCGACAACAGATGTGTGTAGAGTCCAGCGGAGAAGAAAGTCAGCGCATTGATCCACAGCACAGCAGACATCAAAAGATCCATAGGAGAAAGAGGAGAAAGAGCAGAAAGGAGCAGGGAGGAGGGTGGGAGTATTCACACCGCAATGTGTGTGTGTGTGTGACTGAGATTAGAGCTCATACAGAAAACAAAATGATTAACTTAATATCATTATACCTGCCATAAAAACAGAAAAGAATGACTCATAACTGTCTTCCATATTCAGAGATTACCGAAAAACTTTACATCTGGTTTACTAAAATCATTACTTGTTGGCGACCCACTACGCCTGTGTTTTATGAAAAACTACTGGGGGAAAAAAAGAGTGATATTCATTACTGTGATTGGGTTGGCTGAGGGAATTAGAGATGTTGTAATGCCCTGGCAACACACACATAGATCCTAAGTTGAGTGACTTGCCAAATGCCAAATCTCTGGGTAGCAACACGGCAGAGAGAGAGGGGGAGAGGGGGAGAGAGGAAGAAAGCGAGCGACTGAGAGAGACTGTGGGCAAAATGCAGCACATTTGTAAAAAAAAAAAAAGGTCTCCACGTACCGAAACAAGATTTCAATTACCACGCTGCTCTCTCCATCACCCAATAGACTCTTAGGCAAACACACGCATTTGAAAAACCAGTGCCATTTATTCTATTCATTCTCTGTTTCTGACACAACACAGAAATTAAAATGTTCGTAGCAGGAGATAAATGGCACATTGAAAGACCGTATGAATAGAAGGAAGCAAGTAGAGGCAGCCTTGACTCAGTAAGTTTGCAGGGAGCTGTACCCTGAACTTTCCTAATAAAGCTGTTTTGCCTGTCAAACAGCTTCTGTTAAGAATATTTGTAAGGTAATGTATTACTGTTTTCATCAGACCAGAAACGGTGAAAACGTGTAGTATTTCTTAACAAAAAAAACCCAAAAGCACTGGAATGTATCTTTTTTTACAAGTCAGAGAGTGTCGAAACACAAAAAAGAAGCAGACCTTAATTACTGCGATAAGGAAAAAGAAACACCGAGGTTACACAGCGTAACCCTAGGTCAATGCAAAAGTCTCATTCATGGCTATAGTTTTTAAATGTAAATTTGCTCGAAAAATAAATTTGCACATAGAATTTTCACATAGAATAGTTTGCAGCTATGAAAGGTTTATATTGATCATATGTAACTGTTGAACTCTGACTTGTTCTCCCATAGTGTGTCTTTTGTCTGAGCTCCCTCTGTTCTCGTCTCTTTCCCGCCGGGTTTCTTCCTGTTAAAAGGGGAGTTTTTCCTTCCCACTGTTGCCTTGTGTGTGCTCATAGCGGCTAATCTGATTGTTGTGGTTTCTTTCTAATACTGTGGAGCCTTCACCTTATAATCTAAAGCAGCGGTCCCCAACCTTTTTTGCGCCACGGACCGGTTTATGCCCGACGATATTTTCACGGACCGGCCTTTAAGGTGTCGCGGATAAATACAACAAAAAAAAACTAGTACCGGTACCGAAAAAAAGAAGATTTATTCATAACACACGTGAAAAGACCCAGGAAAACCGAGTTAACGATAAAAACGATGACAAAATAACGCTGAAAACCGATAAAAACCCTGAAAAACTATACATTTCACACCTGAGCCTCAACTCTCGCGGCCCGGTACCGGTCCGAGGCCCGGGGGTTGGGGACCGCTGATCTAAAGCACTTTGAGGCAACCTTTATATTATATTATGACAACTTACAACCCATAATCACATGTGGTCAGGACAGTTATGCACTTTGTGTGACTCTCTTTATATTCCACTATCAAAGCCAGGATATTAATCTTGGATTTTTATCGTTAATGGTTAATAACAGATGTGGGTTATGGTGGTCAAAGCCTTATACAACATTTGGTAAAATATGTGCCTATGTCAAAAACTAATTGGTGGCAGATATAAAGAGACAGTGGTAATACAGTGGTAATAGAAGACATATAATACAGATTGATAGCTATTAATCCTCTTGAGACTTTCTTTTTAGCTTTCAATAAACAAACATCTGTTTTGTGTGTCTGTGTCCAACACATTGTTCAATAAAGTTGAACGGGTTCGGTAGCTGATTCCATCTGTTGACTGTCAGCTGATGCAATAGGAGGCAACTGCTGAGAATTAGCTCTCCTACTGTCTGTGAAATCTGGGCTCTATCCAGCTCTCCCTTTCTCTGTCCCTGCGCGCGCACACACACACACACACACACACACACACACACACACAAGCAAATGCACACCGATGCTATCTTTGTGAGGACATTGCCTAATACATTCCCAACTCTTGCTTAATTCTAACTCTAACCTTAAAACCAAGTCTATAAAACCTCCAATCAGCCCGTCAAAGGGGTGTGACAAAGTAAGAAAGGGTGTGTTTCCTTTCTTTTCATACCTTGTTAAAAAGTGGTTAAACTTTGCACTTAATGAAGAGCTATTAACCTATTTGAATAGCTGGTTGTGTGTAGATCTTCTCTTTGTCCCTCCTGCCTACTAATTTATCTTCTACGTGGATGGGACCAACAGCCTTGGGTAGACCATGGCTCAAAAGTGGCACATGGTGAGGGCAAGCTGGGTCAAAATAAGACAAGCGGGCATGCGCGCACACATGCACGTACAAAAGAGGACAGCAGACGGGACAAGGGTGGTGCATCTGCTCTTTAATTAAAATAAGAGGGGGGCCTGCAGACAAGGCCTTAATCAAAATGTGCACTTGCTCACATACACCTACACACACATACGCAAAGAGTGACCTCTGTTGTTGATCCATGAGACATAAAATTGTGAGCCACTGCAAAATAGAGAATAGGATAGGTGGGAGAGAGGGAAAGGCAGAAACACTTAACCTCTTAAGCCCCAAGCCTACCTGATCTCCTGCCTTTTGCCCGCGTATCAGGGGCGTTGGGGCTTAAGAGGTTAAAGAAGGGCAACATAAATAAGTAGGTGAAGTATCATTAAAGCTAGAGTGTTTCTTTAACATTAAAATTAGGATTTAAGGTATAAGGATGGCTTCAGCTCTTAAATGTAATGGCATGTTGTATGTAGTCAGGTCCATACGTATTTGGACAAAGACATATTTTGTTTTGTTTTCTTTTGTTTTGCAAGATTAGCTCTCTACACTTGATTGATTTATTTTACATCAAATAATCAAGATGTAATTAAAGAGTAGAGACTTTCACCTCGGGTCAGTGAATTGGCCATCACAGAATATCCCATTTCACTGCCTTGAAACACTCTGTTCTTTTTTTGGCAGTGAGCTTTTGGGTCATTTTCCGTTAGCACTGTGAACCGTCATCGGGTCATTTTTGCAGCATTTCTCTAAATCTGAGCAAAGAGAACAGCCCTGCACATTTCAAAATCCCTTCTATCAGCAGTCACATCATCAGTAAACACGAGTGACCCGTCTCCACTGGCAGCCATACATGTCCGTGCCACATTTCTCTTGCCATCACTCTAGTACAAGTTAAGATTGGAAATTAACACACAATGCAGGCAACAGAGAAAAGAAAGAGAGCTATTTTCACTCAGAGATGAAGAAAGATAAGAAAGACAGGACAGGACAGGAAGAAGAGAAGTTAGATTTAAAGGTCAGGACTGCTCAGTGGGATTTGATAAACTGCAAATTTGAAGCTTACATGCAAGTTTAAATCAGGTATTGGGTCTGAACACGTGACATTATGTTTTTTATATTGTGAAACATGGTGCAAAACAAACCGAGGTAGACTAACTGTGTTATTTAAAGGTTGCATGAAAATCCTCTGCAGGTTAAAGCAGGATAAACAGGTTAGTTTGCTCTACTGTAATAAATGTAAAGTAAATAACAGAGTGTGACTGGTGCCCAGTGGCTATATGAAGTTAATATAAACAGTCAAATTAGGTCAAAGCTAAACAGTGGGCTGTTAGTGTAGCGCATAGGTGTCAAACTCTGGCCCGCAGGCCAAATTTGGCCTGCAGCCTAATTACATTTGGCCCGCGAAGCCATACCAAATTACTATTAGAGCTGGCCTACTGGTATTATACAGCTAATATATATATTGCTTAGTATTAAGCTTTGCTTGTTCCATATTCAGTTTTTCAGCAAAACTTGTTTGAGTCCATAAGAAAAGATTCATTCTTATATCTAGAGGAATTATTTTTTTTTAATATTCAATAAATATTAATGTTAGCCTGCGACTTTGTTCCAGTTTTGAATTTTGGCCCACTGTGTTTGACTATTTGAGTTTGACACCCCTGGTGTAGAGGATGAAATCAGCCAGGACAACTCATTAAACATCTGCTGACATCTGGTTGATTTCAGTTGTGTACATCCACAAAGAGCAGCAGGTCGGCTGATCACAGCCTGTACACTAAGAAAATCTACTGGAGCTCCTTATAAAAATCTACTGATATTATTTTATCATTATGTTCATATAGCACAAGGTTGTTAGATTTGCACAAAAATAGAAAGATCCCCCAAATAGCTACTTTTTACTTTCTTACTTTGAGTACATTTCATAGCCTGTACTTTTTTGCTTTTACTTGAGTAAAGAAATTGAATTAGTACTTCAACTTTTACTGGAGTATTTTCAACAGTAGCATTTTTACTTCTACTTAAGTGCAGAATGTCTGTACTTTTGACAACTCTGTTTATTATTATGGGGCTTGTTGAACAGTCTGGCAAACAGGTAAGCGGGCAGATTCAGTGGTGTCTGTTTGTTGATTATGTCAAACACCAAAAAGCAATGAAATGACTTTAAAATTTCTTGAAGCCAGCAGGAAAAGACAGTCTGTACAATATTATTGTTGCTCATCAGGGAAGGCTAAAGGGTTTAAATGGCATCTAGAAAACTAGACCCCTAGAGAGACTCCTGGAAACTCCCCTTATTATCCACACACTGAGCTCAGTGGGATCTTCTAGGAATGGTGATACAGTTTTGAGCAGAACTGGTTGGTCAGTAAGCAGCTGTTTCATGAACGCTAGACTGTTATCTCAAATAGCCTTCTCCAGAACAGATTAGGTTTCGGGTGTAGGTTACCATGGTGATGTATCCTGGTAAATGTAGAACCAGAGTGAAATGATAAAAGTTACCTCACAAAGTCCAGAAACCTGTTTTGTAGTTCAGATCTCAGTTCATGACAAAATCTCAACGAAGTGCTAAAAAAATGCAAAGTGCTGGTGATAAACGACAACACTTAAAAATTATCTCCAGAGGAATGGGACATCGTCAACTGGCTTTTTTCTCATTGTCAGTAAAACATTTTGTTTTCCTCAGCTGTAGGCTGATAGTTTAATGAATGATCAGCTCTGTAAGTAACAATTTGTTTATTTTTAGAAAAGCAATCAGCCTTTCCTTTTTCCCCACCACAGGCCTGTGCCATGATGTAATACTTGGAGCTTAGTGGGGTAGCTTCAAGTTCAACCTTGGGTTTTCAGGTCCATGCAGGTGGTTCGCTTTTTAAATCAATATGGTAAATAGTGCTGATGCACACATAGTGAGAGGGTATTAGCAGACTGAAAGTTTTGCCCCTCCGTAATAAGAAACAGAGATTTTTAAGACCAGCTTAATTCCTTGCTCTTTTTCCCCCAGCTTGCTGCAAGCAATTTTAAACCAATTTTGTTGCTCGCTGTGTTAATATAGTGAAGAAATCCTAAGGGCTCCAAAGCCTCGTACTTGTTGACCCTTATAAAAATTTGCAAGTATGCCTGCTTACCAGTTTGAATTCTATTTTTCTATTTGCTCTTTACTTGCTCTCAGACTGCCTGGTTTTGCAGCTGAGAGAATATGACTAAAGTTGTCTTAAACATCACAGAAATACCTTCATTTTAACCTTAAAGGAATAAAAAGTTATAGCGACTAGAGCTGGATATAGGAAAGTCACTTACACGTTTGGTATTTTGTATAACTCCCTTCATGGCTATGCAGAGATTTATTTATATAGTGTTTTTATACTCTTGCTGATCACTTGAAGCATACGAATTCATTCTGTAGAGCTTTTTTACTTTCAGTCACACGCACTCACATGCTGCTTTGGCTGAAGGACTTGTGTTACATTTATCTAGAATTACTTTTTATTCTCTATTTTCTTTTCTAATATTATAGCCTTCTTTGTAAAATAAGAGACTCTTCTGCTAATACACCTGCTCCTTTGTGCACTTTTTCATATGTAGTAAATACAACCTCAAGTGTTGAGTTAATAACTGCCTGCATATGCCCAGTTACATATAACAACTTATCAGCGTAAGGGTAAGTGTGGCAATATAAGACAAGGATTTTCTAGGTAAACTGAATTTATTTCATAGAATATATTCCCAAAGGCTATTGTACCCCAAAGAGTCTCTCATCACCTGCTGCAGAGAGCAGACAGAAGTACGGGCCAACACTGTCTATTGTTGTAAAAAGCTTTCCACTGCTGTTTAAAATGTTATTTTTAAATCATGTCCACAGTCCTATCACTGTGTGCACCCTCAAATGTTAGTGGGTTATGAAACAAACAAAATCTAGTGTTATGGGTTTGGTATGCTGTAGTAATCTAAGAGAAAAAAGACACATCTTTGCATTTCAGTGGGAAAATATGAAAATGTCTCCAGTCCACATCTGTGTTTTGCTCCAGCTACCAATACTTAAGAAAAAAAAAGGGGGAAGTCATCGAATTGTTCTTTACAAGGTCATGTGAAATCATGTGAACTGGCAAGAAGGAAACTGTAATGTTGTGATTATTTCATTTGCAAGCATTTAAAAGAAATTGCTGGGGAGTACTGGAATTGAAGATACAGGCTATTATTTTTAAGTTTATTTAATTGGAAAAACAAATATTATTCTCATAAATATACACTGATTACTGTTTAATTATGTTTTACAACAAAATAATGCGTTCTAATAACCTTAGATTTAATCCATTAAAAATACGCAGGAGCTGGCTCTGGTATTGTGGAAGACACCATGTTACTCTACCATGTTGAATACAGTGGTCAAGATGGATATTGCCATTCTGCGTAATCATATTATATGTTTGTGGCTAGAGACCAGCCACATATGTAGTACACAAAAGGCGAAGGAGAAAAGAACCTGTAGGCATTTGTTTGTGTACCAATGAGGCAAATTTCAATTCTTGTCTGAACCTTTAGACTCAACATATGGAGTTTGTTTATGTGTCATGAACTGAATTCAGGCCTTTAATGCAAGAAAACATGTTTATTTATTCCTGATATTATTGTCAGCAGATTAGAAGTGTGACCCTCCCATCTCCAGACAGCTGTCGGCTAAACAACAACAGCTGTTAAGCAAAAATTGTGGCAGCTAATGATTGCTTTGTGTGTCCTTAAAAAAAAAGAAATCACACTTTTCTCCCGATACACCATCATATGAGAGCAAATTCACTGTCCATGTCCAACAATGTTAGATTCATTTTAAAGAACGTTTCACTTACACCGGCCAACAGCAGCTAACAGAAGATAACAGCAGCTAACAGAGGCTAACAACAGCTAACGGAGGCTAACAAAAGTTAACAGAGGCTAACAACAGCTAACACAGGCTAACAAAAGCTACTGATAGAAAAGTACAGGACATTCTCAACAACTAACCTCAGTGTCACTATCACTTATCATCTCACTGGGCTTCTTTCACAAAGTTTTACAGCCTCATCCAGAGTTAATAGACAGCAATTCTCACCTGGCATATTGACAGCTGAGGTAAAGAGCGCACAGACAGCCTACGCTGACTACAGATGAATAGCGGCCAGCGTTTTGAGGGGGCTGCCAAATATTTAACAAATCAATTAAAAAATTCGGACTTTATATTAGTCAAATATCTTAAAATAGTCAATGTTTTGTTTTGTTTTTTGCTTTTGTTTTTGTTTTTTTGCGGGGTGGGGGATTCTTTTTTACAGTAGTAGAGACAAACTGGCTGGCCACGGCCATTATGGGTTAAAGTGTAAATTTTATGCTTTTGAGCTCTAATTCTGTTCGTGCTACAGTGGCCACCATAGCTGTGATTTCAAACTTACGAAAACAATTCAGTTGACTAGAATCCGCAGTCTACTGACATCTAGTGGTGAGATTTTACATACTGCAACTTTAAAGTAATTTCAGGATAACGCGAGACTGTGCAAATTTTCATGGTTTTCAGGCGTTTCATGCATAAAAGTAAACACCAAGAGTCGCCACATGCACTCCAAAATCTGTACTATATAATGTGTATATATATATTTTTTAATTGTTAGATTATCACTTCAGTAATTCCTTATTTAAAACACTTTCTGGCGAAAGCAGGCGAATCCATCTGCACATAAATGTATTCTGCGTGAACACTTTTCCCTACAGAAGTAGTTTTAAACTGAGTGTGCAACTGAATCTCTACGGTCGCTCTATGGGGAATGTCTCACTGGAATAGTCAGAGTGAGCAGGACCCCATATATCCACCATAACTAACAGGATTAAACCTGACTGGGTAGGGAGACTGATAAAGGGGGGGAGTTAGTGGAAGAAATCAGGTTCTCGTCTTTCACAGCAATGGGAGAAAGAAAGGAGGAGGGGAAAGAAGAAGCAAGTTATGAGCATCAAAAAGAAGAGGGTAAGGCGGAGGATCAGAAGAGACTGATCAGTGTGGCTGGAATGGTGGGGGAAAGTAGAGTATGTCTGTGCATACATAAAAAAATCATTTTATGTTTACCTACGCAAGTGTTTCCACCATGGATGAGTAGTCCTCCTTCCATCAGCTCTGTAAGGCATATATTCACCAAACCTGTCCCGTGGGCAATTTAAGAGCAATTTCGAAATGCGTTCACACTTTAATGCCTTCAACACCACTTCAACACACACACACACGTGCATATACACAAAGCCATGTAGTGCAGGGAGCATAAAATCAGAAAGCACAGGTCAGCAAGATTTGGCATTATTAATCGAGCAGCATCTAATATTATATTAATATTTAGCAATATTAATCAACTATGGTGAGGAACAGGGGGAGGGGGGGGGGGGAGAGGACCTGTTTTGCATCATCCCATGCTGAGTAAAATATGTTTTCCATAAGGTTGCCTTTTGCAAAGTGTGAGCCCTGCTCTGCTGGGTTTTTACATTAACACCCTGCAAGAAGTCATTCACCACAAGCACTGCAATTTCCTAAGTAATAAGTCAGCATGTTATATTATTCAATAGTCTTTCAGTTTCCTCTGGAAGCTACACCAGGGTTTAAAATCATGTTCCTGCTAATGTTTTAGCTATTAAAAAAATGTTGCGCCGAGACCTGAAAAAAAAAATCTGATTTGCTTACTAATGCATCTGAAAGCAATAACTACATTGCAGTCCCATGAGCGAGGCTGGTGTAGCAGATGGAAAAATGTAAATAAATGATCATTTGACAATCATACTGCGAGCTTTTTCATGATGAGAGAGTTGTTAGAACCGCACAAGAAAACACAATCAACAAAATCAAGAGGAGGTGTGAGTTTATTTAAATGGTAAAATAAGAAGGGGAAACAGAGTCACCATCATTCATTTTCCAAAGTCAAAAAGTTTGTGCTACAGATTTTGTGTCTGGTGCTGAACTCTAAAAAAAAGAAAAAGAAAGAGAAAAAAAGTTTGTCTTTTCATCTCAGTGCAGCAGGTTTTTGAGAATGTCCTTCAAAAGGTCCTTCCTAAATCCACCAGTGTAACATCCACTCTGCTAAAAAAGCCCTACAGGCTAGAGAAGAGGACTTAAACTGTTTTAGATCTTGAGGACAGCTAAATAAATGTAGTTGAAAATGAATGAGCAGAGCTCTGCCAAAAGGTGTGACCTAGTCAACCTTGCTCAAGTCCCAAGTCTACATAAAACGAAAAGAGTATGTGAGTGGAGAGGAGCCACAGTAATTTCTGCTTGCTGCTCAAAGCAGCCTGTAATCACTCTGCTCCCAGCTGCTCTGGGATTTCTATCTGCCCCTGCAGAGAGAAAACCTGTTCGCTTTGTAACAGGTTTGGCTCGTCTTATCTCCACAACAGTGACAAAGTGTGAATCCTGCCCTACAGTTGCACCCTGGGCTGCTAGAATGTGTTCTTTGCATTCAGCTACAATGTGAAGTGAAAGAGGTGGTATGGATGTGTATAAAGTGAAAATGGAAATTCACATCAGTGCACAATAACACATCTGCTCAAGCTGAAACTTAATTTAAGAGTAAACTTTGCAGTTAGAGTCAGATAGTTCTGTGCATGTGCTGAGGCAGCAGCAAACAGCCGGAGGCCAGGAAAAGAGGAAGTGAATTAGTTTGAGGTTTGTCTGGACCTCTGCACATACACAGAAAAGCTATCACACACATTCATGTGCTGTTTATCGCTATGGATGACAAAATTTATCTAAGTCACATAAAAAGATGCTTCAAACTCTATGATCTTGCGTGAAACGCAAGACGATTCGGCCTGCCTCATTTCTGCCTGCCGTTTATTTACTTTCCGGCTCTTTGAAACGACGTGGCAAAATGTCGAGGAAAAGCACAGAGTTTTTTAAATGGACTAACAATAAGGTGGAGTTGTTGCTGTGAGTAACACAAAGGTACAAAGTTGCAAAGGCGAGTGAGAATTAAAGAATTTGAAGAAAAGCTATCTGAAGAATGTACAAACTATTCATCTTTGATAGGGCTGTCAAAATTGAGAGCAAACAAAACAACTGCTGTATAATGCCCTCCGCTATCTTAGTTTAATTAGTCACTTGACTGCATCACATGACTAAAATGTGTCATTGCTTTGAAAAAGTCTCCATTTTCGCTGTCCACGCTGCGACGCGAAAGCACCGTTTTCAAATGTATGCATTTTTGAGAGTGTTTTCAAAACACTGCGTTTTCGTTGAGTGAAAACACTGTCTCGGTGTGGACATGAGGACAAACCGGGGAGAAAACGATGCGTAAAAGTAAAAAAGGCATCGTTTGCAATGAATTTATGATTCTGTTGCCTTTGAAATTGTTGGTTTGAAGACGGGGACCTGGTCTGCAACCGCTCAGTTAGTTGCTGTCTTCAAAGCAACTTTGGTGCATCAAGACGGCAATAAAATTTAATCAGTTTGCCATCAGTTTGTAACTCATTGGTGCCCAGTTTGCAATTACACACAATCTGTTTGTGATGATACAGTGATTAACTGTGATTAGTCTGCAAAATCACAAATACCCTGCTGTCAACATACACAGATATTCACTAAAAACTTACAGAGTCTGGCCAAAACCTACAAGATCTGAAGCAGAAACTTATATAGTGATGTAGTTAAAGCTGATCGGTTGATTCAAGATGCCCAGTATTCATGCTTTTATATAGGCACTATAACCACTCAGCAACCTCTTAAGTGACCTAATGGAAAGAGACTTATTGCAGAGGAGTTGTGCTCAGTCACTCTGACTGATTCAGAGTGACTGCAACATGTTGCCAGTCTGTCTCCATCTATACATTAGACAGAAATTATTTGCTTCACCATTCTGTCTGAGAAGGATTGCAATCAATCAGTGATTGTGATTATTTGGAGACAGGTTGCCTCCCACCAGCCGACCTGTGCAGATGCCCTGCATTCAAAGGGTTGGTCGCCCGGAGGTTTGGTTACAGCAACTGCTTCTGATCAGTTGCTGAATGCAACAACAACAAAAAAAAAGAATCAATGCAATTCTTTCATCATATTTTTACTTGAGTGTGACAAAACCATTTATGTCTGATTGCTGTCTTTTTCATGAAATCATGATCAACTCAAGTATTGCTTTAGCGAGTGCTGACCTCATACCTTTTAAATTCCTGGAGTCGTTCCTTTTCAATCAAAGAGCTCACACATAAATCAAGCTAAATATTCCTTTAGGGGTTTCTTCCTTCCTTCTTTTCCCAGCCACAGTGCCCTTGAGCAAGGAATCTAGACTTCAGGCCCAGCAGAGCAGCTGAGAGAACACCGGGTGTATGCAGCTGCAGTTAGTGGTTCCCAGGTATTAACATTTGCCAGGGTGCTGCTGTAATGAAAACAAGTGTGCTCCATTGACTTTCTTGGATTCAATTCAATTCAATTCAATTTTATTTATATAGCGCCAAATCACAACAAATGTCGCCTCAAGGCGCTTCATAGATACAGAGAAAAGCCCAACAATCATATGATCCCCTATGAGCAAGCACTTTGGCGACAGTGGGAAGGAAAAACTCCCTTTTAACAGGAAGAAACCTCCGGCAGAACCAGGCTCAGGGAGGGGTGGCCATCTGCTGCGACCGGTTGGGGTGAGAGAAGGAAGACAGGATAAAAGACATGCTGTGGGAGAGAGACAGAGATTAATAACAGATACGATTCAATACAGAGAGGTCTGTTAACACATAGTGAGTGAGAAAGGTGACTGGAAAGGAAAAACTCAATGCATCATGGGAATCCCCCGGCAGCCTACATCTATTGCAGCATAACTAAGGGAGGATTCAGGGTCACCTGGTCCAGCCCTAACTATATGCTTTAGCAAAAAGGAAAGTTTTAAGCCTAATCTTAAAAGTAGAGATAGTGTCTGTCTCCCGAATCCAAACTGGAAGCTGGTTCCACAGAAGAGGGGCCTGAAAACTGAAGGCTCTCCCTCCCATTCTACTTTTAACAACAAGTAGGCCTGCAGAGCGAGAGCGAAGTGCTCTAATAGGGTGATATGGTACTACAAGGTCATTAAGATAAGATGGGGCCTGATTATTTAAGACCTTGTATGTGAGGAGCAGGATTTTGAATTAAATTCTGGATTTAACAGGAAGCCAATGAAGGGAAGCCAAAACAGGAGAAATATGCTCTCTCTTTCTAGTTCCTGTCAGTACTCTTGCTGCAGCATTTTGGATTAACTGAAAGCTTTTCAGTGAGTTTTTTGGACATCCTGATAATAATGAATTGCAGTAGTCCAGCCTGGAAGTAATAAATGCATGAACTAGTTTTTCAGCGTCACTCTGAGACAGGATATTTCTAATTTTAGAGATGTTGCGCAAATGGAAGAACGCAGTCTTACATATTTGTTTAATATGTGCGTTGAAGGACATATCCTGGTCAAAAATGACTCCAAGGTTCCTCACAGTGTTACTGGAGGCCAAGGTAATGCCATCCAGAGTAAGAATCTGGTTAGATACCATATTTCTAAGCTTTTCAGCGCCGAGTACAATGACCTCAGTTTTATCTGAGTTAAGAAGCAGAAAGTTAGTGGCCATCCAAGTCTTTATGTCTTTAAGACATTCCTGCAGTTTAACTAATTGGTGTGTGTTATCTGGCTTCATGGACAGATAGAGCTGGGTGTCATCTGCATAGCAGTGAAAATGTATGCTATGTCTTCTAATGATGCTGCCTAGGGGAAGCATGTATAATGTAAACAGAATTGGTCCTAGCACTGAACCCTGTGGAACTCCATAATTAACCTCAGTGTGTGAAGAGGACTCTCCATTTACATGCACAAATTGGAGTCTATTAGATAGATATGATACAAACCACTGCAGTGCAATACCTGTAATACCTACAGCATGTTCTAATCGCTCTAATAGGATATTATGGTCAACAGTATCGAATGCTGCACTAAGGTCAAGAAGGACAAGCACAGAGATGAGTCCACTGTCAGAGGCCATAAGAAGATCATTTGTAACCTTCACTAAAGCTGTTTCTGTGCTGTGATGAACTCTGAAACCTGACTGAAACTCTTCAAATAAACCATTCCTCTGCAGATGATCTGTTAGCTGTTTGACAACTACTCTTTCAAGGATTTTTGATATGAAAGGAAGGTTGGAGATTGGCCTATAATTAGCTAAGACTGCTGGGTCTAGAGATGACTTTTTGAGTAAAGGTTTAACTGCAGCCACCTTGAAGGCCTGTGGTACATAGCCGATTATTAGAGATAGGTTGATCATATATAAGATCGAAGAATTAATCAATGGCAGGACTTCTTTGAGCAGTTTTGTAGGAATGGGGTCTAAAAGACACGTTGATGGTTTGGAGGAAGTAATTATTGAAGTTAACTCAGAAAGATCAATTGGAGAAAAAGAGTCTAACTTAACATCAATGAAACTAAGAGTAGCTGTAGATAATATTACATCTGTGGGATGATTATTGGTAATTTTTTCTCTAATGATAAAAATTTTATTTGTGAAGAAGTTCATGAAGTCATCACTAGTTAACGTTAAAGGGATGGTTGGCTCAAAAGAGCTCTGACTTTTTGTCAGCCTGGCTACAGTGCTGAAGAGAAACCTGGGGTTGTTCTTATTTTCTTCAATCAGTGATGAGTAGTAAGCTGTTCTGGCTTTGCGGAGGGCTTTCTTATAAAGCAACAAACTATTTCTCCAGGCTAAATGATGATCCTCTAAATTTGTGACACGCCATTTCCTCTCCAGATTACGAGTCATCTGCTTTAGGGTACGTGTTTGAGAATTATACCACGGGGTCAGGTACTTCTGATTAGAGACCTTAGTTTTCACAGGAGCTACAGTATCCAGAGTCGTACGTAGTGAGGAGGTGAAATTATTAACAAGATAATCGACCTCTGTTGGGGTAGCGTTCAGATAGCTGCTCTGCTCTGTGTTGGTACAGGGCATTGACGATGATAACAGTGGCTGGATTATATTCTTAAACTTAGTTACAGCGCTTTCAGAAAGACATCTACTTTGATAAAGTCCACTCTCCACTGCTGCGTAATCAATTATTGTAAATGTAAATGTTATCAAGAAATGATCAGACAGGAGAGGGTTTTCAGGAAACACTGTTAAATGTTCAGTTTCTATGCCATATGTTAAAACAAGATCTAGAGTGTGATTAAAGTGGTGGGTGGGTTCTTTTACATTTTGAGAGAAACCAATTGAGTCTAACAACAGATTAAATGCCATGTTGAGGCTGTCATTTTTAGCATCAACATGGATGTTAAAATCACCCACAATAATTATTTTATCTGAGCTCAGAACTAAATTAGATATAAAGTCTGAGAAATCAGACAGAAACTCTGTGTAAGGCCCAGGTGGACGATAGATGATAACAAGTAAGACTGGTTTCTGAGTTTCACAGCTGGGGTGGACGAGGCTAAGCATCAGGCTTTCAAATGAATTAAAAGTCTGTCTTGGTCTTTCATTAATTAATAGACTGGTGTGAAAAATTGCTGCCACACCGCCCCCTCGACCTGTGCTTCGAGATTTCTGGTAGTTAGAATGACTCGGGGGTGTTGATTCATTTAAACTAACATAATCATCCTGCTGCAACCAGGTTTCTGTAAGGCAGAGTAAATCAATTTGTTGATCAATTATTAAGTCATGTACTAACAGAGACTTGGAGGAGAGAGACCTAATATTTAATAATCCACATTTCACTGTTTTACTTTTTGGTTCAGATGTGGATACTGTATTGTTCTTTCTTTGTAAATGTTTAAGTTGTTTGTTGCTGGTTTTTAGTTTGTTTTTTGTCTTTTTGGAAGCAGACACAGTCTCTATGGAGATGGGTTTTTGGGGGGGTAGCAGGAGGAGAGAAGCTGCAGAGAGGCGTGTAAGACTGCAACTCTGCTTCCTGGTCCCAACTCTGGATAGTCATGTTTTGAGGGGTTTAATAAATTTGTCCATATTTCTAGAAATGAGAGCTGCTCCATCCAAAGTGGGATGGATGCCGTCTCTCCTAACAAGACCAAGTTTCCTCCAGAAGGTTTGCCAATTATCTATGAAGCCCACATCGTTTCTGGGACACCACTCAGACAGCCAGCAATTTAAGGAGAACATGCGGCTAAACATGTCACTCCTGGTCTGATTGGGGAGGGGACCA
The DNA here is from genome assembly GCF_963576455.1 of Neolamprologus multifasciatus. Taxonomy (NCBI): domain Eukaryota; kingdom Metazoa; phylum Chordata; class Actinopteri; order Cichliformes; family Cichlidae; genus Neolamprologus; species Neolamprologus multifasciatus. The sequence goes on along the minus strand of NC_140449.1, from coordinate 9,409,562 downwards.
GAGAAAACTACAGAGTCCGACATTGTTTTGGCAAAGTTGCACACCGATTCAATATTGATTTTAGTGACCTCCGATTGGCGTAACCGGGTGTCATTACTGCCGACGTGAATTATGATTTTATTGAATTTACGTTTACCCTTAGCCAGCAGTTTTAAATTTCCTTCAATGTCGCCTGCTCTGGCCCCTGGAAGACAATTGACTATGGTTGCCGGTGTCTCTAGCTTCACATGTCTGAGAACAGAATCACCAATTACCAGAGTTTGACCCCCAGCGGGTGTGTCACCGAGTGGGGAAAAACGGTTAGACACATGAACGGGTTGGTGGTGTACCTGGGGCTTCTGTTTAGGACTACGCTTCCTCCTCACCGTTACCCAGCCATCTTTCCCCAGCTGCTTGGGGTCTGCCGGGGAACAGCTAGCGGGGCCTACGCTATCTTCGGCTGCACCAGCTACAGGGGCCTGGCTAGCTAAGGGTGAGAGCAGGGTGCAAAGCCGAGTCTCCAGATCAGTAATCCTGACCTCCAGAGCTGCAAATATGCTACATTTGTTACAGATATCATTACTGCTAAAGGAGGCCGAGGAGTAACTAAACATCTGACACAATGAGCAAGAAAGTGCAGAAGGGACAGGTGAAGTAGCCATGGTGCTAACGGGTCGGCTACGAGCTAAGCTAGCGAAACAGTACAGAGACAGTGAGTGAATACTTTGGCTATAAATTAGGTAGTGAGTACAGAGAAAGTGTGCTTCGGATGAAGCACGTGAAGATTATACTGTGAAAAAAGAATGTATTTAAAAGTTGTTAATTAAACTGCTAAGCAAATAAGCTACTCAGAAACACCACTGTGTTTGAGCAGGAACAGGAAGCGATACTATACCACAGAGCGAGCGAACACCAAGTGACAGCGCCACCGACAGGAGAGACAGCAGAGAGTTCAAAACCTGAATAAAGGGTGATACCCCATAAACACTGATGACTGATACAGACACTCAGAGAGATTATATAGCTCATGTAGCCTGCACAGAATGCTGTAAGGAATCAGAGAAAGGGACTGGAAAGTGGAGATACTATTATAATGGGAATAAATCACGCTACACTCTGGGGCTTGAAAATGAAACCTGACATGGGCCATAAATCTTCAGGGATGTAAATAAAGCAGGACCAGAAATTAGATATTAGAACTTCAATATCCGATGACACCAACTCTAAAATGCTTATCGTTTCATCTAAGGAGCAAAATATTATACAAATAACTAACATGTTCCAAGAAAGAGGAAGATGGAGAAAGGGTAAAAAAAATAAAATAAATAAGAGAAAAAAGAAAAAGATTTGGAGAGCGCAAAGGAAAAGAGCAGAAAGAGAGATTAATGCAAGCAGTAGACAGCATGAGAAGCGAGAGAGAGAGAGAAAGAGACAGGGATTATGAGTACTTTTCTTTTGCAGCCTCATCACAAACAAATAAGCCGATCGTCAAGACCCAGCCAGGCAATTAATATTCAAGGAATTAGTTTTCTTTTTAAAAAGGAGGGGAGAGGAGATTTAGATTCTTTTCCTCCCTTTGCTGCACGAGGATCCTTTTTGCGAGCTTAGGCTTTAAACAGCTTGAAATCACTTTGACAGCCTGCGCTATCTCATGGAATACACACACACACACAGACACACACGGGCACCCGCAAACACACACTACAGGGAATTTTAATTTTCAACCTGTGAAATTGTAATTGCCTCCCGTGCAAGAGGCAAAGGATTGTGGGAAGGCAAACTCCCATGTATCAGCTCTGACAGTACGACTTCTTTATTTGATCTATTTATTGGTAAGTTTAAGTTTTGATGTAGTTTTTATCTCTTATTTTCCTGCTCCCCTTTCACCTCTGTCTTTTCTTCCACTCTCGCACTTTCCTGTGCTCAGATCTGTTTCACAGCGCTGAGGCGAGCCTGGCAGAGCTGACATTAAATTAACTGGAGCTGTCAACGACAGGAGGAGGGTGGCTAGGAAAAAGAAGAGAAAATGAAAAGAGCAGGGAGGAGAGGACGAAACATAAGGAGGAAATGAACAAAAGAGAAAGAAGAGTGATAAAGAGAGAAAAAGAGCAAAAGGTGAACCCCCACACCCACACCCACATGACAGGAAAATGTGACGAAAATGTCTTCAGGGAACTTGAATGCCATTACTGTTTTTCCTTTTCTGTTCATTTTGTAGTTCTGACTCCTCTCGCTGCGAGGCTGCCCTGCGAATGACTTCTCAACTCCGTATGTGTGATTGTTGTTTTGCAGACCGCCTGCCTTGCAAACTGTCAGCAAAAGCTATGTTCAGCTCAGAAAGAAAAAAATAACTTCAAAATATGGCATGAAAGCCTTGCACGTGCATGTAATTAGCTGTGATATTAAGTCTTTTCAACCTGTCAGTGCTCTTCTCCCTCAACCCAGACACTCGCACTATGAGGTGAAGAGGTGCCTATTAAATAACAGCTCCCTTTTATCAGAACCTAACAGTGAAAGTCCTTTAGATGTATGAATATGTTTGGATATGATTTGAGTTTGTCTTCTGCTATATGTGCACCGAATGGGGAATGGAGGACGGGTGAGTTTACCTACTTTATTCACCAGTGAATATCCATAACATCAGTTCAGTTCAGTTCTATTGTATCAGTACAGTGCTAATTCACAATAACAGTTGCATCAATGTGCCTTATATTTATATTCTAAGGCAAAGACCCTACAACAATCCCAAAAAGCACACAATAATAATGGACTGCATTTATATAGCGCTTTTCGAGACCCTCAAAGGGCTTCACAATTCCACTATTTATTCACTCTCACATTCACACACTGGCAAGCTACAGTTGTAGCCACAGCTGCCCTGGGGCAGACTGACAGAAGTGAGGCTGCCATATCACGCCATCAGCCCCTCTGACCAACACCAGTAGGCGGTAGGTGAAGTGTCTTGCCCAAGGACACAACGACCAAGACTGTCCAACCCGGGGCTCGAACCGGCAACCTTCTGGTTACAAGACGAACTGCCAACTCTTGAGCCACGATCGCCCTGAACCACGATCGCCCTACACAACCTTGTAGCAACCATTTGGCAACAGTGGGAAGGAAAAACTCCCTTTTAACAGGAAGCAGCGTCCAGCAGAATCAGACTCGTGGAGCAGCAGTCATTTGCCAAGACTGGTTGGGGGTGAGGGAAGGGAGAAGAGAGTTGAGGGAAACAGCACAGAACTATAGGAGAAAGCCAGAGTTTAATACTTGCTAATGAATAAATGCAGTAGTGGTGTATGAGTGAAAAGAGATACAAGTAATGAAGAATGCAGAGATGAGTGAGAGATATGACAGAGGGAGAAAAGCAAAAAAACTAATGAGGGGAAAAGGGGGATGATATATAATTTTATAATATATAATAAAGTAAGGCAGAAGAGAGAGGCTGCCCTATTGTAGTTATTTTTAATATACCAGAGTAGTTTTCAATATCATTCACCTTTTGCTGGATGATGGTTATTGCTCTCAGTTCATCTGCGTGGGGAAACATTTTTTAGCTCCCGTCCCTTCTTTCTTTAGGCAGTTTTTCTACTTCTCATTGGCTGCCTCATGCAAACAAAAGTTTTCACCAGCAGGTGGGTGGAGCTTCTGAGCCTGAACTGATCTCCGCTCAGGTGTAGGGAAGGAGGACCCAGGCACGGAGCTCTGTGTGCTTAGCAGTGCGTTTATTTACAGTGATGGAAAAACATGACAATAAATCCCCGTGTTCTCCCGACTCCTGTGACGTGTCCTCTTCCCAGTGCTAGTACTCCTGTCTCCGCTTCTCCGCTGTCCTCTCGTCTCCCCGCTACTCCTGGGGACATAAGAGAGAGGCAGCAGTCAGACACACAATAACGCAGCAGACTTAAACTGAGAACTGGTCGAGAGACTAACGTGAAGCCACGCAACGATCCAGCGTCGGAGAGAGCTCCACCACACTCTCAAGTAGCTCCTCCGACGAGGCCTGATCAGCTGCAGGTGTGTCACGGTCTTCAGGTGTGGCCAATCACCTCCCAGGGCCACACCCACCAGGCCTGAAGATGCCTGTAAACGAGTGCTTACAGCACACCTGCATCCACACACATATATCTACAAGCAGGGAGAACGAGGGACAGCAATACCAAAAATACATATATTATAATACAAGTTCATAACTGGTCAGGGTCCCTGAGTCGCTCAGACCGAGGACCGTGACAGATTGACGTGATACAGAGCCGAGAGTGATAAAAGACTTTGCGTTTAGAGCGGCCTGAAGGGATGTTTCACACAGAAATGCAGAGAAAGTTTCTGGTCTGTCAGTGAGGGTGAAAGCATGCAGCCTGTTCTACAGTGACCACTTGAGTCATAGCCCGGAGGATGTGTGGAGAAACCCACCATGGCTGGATCTCTGGGCCTTTATATCGATCTACAGTGTATACGTTTTTACTGGTATTGGTTTATTCAAGTAAATTTTCTTTTTCCAATCGGTTTGAGAACAGTTTAATTTCTTCATGTAAATTTAATTCAGTTTCATGTAAATCTAATTGGTCAGACTGGGCTGAGTTCTTGACCTCACCAATATTTGTTCTCACACTTTGTCCACTATGCAAGTTGAAACAGTAGTAAATAGACTAATATGTACACTTATTCAGGGAAAGCCCCCTGGGGAGGTGCGGTATGAAAAGGGGGAGAAAAAACCCAAAACGCTTGGATACTGCTAGCACGGGGCGCCCACAGAAACGCAAGAGATGAAGCATCGCTGAATATGTTTCCAAACCAACTTCATTCTAAGCCAAAGACTAGAAAATATGGTGAAGCATATCTTCCCTTTGGTTTCACCTGCACAAGTGCTGAGGTAGGTCTCCCCTGCAAAATTGGTTTTCCCTTCGTTGGGAGCAGCGCTGGGCTGTTCAAATCACGGACAAACAGTATCCCACATTCTTGATTTTTAGTTCACAAACACTTGTTGTAATGACTAACTACTCCTGACATTTTGGAGATGTTAGCTCTTTATACAGTAAAGTTACAGCGGGATACAAATAACATCAGGCTGATCCTGCAACAATTTGTTCCCCCTGTCTAAATCACAGACAAACAGTATCTTACAGCTGTTTATGTTTTTAAACCCATTTTGCACAGAAAGGCATTTTTGAAAAATGTATTGATAGCAATGTTGAATATTATTACACAGGAAAAAAACAACAATTACATGTAAAATAATTACACCGTGATGCCTCTGCCTTTCTAAATGGAGGGACATTAACTGCATGTGTATATGTAAGCGTGTAAAACCTGAAGACAGTCAGATTAACAGTATTTTGTCTCTATCTGCCATTCTGCAATTCATCTCATGTAAACAATAACGTGGCGCACAGCGTGACGTGAATAAAGGCACATACCTTTGACGTTGCGTGACGAACTGTATTCCTCGTCCACACGTAAACGCAAAAACTGAGTTTTAAAAAAATCTCAGTTTTCGGTGATTCGAAACGCCGTTTACGTTTTATTTTATTACCACCTGTAATTTATTGCAGATTACTTGTATTTGCTTAATTGTTTACATTTGCAAAAAAGAGCAATAAGGATCATAAATAAAGCTACTTCAAGAGAACCATCAAATCCACTTTTTATCAAATTAAATATTCTCAAATTTAAAGATTTGGTTGACCTCAGAACTGCGCAAACAATGTACAAAGCAGCGAAATCTTTGCCCCACAACATTCAGAACTTGTTCCAAATAAGACCAAATACTCATGACCTGAGAGGAATCCTGTGTTCAGCAAGCCAGTAGTAAGGACAAATGTAAAATATCAGAGGAGTTAGTGTGTGGAACACCTGTACAGATGCAATCAAGACAAGTACATCAATACAAAAATTCACACGATTGTTCAAAAACAATAAATTGCATGAATATATGAAATCTTGAGTTGTCTCATTGTGTCCTCATTTTTTTATAGATCAAAGCTGAGTAACCCAACCTTAAGTGTTCATTAAGGCGTTTGTCACATAGATATAAAATAAGCTCAGAGATTAAGCGGCTGTTATAGACAGGGTGATTAGTTTATGTAAAAATGTAGTTTGTTGTTGTTCTGGTTTACATGCTGAAAATGGTTTTATTTGTGTATGTTCAATGTTGTACTTGTACTTGTACATAGTTAACCGTATATGATCAAATAATGATGAATCCTGGATATGGATTTGTAAGCAATGAAATTTGAAATAAGGGGTTAGGAACAAGAAAAGTGTAAACTTCATCCTACTCCTTTTCGAGCACACGCATTCTGTAGACATAGATATTTACATGAAAACGTGATAATTTTTACGTTTTGGGTTGTTTTTTGTTTTTTTTTCTGTTGTTATTTCAATTATATTTGCATGTTCGAAATAAAATTCTATCTATCTACTAAATGTTTGAGGTGTGAAATAAACCACAATGGAGCAAAATATGGGTGTGTGTGGTTGGAGGATGTGTGCGTGCGGGGGGAGGAGGGGGCACAAACATTTTTTTGTTAAACAAAGGGGGGCCCAGCAAAAAAAAGTTTGGGAACCACTGGCTTAGCAGATATGATGTATCTACATATCTCTACTCTTAAAAAACACCCTTAATTCAGCATTCTGCTTTCACACATGTGAGAATATCGCCAATAAACATTAACAATGTAGTTATGTAAATGAGCATTGTTTCATGCGCGGACAACGCCGCAGGAACACTTCACCATGGCAACAAACCAGCCCTCAGGAGTCTCAGGCAATGTACAGTTATTTCCATGACAACATCATTAAAAGTTTCTTGGAAGCCAAGTGAAGTACTCTAATCAAACATTAGCAAGAGGAAAACAGCCACGAGACCTCAAGGTGATCTCTCTGTTTTTCTCTTCTGTTTTTTTCTTTTTTTTTCAAATTCCTGTTTAAAAAGATATTATGCACGTTCCTGCTGTTTGATGAAAAATATTCAACTCAGACGGTTCATTAAACTAAAACCTGCTAAATGTGGCACATTACCGCAATTAGCAAAGTTTCTCGGAGTTACTTTTTTGACCCTTCCCACGGTAAAAGTGAGTTGTAAGCTTGCCAAGATCTACAGCGTAGCTCTTATCTGAGCAAACTTACCTGAGTGAAGTGCTCTCTCTCTCTCAGAAGAAGAAAAAAAAAGCAGTCCAGCAGTTCAATGAGAAGCTTTTCATTAAGTATCCAGAAGCCGGAACAAGTTGAACATAAATGACATCATGAACTCCTAAATAGACTTCATTTTGACAGGGCTTTTGTGTGGAGAGATTTTATTTCATCGACAAGATTTCACGACTATGCAGACGAGTTCACGATGACTTAACAAAAATCTTCTCTTTTTTTTAGTTTCAGACAGATAAACTAAATGATTTTATCCACTTCCTGTTGTGCACTCAGCACACACACGGCATGTTTAGGGACATTAAAACTGCCTCCAAACTAATAACAGCTTTTAACACCAAGTAATACTGCGGCGCTGCCGTGTCTCTGTGTGCTTATTAAAGTGCTTTCAAGAACAATGAAAGTGTGGAGCTAAAATATTGACTTTGGTCTCCCGTCCCACTGGTGATTACAAACACCCTTAACCGTTCAAAGTCAAAGATGTATGTAGGTCCATCAAACACGAAGACACAAAACCAGAGACACACAAAGAAACACACTGAATCAGAACTGGCAAACCACCAAGACGCTCAATAGAGCCAATCTCTCGCTCACACGCCAGGCTGTGAATTCCCAGTTTGCTTTGCAGCGACAATGGGGTGTGTGTGCAAGTCTGTGTCTGTGCGTGAGTGCAGATAAAAACGCCACAATCACTGAATGCAGGCACAAGGGCCACCAAACTAAATGCTTGGACGGAGCTGGCATGAGGACCCATGTACACACACATATATATATGATTAGGAATGGATATGCTTGCCAAGACGGTTTCCCCTCTGTTCCAGAAGGCACTAAGGTGCTTAAGCACTCAGCCTATATAAATGGAAAGGCAGAGTGTGACAGAAAGAAGGGGTAGGGTGGGAGGTGAAGATGACAATGCAACAAAGCAAGTTGGTCACCAAAATTGCAAAAATTAATTGGTTACACCCATGTGGGCTTTCATTCACACTCAACAATTGCACTTGGGTCTAGTTGGAGCAAATTAAGCCAGTTTTAGGTGAAATATCCATCAGTGCAAATATTTCCATTCATTATCACAATCCGTCCTTGTCCTTACTCAATTAATAGCCGGAGTACTGGTTTAATTCCCTGTAGCTCAAGTCTGATATGGCTTCAGTGTGCTTCTTTACAACATGCGTTTACGATGTCGGTCCATGCAGTGCGTGCAGAAATGTGTGCAAAATTTGGAAGGTGGTGAGGAAAAGAAGGATTTTTCCAACCTTGTTTCCAAAGAAGGTCACGGCGGCAGCTGGAAATTAGCGCAGCGCTGCACGCACATTAGCGGATATTGTTTCAGCCAGGCCTCAGTTGTAAGGTAATGCCAATCACTGCTCTTACGGTGTATCTGCCCCGGGGCCTAGTAGACCACACTCCCTCCAGACACACACGCAAGCGCTCACAGATCGCAGTATTTTCATATTTCTTTTTGTGGGCTCGTCATCCTGCGTCAATTAGAATCAGCGCTGTAATAAATGGTGCGTGAAAGGCTTTGATGGTGTAAATATTTTATTTGCACCTTCAGCGCCGTTGTCCGTGTAATCTCGCTGCTGCAGCTTTGACTGGCGTGGAGGAAAGATGCTGGTTAAAATTCTGAGCTAAAACACACGGGGAGAGAAAATGATATTTTTAATGAAACCGTTGTGAAGCATGCTGAATGACAGCATGGTAAATTGACTGTGCTAAATTGGGCTTAACCTGACATATATCAACATGGGATTTATGTCAGGTTTTTTCATTCTCCGTACTTTAATGACTGCTTTCCTGCAGGAAAGAGGAACAAACATTAACAAGAGTGGTATCAGGTAAAGTCTAAAAAAAAGCAAAAACCTTGCTTTCTAAATTGTATTTGTTTGCTTTCATGTATTGAAAATTGAAACAGTCAAAATATCCATTAATCAAAAGAATCATTTACATTCAGATAAAGTCGAGCTGGGGCTACTGCATACATAATCTCAGAGGTGGATGCAGAAAAATGGTGAGAAATTTACTTCATTAGATGAGAATGAAAAGGTCATTGCCTGAGATTGTGGCTAATAAGAATCTCCGTCAGCCAGTGGCTGATGTCAAGACCCTCTGTATTAACCAACAATTCACACAAGTTATTGCTATCAAAGTGTATATAGTCTAATTTTGACATGCATTTATTTAAACAGAACTCATCTTCTGTGAAATTGAAGTTTAATCTAAAAATAATTGTATTCTTACGAACTTTTGATCAGCTCAGTGGAAAGGGTACCTGGAAAGCCAGAAGAGAAGACTAGCTAGTGCATGTCAGATTCTACAGCACCATTAGATTTACCGGATCATGGGCGCTCAGGACACACAGATCCAGTCAAAGAAAAGAGCTTGGATTGAATAGCAGAACTCAAAGGGTAAAAAATTCACATTTGCAACAAGGCTTACTGTGATTTTGGAGTATTGATTTTACGTAGGATTTTAGCCCTGGGAGAGAGGAAGCAGGTGGGGGCAGGTGAGCGGAGACTGGAGAACAGAGGTGTGGCTGGTACAGTTAGCCGAGAGCAAAGTGGACAGCGGAGAGGGCAGGTTTTATCCGGTGAGAGTAGAAGGTGGATGGTGGGGTGAGGCAGAACTGGTGGCTGGAGGAGAAGAAGAAATTGAGATGGAAAAATGGATAGCTTAGAGGTCAAAAAGAGCACAAGAAGAAGACGACCATAACTTTACAGTTACAGGTGTGGTGTGGTGTAGTGCAGGCCTGAACAATCCAGTAGGGAATGATAAAGAGAGCCAGGGGTTAAATACTGCTAAGTCTTGATGAGCTGATGAATCTCAAGTGTGCCGTTTAATTGGTCAGAGATGCAGGAATGTGGAAACACCTAGATAGAGGGAGCGAGAGAAAGAGGGGGCAACACGAACATTAGGAAACGAGAGAAAGGTCAAACGGAGGCAACAACAACAGCAATGAGAGAGAGAAGCATAGTAACCAGGGGGCTGTGGAGTGATTAAGCATTCAAAATGATTTTTAAAATGATTTACATTCTACATTCTTGGTGCATGTGTTTCATCTTTATTAACTTCTAATTAGAATTCATCCGATTCTTGTGTCACATGGTATGTACAGTAATTTGAAAGAGTTCTGGGCAGCACTGTTGTGTGGCTGTTAGAACCGTTACCTGAAAGCAAAAAGGTCTTGAGTTTAACTCCAACATCTTTCCATGTGAAGTTTGGATGTTCACTCTGGCTTCCTCCCACAGTCCAAATATATGAAGTTAGTGGAGTTAGGTTAATTGGTGTTTCTAAACTGACCATAGGTATGAGTTGTGTGTCTCTCTGTGCTAGCCCTGCCACAGTGTGTACTCTGTCGGGATAGGCTCGAGCCCCCTGCTGGAAGAGAATGGATGGATGGACTTTTAGGAATTGAAAGGGCAAGTAGCTGCCAGGTACACTCAAATCAAATGCACTTGATTTCACTGATCATCAGTAAGTGTGAGCACATCTATAAAAGCAGATGTTTTTGCAGTTTGCTGGTCTGGAGCTTTCAGGTACGCCTAAATAAAATGCTACAATCTTACCAGGAGTGAATTTCTGAGCATATTCACCCCAACAACAGTCCATGCAAGGCTTGGAAACAACAAAAATACCATAAATACATCTCAGACCCTATGGGCCACAGTTAGCATGTTAAATGTTAAAGTTTGTGGCGGCATAACTAGAAGATGATTCAAGTACTGTTTATTTGGAAGGGTTGCCATGCTTCTTCTCTCTAAAAAAACATGGCTGCACAGCTTAAATGTAATTGATACTCTACTGTGTGTGTGTGTGTATATATATATATATATATATATACATACACACACACACACACACACATACATACATATATATACACACATACATACATACATATATATACACATATATATACATACATACACATATATACATACACACACACACATACATACATACACACACATATATATACATACATACACATATATCAGGGGGTTGGGAAGCGTATCTGTAACCGGAAGGTCGCCGGTTCGATCCCTGGTCGTTGTGTCCTTGGGCAAGACACTTTACCCTACCCTGGCAGCCTCGCTTCTGTCAGTCTGCCCCAGGGCAGCTGTGGCTACACGTAGCTTGCTTCCACCAGTGTGTGAATGCGAGAGTGAATGAATAGTGGAATTGTAAAGCGCTTTGGGTGCCTTGAAAAGCGCTATATAAATCCAATCCATTATTATCATTATACACACACACACACAGAGTAGAGTATCAATTATTACACAGATAGAAAAAAAAAGGTCCTATACTCACTATCAGACAACAATTTGGGCTGCAAAGGGATGACATACTGTGTAGCAGCATGAAAACAGTGAGCGTATGCTGGCCTCCCACATGCTACCACTTGTACAGTTGAAAATGCAAGACGTCTTTCTTCCTTCTTCCCCCTGTGGTCTACATATTAATTGTAACTTTTCCTGTAGTAAATCACTGTCAAGCTCTAGAACAAAGACTTAAAGTGTGATCATATAGAATCTTAGATCTCTTAAAAATTTTTTATTTTGGATTAGAAGACCTTAGTTTGATGTACCCCTGAAAACATTTTCTTATGCCGGCCAAACAGCATTTAGATCAATGAACTGAGATGACAAACAAATGAGAGACGACACCGAAAAGTGTGTTAATGTTCAGCCTCCCTTGCATTTGTCTTGCGTCCAAAGTTTCTCCGTTTCAAACCAAGAGGACATCACAGATGACAAATTGACAACAGCTGCAACTGTAAGACAAGAATTCAGAAACCGCCGCTTTTATTAGAAACGACTGAAGTGAATGATGCGAAGTGAATAATGATCTTCTGTGGATGGCTCCCGCCTCAATATTTCACAGTAAGTGATGATCTCCTAAACATAAAGGGTGTCGTTGAATCCATATTTCATTGGAGAACAATGCAGTGTTACTGACATACACAAGCAGGAAATGTGCTTACAAAGCATCAAAAGAACTGTCGCACAGTATGGATGGCTGCAGAATAATATAGGGCACTGCTGGATGGATGTAACAAGCTTCACAGCTACACGCATCATTTGATCACATAATACAAAAGGTAGTGTGTGCGTCCGTGTGTACGACATGCATCATTTGATCAGGTAATACAAAGCTTTGGTGCTTGTGTTTGTGCACAAGTTTGCCTGGCATGCATCATTTGCCCATACACTACAAAGCTACAATCTGCTGTGAGTGTATGTGTGTGCGTGCATGTAATATGCATCAACTAGGGAAGAAAAAGCCTGAGCGCATGCTTGTATCTGTTTGTCTACAAAATGTGTGACATGCATCATTTACTTAGATAATACAAAGCCTGCGTGTATGTAGGCTACAAGCAGTGGTATATCTAACAAGAGGGCTTTTTGAATAAGAGAGCGATGCGTCCTGTCAGTTCTAAAGCATGCGCGCGCACACACGCACACACAGAGACGCACACATGCTGACTTTCTGCTAAATTAAGCACAGGACGACCCTACAGACAAGACATCAGACAGCAGAGGCATTTTCTGACACACACAACTTTTGACACAAGCCCATAAACAAGCTAAGTGAGTGACTAGAAATAAATATGCACAAGGCGCGCACACACACACACACACAAATACAGACATACTGGTGGAGACACGTCCCAGTGAAGCGCCACATAAATTGGGGCATGCATTATTAACTGTCTGGGGTTTTTAGAGCTTGCGCTGGGACAGCTGTAGGTCCAAACAGCCTGACATTAGAGAGCAACACAGGGAAACTCTATGCATGACAACAACCGAGCAATCAATAATTCAATGACTCAGTGAATCAATCAACACTTTGGCAGTTTTACTCATGGCAAATGGATTTTATCCTTTATTTAATAATTCTGGATGGTTGGGACAACAACCCCCCTCAAAAAAATCTAACTATAGAGAGTTGTATTGGAGGGTAATTACACTGGAATTATAGAAAGGGGGGGAAACTAAACAAACAAAAAAACACAAGCAAGTTTTGGTAAAATCCAGCAGTAGTATGATATCGGTGCACTTGAGATTTCTGCTGCTATCCAACTATTTGAATTTTGTCCACATGTGAATTATGAACCCTATGAATCAATGATGGAGGTGGAATCATTCTCGTTATTTAGATTGGCATGGCAGGAAATCAGCTAGATACCACTGCAAGTCAGCCACACATGCCTAGAGACCAACTGGTAACCCTCTGGGAACTACAGATTGCTTGGGAAAATGTGTATTCCCTGCCGTTTGCAGAGGGTGCCGCAACAAAAACCTCTTTGCTTTGGTTGCTAGCAGATTGCTAGTCACCTATAGTTTATCCGGGCATTAGATTGATGTCCGGAACACTCCCCATCTAGTCGCTGAGCTGCAGTGAAAGTGGGAAAAAGTGTGATGCAAAGTAAAAGCTGTGCTTTATTCTTTTAACCAACAGGTTTAAAAGGAGCAACTTTTATAGTTTCACTACTGCTAGGCAAGCAGTTAGAGTGTGTTTGGAGACAAGTTGGTATCTTCCATGGAAACTACAGGTGACAATGGCTGCTTGCTGGTTACCAAAGAAATTACAAGGATGTGCAGGACTGTATACCTCTTTGCAACCAATGTCACTCAGCAACAGCCAGCAACTACTTGGCAACTGGTGGGGGATTTTTCTATCGCAGCCTGTGGTTGCCAGAGGGTTTCTCACCATTCTCTAGACCTGTGTGACGGTGGCCTATTGGAGAATATAGGGAACCTTGTATGCTAGAAGCAAACAACTACATCTTGTAAAATGTGTGCGTGGTGACACAATGCGTGTCAATAATAAATGAATCCCAGCAGTAAGAATCGTTCGCCTGGCATCTCTGCCAAATATTCTATGAATTATTGTGGAAAACTCTAAACACAAAGCACTTCTTGAACAATGAAACATAAGGTTAACATTTTAAAACAACACAAATGACATTTATTTTCTGAAAATATGTTCATGTCTCACTTTCAAAAATAAATACTGTGAAAAGAAGTTGTACACACTTTAATCAAAGTATAACGCAGATCATCACTCAGTTTCACGAAATGAAATAAACCAAGCTTAATCACGGTCCAATTTAAAAGGATGCAGAGTGACAGATCAGACTCTCGTACTGGTGGTAAAGCCCTGAATGTATGATCAACTGAATATCTGTGTAACAGCTGCATCAGTAGCCATCAGTAAGAACTAAACAAAACACACTTTTACCTTTTTCCTAAGCAAGAAATGGCTCTACTGTCACTGTCACAAGTAATCAGCACTTAAAAAAATATTCTAAATGAACTCCTAAATCTGGTGAATTATTTGTACCAAAAAGACTGGTATAAAAGGTGTTTGGTAAAGCCGTTTGACCATGCCGATAGACTGCCAAGAGAAGGTATTGACATTACAATAAAAAAGACCGCACACAACAGTCATTGTTCAGTACACTCTCTGTACAATATAAGCCAAGATGACTGCTGCCAGCGCAAGCCCGATCCCAATCTTCTTCAGCATTTCTCTGTCCAGACTATTAGATCCAATGGAGAAGGTGCACAAAGAAGGCGTGGGAGCAGAAACATGGACGCCATTGACCTTTTGTTCCTGTCGGAGGAAAACAAGCAGATTAAAAAGAATCCCAACACAAATCAGAGAGTTAAGAGAGTTTTTTCTGCACCATTTATAACAATTGGTAGTTTAAATGATTTAATTTTAGCATCATCTGTGATATGTGAAAACCCATCTCCTATGCAGACACACAGAGAGCTTGATACTGAGGCGGTTCATATCATGTATATGTATATAATTATGGTGGAATCATCTTTAAAATAAATCAGCTGGCCACAGTCACAAATCAAAGAAGGCTTGACAGCACAGTGAAGAAGATAAAGAAGAGCATTTAAGGACCAAACCCCAGCTGTCTTTGAGTCTATTCCACAGCACACAAGCTATTTCTTTGAATATGACACTTCAGCCAACTAAATAATTTAACTGCAGTTCCTGGACAGATGTGAGGCAAGCCCCAAAAGAAATATCAAAAAATAAAAAAAATAAATCCATTCATAGATCATACGTGTTGATTACTGCGTACATTTTGAAATATATCTATGGATGCTGGTATGCTGGCATGATGATAATGACAGGGATTTATCACTTCCTCTGCTTGCTCACTGCTGTCTCTTCCTTACACCTTCTGTCTCTCTCCATCTGTTTCCTCTCTAGAACTCAGTTTCATGTAGAAAGGAAAACAATAATAAAGTGAATTTAAAATGCAGTGCTTGTTTTAATACTTTGCGGATGAAAGCATTCATAAAACTGGCCATTTGCTTATGCAAATGAGTGCATTTCAATTATGATGCTATTATCTCTGTGTAAGCAGTTAATGCAGTTTTGTAGTGATCCAATTACTGCAGAGTGCTGTCTATTGAATGGAGCTGATGATGAGAAGGTGCACTGTTATGTAGTTAGAGAAGCCTGGATTGACATGAGGAAAGAAGACTGATGTGATGGTGTTATAGCAGCACGGCTGAAGCAAGACTGTGGTAAAAAGACGGTGACTGCATTTGTATTACAGTGAAATGATACTGCTCTGCTACAGCTATCAATTCAGCCTACAATATCAATATCCTAAAATCAAGAACAAAGCAACTTCCTAAAATCAATAAGAGGAAGCATTAAGCCAAGAATGCTGAAGCAAATGGCTACAGATAGTCTGGTTCTGTTATTTAAGTCTGCAGTGATCTTCATCAGTGGCACATACAGTGCTGTATAATCAGACAATTGGCAATATGTTAGTAAATTTGATGTTGATAAAAATGGTGATATACAATATGGCTCAGACCTTAACACCCTAAACCTCTGGTCAACACAACTACTGCTACACTCAACCTCTGCGAAAACACTGATGATTGCAAGATGACAGCAGAGGTGACCCGGTGGGAGGAAACTAGTCTCCAAACAATCTCAGTCCAATTTGTACCAACTGCAATGAATCTGAGACAGATTGCCAACATGTTGCCATTAGTCTGAGTCAGCCTGCACGGATGAGCCCAACTCGTCACCACATCTCTGCAGCAGTGGACTCGACTTAGCTGGTTGCCAACTGGTTGTATTCCAATTACGTTGCTATGCAAAAGTAAGGTTGCCAAACAGTTATGTCATTTTACAGTTAAACTGCTGTCCTGGAGCAACTAAGTCACTATATGTGGGAAAATTAGGACTGAATACAAGTACTTAATGTCTGTATATAGACGGCAATAGATTTGCAAGTTTCACCAGTTTAATTAACTATATTATCACAGATAGAATGCAAAGCCTGACCACCTTTGAGTGGTCAGACCTGGTCCCTGTTGTTGAAGAAACCATTTCAAAGGTAACAACAGTGCAAGTTCACTGCACACGACTGCAAAAGTTTTGGTCGTGCTGCAGTCTCCAACTACTGTTTGATTGTAGCGTTTCAATATTTTGTGAATGTTCATAAAAGGCGTTAATCCGTTAGACCAGGGGTGTCAAATTCAAATGCACAGTGGGCCAAAATTCAAAACTGGAACAAGGTCGCGGGCTAACATTAATATTTATTGAAAAAAAAAATCTTCCTCCAGATTTAAGAATGAATCTCTTCTTATGGACTCAAACACGTTTTGCTGAAAAACTGAATATGGAACAAGCAAAGCTTAATACTAAACAATATACATATTAGCTGTATAATACCAGTAGGCCAGCTCTAATAATAATTTGGTATGGCTTCGCGGGCCAAATGTAATTAGGCTGCGGGCCAAATTTGGCCTGCGGGCCAGAGTTTGACACCTATCCGTTAGACTGATTTCTAATATTTAAATATTTAAATATGTAATATATGTTCAGTGTGCAGTCCTTCATTTACATTTGTTATCTCATTATTTTAGTCAGGTTACCCACTCCTGATTCAAAGCATTTTTTAAAAGTTAGATTTAGCAATTTCCATGTTTGGCATGAAACATTTCAACAATGTACATTATCATGTGACGTTCAAAAATGCAGTTTGTGGCGAGAAAAACATCAAAAACTCGTTTCAGGCCTTGATAGCTGTAATAATTCAGTTACTAACACTGACTATCAATCACTAGCCCAATCTCTCCCTGGCCTCCACCCACCGTCATTGATCACCATTCTGTTTGATTACACATTTATATGATTTTATCGTAATGTATGAGAACGGAGACCTTAGGTGTGATTTGAAGCTAGGCTAATTAATTGATTGATTTATAAATAAATAATCCTTCACGGTGTGGTGCTTTTAATTTCAGCCTTAAACAAATTGCAAGAAGAGGAAGACGGGGAGATAATCGATCCAAATGTCCTTGTTCATGTACGTTGCTTTAATATACGCCATCATCTTCATATTCCATGTCTCTTTAACACGTAATATGTGGTGTTTCCAATTTTCTGTACCTTTCAAGCTTTTGTTTTTAGGTCAACAAAGAAAAATTCCAAAATAAAAAGAGACTACAGAAACTCACACTTTACATACAAACATACTAAGATATTTTTACCCAAGGACTGAAAGCAAAACAATGGCAAACTTTGTTGACTACAAACACCTACCTGCATGTACACTATACATTCATATGAAACTGAGCATCGCTGCACGCCTACACGTCTTGCACGCACATGGCTGCGTGAGTGAGCAGCTGCACGGTGTCTTGTCCTCTGCCTCTCTATCCTCCGCATTACTCTCGCTCCCCTCTACTTGCTGGAGGTTGTGAATGCTACCTTGCCACCCACTCGTTTCCTGAACACACTGTCATGAATGGGTTCCTCTGTTACGGGCGCACAATGGTGAATGGATACTATAACCGACAACGCCTAGGTGACACATCTCTAAGTCGCTTACAGTAACTTTAGACAATGAGTCGAGAGAGAATCTGTAACAGTCGTCTAGCTGACGCATCCATGTTCGCTTAATGTTAGGATCACAGCTTGACTCCCTAATGGCAAAGTGATACGCTGTTTTGTTTTTAAAGATGCTTGAAAACAATAAAGGTGCATTCAGGCTCAGTGGCAAGACACACTTGCCATGACTGTGAGAATTGCATCATGATGGATGAACCTCATTCAGATTTGGATCGCCCATCCTCTCTCATCCAGGACATCATATTTATAAAGTTATTTTCTATGAAGATAAATACTAAGTATTGTTAGTATGGTAATATAGTATTATTAGGGATAGTAGTGATAGTTTTGCAGTGCATACCACACCGGGTAGAGAGGGCAGCTGATAAGCGTGTGTGCCCAAAAAACCCTTATCAATAAAGACCCGTCACCTTGCAACGGCGCGTGCGTGGGTCATCCTCCTGTCACGGATAGGTTTTAAAAGAAAAGACATGGCAGATGAGGAAAAAGTTACAAGACAAAGTAAATATTTAATTACCACTGTGACAAAAGAAGAAGTTTATAAAGCGTAAAGGACTAATGCAAGAGAAATAAATATGCTGTGGGCCAAGTCCACCACCTTCTTCTCTATGCTTCTATTTATCTGTCTCTCTGCAGGTGTCTTTTAACAATGGGGTGCCAGAAAAGATACTGAACACTACAGTCGAAAATCTATTACTAGTAAGAGGGATAAGTGAAAATCCAAGTGCCAGTAGGTGCGTGTCAGCACAGTAGGAAGCAGCGGAGCAGAAGAGCAGAGAGGAGAGAAGGAAAAACTGAGAAGAAATGAGAAGCACAAGAAAGGGAGCCCCCCCCCCAAAAAAAGAGATGTGGCTTTCAGTGATAGTTTACCACCTGCTAGCTGGCATGCTGAGTTTGTGCATTTCTGTGAGAAAGACAGCTGGCATTTGTGAGTGAGTGTGTGTGTACATGTGGAGACCTGTGGTAGATAATGTCTGTCTCTCTGCTCACAGCAGTAAAACACAGCAAAATAATCCCCCTGAAAATCATCTAACACTACACCAGGAGTACAGACTGGCTAGCACAGCTAGATACTTTTCCCTCAAGGTCTAAGGCTTCTCAAATGTCTGTTTCTTGGAGAAAAAGAAAGAGAGAGCGAGCGGGGAAAAAAAAAAAAGAAAACGAAAACTCTTGCTCCAGTTCCACATATGCACCTTTTTTAAAACAAAATCTGCCTGCGCGTCTGCTGCAGCCTTTGCCAATACACTGACATATTCGCACAAAAACACACACTGTGAAATGCACAACACATCACGAGAGCCAGGAAGCACAGTGCACAATGGTCACATTTCTCACATGATCCTCACCAGCTGTCAGTGTCACTCTAGACACACACAGACCACGGAAGTTGGTGTGTGCGCGTATAAACAGATACTGTAACAGGCTCCTTAGTCACGGCTGATTCAACAAAGCCATAATGACAATCACAGTGTGCTGTAGCTGTATTTACAACAGGAAATAGGGACAGTCGGGGAAAAAGGAGGAATTGCAAATTTTTCTTTTTCTCACCAAAAGGTCATTAACCTAAAACCAAAGATGGAAAGAGTGATTTACCCTAATGTATGAAAGTCTAGCAAAGCTAGAGCACTAACAGCTATGCTCCTGAGGGCTGGCAGTGTAGTGTGACCCTCCTGCCTTTGCCAAGCTCCCAACTCCAGGGGAAACCGTAGTTCTTACTAAAAAAAATGTCTGCAAATCACCACTACTGATAAGGATGCTATTTCTTGACAAGCTTTCTGTAACTAAACTATTACTAGTCAACTTTTAGCATTTACTTCTATTCAAACTTGGTTAAAGTTAGCCATTCACTTTTGACATTTTGCCATCAATTTTGGAGCTTATTTTATTGTATTATTACTGATATCTATACTCTCTAGTCAAAATGTCATCATTTATATCAATAAATCAACTTTCCACAGTGGATAACTGCACTTCAGGCCTTTAAGTGAGCGCCACACTTAAAGTAGCCTTTGCCTCCAAAGGACTCTTGATGGGCGATACATCAATCAGTCCATCAATTTATAAACTGCTTAGTCAACTCAGTGTTTTGTTCGTTTATGCTAATCTGCCCAATTACTTTTGAGTGAACCTCTTAAGAAAGGCCTGAACACCACAATCCCTCAGTGTAAAAACTGTCACTGTCAAACTGTATTTGGCTTTTGTGCAGACTCACTTTTATCCCACTATGGCTCAGAAAATCACAGCCAATCAATGGAAACTAATCAGTTCTATTCTAAAAACAGTCTATAAAACAGTGTTTTCAACACTAAAGGTAAGAGTTTGCTGTGATGTGATTTTTATGTGTGTGTGTTTTTTTTAATTGTGTTGTTTGTTTCCACTGTTGTATAGTAAGTTGTCAGAAGGACTAGTGTCCAAGCAAACAATTTGTATTGGAATGCAATTTGTAACATAATTACCACACTAATAGACATTAACTTTAATCAAAATGATCTCAAGAGATTTGGTACGCACACTCAAGTCCTAACCAGCTTCTATCACTGCAGTGCTAATGATAACTTGTCATTAAAACACCATGACACACACATCTTGGTCTTCATACAGTCATTGCTTGTATAGAGTGTATACAACACTTGTCTATAAAGCTGCTCACAAAGAGACACAAACACATATGGTTTGCACAGTTTACAGTTACTGTAACTAAATACAGAAGAGCACTACATGTGCTACACTATAGTGTTGGGTGTGCAAACACATGACTGATCAAACACATGGCAGGTAGTCACACACAGACAAACGGGGGGAAGAGGCACATGTTTTCAGGTACTGGGAAAAGTACACAGACATAACAGAAAAATAGCATTTGCAGATACACACATAAATTTTAAATGAGCAAATGGTGGGATAAAAGGTCCGTGTTAAAGTGAAAAGACTAGCACTAAAAAGAGAACGCACAAGAGAAATATGCCAGTTTCCATGAAAAGGGTGAAAATAACATGCCAAAAGAAAAGACAGGAGCACGAGTGGTGTTTTGGGAATGTTTTCTTGTTGGGGGGAGAAAAAGACAGAATAAAAGATGGGCTGGGATACTGCTTTAACCACCTTGCTGTTCAATGCTTTATAGCTTTTGAAGATGCTGGACTTGTCAGTGGTGTTGGAAAACAAGCTGACATGTCAGAAAGCGTAGCTTGATTGCTCAATTGCTCAAGTTATCATTGGTGCTACATTAAGTTGTCAGTTTGATAAAGATATTTCTTTAATTTCCCTGTGTTTTATCTATTTGACTGTGCTGTCTTAGCACTGACGTCTCTCAGTCTTTGTACTAATTTGCATTCCTTGTGTCCACTACATATATCCACTTGCATTATTTCATGGTTTTAGTATATTCTGTTTTAAAATTCCAAAAAAAGAAAACGGTTAAAGTAGTTAATAGCTCTCACGTAAATGAACTTGTTGGGTCGCTGTGTAAAATACAAATAAAAATGGACAAATCTCATAAATCAACAACTTTTTGACACATATTACTGCCATCAAATCATTGCCTTCTGCCCCCCCACCCCCACTTCTGCCTTGTGCTCTGTCATCCTGGAAGAAACGCTTTCTATCTGGACAGAAAGATTGCATCATAGGATAAAAGGTGATCAGTAATCCTTTTCTATGCAGCGTCTGTAACACCGAAATGACACACCAAGCTCAAGAGGAGGACACGCTTATAAATAAAACACAAGACATGGATGAGACACTTAAAAATGTAGTGGTGTTTGTTTACAATGCCCACGCTTGGTTATGGCTATGAAAGCATGCTAAAACATAAAGACTGCTGTAAACTGAACAGATCGTTCCTCGTTCACACAAACTGATTTAGGTGTTCATTTCTTTTTTGCATTTACTTTTTCTACCCGTGGTTCAAATATTAAAAGCTGTTTGAACTCTTTAACATTATGAGGCACAATGAGGATTTGCAATGCAATCTGACATGTCAGGCTGGAACAGAGAAAACACACCCGACTGATATTTTGATGGCGTAACATTTGGCTCTAAAGTGGAGCCGCTGTAATGTAACTTGACACGCTAAACGAAATGCTTAAAAATAACGATCCCTGCTGTTTTCAAGGCAAAACAAATGATCTGCTATTAGAGTAAACAAAGTGGAGCAAAGGCCAAGCAAAACCCTTTGACATTTTAAATATAAGGTTTAAAAATAGACCAATTTCAGAGGATTAACTGTTCCCTGACCAGAAAATTACATCCCGATCTTTGATTTTGGCTCCTTTCTTGACAAAGCAGATGACAACACGTGAGGATAACGCAACATCAAAGCAAGAACTCACAACAATTGCACGTCAGTCCGGAGGAACAAATAAAGGAAAATGAACTCCTACAGAGAAATACTGACTTTTGTGCGAGCTCCGTGTCTGTGTGCATCACCACTGCTTCTGTTTTGTTTATGTGATGATTGCGTGTGTGTAAAAGAAGCACCTCATACAGCCCGCGGCCAGTCAGAGTCTGCCAGGCACACTGGGGGAGACAGCATAAGCAAGTATGTGCTTAGAAATGTGCACATATAATAATCAACATGTGTGTATAAGCTTTCCTTTACCATTGACTGCTGCTATATGCAAGTGTGTTCGAGTTTACGTACTATAAACACTATGATGCAAAGCAAAGGCAATCCCACCCACACGCTCTGTACTAAAACCCCGTTTTTCTAGTTGCATTTAGAAGATGTATTTCAAAAACTGCAAACTGACCAGATGCCTTCTCTTGCTGGGAATTTACATCGAACGTAAAGGAGAGAGAGAAAAAGCTGGCAAATTTCAACTCCATTTCTGTTATCCTGCCAATTTGTGGTTATGGAGGAACATTGTTCACTACCTAGATTCTTCCCCTCCTCCAGATCTCTCCCTTTTACATTCTGCCTTCCATACAAGCTGTCAATTTACTCTCTTGAGGGAGCAGAGCAGTTTTCTTCTCCCTCTCTATTCTCTTGGTCTTCTTGAGGAAATATGCTGTGAAAAGAGCTGATTATTATATGGCACTCCAAGCTGCTTCTCTGAGTCTTGATCTCTCCATCTCACTCACTCTCTCGCCATCATTTCTGCTTTATTTTCCAGTCTCTCTCTCTCTCTCTGTGTCTCTCATTCAACCCCTTCCCATCATTTAATTTCGTCTGCAGATGAGGACTGGTGAAAAAACTTTTTCCTTCACCATGATGTGCTTTCTTTGCTATTGTGTCTCACCAAAAGACTCATTACTGTCCTTCCTCTCATGTTGAAAGTGCTATTTCTGTGAATGAAGGACTAACAGGTGTAGAGAGAGTAACAGAGAGAGCGAGCGAGAGACCGGGAGACAGGAGGAAGATGTGATCCATCTCAATAAAAGAAAAAGTATGGTGTCTTTAATGCTTTTTATTACACGGTGGAAAAAAAGCACACTTAGCAGTTTATAGATCTTAAGGTGGCCCACAGGAGGTTCAACGATACACACAAAAAGATCTATACATAAAGTGATGCTCTTCCTCTCTCTGTAGAAAATCAAAAGTGTTTCTTGTCCAGTGTTTAAAGCAAGAAAACACAATTTACTACACTTTGGCATTAGTTACACAATAAAACCAAAACGTCCAACAGAGGTTTTGTGTTTTCTGTGGATTTTGCCTCATCTGGTCCATAAAAGCATCGTCACAGACGCATATTCTTTGCAAAACAATTTGGGGATGCTTTTGGATCACTATTAATTTATACACATTACTCATCCATCCGTAACTGTAATATATTGTTGATATATTCACACATCTCTGCACCGATTAAACCAACTCATTCACCAATTTTGGGCAACTAAGCCACATTCATCCAAATATATCTGTCGCTTTTCCCAACCATCCACTTATCTGCCACTTTCTTCTTCTTGGTTTTTTTTTTTGCCTTACATTGCTCTTCTGCATCTTAGATGAAACGACAAAGCTCAGATTCTTTCCTTCTATCAGCCATCCAGCTATCATGCACGTCATCACACACCGTCTCTTATCCTGCTCTTTTTTTCCTTTTGCCACAAGCCTGCAATTATAGACCCTGCCACAAGACACAGGAGTGAATATGCGCCTTACCGCAATCACTCGTTCTTCTCATACTCCACCTTTTTCTGCAGTGGACTCAGCTGCAGACACTCACTGTTACACCTCTCTCTCGACCTCATTTGTACATATTGAAAACAATATGAACCAAAAAATTCCAAATTTTAATTAATCACTCCATAACTAACTCCACCTGCTGCCACTGTGCTTCTACCTCAGCCCTTTTCCCCATTGCTGTTTCTCACAGAATGGCTTCTTGAAACCACTTCTGATGAGGCTTCAGTGAACAGTAGGTCAACTGTATCAAGTGAAGTGTCAGATGCAGCTCTCGGGTCCTGTGTCAGGCATTTAGTGGATTTATAAAGGATATAGCTTTCAGATACTGTTCACCTGCTATATTTAAATATGTTTTTTCTTAACTTTGGAATTTTTAATAGACTCAACTAACAAAATGGGAAAACATTTTGTATACTCGTACAATAAGCCGGTCTTTTCCAGATACTATTGTTTTTCCCAGAGACTAGGTCGATTACTACGCTCCGCTTAAGTGCAACTCAGTACCATTAAGAGCTGACAATGCAGGTCATCAGGATTGCAGATCGTCAGCATCGCTGGAGATTTTACTTAATATAACTCAGTGCTTAATTGCAAATACACCATGGAAAGCAGAGAAGCATAAACGGAACTTTTCAAGTTCAGACACAATATTTAATTAAGACAAACACTAATGTTTGTCTTTTAGCTTGATTTCTTAGTTGTCTTCCTTCAGTTCATTTAATACTTCTCCAAATAAATTCTCTACATTTTGTTGTCATTTGTTAAGTCCTTGACTTGCTCAAGTACCAGCAAATCAAGACAGTCAAAACAGTCAAACTCAAAAACCTTCACAGCATCAGTTTTGTTTGCAAAGGGATATTTAAAAAAATCAACAAAAAAAATATCAATGTTTCCTATTCAGCTATTGCAATTCCAAAAGATTCTCTCTCTTCTTCCTTGTGTCAAACTCAACCTCTTAACATAAATTCTCTTCTACTTCTCGGTGACCTTATCTCCCTTCTCACCTTGGGTAATGGAATAGCTGGAAATATATGTATTTGCCCATTAAGCATGAAAAACAGTGTGCAGGTAGAGTGCTGGGTTGTTACTGGATCTGAATAGGCATTCAATATGTGAATTTTTCCAAAAGTTAGCACAATCGACCCACAATTAGTCTGTGTTGCACTATATACACCATTTATATATGTGCAGCCCTGTTTGTTTTTAACCATTACTTAGTGATAACGATCAAGTATGGACATCTAACAGTGCCCGTCTCGTTAAAATGAGTCAAAGTTCCATGAATCCGAGTTTAATCAAGCTCAGGGATGCTGGAGTGTAACTGCCTCCTCTACAGAGGTTTTCGAGAAAACAAGTTACCAGTAGACGTTTGGGTAAACTGGCTCTATACAGGCTCATCGTTTCATTTGAAGGGATTACTGGTGTGTTGTTTTTTGGTTTTTTCATTTTCTTTTAGTGCTGCCTGAGGTGATTTTGGTTAATCTATGTTGAAGTGTGATCTGATGTGTGTGTATGAATTTATGGGCAATCCACATGTTTCTTCAGTGCCCAACAAAATAAGGCCTGGATTATTGTGTAAGATTTTCTTTTGGAAGACTGCAAGTGTTTGAGAATGAAGCTGGGTGAGGGGCGAATGCATGTGTGCTGGATGACCTGCGGGATTCATAAAGCTAGTAGTTTTACAAGGCCTAGTCTCCTCTTCTGAACTTTTTACTGCTGAGTGACGTGCCACTTGGCTTCCTGTGAAATCCTTCTTTTCCCTTTCTTTTTTATCTCAGTTTCTGCTCTCCATTTCTCTTTCTGCTTGCTTTCCTCTTCATCCATGCCCCCTCCCACCATGTCTCTGTCTGTTCCTTTCTTCCCCTCCCTCTACGTCTGGCAGTAAAGGCTGATGGAGTGTGAAATTAGAAAGTGTATCATATTCTGCTCTGTGGCTCCATGTCCTGAGCTATAAGCTATAGCTAGTCAGAGTGAAAAATAACATGCAGTGAAACAGATACATTAACATGGTTTTGTGTGTACATGTGCGTGTGTGTGTGTGTGTGTGTGTTGAAAAAGACAGTTTAGCCGGCCTGCAGCTTATCTGAAATTACTTATCTCATGGATGATACACTGGGGCTTCTTCCTAAACTACAGGACTGAGCATGGATTCAAATTATGGACAAACATAAATACACACCTGACTCAGATGCTGAGTGCACACAATTTGAATAGCCTGTTGTAAACAAAATTTTAATAGTTTTGATAAAGAAAGTGCACAGAGTGAGAGATAGATCCTCTCACTAATTGAAAAAGACAAGACCGCAGTATTTGATCAAATACATGCATAGTCACAAGAAAGAGTTTGCAGACCAAGATTTCTGTACTTATTGCTGATACAATATATAACCTTCATCTGATTTGCAAAATACATAAAGAACTGAGTGTAAGATGAAGTCCACACCACACTTTATGAGCAATGAATGCATCCTAATCCTGATTTTCAACGTTTTTTTGCGACTGTAATTATCTGTTAGGTGTACCTGCTGCACATTACATTTGCTTCCAACACAACTCACCGTCTTAGGTTCACTATTTGTTCCACCTTGGACAACTATCAGTTTGATTACAGTGTAGCTTACAAAGAGCAACCTACAAACCTTGTTCCCAAGATGCTGTAGCCGATTTGTTCAGAGCACTATCCACCAAGTGGCTATTAGAACAGGAACCAGTAGTACCACATCATGTGAAGTGGTCTTAATAAAAGGGAACACTGGTCCTCAAAGTATATGGAGTCAGTTAAACTTCAGGGATATAAATGTGTACACTTTGGAAGTCACTTTCACCTGCTTTGGTGCAAATTAAAGTGACAGCAGTTGCACAGGAGGCTCAACAACAAAACCTCCAAAAATAAAATAAAAAAGGAGAATGTCTTTGGAGCCATAGACCATTGTTACTTTTCTTGTCATTCTTGGTATTATGGGAAAGTACCTGCAACCCATTCACGTTGCACAGGTGTTCCACTTCTTGCAGTAGGACATTTTCATTGGCGCAAGAAGCTTTTTGTGTCTCCCAGCACAGTCTCAAGAATAGGGGGTAAATACTGTACACAAGAACAGCTGGACAGGTCTGTAAAAGTGCATCAACCAAGCACCAAGACCCAAATCTGCTCTTTTGTACAAGGAGGAGCAGGAGGAGCTCTACCACAACCCTACAAAATTCTTCAGTAACATGCACACATGTAACCTACTGTGTTAGCATACGGTGCTGTGTACATATTCGCACCGTGCAGTGAACACTCCTGTGCACAGATCATAATAAAGGACCAAGAACCCTCATGCCACCCTCACGGAGGCCGATTCTGATAAGCTGAGTAGAAACATGCACAAGTAACCTGCTGCATGCATTTTATGTCTCCTCCTGTTTCTCATCACATAAAGCAGCAGATGCCATGCCTTGTTGCTGGCTCAGTGCCCTTCTATGGTCATGTTCAGCTCTCCTTCACACTCCTGAGACTGTGCTGAGACACAAAACTTCTTGTGAAGGCATGTGCAGAAGTGCAATCCTGGAGGAGCAGGTCTGCTTGTGCAGCCTGAATGGGCTGTAGGTATGGTCACATGGACACACTAGCCTAAAGCGAAAGTAGAGAGAAATTAGTCAGGAGGGAGAAGGAGAGAGCACTGGTCTGTAGCCAACATGCACAAAACCTCCCTTTTTGGGAGTTGTGTTGTTTTTGCCTCTCCAGTGGACTTGTCATTTTTATTTGCACGAGAGCAGGGATAATGGACTCACAGTGATTTATACTTTGTAACCTGACACATTGATATCCCTGAAGTTTACCTTATATTGTGTTATACTCTGATCACCTGGTGTTCTTCATTTTTTGAACAAGTGTGTTTTTGTCCAAGGTATATATGAATATTTGAAAGACGATATCTGTTTGTGCATCCATTTAAAAATGTCATAGCACCATAATGAGACAAGACAATGACACATATAGGCATGAATTTAATTACTGTAACTGTAAGCATGCATGTATGTGCTTACCTGCAGCAGACCAGACACCTCTCCTTTCTGAAGCGGCATGGCAATGGAAGGAGTGAACGGCTTACTTTCCTCAACTGGTTTGCCTTTCATGAAGTGTTTTCCTGCCTCATAGACGTCCACCACAATCATCTTTCCTTTAAACTCCACCCTTTTAGGTACCAGCACCTGCAAATCGGAGGACATCATAACTGACTTCACTGCAAAAAAATACACAAATAAAAAACACTTTAAGGCGAAAATTCTAACAACTCCATATTGCTAAAATTTCAAGGTAGAATATAATGGATACAATTTTGTTGTTTGCTGCTTAGTCACCTTCTGTGGAGTACATGGAAGATAACTCAAAGACTTTAATGTGACTGATGTAAAACAGCGGACCTATATAACCGTCCACTCCACCAGATAATGTTCCCTGGTTCTTTACATCTGTCAGCCTCCATACTGATTTAGCCAGTCCACGGCTTCACAATAAAAACCAACAACGACAACAGCAGAAAAAAAACAAACAAACCCCCCCAACTGAGTGCTTTCAGTTCCATTTATGGAAGACCTCAAGGTCGACAAGTACAGGAACAGCTGGGCGCTAAACCAGAGGGAAGGATTTGCTGGTTTGTCTTATTATTTCACCATGGCAACTGCACATCTTAGCTGATCACAGCAGGAAGGAAAGGGAAAACAAAGAGTTATAATTACGGATTCATGTGGAAGGGAATTTGTTCTTAATGACTTATTCCTGTAAATAAAGACTGTATGAAAATACTTTTTCCTTCAAAGACAATTTCAAACTAGCTACAAAGTCAACAAGCTGATAATGATGTACGGTGTATGATTATCGTGCCGATTTACTCCCTTTCTTCGCTCTTCTTTTCAGATTCAGTCGTTTTATGTAGTAAACACTAATTAAATGATTTGGTGTGCGTGCATTTTTGAAGGATGTCAGGCAGTTATAAAAACTTCTTAAATTCTAATCACTGCAAAAGTGTGACTTTCTTTGTGAAGAAGGCATCATTTTTTTTATCAAGCTTTGTGAACACCTTAGGAGAATAATAGCAGATGTAAATCCATCCACCTAGATGGATTTCATCTGACACTACACAATAACCTTTGAAAAAGTTGTTTGAGAACTTGTTAGCATATTATTATACATCATTAAAGATAAAGATGATGTACAAAATGAATAATGACGATAATAAGATGGCATGTCACTGATCCTTGTCCCTGCTATAAGTCCTGTAACGTTTTTGCTTAATCCTTTCCAAGGACAGATCAGAGTTCGGGTCATCAGCCTCAGACATGCTGGGAATTCAATGTCTTGTACACATTGGCTTCAAGCAAGGCGCTGACGTGCCGACTCGGATCATCTGGTGGTCCGTCTAACCATTACACTACTCTGCAGGGCTTAGGCACTGACTGAGCAGAGAATAGCGCATGAACTGGAGGAGAGATTGTTACTGGTGTGATGGCGGGGGCACGCCTGCCTCAGTGTTAATCTGTCAGCCTTCATCCAGCTGGTAAAATATGATAGGAGACGGAGTGCTGGCCAAACAGACACAAAGCCAGCACGACGTCTGCCCAATCAACACACCTGCTGCTCAACACTCTGACCACAGAGAGAGGCTGTGTGTGTGCGTGTAAGTTACCAGCTGCCAGACTGTGAGTGGAGAGGTGAAACCGCAGGGCTGTGGAAGAGATAGCTGTCTTTGTGTGTGTGTGTGGGTGAGGGTCATTCGTTGCCCATTACATAGTGATTAAATGATGAAAGAGCTTGTCTGATTTCATTGGAAACCCCCTCTCCTGCTGCCTCACTCAGACACTAACACATACACACACACACACACACACACAGGTGGGTTGGGTACCTATTACAGCCGTCAGGATAGATATCCATCTGATGGTGTAAAAGTGAAACTAGGCCATTTGTTCACTCTCACACCTCTCTCTTCCTTATTCCCCATTTCCTTCAGCCCGCACATCCTCCTCCTGTCCTTTCCTTTCCTCTCAAACTCACTGTTTCTTTTACAGTTCAACTACCTTAACTTCCCTTTCTCGTCATCCATTATTCCATCCATTTACACTTTTATTGCTACGCAATCTTTTTAGCAATAATAACACAGGTTTTAGAATAATTCGATCTGTATGGATCAATATGGTAAGACTTAAAGTGAGGCTGAACTCACAACATCTGTAATGTATAATGTGTATGAACTGGAGATCAGTGAGCTGCCTTAATGGTCCCATATAACGCTCCTTTTGGACAAGTTAATGTCTCCTGAATGTATCTGTTATGTTTCAGGTCACCACCTTTTGTTTTCTCTGGCAATGTGTCTATTAACCGCTCTGTTTTAGACGGATTCCAAATGAAGCTGGTTGTAACTTTCAGTCTGTTGCCCATGACCCCTTTCATGCCCTTTTCCTGTGACTTACCTACTATTGCAATGAACACCTGAGTTAAAACAGAACAAATGTGTCTGCAGTGAGACTCATAAAAGTGAGCGTGTAAGAGGAAGAGCCGGTGCTTTATGAGCACTCGTTTCATAAACATCACCTAAGGCTACGTCCATCGTTTTCTCTCCATTTTGGCCTCCCGTCCACACTGACACGGAAATGGTGGAAAATCACAGCTTTTGGTGGAAAACGCAGCTTTTTGAAAACGCTCTCGAAAACGCATACATTTGCAAACTGGACACCAATGAGTTACAAACTGATAGCAAACTGATTAAATTTTATTGCCGTCTTGATGCACCAAAGTTGCTTTGAAGACAGCAACTAACTGAGCGGTTGCAGACCAGGTCCCCGTCTTCAAACCAACAATTTCAAAGGCAACAGAATCACATATTCATTGCAAACGATGCCTTTTTTACTTTTACCCATCGTTTTCTCTGCGGTTTGTCCTCATGTCCACACTGAGACGTGTTTTCACTCAACGAAAATACAGCGTTTTGAAAACACTCTCAAAAACGCATACATTTGAAAACTGTGCTTTCGCGTCGCAGCGTGGACAGCGAAAACGGAGAGTTTCTAAAACAATGACGCATGTTAGTCATGTGATGCAGTCATGTGACCAATTAAACTAAGATAGCGGAGGGCGCTATACAGCAGTTGTTTTGCTTGCTCTCAGTTTTGACAGCCCTATTAAAGATTAATATCAGTCTGTACATTCTCCAGATAGCTTTAACTTTCTTTAACTCTCACTCGCTTTTGCAACTTTGTACTTTTGTGTTACTCGCAGCAACAACTCCACCTCATTGTTAGTCCATTTAAAAAAACTCTGTGCTTTTCCTCGACATTTTTCGGGAAAGCAAATAAGCGGCAGACAGAAATGTGGCAGGTTGAATCTTCTTGCGTTTCACGCATGTGCAGCATGCGCAAGACTGGAACGTAAGCGTTGTCGCCCGTTTCAATGTGGACGCACAACTCTGTGAAAACGACCGAAAACGCTAGTGTGGACGCGGACAAAAACACCATTTTCAAATCTATCCGGGCTAGTGTGGATGTAGCCTAAGTGACAAAAAAGCTTGATTTTATCAGACAATGTTGTAGTTACAAACTTATTAAATGGCTATTTTTGCAGCAAAATTATGGATCACTTTGTAAATGATGGGAAGCACGACATCCTACTACAAGTTACTGGCAGCTAATTAAACTGTAGTCTTACATGTGGGCTCTAACAGCTATAAAAATGCAAAAATTCTTCAGGAATGATTTGAAGAAGATGACTGATTTCCAGGTGTTCCCTTTCCCAGCATTCCCGGTCTAATTCATACCAAACATCTGTTTGATGTGCTGAAAAGACAAGTGTGATTCATGGAGTGTGCACCTCACCACTTACGGGACTTATGGGACTATTGCCTGTGGAGTCTGTTTTAACAGCACTAGAGCATCCCAAACTATTTCAGGCAAATGTTTAAAGTGTTTGCATGTTCAGCAGGAGTATGGATATTTCAACACAAGAGGGTCAGAGATTGTGCTTAAGTACGGTCAGCTGACACACATGCCAAGACATACACAAATCCAGGCACGCATTAAGGAGTGCGCACTCACGCAACGCACACATGAACACTTGTAACTGAAGTTTATAGCCTACAGAAGAAAGTGCAAAGGAGGAGGAGAAGAGGGGAGGAGAGGGAAGTGGAAGGGAGGAAAAATTATTACCATCCTTTGCCCTCCCTGCTAATAAAAAGCATAACTTCAAACATGTTTCTGATGATGGTTAAAGCAGGAGGAAATTGATTTATTTGAAGATGTTTTAAAGTGGATTTTTCACAGGTTGAGAGAGGGTCTTTGAAGCCATGCAAAGGTATATGTGTGTGTGAGTTTGCAGGATGGAATGTTCATGTCTTTAGGGCTGACCTTAATGTTAGTACAGTTAAAAAAAAATAGTACTACTGCTATCAGCCTCCAAATGCTGCCATGACCACCGCAGGGTTTATGTGTGTATTTGTGAGTGTGTTTGATATTACAACTAACCTAGTTTACTCAATACAAGCTCAAGCATCTGACACCTAATGTGACGAGTCCTGAGACATGAAGAAGAGTTGGAAAAGTTTCACACTGAAAAAACATATTCGTTAAATTATTGATTAATTTGCCTTTCCACTAGAGTTTTCTATGGAGGAAAGTGTATGTGGAGACCATCTTAAGCATTATTGATCCATACAGTGCAAGAGCTTGGCTGAATGGTTCTTTAGCAGACAAGCTATCCATAAGTCTGTGCACTTAGATTAAATTTTCACTATCAAAATATGACTTTTTTAAAAAAAAATATTACCACACTAAAATTCACACTTTTTTATTTTGTAGAGAATAATTAAATTCAGCAAAGGCACGGCTCACAGTTATCCTCACTGGCTCCTTGAGATTGCATTTAGGTAATATATTCGATATATAAACGGTGAGAAACAAACACGATCTATGGATTCTGTGCTTGAGTCGTTTGTTAATGTATCTGGACAATAACCTTACCTGTTCGTAGTACTTGTTGTGAGCCACATAGTATTGGGAATCAAATGACTCCTCTGTCACCAACACATGCTGTCTCTCCCCTACCTGCACAGACAGAGGGAGAGAGAGTGAAAAGGAGAGAGAAAGAAGTTATCCAGTGGATTTACTCAGACAAAAAAGAAAAATTGGACTATGTTAAAGGTGGACATCAATTAACCATTCACAATAAACAAGCTGTAAAGCCGTTTGATTTAAGCTCATCCAGTAAAACTGCTAGTTTCGCTGAAAAAGAACACATTTACTGCTGCAGCGCACACATGCACAGCAGACGTTTATGAATGTCTGCCGTGCATAGATGCGTTGGCTATGGGGTTGCAGTTTTTGTTACATAGGCCGCGTTTCTTCTTCAGTTTTAATTCAAGCAAGCTTCCTCAGTCAAGCTTCTATTCACGGAGATCCAATATTCAATAAAAGCTTTGCTCTTTCACGTTTTTTTCAAGTTTTATGTTAGTGCCCGCCGTTCACCTTTTAATTAAAATCTCAAGGTTTCAGAGCCACTTCAGTTTTAGTGCTTTGCAAAGAGATGGCGAGCACTATTCAGTTCAGAAAACTGCATTTAAAAAAAAAAAAAGAAGTCTATACACAATACACGCAATTCAAATGCATACAGAAAACAGTCTATTCAGGACATCAGAAAATCAAATACTACAAGGTCTCCCCATCTGGCAATTTAGTGTTGGATGAAATGAGAGAAAGCACATTTTTGTGGAGGAATGTTGTTGACTCTCCGAAGGATTAATAGAAGAGTAGAAGAACTTTTTTGAAAGTTCTACAGGAAAGAATAAAATCTATTTAGGACTAGTTTTCTTACCAAAAAGGGGGAAGTGTTTCCATATTTGAACAAGTATCAATTCATCACAGTTTCTGTGCTTCATGACTATATATACGCCCGTACATTTCCTAAACGGCTAATTCATTTTAAGTATATTAACAGGTATAAATTATGCATTAATACATCCCTTCATCTCTGACGTAACTTTGGCCAGTATCACCTTTAGGTCATCTTCTTGGGCAGCCGTGACTAAAAATGACCAATGGATCAGTAGCTCCACTTGTGTTAAATCCTTGCATTTTCACTCTTCTCTTTATGGTAGACTTGATTAATGTGCACATGCATCACCCGGCATGCAGCCTGTTTCAGTTGCTCCTTTTTCTCCATATTTGAACTTTTAATTTTTTTCTTTGTCTTTTACTTCGTATTAGAGTGTTTGTTTTCATAGTTTTCTCATAATTTCCTGCCTCCTGGAGATTTTTCATGACCTTGTTGTGAAGAGGTTTTTCTATATCATGTCTGTGATCACCACACACGCGTCTTGAGGATTTCCAGGCCGGTTTATGTTGCCAAACACAGCACAATGTAGCAAACTGTGGATGTCCTAATGTCCACGCCGTCTCTCAGATGGATTTGTTTTGTTTTTGCAGGCTAAGACGATTTGCACTGATATCTGCTTTGACTTGGGGTTCACAGAAGTACTTTTTAAAAGCCAACATGAGCGTTTGAACAAAGCCAGGCTTTGATCTTCTAATTAATGAAAAAACAATAATGAAAAAACTAGCCATACTTTTTCATTTAACAGTTTTGAGTAAACTGTCCATTTCATTTGAGCCCATGAAAACAGGCTGACAGCATTCAGTGCTTGAAGCAACACTGTGCAACTTCAAATGTGAGAAAAGTGTCACCGTTTAAACATTTTTAACTGCATTTGAAAATGTTTCAAATTCAGGTGTCCTGTGGGTAGCATTTGCATTTTAACTCTGTCAGTGATGAGACCTTTACTCAGAGTATGCTGACTGATCATTTCCTGAGCAAAATGTCAGAGCCTTAGAAATCACGGCTCTGACATATCGCCCAAGGTATTTCCATTTTTGCAGACGTCCATATTCTGCGCTCTCTTCTTCCTTTTTCCCCCCCCCATGTTTACCCTTTTTCTTACATCCCTCTCTACTGTCTCTGGGCTGTCTCTTTGTTTTCAGCCACTTCCTCTCATCATTGACTGACTCTCACAGAGAGCACCTGCAGAGGCAGTGACAGACTCAAAAAGCGATCAAATAAATTGTTTTTATTTGAAGGGTTTTATTTTCAGGGAGAGAAGTGGGTAAAAAAAACCAACATAAGACCATTATTACTGGACAGCAAGCACTCAATTGTTGCCTTTCTTAGTGCACTTAAACCGAAGACAAAATATTTTTCCAGGAAGATAAAAAAAACCTTTTATTTAGTCATAGTCAAATTCTCCTTTGCCCTTCAGGTACATTACAAAATTATAAACATAATATTTAGGTGGAAATGTATATGTATGCACACACACTAATGTTGCCTGAGTGCATCTAAAAAAGAAAGTATTGTTGAAAAAGTTATTTTTTGTAATTTAATTGAAAAAAATGTAATTTTCATGGAGTCTAAGTGCATATGTCAAACTTCTCTTTAATTTTGATTGAACCCTGGTATCTTTAATTCAGTTTTTCAACACATTACTGCTCAAACAGTAAAAAAAAATACTGTGTAGCTTAATTTAGCTCGGTACATGCAAACACAATCTTGGGGAAGACTGCAAACTTGACAGTGGCCCAGATGACCATCATCAACACCGTCCAGAAGGAAGGCGAGCCACAGAAGGTCATTTCAAAAAAGGCTG
The DNA here is from genome assembly GCF_963576455.1 of Neolamprologus multifasciatus. Taxonomy (NCBI): domain Eukaryota; kingdom Metazoa; phylum Chordata; class Actinopteri; order Cichliformes; family Cichlidae; genus Neolamprologus; species Neolamprologus multifasciatus. The sequence continues at coordinate 9,373,745 of NC_140449.1, read as the reverse complement.
ACTGTTCACAGTGCTGCAGCAAATGGAAAACTCAGTGGTAGGAAAAAGTGCACACACAAGCAACAGGGATGACCGTAGCCTTAAGAGGACTGTCAAGAAAAGTCGATTCAAGAACACGGGGAATGAAGACAGTGCAACAAGAGCCACAGATGGGTAGGAATGTGGCTAAACTGTCACATTACCAATGTCAAGCCACCCCTGAACCAGAGACAACGTCAAAAGCATCTAAGTACTGAACTGCTGCTCAGTGGTCCTTTTTAGTCTTTTTAGATGTAAGTAACATTTTAAGTCAACAAAATCAAGGTCCTATAGACAGTCTCAAGGTCCTAAGGCAGGAGAATTCAAGCTAGTGTGAAGTTTATTCATTCTGTACTGATTTGGGGTCCCATGTGGTCATCTTCTAATGGTGGTGGAGGTTTACCCACTATGTATGATCAAGTCAAAAAGTCAATGTTGCAACCTACTGGAGGTTTCAGAGCATTTCATGCATTCTTTCGCTGACAAGCTTCATAGAGATGCTGATATCCTTTTCCAACAGGACTCAACACTTTCTCACAGTACCAAAACTGCTAACCAACTTTTACTGTACTTGATTGACCTTTATATTTACCATTTTGAATGAAATAAAACATATGTAATGTAAATATTGTAAGGAGTAGTTCTAAAGTAGTTCTCCAGTTATAACAGTTTGTGTACGCATTTGTTTTGGCTTGTTTGGCCGCTGGACTTTTTTCCTCTCATATCTGCGTATGTATGTGTATTTAGATTTGTATTTACTCCATCTGTTGAAGAACGTCACAGCTTTACAAAGAAGGACTGAATGTCTTTACACAGCATGATGGTTTTTTATTTCACCATCCAGAGAGCAACATCCCAGGATACACCGAAGATCCAGTAAAGATTTGCGGGATCATGTGTTTAATTGATAATTAATCCACATCATAACAAGAACAAGGAGACGACTGTGGCTTTGAATTTTAATCACCATTTTTATCTGTGCCACTAAACATCATCCAAATGATTTTGCTGCTGTCGTTTTCATTTTGAGCAGGAAGACTAATCCGGGCGAGAAGCAGTCGGTGCATGTTGTAGTGGGATACGTAGCGTCATTCAGACATAGGTTAGTATTACATTCATGCCCGTCACAGCTTCATTCAGACATTCCCACAATGATGTAACAAACCACTATTACAGAATTATTTAATATGTGCAAGATTTCACAGCACAGCAGCTGATATTTAATGCATTAGGTTAGAGTTTTCTTCGCATGGGGACTACATTTTAATACTTAAAGCAGTCAACTAATAAAAAAAGCAGCTCAAGTATATAAATCTGTCACCGTGTTCAAATGTCTGCAATTATTTTTTCAGTTATTTATGACATTACTAGTGTACTGTAACTACTGTTACACCATGTGTGTAAATGCGTGCACCTCTTTCAATTTGGAGAAGGTTGCTGACGGACTGTGATGTTGTGTGGTGCTGCAGGTATGCAATAGAGAAAGTGACAAAAAAAAAACCTTTATACATACTTTACAGTATTGTAGTTTCTTATTTTGAGTCATAAACCTGAACATCCACCTTTGGTTTGTTCTGAAATGTTGAAAAGCTCAGTTTGTGTGCAGAAAAATCCTGAACACCACTGTTGAGCAGTGGCTTGTAGACTTACAAACACACCGCTAAACGCCGTTCTAGCAACCATTGTACATTTTATCACAACAGTCTTGCGCAGACGCACTCATTTTTACCTCAACTATCCTCTGGACTCATTATCCATCCATACGATTCTTATATACACACACAGTTTATCACACAAACACATACATAAACATACACAATACATAAACGTTGCTCAACTATGACATACGCACAAAGCGGCACACACACGGCTTTTTTGTAGCTACTTGTAGAAAGATAGTTTGTTTTGTTGCCTGCTGAACAATCGCTGTGGGGAGTGATTTAACAGGGCTAAAGAAAGAAGCTCTGATGTTTTGGAGGTTCTCTTTGATTCTTGAAAGATGAAGGGAAAAAATCGCCCCTGTTGGTCTGGGTATTTTGTTTTAGCCTCAAAGTAAAAAACAATATAAAAGAGACTCAAATTTTTAAGCGTTGGCCATGAAACAGAGGGGATTATGGGTGGTTTTGGTTTAAAGATTGCAGGGACAAATGTAAAATCAAATCAAGTTATACAAATAAACTGTTCTACACAAGGCATAATTACTTTAGACAGAGTAATAGCTTACAAATGATGAAGACACAAGGAATAGATGTAAGAAAGGTTGGAAAACAAATGAAAAAAGGATCAACATTGAAGAAATTTAGTCAAACTAAGCTAAAACAGAATAGCCTGGGAGCAGTTATCAGATCTTTGTCCCAGTCAAAGCCTCTACTAGCTGGTCCAGGTCAATAACTTCACACACATACACACCAGCACCAACAGTTTCTTCACCAAGTCAATAAACCTTCCAAACACTCTGTTCGGGCAATGCACTTGACTTTTTACAGCAGATTCAAATTGCATTGTGCTTGATTCTCTGAGCCCTTCAGAACTGCAACAATATAAAGTATATAAGACGAAATGTGTGGTTTGCTAGCCTGTGGAAACTATCACTGTTTTACCTACCTCCAGCAAGTAAAGTGAGATCAACCATAATCTGACAGCTGAATTTACAGTTTGATAATGCATGATGCCAAATAAGCAGTGATTATGTATAATTAAGTAATGACTACTGAATATTTTAGGGGGGAAAATAGAGAAGTTAGCTTAGAGAACAATGCAACAGTTCTGGTTAATCTTAAATACGTGAAACACTGATTACACACAAATTAAAGCATACACAGAGAAGGAAAAAAAAGCAATCAATGTCTTTAAGCTTTCAGGGAGGAACTACACTTTGAGAAAACATGTTGGAAATTTCAGTGGTAAAATTAAGTGAAAAGTTCTTTTATAGCTTTTAAAGGAAGTTTGAAAGTCCTTCAGATTTGCCCAGATCTATACACAAACACTCCCGCTAGTAAGAAAAACGGACCGTGAATTCATGAATAACTCTTTTAAAGGTGGTTGTGTGTGAAGATTTTTCCGTTTGACAGAAACAGAAAAAATAAATAAATTAAAACCTGGTGTTTGTTAATCCAAAGTAGTCTCCATCCACCTGCCTGAAACTTCAGTGCCTACATGTACATTGGTGGGAACATAATTTGCAACTGTAAATGTGAAAATCCATTAGGGTGGAATTCATTCTTTTAACACAAAATACACAATAACACAATAATGCAGATTAAAGCATACAAAGGGAAACTTCTCATGCTTTTGAGATTATGCATATGATACACAAAAATATCCTGTAACATTGTCTCTTACAAAACAAGTTCACAGTGACATTTAAAGTGCTTTTTTAAAAAAGTATTTTTCAAGGATTTCAGTATTTTGTTGACTATGGATTAGAAATATCCCTGCTGTTGTGAGGTTTTAACTTATACAGATGTTTATACAGGCCCGATGAGAGTATTTAATTACACAATTTGGGGCGGGGGACTAAAAATGCTGTCTGGAAATTTAAAACCTTCCTATTTCCCTGGATATTTCAGTAAACCATTTGCTCTGATTTCATAAAACATATACAATAGAATGAAAGCTGAAGGAAAAATTAGTGTTTGTGCTTGTTTTCTACTTGGAACCTTGAAGCTGAGTATCAGTGAACCATTGACCGAGCCATATAATAGTCAAGACTGATAAACAGCTTGGAACAAGTTGAAGAGCTGGAATACAGCAGAATAGTGACTCTTCAATGACATGCCCATTGTAGAGTCTTTACTTTACAATGCAAAGCTCCTTGAAAGCGACTGTTATTATATGCAGGCACTATATAAATAAATAAAAATTGCATTTGAAGGTTGTCTATGGAAGAATAATGACGGATTAACAGAAGAACTATAATGGAAAATGTGTAACAGTTCAGGTTTGGAGTTAACCACACTAGTTGTAATGGTAAAGGTTAGGGTAAAGAGCTTTGCGGAAAAAATACGTCAATGAGGATCATCACAAATACAGAAAGGTGAGTGTGGATGCGTATGACGGCCTAGATATCTCCTGGATCATAACAAACTCTCACAACACACACAGGACAAAAGTATTCACAATAACACCTTGTCCAGCAAAGCACTTTATAAACAGAGTCTAACCCAAGCTCCACATTTACAGAGAAAGGCTCTTTAGACAGCTTAATATTCTTGTTGATTAACTTTGCTTGTTTGCCTTGAGGCTCTGAATTAGACCCGTAAAGTGTTCTTGGCCTTGTAATGTCCACTGTCCTCTCTCAGAGCTAAGGGAAGTGTCTGCAGTTTTTACCCAAGCAGAATGCTTCGTGCCTGCATCAAATCTACAAGCCCCCTCCAGGTCCTCTCCAGCACTCACAGAACTCATCAGACCAAAGCTCTCTCATGCACATGTGCACACTTAAAAAAAGAGACTTTAATAACGTTGAGCTGCTGATTCAAAGGAAACAACTGTTAAACAGAAGGGAAGAAAAAAATATAATTTTTTAGCAAGAAGACTAAAACCCACAATAAAGGAAATGTGCAAAATTAGTAGAATTAGTACAACCCCAATTCCAAAAATGTTATTAAAAAAATAGAATTCAATGATTTACACATTTGGTAAACCCATATCTAGTTCACAGTAGAGCATAAAAATCAAGTATTTAAACAGACATTTTAGTATTTCATTAAAAAGTATTAGCTAATTTTAAATTTGATGCCAGCAACACGTCTCAGGAAAGCTGCGATGGGAACGATAAAGGCTGGAAAAATAAGTGGTACTAAAAAGAAACCGGTTGAGGAACATTTTATAACTAATTTGGTTAATTGGCAACAGGTCAGAAACATGAGGAGATCTAAATCAGAGATTAGATTAGAAATCTCCGTATGCAAGGGACAAGGCTAAACGTCAGTACAGGATGCCTGTAATCTTCAGGCGACACTGCTTGAAAAACAGGCATAGCTCTGTCATGGAAGTGCATGGGGGTCAGGAACGCTTCTGGAAATCATTGTCTGATCACAGTTCAATGCCCCATCCACAAATGCAGGATACATTTCAAAAGCACTGCAAAGCCAAATTGGAAAAGTGTTCTGTGGACAGACAAATTGAGATGTTAAATTCTTTTTTAGAAAACAAGAATGCTGCATCCTTGAGACTAAAGAGGAAAAAGGACCATCCGGCCTGCTGTCAGCGCAGAGTTCTCCAATGGTTTTAGAACAACACATGATCCCTGCAGAGAATGTCTTTTTCAGGGAAGGCCTCATCCTAAACTGCATACTCCTGCCATTACAACATCGTGGCTTCGTAGTAGAAGAGTCCAGGTGGAGTACTGGCATGCCTGGAGTATATACCTTCTACTGATTCAACACATGGACCACCTAGGGGAGATTTTTTACTAGGTAAAAATCCAGAAACTGATGTTATATGATCGATAACATACACAAGTCTGCAACTGCTAGCATTCCCTAAATGAATGATTGAATTTTGCCATGTGTATGGGTGTGAACACATATGTATAACTGTGTGTGAGTGACTGTGTGAACATCGTTTTTGCACCACAAAAACCAGCCAAGACTGTTGAGCAGCTTGAATCCTACATCAGAAGAGAATGTGACAACATTTCTCTCCCAAAAGTTCAGCAACTGGTCTGCACAGTTCAGAGACTTTTATGCACTGTTGTTAAAAGAAGAGGGGTTACTACACAATTGTTAATATGTGTGCAAATTTAAAAAGTGTTAGTGTTTGAACTTTGAAATGCTGGTTAAGCTTGCACCAAGAACACAGACTTTCCAAGCCTGAAGGATGGCATCCTTGCTGTTCTCTTCTATATAACAAAGCAAAGTTCTTTATGGTTTTCTTGAATGCTGAGGTCATAATATGTCTTGTGTCAAACAAGGACTTTCAAGAAGTTTCACAGAGTGTTTACTAAAGAATTGAAAGCATGCGAAGGTTAGCGCAAAATCATCACAATAACAATGAACAGGTTTGGTATGCAGTGTCAGTTTTGGTAACATGTTCCAAAACATTCTCACAGTACTTCTAAATTGACAAAAAAAAAACCTCAAAAGGAAACCTTGTACAAAGCACCTACCTTTTAAACCCTATTTTATGAGCTATTTTATGAGCTATTTTATTCTGCGTTTACGCAAAACGGAATGTCTGCCTGCATTTGATTTTAATGCCCAAAGGTGAGCATACAAGAAAACTCCATACACCAAAAATCAACAACCAAAGTCCTATATTAAAAGCTTTTCTATCAACTCAAAAACACAACAATCACGAAGTGCTGGGCTCCATCGCAAATAATAATGTCCTTCATTCTGAGCAGCAGACTTGAAATCTGCTCTTAACAATAACTTCTGCAACTAACACATCATCGGGTTACATGATTAAACTAAAAACCTTTTATTTTACTTCTTGTGAAACCAACTAATGCTCGTGTTACTGCTGATCGCACCAGTTTATTAAACATTCTTTACCCTTACAAAAGGTTCAAGTCACATTCTTAGCCGGCCCCAAAATACTGATTCTACTTAATACTTAATATTGCCTGTAGGCACTGTGGTACCTCTCCTTTATCTTAATTTGACCCAAAGATGTCAATGTTGGATTTGTCACTCTTTAAGACCTGTTCCAGAGACACACCTCAGCCTTTTCTGGCCGCTCCCCCTCTTTAAGAATGGCTTCTCGACAGCCGTCCTCCTATTGAGAGCACTTCTGTTGAAGCTTCAGCTTGGTGGGTCAACTGGATCATTTGAAGGGCCTGATGCATCTCTTGGGTCTTTTTTATTACAATGTGTTTTTATTAGTTCTTGAAAATAGGAGAAGCAACCCAAGACTTTTGCATAGCGCTGTATATTTTCACCTTTTATTTTCACTAATGCTGACGTTACCCTTGAACTAAGGACGGTATCTACCACTGGCATAAAATTCTTTATAGCAGAAAGTTCCTACAGTCATAACTGTGGGTTAAGTGAAAAGACTGGATGTTTTAGCATCTTGAAGGCATTTGCTCAAAGCTTTACAAGCTTTAATTATTTTGTTGGAATAAGTTGGAATAACATTTCTCGTTTATTACAATTTGTTTTTGAAAAAGAGACGTTGACCTCGATGACTTTCTAAATACATATCGTTTGCTAAACAGTTTCTAAAAACAAAGGGGAAAAAAGCCAAATAAGAATGATTACACAGTGCAGTCTTTTACCGTTACAGTTAATTTATTCGAATTATTGCTCATATGGAATATGTCCCATAAAGCTGCTTTATTCCTTTTAACCTCATGAATGTGTACTCTGGTCCTACTTGCACTCTATAATCTAGAACGTACAGACGACATTAAAGTTTTCTGGCAAAGTTTCACTAAAAACTTACAAACATGAGCAACTGATTACCTCATCAGTTTCAGCCATTTGAAAAGAAAAGACAGCCAAGTCCGCCACCAGCGTGACAGATCTAGTTTGTCAGACGAGAGACAGATAGATGTATCTCTCACTACACATAAACACGCAGGCCTGTGACAGTAGCCCGTAGGCTGTTTAGTGTCTCAGAATGAATCACATCAAAACAGAGACGTGGCAGAAGACGCAGGAGGAAAGCCTCTGAAACATCAGTTGCTAAAATCCAAGGCATCACAGACACAGAACTCACAAACTGCTGAAAACACATATACTTGGTCATGCTAGAGGAAAGATTAACGTGTCATGTCTTAGAAAAACATGTGAACGAAATACACAGAAAGAAATCACACAGCACAAGAGCTGTAGGTGGATGTGGTCTCGAGTTTATCACGTCCTTCAATATTTTATTTTCTCTTATTCTCAATACATGTATTTATTTATTTATTTATTTTTACATGAGATACTGCAGACATCCACTCCTCACAAACTGTCACCAGTACCCTTTGGCCCACACCCATTTGATCTACAAGGTTTCAGACAGAGGACTGGCCATGTACTTCTTTCCTATCCAAGAAAAATAACAACTAACCTCAACTCGCTCCTGACCACAGCGATTGTAAACGTTCCATCCTTCATTTATTCAGCCCCTTATTGTCAGGCTTATTAGACAGAGTGTGTGTGTCTGTGTACACGTATGTTTACGTAGGGATGTAGACTGCAAAGTCCTCTTGGCATTACAGCATCTGTGCGTCTGAAACTCTGTGTGTGTGTGTGTGTGTGTGTGTGTCTGTGTGTATGCAACTGTAGCATCAATCAGAGCTCAGCTGCGATTGTCAGGCTGATTGTCTGTTATGTCCCTGTGGGCCTGGAGGCCTTGGTGTGTGTAATTCATGTATTTATGTGAATATGTAACAGACACGGGAGGAGACGGAGAAATAGAGAGAGTAAGACAGAGTTCACATGTAAGGCATACATCTATACATCAACATTAATCTATAATAGCAGCCGAGGCTAATGCCTTGGCAATAGCGGTACAATTATGATTATCACTGGAGGCCACACCGGGAGACACAACAAATAATCGCACATGCACTGGCCTATCTAGAGCAAACGTCGGATTGCTGTTCAAGGCTAGCCCTCCAGTCATCATAGTAGGATGAGGGAAAGTATGTGATAAGGGAGAAAGAAAATCATGAGCTACAAGGCCATCCTGGTGGCTCTGTGGGATAAGGCGAGGATAGTCCTAATGCCTCACTGGGTTAAAAGCTGGATCATGACCTTGATGCATATTCCTTTCTTTTCTTGTTGCTTTTTTTTTTTTAACGTGATTTTTTTACCAACTGCACAAATCCAAAAATACTGATAAAAGACTTTAAATTTGGTGAGAAGTGATAAGACAGTCCACTGAGAATAAATGTGTAGAAGTGGGTCATTTAAGACATTTATTGTATCCATCTATCCAGGTTCTAGTCCCAAGGCCCTTTTACAAACCACTGTAATGGTTGGCGAGTGACTTGACATTGAAAACAGGGATCGATAATACCTTCAGTAAATCTTGTTCTTGAAAAGTATATGATGGTCTATTTTTATTCATGTTTATGTATTTTATAACATGTTGGTGTGACATTAATTCTACTTTATGTTTGCATGGTAGGCAGTAGTTTGAGGTGTTTCAGATTTATGTTTATTTGTTTAAAAGATAATTTTGTACTTCCCACTGGAGATCAAAGACAAACAATGGCATTTTTGTCACTAGATGAAGCCAACAAATTTACAACTGTAGTGTAGCATTTTAACAAGTTTGTTGGAAGGAATACTATGAATACTATATAAATATACAATTTCTTTAAAAAAAACTGTGCTTAATCTTATTACCAAGTTTTCTTTTCTGTTTCGCTGAATTTAAATCTTTCCCAACAATTCTCCTCCTTCACAAACAGAAGCGTTCCCGTCAACCAATATCAAGGAAGCTGCAGCTGTCGCTCAGCACAGAGTAGGTTTTGTGTATAATTGTGATGTGCATCTTTAATTTCCCTCACTTATGCACATAGAACGCAGACACGGGGTTTAAATGTGTGCTGTATAGGGTTGCTTGCTCTTGGAATCTCAACATTTTGATTCCCTTCATGAGCTAAAAATTTTGCACGCGTGTGTGTGAGTCTTCCTGATTCAGCACACTTGCGTCCTCTTCATTTGTCCCACTGATGGTATATTCTGAAGTGCAGCAATGATGGACTGTGAAGTACTTTGTTTTTTTCCTTTCAATGAGTCACTCAGGTACCAAGGACAAAAATACAACAGATGTCCTGAACAAGGAAATGTGGAGAGCAGGATGCAAGACTGAAGGTTTTTATTTTCTTTATGCAATCCATTTGTTTTCGCAGGCTTATTGTCAAATGTACTTTTATACTTTTTGATACCCCCCCCCCCCAAAAAAAAACAGGTGAGTGATGAAGCAACCTGTTGTTGTTAAGAGCGTCTTTAAGAACACACGTGTGCTGCTAATTTGTAACAATGTTAGCATTTATCTATTTCTTAGTGAATAGTAGTAAATCACAGAAAAGTGGGAGTCATTTCTTAATAGGTTCAGGTTCAGTCTTTAGATATGTCAGGCAATTAAAAGAGGTACATACACTAATTAAAATGAGGAATGAGAACATAGAAAAACTGAAAATGCAGTAGGATAAGTAAAATCAAAGCACTCTAGTCCACCTATGCAAATGTGGTGCACATTAAAAACTGCAGACACTCAATACAAGTACAGCCCTATTTTTGCTGGTAAATCTAAACCATCAAAGTGTATACATGTATATGTAGGTAGCCTGAGTGGAAAGCGCAAAATCAATAAATGAATAAATAAATAAAGACAGGCTGTTTAGTGGCCACAGGGTCAAGAATTGACAAACTGGATATGTATGTGTTTGTTAGCCGTTAGCACATGGACTATGTCGTAATTTGAAGGTTGGAATATGTCACTGTTTTTAACTCGAAAAGAAAACAAGTGATTAACGAGAGCAACCTGAGATGATATACCTCCAAACTGACTAAAAATTCCTTCCACACTACGCAAGAATTGAGGGCCAGAAACTAGAAGGATATCTGACCCAGAAAGAAGGGGTGACTTTCCCAAAACCGATTGACTCTGAACAGACACCCCAAATGAAAAGTCTTCAGATGGTGACAAAGGGATTCGATTAAATCACAGAGAGGGGAACCCGTCATTTTAGAGTATTCTGCTTTTTGCAAGCTGATCTATGAATTCATTTACTTTGTTATTTGGCAGCCAGAGTCCCAATAGGAAGAGACACAAACAGTCAATGAAGCATTTATACTTGCTGACCAATTATGCAGTTGCCAACTATAGCATACTTTGTATTTCAAGTGAATATAAAGACAGAAGAGCCAACAGATGAGTGTCGATGGAAAGTGAGAATAAATTAAAATATTATTTATCGTTTGAAACACTGAGGGCCAAAATTAGCAAACACACACACACAAGGCAGATTGTAACATAATTAACAGGTTTCAAAATGCTCTGAATGGACATTTATGTTCTTTAATGACTTTGCCTTAATATCATCTATCAGATGGTCTTACTGTTCATTAACATTTAGAACAAAATAACACAATTGTTTTCTCCCCTCTGACGGATGTAAAATTGAATAATGTAGTAATTATAAAATATATATACTCTGATGTTCACAACTAGAGGAAAGTGAATCCATAATTAGCAGATGTGTTCAACAACAACATGTTAGTAATTATGAATTTATTAATTCTGTCAAAATATCTGAAAAAAAGTCTCTCTATTGTCAAACGTGGAATTATTTATTAAATTCTTCCAATTCAAAGAACGAAAGTTTACATTTTACAGGATGGTCTCTTGTTATTTGCCTAGTAGTCCAAAAAAAGCCCAACTTCAAAATATTTAGTTTGCTATCATGCTTGATCAAAAAAAATTGTTGGGTTTAAAGGGGGAAAAAATCAATTATAAATAAAATGGTTGCAAATTAATGTTGCGTGGCTTGTCTAAACTTGTCATAGAAATCATTAAAAATAAAGTCAAAATCCTCATCAGTAAACGTCAGATTGCCTTCAGCGAGATGAGACTTGAATAAGAAAATGGCTCACAAAGGGGGCAATATTAGCACTTCAATGGTGTTGATTGATTTATGGCAGGGGGGTCAGGTTGAACTGGCTCTGTGAGCACATGCACACATGGACGCACACACACATATACACGCAGACATAATGAGCATTAATCAAAGGCAGCAAGTAGCAATCAGAGTGAGATTTAAGAGGCTAGTGTGCTCGCACACAGCTGTGCCATTCAAACCAAAAGTCATCAAAAGACAGACAAAAAGTCCAATCCCTCAGCATTCAACCAAAACCAGTAAGATAAACACATAGCTAATACCCAGGATACACTCATAAGAGTGCTCTTGTTCATACGAAACCACTTCAAACAAGCACGCTAAGCATGATGCAAAGTGTCTGTGATTAAAGCAAAAACACTTTGAGCTCAGCCTTTACATGGTCACTGAGATGTGTGAACTGAGAGGAGGTAAAATGGCATGTGTAAGCACTGATGTTTAAAAAAATCAATATCCTTCAGTATTTATGACCAAGGAAACGATATGTGATAGCAAATAAAATAGTGAGTTTATGATTGAGATAGATAACATTAGGTAATGTAAGTGCAAGTCTTGTGTGCAGGCAAGTCATCTTTGAGTGGAAGTACAAATAAAGGAATAACCTTAGTGGCTATAGATGAATTCAAATATGCCTTAACTCGGGGGGTGTTCCATTCTGGGTATGAATGTGCATTTTTAAAGGGCTGGTTTTGCCGACACTGATCTGTTGTCCAAAAAGGGGTTACACCAACAAATATGTCTGGATTATACATGTGTTGCTTTAAATCTATTTTCATACAGGGAATGAGCTGTTAAAATGACAGGACTGCTTTGTGTAAGCAGAATACACAAAGAAAAACCTGATTACTTCAGCATGTGTCTCTTGTTACTGTGCATTTGTATTCCAGCAGATGCCAAACCCTCCTGTGGCATATGGCTGAATGACAGGGCTCAAAAACAGCCAGTGCTTGGGTGTGTGTGTGTCCATGTATAGACAAATTCAGGCTCTGAATAGACTAAGATATGATTGCTTGAATGTAGAGCGTGTATATTAAGCACTTCGAAACAAATTGGCTCACACACTCACAAGCACCTGTATGCTTGGCATGGTGGGCTTCACTAATTTGACACTCAGCAGATGCTTGAAGCTACTGTACTCATTAACACAAACCCATATTCACAAAACGGATGTAAATGTATGAGGAAGTGTTAAAAAAAACAACCCTTGAATAATGCAAATGCACAGACATTACACAAAGATCTGCATAGAAATGTGCATGTGCATATGAAATGAAGCAGAGTGCTGGAAATTATTTTCATTTATATAAAGGTGGTAACACTTTAATTGCCTTGCACTTTGCAACAAATAAAATAATAGAACAATAAGAATTAGTGATTCCTATTGTGGGACTCCAACTCTCTAATCTTAGACTTGAGGTAGTCGGTAGGTCCTGATCTGCTCTGAAGCCTTCAGTTTGATCTCCGGAAACAAGCCTGTTCAACTGCAGCGTAAGAGACTGACTGGAAAACCAGCTGAATCACACAAAGGACCACCAAAGCAGCAAATGAGCCAGTGAACCATCCAGCAGGGAAATACAAGATGGGAAGGGTTGTGCAAGCTGGTTACCAACTACTGGAAATGAAGAAATGTGTGTGTTCCTGTCTAGCTATCTTTGTGAGGACCAAATTCTGCATTCTACTATACTTGTGAGAACCAACAGTCACTTGTGAGGACACACACACTGGACTTAAAAGTTTGAAGGCCTTTTTGAGGGTCGAATGTGGTTTTAGTGTCAGGGTTACAATTAGGTTATGGCTAGGTTTAGGGTTAGGGTTAGGCATTCATTTTTGATGGTCAGGGTAGGGCTGCTCGATTATGGCAAAAATGATAATCACGATTATTTTCACTGAAATTGAGATCTCGATTATTTGACGATATTTATTTAACAATAACAATGTATTGAATAATGGCTTTAAAGATGGTCAAAAAATAATATAAAATAGTGTGCAAATACTGATAACAGTGCAAATGTTTGCAAATGAAAAAATAAATGAAAAATGTAAACGTCTATGTTTAGTGAACTTTGCAGTGTTGCTCTGTGGTGCAGCTACGACACCGTAGCAAAGTTTACACACTATGTCTACTTGATCCACGTCTGACTCCACGAACCCATAATGTTTCCACACCACTGAAGTTTTTTTTTTTTTTACCTCTCTTTTCAACCAACGGCAGTCACTCTCCTCTCCAAATAACTTCTGCTTAGCTTTCCGAGCTTCCCTCGGGTCCTCTTAATTGTTGTGACACGCGTTCGAAATGCAGAGAGGTGCGCTCGATTTGCCACACGGAGCAGCGCGAGAGTAAAGCACGAGGGAGGTGCTAATAATCGGCTCAGTCATTTTTAATGATCGTTGAAAGCCCAGATCGTAATTTAGATTAAAATTCGATTAATTGAGCAGCCCTAGGTCAGGGTAAGGGGGCATTATGTCAATGAAGGTCCTCACTAAGATAGCTGAACGGGCTTGTGTGTGTGTGTGTGTGTGTGTGTTTTCATGTCTCAGCAGCTACTGTAAGAGTTAAATCAATATTTCTATGTTTCTATATTTAAGGGAACACAAGTATATTGGACACACTATAAAATAAAAGTTTTTGTCTTGCCAACTGTCATTTTATCACCTTTTACAGAACTGGCAAATTTCATCCAACTACTAACAGCTTTTCAGTATGTGTTAGATTTAGCGTAGTCGTCAACATGTTATATCTTTTAATGATTGAAATATCTCAGTTCTCCATCTCAATGTGAAACTTACAGTAGCTTTAAGCCATGAATTAAAAAGTTTTCACATTTGAAACAGACAAAAAAAACAGACGTCAGTTACTTTTCAAGTGTGCAAACGCAAAACATACACAGTAACAACACTACTATAGTGTTATATAAAACGGGGTCACGGTGAACAAACACCATGATATAAGCACGGCCGTATGGGATACGCCTGCTGGGGTTCGGGCTAACACTTAACATAATGTCTTTTAAAACAAACCAACTTTTTAAATGATCCTTTAGGACCTTGTTCTTAGATTTGTTTTCAGTCTCGTGTGTTAAGAAGATCTAAGCAAGATAAACTGGCATATTGGCCGATGGCAGACTTCAATAAGACTTAATCATTTACCAAGTCTACGCATCAAGTACAAGTCTGCGGTACTTGTTCTTTCTTTCTTTATCCAACACCCTGGACACACACTCAGTTATACTCAATAGACATTTACTCAAAGCAAGAAAAAAACCCTCCATACTATACTATATTAATAAACTAGCTGGTGCCTTCCATAAGGCCTCCACACAGTTCTTAGTTCAATCCATACTTGCCACTAAAGGTTATCCACTCATATATGGTGCATTAGATATGTAAACAACTTTGTCCTTTGTAAAGACCTGAGGCATTTCATGCACATTGCTGCACAGTTACTGCAAAGAATGACTTTTGACTTTTTCTAAGGCCTTAAAAAAGGCTTAAACTCATAATGCATAATTTTCTGTATATTTACTGTAAAGCCCCGCTCAATGACACACATCATGCATGAAGGCTTGTACTATGATGAAACAGTGTAATGTTATGAACATGAACTGCACATCAAGCAAAAAACTGTTAAATAGTAATGCAAAGAAACTTAATGAGTCACAAAGGGACAAATATTTCTACGGCTTCTGTATTTGTTCAAATAAAAATACAGTTCTATGCATGTTTAGTCAGAAAATGTCTATAAAACTGGCAATTCATTTGTGCATTTACATTTTATGAATCTAAATGCATGGTACGTGATATTACATGACGTTGCCCAGGGCGACAGCATAAAAACATCCCACAAATAATCAAACCTCAATCAGCAACGGCGGGGTTTTTTTTTTTGCTTTTTCTTAAGTACAGACACATACAGTGTATGTTATATGCAAGAACTAAGACACACATCAGCATATGGATTGTATTGCTTGTCAGTGCATTCAGATTTTTCTACGTGCTAAACATCATACACAAGATGAGGCCAATGAAACCCCCAGAGTGCAGTTTTACCACCTTTAAATTAAAAGGTTAACATTGTCTCTCTCTCGATATCTCTATATCAGGGGCGATTCTAGGATTAGAGCTTTGGGGGTGCTGAGCACCCAGAGAGCTGCCCAGCCAGGCAAGATAAACTTTACACGTCACGATGAGACTTCTTCCCTGTCTCTGTCAGTCCCTGCATCCTTAAATGTCTTCAGTTGTCCCGAGTTCTCTACAACTGTCTCCTTGGTGCATTTAAACCCCTGTTCCTCCCTGTTCTCGTCGTCTGTCGTCTTCTTCTCTGTTATCAGTCATCATAATTTTACCATCTCTGTGCTAGTCTGCAAATTTCTTTATTAAATCATAAGATTCCTAAATTCATCAAGTCTCTCTGTGCCTGGGTCCTTGTCTCAAAACATGACATCACTGTTTTGTACATTTTAACACAATTTAATCCCACATTTGTGAAAGAAAAACAAAACACTTTTTTGAAAAGTCTGTAACAAAACCATCAAATCTGATAAAGGTTATTTAAATGCTGCAAAAGAAGAATGGATTGGAATAAAAAAAAAAATACATATCCTAACCTTAATTACTGGGGGAGAATAATGAATGATGATCATAGTGAGTAAAAAGTAAACTGGACAGAGATTTACTTTTAATGTGTATGTATAATATAATACAGATACATAAAAAACACTCCCAAAACAGAATAAATTATTACAAATAAATTATTACAAAATATTAATAAAAACTATAGAAATTGAGGCAACTTTGCCTGTGGTAGAATGTATAAAATGTATGAAAAAATCTTTACTGCAGACACTAATTTTGTGTTGTAAGATTTATGACTTTCATGCTTTCATAGTGGTACTTGGGAGAGCTTGACATTTTATCAGGTGGTACACACTGTAAGAAGTTTGAGAAACACTGATAAGTGTATGTGTGCTTTTGGAAAACATTTAAAGCTGCAGTACAGAATCTTTGAAACAAGCTTAAAACATTTTTAGAAACAGAGCATCTGCTTCTCTTTACAGCTCCTCACTCCACCAGGCTGTTTGGCACTGACAGTGTGCAAATGTGATGTACGTACTGCGGCAGTCATACAGACAACTAGACGGTCCAAAGGTTGGCCTCCCTGTTACTGGCTGAGGTTTTAGTAGAGTTGTGGCTGAACCACATAAAAATATATCATTAATTTTCATCTTCCCAATCCATTATAACGTGATGTTGGAATGTTGTTAAAGAGGGTCAAAAATGTTTCAACCCAGTTTGTTTAGCAGATTCTGTATAGCAGCTTTAATATAGGGAGAACACAACTTCCAGATTGTGTGAGTAAAATTAGTTTTTTTTCTTTGTCAGTTTAACAGTTTCCTATTGTGCCTGTCACTGTTCCCTGTCTGTTTGCTTACCTGGTTCTTCCTGACCTTGTACTTGCTCCTTACAATTAGATGAAAAATTACATTAATATGAAAAAAATACTATTAAGATCACTAACAAAAAGTCCTCTCTCAGTCTACTTTAAACCAAAAGGCAAATAACCAAACCACATGAACATCTAATAAAAGATAAATATTGAAACACTGATCCAACATTATTATTATTGATTAACGGATCATTTGATTTTACACTTGATTTTACACCTGAATGTTGCTCCTTTTTTTATATCCCTTATAAACCTGGCTGTCTCTCTGTACACACACACACACACACAACAGGAGTTATAAGGTTAATGGGCATTCAGTCAGTTAGCTAGCTTTTATCCATTTCTAACAGGACAGTGGTAACAACAGCAGGCTACGGACAATTTTAAGTTTTAGATTTTAAATAGGCTGTATACATTTCAATGGGAGCAACAGGACAATGAAATGTCGCTGATTTTACTACAGGAGGACGGATTGTAGGGTAGCAAACATTGTCGGAAAACATGTTTTCAACACTGCAGGTTACCTGGTGTAATGCTTTTCAGCTAAAAAGAAACATGGTCTGACTCCTACCTAACTATATAAAGAGTAACTCAAGGTTAAATGCAGCTAATAAGTCTTGTTTTAAGCCAGGCACTTACACCTCCGCTCTGCTGCGTCTCAGCCACCATCGCTCTGGCAGAAAGGGCGCTAGAGCAGGAGCAGGGGCGAGCTGGAACAAACCATTTTGGGAGGGAGGGGGGATTATCTATACTTTTGTTGTTAAAATGTTACGTCTCAACCAAGTAATGTATGCGTTTTATATTTTTAGTAGTGTGTCACACAAACAGCAAATATTGTCAAAAAAAAAAAAGTCAAAAAAGTAAGAAATCTTTGGGGGTGCTTTGATTAATTTTGTGCTTTGATGGGCTAAAATCGCCCCTGATCTATATCCATCTATTCATAGAAATAAAGATATATATAAAACAACAGAGCTAAGAGTTTACACCACAGTTAGTAAAAAATAGCCTGTGTCCCTATGAGATTTCCTGAAATCTCAAACACCAACACCAAAATACATCATACAGTTACCCAGAGGACATAGCATTAAGCTATAGTCTACGTCTCCTGTTTTTGCCTGTTGGGCATTAAATACACTGATTTTGCCAATGCTCAGCCATAGCTTGAGGCCTTATTGCTCCTACCTGTGCTGTACTGATGAAAAATACACAATTTTATTACAATCTGGCATTTGCATACACACACACACACCCAGTGAGAGAGCGAAAAAGACCGCTGAGGCTGTTATAGCCATATCAGAAAAACAAACATCACTTACACATGCTAAGTCACACACAAAACTGAAGCCCACATGGCCTAAAAAGGCACATATTCAAGACGATGCACATACAGTATATCTCCCTACTTGCACAGAAAAACAAAAGCTAGAGGGGTGCTTAATTTGTTTATGCTGCAGTTCCTGGAAAAGACTCTGCTCAAGGCTGGCATTACTTCTGCATCAGAAGAGATGACTCGAACGGGTCTGCCCTGCTTTTAACGTCTCATCCCCTTTTTTGTTGTCGCCATTCTCGGCATATGTGCTTTTAACAGGTCTGTGTCAACTGCTGACTTTATCCTTGGTTTGTAGTTTGTATTTAATATATATTTGTGTGTGTGTTTTTCACCCTACATCATATTCCAAAGCAATTTTGGGGCTAAACCCATACAGGGATTGGGTCAAATGGTGTATATATGGTGAATACTATAACACTGTAGCGTTTAGCTGTAGCTATTCCGTTCTTCTGTTTTATTATATTACTTTTTAAGTTAAATTCCTCATTTTGATTCCACCAGCAAAGCACAGTGAAGTTCCATTATGTGCTAAAGATTCAATCCATCACTTGAAAAGACTTCAAATAAGAGTCTGTGTTTAATAACGGAAACAGGCACAGACACATATTCACAGGTGGCCATTAAGCATTTGATCTTCCCTGCTTTCTTTCAACAGAAGCTTCATGTCATCAAGTCGGCTGACAAGCCCTCGGGGTACTGCTCCTTCCTTTCAAAAAAAAAAAAAAGAAAAAAAAAAAAAAAGACTTATTTTAATGGTGTGACAGAAATCTGTCTGACTCAGAGATAAATGGTAGAGAAGGAGACCAAAATAAGAAAGAGACACAGCTTGAAACATTAGTTCAAGCTGTTTCTTTTAGTGAAATATGTATAACAGTTAAAACCATATCACAGATCCAAAAATTGAATCTATGCTAAATCACTAAAGATGTAAATTAAGTGCAGCTTATAGAATGAAAATGTCCCCTATAGACATCAGATAATACATTTATTAATAATGGTTACTGGAAGTAAGTTGATCATTAATTTAAATTTAGTTGATGATTTACTGTAATTTACCTCAAAATTCATTTTTTTTAATGTAGTTCCTTCCTGTTAAGCAATGGATGATCATTAATGTTTAATAACTGGTTGCAAATTGGTTTATAGAGCATTTACATGGTTAGTCTAAAGCTGAATCTCATTGTTTATAAAAATCTGCAAATTAGTGTGATGATATGTAGTTTGTCTATAGCATAAACATGTTAAAAATGCCATATTTACAAGTTAAAAGTTGTGTTCTAACTCTTGATTTAAAGAGGTTGGCATAAGCTAATTTTAGTTTACTTAATCTTTCATTTCACTTGCTGTTTCCTTATGTTTACTAGCTTTTTGTTTTCATTTTAGGTATCAAAACCCACATGTATAAATACCCAAACACAACAATGCTCGTGGGTTCCAGTGTGTTAAAGTGTGTCTGTGAAGAGCTCAATATATAATAACACATAAAGTGTCAGCCACATCATCAGACTGCAACTTATCTGCTATAATACAACATCTAAGTGAATATATAATTCTTAAAACATTATTTTTATTACATGTGCTGTGATGAATTTACTGAAAAACATTCATTTGATGAATTTTGTGAGTTTGGTATCAAATTTAGGATGATCGCAGAGTGATAACAGAGTGATGCTAATGGAAAAGACATGGTATTGTGGTATTGTGACATTTCTAGACTGAAGTGTTTATATATTTCACCATTGATACTTACAAGGTTGACTAATACCCTACAAGTGATACAATGCCTCAAAGCCATACAATAAATGTGTTGATAAAGCTCAACCCTGAACCACCACAGGTCAAGCCGCTGTATGCTTTCTGAAACACCACTTCTTGCGTCCTTTGGCTTTCTAAAGAGTCAATTAAAAGTAATCAGATCAGGACACAGGCCAGTTATTTACTTCATGAAAATCACAATAACCTCAGGTCTATTTCTCGTGTCCCTGAAAGCCCACAAAATGAGAGGGTGTGACAAAAAAACACAAACAAAAAAACCCAGACAAATAAAGTGCATTTGAACCTCACCTGCTCCCATTCAGCTTTCTATTTGCTTCTTCGCAGGCATGAAATAAAACCATGGGTGAAAATAAATAGCTGATACAGTCAAGAGAAAGAAAATCCCTGATGCTTTTCTGCTCTTTAAAGGGCTTAAAGTTCATTTTCTTGAACTGGCAGGACTTCAAACAACTATACCTCACTTCAACAAGCCTGGGCTCATATATCAACATACACAAAAAGACAAGCAACCGTCCAGGTCAAAGAACATAAGACAAGATCAGGAGCAGAATGAAGATGACAGAATGATGACTAAAGATGACAAAGGTGGGGTTTGCAATCAGTTTTCAGCCAAACTACAAACGCACAGTATCCTTTGGCTTTTCAACACACTGTCATTACAACACAGAGACTACACGTCTTTAACAACATACATTAAATGTGTGATCCACCTTACACTTTTCACAAACTACAGCATATAGCGCCATATATATTTAAGATTCACATGACACTGTTAAGGCGTTGGGGTGACAATACCAGGTAATACTTCCGATTTATCGCTGTTAGTATCACAACAAATTAGGGCTGCCACAAACGATTGTTTTGGTAGTCGACTAGTCACCGATTATTTTTGCCATTAGTCGACTAATCAGATCATGCATCCATTGGACGTAAAAGTACAGCTTATTGCACCAGCAGCATCTGCTCTTATATAACTATCATTAGCGTACAGCTTTACGTGTTTAAGGTATGTGCTAACTAAAAATAAAGGCGAGATGATAGTTTATTAAATTTTAATGAAATTTGCAGATTGTTTCGTGAAGTTTAATAAACTCCTTGCTATCTAAAATATAACGGGACACCGGAGTATATTCTCGAGCATCTCACACTTCTGATAATCAGTTGTCTTCTTGACATTTATTCAGCTGTGTAAAAACTATAACTTTAATCTCAGCCAAACCGATTTACTCAGGAACAAATAAAATACTAAAAAAAAGCCAAACAATAACATTTTTAAGTTATCTAAGTGACTTATTTGTCACTGTTTAACCTGAGTAGCGAAAGACGGCGGTGGGTTTGAAAACGATTTGCCCGGAGTCCGGGGTTCTCACCGGTTCTAGTGAGCTTTGCCCCCGGCTAGCTATCGAGCTAGTGGGTAACAGACGTCGGAGCGCTTTTCGAAATATGTGGTGTCTTAATAAACTGAGCAGATATTTGAGGTTTACACAGTTACATTCTCACCTGAAAATATGTTAAATGTTTATTTTGTGACCCAGAAAGAATAATAAGAGTAATATTAACACTAACTAGCTGCCGCCATTGTTGGAAACTGAGCTGGGCCGCGCTATGAATTCTGGGACACAGCTCCTTCTTCTTCCTCGGGGTTTAACGGCAGTACATGCAGTGCTGCTATCTTCTGTTTTGTCCGTTATTACACTCTTAAATCCTACTACTTACTCCTGCGTCTTTTGTGATCTTACAAAGCTTCAAACGAGGCGTCGACTATTAAGTCAGTTGTCGATGATTTTGATAGTCGACGTAATCGTGACTAGTCGACTAATCGTGGCAACAAATGTCTCACTGGTGACAGAGAAACCTACCTTCTTGGTTCCAAAGCCGCTTCTGTCAATGCTCCTTTAATCTAAATGAGTGATACTTTCAGGTGAATTTCACCATACTGTAGTTCATTGTTCTCCTGCATCTGGTTGCCAAAGCTTTAACACCCCTGCCTCGCCCATGCCTGTTAATTACGGCTATTTATTAGCCCCAAACACCCAATTAACAGGCCTTCAGCACAACAAGCAAACACACTAATCTATGCGCAACACATTGAGAGACAACTCCACCAAATATTATGAAGAAAAATTAAACCGAGGGCCACCTCAAGAATAAGTGTCAAAGCTGTTGAACATTGTCTTTGTTTTCCTTCTCTTCCGTTCAGTCCCATAAATATTCAGCCCATTGTTCTTTCTGAGGTGTTTTTGTTCTTTTTGTCTCGTTTTCTCCTCTTCAATATGTGGAAGCTCCAGCTCTTTTCTCCACTTTATCTTTAATTGATTCATTCCTTCATTGTCCCAAGCTGTCCAGCGTGTTTCAAAAGAGCCGAGACTAATGATGCCGGGTTGACCACATCGTTATGACCTATATGAAGAGTGTGTACTATAAACGCAATGATCAACAAAATATGGACAGAATTATGTGCTGCTATTGAAACATTCCAACCAAAATAAACAAAATTCTGCAGTAATGAATCAACTTCAGTTGCAAGCTTTTGTAGTGGCAAAATGTCTCGAGCCTTAACATGAAATGAAAAATCAAGTAATTGATTACTATGTGGTTGGTATGCATATAACATTTATCATACCCCTTGTCTGTCATTAAATGAAAGGGATTTCTCACAGAGACATGGATCAGCTCCAGGGTATGTGACAACAGTTTTATATTTGGACCTACATGGTACAGTATACACATAAATCTGGATTATTAGCATTCGATCACTGAAATATTCTGAAGTGAGAGAGGAGAGGAAATACCTTAATTCTCTCTTGCTTATTGATTACATCCTTATAGCAAATGTTTCTGAATATGAAAGTCATTTGTTAATATGTAGTCAGGAAAAGAAACGGCAACAAGATTAGGGTGTAGAAGGAAGCGTCAAGTTAAAAAAAAAAAAACATAAAACAGAGCAGACTCCCACAGCATGATGACATGGGTTAACCACAAATGAGCTCTAATGAATGATCCCATCAAACATACAGGAAATTTCTGAAAACAACAATCTCACATGGTTATAATCTACTGACTGACTTTTAAACGAAAAAATAAATATTTTATACGTCACACAAACATGTCAGATATGACAACTTGGGAATAATCCTCGCCACCCGAACCCGTACAAAGAACATAAGGCAGACTTGCATCACTATTTTTAACTGCCTTCATTTAAATTCTAAAAATCTGGCTTGCTTACACAGACACACACAGACACACACCCACACAATGCCTGCAGACAGTTAATGTATCACTTATCCCCCCTACTGTGCCCCAGTTTCTGGAAGTCAGTTATGAGAATAAGGACTTTACAGCAGTGATCCTACATTTGGTGCTATACACACAGCTCATTTGCAGGGCCTTGTGAGCAGCATGTCTATACTCCAACTGGAAAAACTGTTGTCTTGAGCGTAAAGTCACTATTCTTCAGGTACTCCAAGATCTTCCTACTCTAAGATATGTTGCTAACACCTCTCCCTATCAGTAAATTTACAAGAACATAGATTAAATAAATATATAAAACAAAAACAACATGCAAAGGACTTAATGACCAGGCAAATAAAGAGATTTGATACAAATTCAGGCATGTCTGTCAACAAACAGTTCAGAGTTCAGATGGTTCTGAATACAAATTATGTATTTGGTCAGTGGAGGCAGCATGCCCACTGAGGAGCTGCATAAAAGGCAATATGAGATAAACACAGATGGGTTTTTTTCTTTACAGAGAGAACTTTGTGCAGACCAAGAGTCTGTGTGTAAATATATAATCACATCTTATTGGAGTTATACTAAAAATGCTAATATAGCGTTAACTGTAAACTTTTAATGAAATACCAGAGGAATTTTTAAAAGGCTGAAATAAAAGTTTAAAGATGTATTCTGACTAACAACAGGGATCTCTTGCAGATGAAATGGTGGGTGGTGCGCTCTCCCAGAACAAAGCCAAATAAAGCGATCCTAACTCAACTGAATTAAGATAATTTTAGTTTTGTCAACATTGTCTTGGACAAAATGTGGTAAAAAAACTGACTTTTTCCTTTTGTTTTGTAAAGACAGACACGCTTTGAACATGTTGAAGCCACAGGAGGAAAACTCATTTTGCATACTGCTAATTCAAAACCTTTAAGATTTAAACATTTATGTCTGCACTGTTTATAGCGACTGCCGAAGTTAGTTCTGTTGGACAAATAGATACTCTGTAAACATACAGTGGACAAGATAAAAGCCAAGTAGAATCAATAAGCAAATGCAAGATTTCAACCTGTGTTAACATGCAATTTACAATGGAAGATAAGCTTTCCAAAGGCCTGTGAAACTAGAAGATAAAGTGGCTAACAAAAGCGCTTGTGCAGTATGCAATATATACAGGCAAAGAGAATTAATTATAGAGAAGGGCTGAGTTTTTCCGATGTTCTGATGAAGTGTATGCGACTCTGACTGTGCAGTACTGTGATAAGCTGGGATTTAAGTGGAAGAAGTGCATTAAATAACCTTAAAACACACATAAAATTCGTACAGCATGAGATCCAGGTATCTTGGTCTCTGTGCTAACAATTATCCATCTTTGCTTTAGTTAGTGGCTTAGATGGAACATGACAGGATTTCAAGGTGAGGTTTGGATTAGGGCTGTGCAATATGACCAAAATCTCATATCCCGATATAAGAATTCTATCGTCCCGGTAACGATATAAATCACAAAAATGTAACATTTTCTGTAAATTCTGTGAATCTCGGGCAGCTCGACTTGCGGGAAGTGTTTCCTACTGTGTGTCGCGTACCTGGAGTCGAGTGTTTTAACCGATGCATGAAACAACACATTTTTAGACATAAGTTATAACAGCCGCCGTTTTCTTTGTGAGTATTGATTACACGGCGTGCTGCGGGGAAAAGCCTGTTCTAACGTTTGAGTCTAAGGTTTATTTTTTTAGCACCTGGCGGCTCTTTTTTACTTCTCATTCGTAAATAATCTGCTCTTTCATGTGATTCAGTTTATTTTGAAAAGTCTCAACAGGATCTTGAGCTTTATTGTGAAAGGTTTATGTGGAACATAAACAAGCGGACACGCGATGCTGTTACCATCATTGTTGCTAACCACAACGCATAAAAACAGGCGCTTGTCCGTCTGTAGTGTGGTTATATAAAATATAAGAGAAAGAGAGAACTTCAAGAAATTAATATAGCCACTACAGTGACCATCAAAACGATGAAAAAATATTGCCGTAAACAGTTTATTTTGCGACACCACAAAACAAATGATAGCGTAAAATGAAACGATAGACGTTTTTTATATCGTCATCTGATATATATCGTTATATTGAACAGCCCTAGTTTGGATTCATTGGATTCTTCCTGTGAGGAACAGAGTGTTGGCAACTTTGTACCTCAGCACTCAGCGACCCCGCTCTGTAACTTTTCATACTCTTCTACTTTTGATACAACTCCACTTTGCAATAATACAACTCACAGTTGACTGTGAAATGTCTACCATGGAAGAAATTTCACAAACTGAGCTGTTGCAATGATGACATCCTATTACAGTACCATGCTCAAATTCAGTGAAAAAAAAGAAAAACCAATTTTTTCACAATTGTTTTTAAAGGCACACTTCATGCAAAGTACGTGATTTTATACACTTGGAGCTAAGGGACTGAATTCAATGTCTTTGTAATGAAGATATTTATTCAGTATGTATAATGGAGGCTGCAGGAAGTATTGGGAGCAAAATGTCAATTATCCAAAATAAAGCTAGATAAATATCGAGAAACAGGTGGGAAATTGTCATTTTGGTCAACTGAGGGAATTTTATTTTGAAAGGCCAAAACATTTACAGGTACCCTGTTTAAACAAGGCTCTGCTATTGCACAGCCAAACAAGCAAAAACTTCCAGATTGCTGATTTGATATTAAGCCATCTCCCCTCAGAGACTTTCATCACATCATACAGACCTAATATGTTATGTACCTTAGCCCAGCGGCCCCCAACCTTTTTTCCGGACCAGTTTATGTCCAACAATATTTTCACGGACCAGCCTTTAAGGTGCCGCGGATAAGTACAACAAAATAAAACCAGTACCAAAAGCAAGATTTATTCATAACACATGGGAAAAAACAGAGTTAACGATAAAAACAATTTTAAAAAATAACAATAAAACCCCTGAAAACCATACATTTCACACCCAAGTCTTCACTCTTGTGGCCCAGTACCAAACGACTCATGGACCGGGGGTTGGGGACCGCTGCCTTAGCCTACCTAAAGCCCCCTCAGGTTTGTCACAAGGATTTTATTTTTATGTTCAGCGGGTAACTGCCAGGGTGCTAAGCATCCATTACTTTAATTACTACAGAAAAGCATCAAGAAGTGTGACAAAGTTGCACAGTCAGTCTGATCCACTGCCCAAAAGAACAATCTACAACATGTAACAGTAAAACTTTGCATTGAAAGTGTGAGCCCTGATGTGCAACCCAGTGAGTAAGTATGCTCCAGGCCACACTCATGATGTGACAGTTTCAGGCTTGGACACTGCAAGCCATGCCAATGAAAATTAATAATTATCATCATGAATAGTAAATCAGTTGGAAAAGAGTTTAATTAATCAACATAAAACTAAATGAAACAGAATCAACTGCTTTTGTATGCTAGTAACAAAAAAGAGTAAGTACTTAAAAAAAAAGCTGCACAGAGCAAAACGGGTCTTTCACAGAAAAGCAAAAACCGATGGATGAATAGACAAGTTAAGCGAACATGGCAAGAAAATAAATTACCATAACCAGTACTAGTGTCTCATTTTCCCACTTCCTCCTTGTCTTGTCCTGAATAGTCAGTTAATTAACAGGAAAAGAAAAAAAACAAAAGCAAGGCAAGCCAAAGTCAAGTTTAACAAAGATAGAGGTTAACATTTCACAACAATGCAAAACAACAGCAGCTTAAAAACTCATTTTAAAGAAAATAACGGCAATTAAAAATGGCAAAAGGGGAAAAAAAGAAAATGCTAATTGTTTGGTTTAGTAACAGGCGGGAAAAAAAAGGCCAGTTTTGTAGAGAGCTGCTAGACTAATTAGAATTTTTCCTTTTATTTCCCAATGATAGATAACTCTGTAAACTCCTAAACAAAGCAGTAGTTCAGAATATCCAAAGGGGGAGTTTATTAATGTGTAATTAAGTGTTTTATTTTCTACACATGCCTTTATTCCCTGTTTGGGCCTTCATTATGAGCCTATTATTCAGCCGTGTCTAACTCCCTTTTTATTACTATATTCCCTATTTCTGTTTCGCTCCCTTTGTGTGTGTTTCTTATGAGGCTGGGCAGGTGCACCGGACCATATTGACAGCTTGTCCCTCCTCTCTTGCCGCGGGGAAAACTGTCACCCCTGTCATTCAGGCCTATGAACACAGCATGGAGAGAGTATGTGTGTCTGTCTGTGTGTGTGTGTTCTCAGGAGACTGTGACAGTGCGTGGGGGAGAAGAGAGAGGTGCTTTGTTAACTCGAGTCAGCTGAATATGTGGACGCACACATTGCTGACAATGACCTAATCATGATGGGGACTCCACAACCTCAACCTGGAAGGGCAAATCCTTCAGGGAGCAAAACTTTGCAAGTGATGACACGGTGATGCAGCAAAGTCTGAATGAGAAAAGTGCAATTACACACTTTAACTACACATTTATACAGGGAAATATAACTTAGTTGTTCTTGGCAAACAATAGCAAGGATGCTAGTATTACTGTGCATCACCACTGACTATGCGATACGCATAAGAAAAACTCCAAGTATCTTAATAACTTGAGCTATGAACAGGTTTTAAATTGTTTTCACTGTAAAAGATACTTATTGGTTAATAGTGGAGGTCATATTGGTGTTTGTTCCTCAGACAATTACACAAAGAGATATCTTATTATTTTTCTTACAAGTCTGTCTATAATTAGTCTGTCATTTCTCTGTATCATCCTCTCATTTCATTCGCAGGATTCTCTGTGTGTCACCACAGAGTGACAATTTTAATATGAGTGTAACGTCCAATCAGAATGTCAACATTTGGCTGGAAAAAGCTGATTGGGGAGAAATTTTCACAAAGAATTTCAAATATCAACCACCAGACCAAAGCACAGTTTTGGTGTCACCATTCACAGAATATCTTGCTGTCCTTACTTATGAAAAGCTCAGCATTTATATCTTTTAGTAAAATTCTCTGCATTCGAAAACCCTACAGTAGTATACTGCCCCTCTACTGCATGCTAGAGAAAAGAAGTTTGGCATTGATATAAAAAAAAACAGAAACAAGCCTCCACCCTAGAAGTTTGTTTGTTTTGATTTTTTTTAAGTTGAAGGCGGAAAAAAACAACAAAAAACAAACAAGAACCTGCAATCCTGGAAAAAAAGAAGAAATTTAGCCCCAAAACAATAACACAAGGATTCAACACGGCTTAATAGGTTACACTGTCAAAGCCTAAGAGAGTCTGTATGTGAGTGTGTCCGATGGGGGCACTGGCCCCAGACAAAGTGCTCTGCCAGCTTTCTGCCCACTGCTCTTTTCATTGCTGATGGATGGACCTTGTTCACCACCATCTGGCTAAGGGATACCTCACATTAATCATTGTAAACACACACACACACTCACACACTCACACGACACAAGAAGGTCTTTTAAACATAAATACAACAGAAGAGTGCAAATGTCTATAAGTGATGTATACTAACTGTTTGAAAGTGGAGCTCTCCAATCGCTCACTATGACTTATATATATTCATACATTTATATTTTTTAAACTAGGTGATTATTTATATTTATATTAACATAATTTTCTCTAGAGGCAGATATGGGGGGGGGGGGGGGGGGGGTGTTTTAAACACCATTTACCGTGCACAGACTGCAATAGTTTAACTTTTAATGTCAAAGTGAAAACAAAAAGAAAACCCGTATGCTTTCTAAAAACCTTTTATGGTTTTTATTTTAGCGAGCCACTTACTCAGTTTGTCATTCAGAATTATTGAAGACAGATTAAGACACAAGCTCTGTACAAAAACAACAATTAGTTCATTTAAAAACATTGTTTCATCGGGTTGGTACCCTGAAGCTACAATAAAGCCTCGACTAACTCACAACACTCTCCCCAACTCAGTCTTTATTAATGACCTTTTCATCACAACCGGCAGATGCATAAAAACAATAATGGCTTCAGAAACGACTATTTCTCCCCTCTCTCTAAATCTAAATGGTGACTCGCTCGTTATCTCTCCCTCAGCCTCGCGCACAAACACGCACAGAGACGCACAGACATAGGATGTGTTAGTAAACACACGATATCCTTAAATAAACCATAAGCTGAGCTAGCAGACACCCAAGGGAATCATGGAAAATGAGGGACATTATCAGCCTTCATTTATTTTTGTCTAAGGGCTATATGGGCTTAATACACGCTGATTTGCTTCAACATTTACACAGTATACGAACACGGGCAAGGACAGGAAAAACTCTGCCTGCTGTGGGAGAATGCATGCTTGACATTACATTTGCTATCATTAAATCACATCTCACGGCCACCCAGATTTTTAATCTAAAGGGATCTATTTGCACATCTCCACAAAAGGAAAAAGACCAACGGTAACATTTATATACCATGAGCTGATTTGTAGAGTGTTAAAAACACTCTACAAGCTGGAATATTTTTTGTCAATCTAAAGGAAAACCTTCACCTTTACTTATAAGGGAATAAGACGTTTGCGGTGCAGTGAAAACAAGCTTAAAGTGCAGCCTTTTACATATTTCCCCCATCAAAACCATTTTTAATGTACCTGAGAGAATTTTGAGTACAATTATTTTTTATTTATGTGGCTAAAGTACGTGTGAGCATTCATTTAATCTTTTAATTTCTCTTTTCCAAAAATGATTATACTTATTCAGGTACACTGTACATGTATTCAAACTGTTATGAATATGTTATCAATACAAGCAATGCTCTAAATATCATTACTATCACTTTAACATTAATAATAAATAATCAGGCCCAATCTTATCTTAATAACCTTGTAGTACCATATCACCCCATTAGAGCACTTCGCTCTCGCACTGCAGGCCTAATTGTTGTTTCTAGAGTATTTAAAGGTAGAATTGGAGACAAGCCTTCAGTTTTCAGGCCCCTCTTCTGTGGAACCAGCTTCCAATTTGGATTCGGGAGACAGACACTATCTCTACTTTTAAGATTAGGCTTCAAACTTTCCTTTTTGCTAAAGCAAATAGTTAGGGCTGGACCAGGTGACCCTGAATCCTCCCTTAGTTGTGCTGCAATAGATGTAGGCTGCTTGGGGATTCCCATGATGCATTGAGTAAT
Source organism: Neolamprologus multifasciatus (assembly GCF_963576455.1). Lineage (NCBI taxonomy): Eukaryota > Metazoa > Chordata > Actinopteri > Cichliformes > Cichlidae > Neolamprologus > Neolamprologus multifasciatus. The sequence continues at coordinate 9,343,252 of NC_140449.1, read as the reverse complement.
TCTTATTCAGTCACCTTTCTCACTCACTATGAGTTAATAGACCTCTCTGCATTGAATCAACCGGTCGCAGCAGATGGCCCCGCCCCTCCCTGAGCCTGGTTCTGCCGGAGGTTTCTTCCTTTTAAAAGGGAGTTTTTCCTTCCCACTGTCGCCAAAGTGCTTCCTCATAGGGGGTCATATGATTGTTAGGGTTTTCTGTATGTATCAATGTAGAGTCTACCTTACAATAAAAAGCACCTTGAGGCGACTGTTGTTGTGATTTGGCGGTATATAAATAAAATTGAATTGAACCTTCAGGTCAGTCTATTCATCTTTGAAGGAGAGGTCATAGGTCAAATGTGGCATGATATTTTAAATACTTATACAGTACCTTCTGTACGTTGACAATACGCAGCACACTTGTAAGAATCACAGTTTCTAAGTTTTAAGGCTTTTTGACAATTTTTGACCAATAAATCGTTGAACTTTAAGATCTCAGTGGACGTAAGACAAATGTGTACAAATAGACTACCCATGATCCCACTCTAGATCACTACAAAGTGCTACAAATGTGCTTTACAGTACAAACAAACACAATGTAATGTGCAAAATAAAAATAAAAAATATCACAACCAACCTCAGATTATGTCTGATATATGGTGTTAAATGTACTGTATTATCTCAACAGCTTAATTAATCCTTAATTCATTCTTTCATAAATCAACATCCATGTATACATTGAATTTTCATAAAAGATGACAGCATGTGGAGCTGAAAAGAAAATAGCCATAAGCTTTACGATATGGGTTTTATTTCCAAGGCAATTTCAGAAAGAGATATTCTTTATGTGTAGCGTCCTGGTATTAAATTTCCTGTTATTAAATTCAAAGATTTATCCAAAAGTGGACCAGGGTTTAATGAGGCTTTCTGCAGTAGTAAGAATTTAACTTCTTCAATAAAGTTAAGCTTTATCAGCATGTTCAACAAACAGAAGGAAAACATGAAAATGAAAAAAGTAAAAAGATATTTACAAGATGCCGCAGCTTACCACGCCAAGTTCTGAGTGGCACACTGTCACACATCTGGTTTCTCAATCCCCGTGAGAATCATACTTAAGGATAGAGCATGCTTATGATCCATGTCTGATAAAAACACGTTTATAAATTTTAATGGCATTCTTTTCTTTTCCTTATTCACCCTCTCTGCTTTTGCTAAAAATTCTCTTTTCTACTATTTTTTCCTGAATGTCTGTCTGAGGTTGTGTGGATCTGCAAAGGTGTGTGTCTACACCAGTAAAAACGTGATCTCTCCCAAATCTTTAAAATTACTGCTTAACACATAAAAAAATACTATGTTACAAATAAAAAGCTAAGCTGAAGTGTTGCTACATAGCTGGATATAACTGATCTCGTTCATGATGGGAGATGGTTATTAGAGTTCATGGGTTTGACCCTTTCAGAACACGGCTTTATATATGAATGCAACACATAAAAGTCATCATCATAAACGTGCCTGAATAGTGTCATTTTTGTTCTGCTGTGTAATGTCAATCTGATAACATTTGATTTTCTTTTCCGTGCTAACAGCACAAAGCCAAGGTCACATGACACAGAGCAGTAAGTGTAGTAAGAGTTTCTGTGATGTTGTGTGATGAACATAGTAACAACTATTGGCTGTACAGCTGTGGCTCAGACAACAAACAACAGTTTTAAGAGTGGAAAAAAGCCTCAACTCTTGCCGACACTCATCCAGTAGCACATTGTGAATTTGTCCCCCAGCAATAGCCTGTCAACAATGACTTCTAGTCGAATGTCCTCAAGTACCTCAAGAGAATTTTATAACACATAAGGCTTTTTCTTCTTATAAGTGCAGTTCATGACTTTTTGATCGCACTTCGTATGAACCCAGACGGAGATAAATACAGGAGGATCCACACATGGACAGAGATGATTAGCTTTATATCAGACTTCACTCTCTCAAACACGCTCGCTCTCACGATGCAATCAGGAACAAACACTTGAGCCGTCCTCATTCACTAGATTTCTAACAAGAGCCATAGATCTTGGAGAGACAACAAATTCATCATAGCCTTGAATACAAGGCTGCGATGGTGGCCTACAACAACTAACTTTGCGGTCTAGAGGCGAATGACACAGAGCTTAAAGCTTGGCTCGTTGAGATACATTAAATGAGCAAATAAAGCAATATACAGTGTTGAAAAAGAAATGCTGCAATTCACGCTGGCGAGGAAAGTTATTCAGGGACAAACAGTGAAAGATCTTACCTTATGGTCATAAGGGTTGTAAGAGTGGAAGACTTGCGACAGCTCTTTAGTTCTTTGCTTCTTCTGCAGACAGAAAAAAAATGTTTAAGAATCACTTACATAATTAACACAAAACAAATAATCTCACTAATAAATGACGTTATGTTTTTTAATGACCATCTGGATGGAGACTTGAAGAGGTGCAGTATCGAGTTTGAAGCTGGATGAGGGGGTGATCATATTTTTGGAAGTGCAAACCCACGGGAAGATTTGTGACCTTTCATTTCAGTTTTTGATCTTAAACATTGTTACATACGTCTGTCACCTAATTCAGGTACGATTATTAATAAACATCTAAAAGTGACTCTTTTCAAGATCAACCAATCAACAACAGCAGAGGCTAACCACTCATTGTGACTGTGGCTAGCTTTCCTGAAACAGTGGCAGTAATACATTCACACCTTTGGTGCTAATTAACCACTTTGATTTAACTGTAGCTCCATCTACGTAGTTAAAAAGACATGATTACTCTCTTACTACAAGACTAACAATAGAACTTTAAAATGACAACTCAGTTCAAGATTATTTATATAGCGCCAAAACACAAGAACTGTTGCCTCAAGGTGCTTTATATTGTAAGGTAAAAAACCTACAAAAATACAGAACTAGTCCGACTCAACAATGGAAACAAAAGATTTCTGATTCACAGCCTGAATTTTCTTGTCCTTTATTTGTTTTGTTTGTAAAATGTTTCTTTGGACGTGTGATACCTCTTATTGGCATTTCCTTGTCCTCTGTATTTCTGATAATGATCATAGAGATATTATACAGATATGGACATACATTACAGCTCCACTGATATTAACTGGATTACTTCAAATGGATGGAAAAAAGCCAAGGCTTATAAGTATGCCCACAATGAATTCATAATAATAATGAACGGACAGTTGGAATGTATTTATCTGTACACCATCTGTGGCAGAAAATGCTTCATTTCATTTCTAGTTAAAGTCTGGCCTTCGTGTACTTACTGTATAATGAGATGCACAAGCGTGAGACGTGACGGTTTGATCTGTGGCAGTTGTTAATGCAATGAGTTACATGAGGCTGATGCAGCTACAGAAAGTGCTAATTAGCTCACTGATTAGGCCACGTATGGCTAAAGGGAAAGGGCATATGAATATGGTACTGTATCTAAAGGGAGTATGCATTCATACATTATGTCATTATATCAGTCTTTTTGAGTGTTAGAATGTGCAGGGTTGAGTTGAATGTCCTTAAGCATGAGCCGTACATGCTGAACAGAAAACCTGTTGTTCCGCTATTGCACAGCTAGACAAACAGGGTAATTCCAGACTGCCAAAGACAGCTTGATCTTTCAACGTAGAGGTGGAAAAATGTCTGCTGACTAACCAAGCATAACATTCAACTAACCATATTTACAACATGGTGTAGTCAAGTTTCAGAAGCATGCCATACAGCCTCTGCTAAAGTCCACAGATAAGAGAAAAATTAGGCCAAATTGAGAAAATAATAACAATAATACAATAAAAAATATGGTGTATGAACAGAAATGTTGTGTTTTGGCCAGTTTGGACCTTTTCTGTTGTTCTCTGCCACTGCTCCTCTCATAGCTCGTAGCTCTTTTCTCCATTCCTCCCATCTATTCGCTTTCTTCTCTTTCCATATGTTACCCATCTTTTACTCATTGTCTGTTCACTCAAGCCTCTTCTGATCCATACAATCCTGTAATCATTGGCCCCGTCCCACTGCCATCCTCACATTCTTGTTTTCATCTGATTCCCTCTCTATTCCTCTGCCAAAGGGTTCTTTGGAATCCCCAAATCCTCTTTTCTCTCATTTTCTTTGCCTTTCCACAGACCCCTCAATGCCCCTCCTCCTCCTGTTCTGTTTTTCCAGAGGGTGAAAACTCATTCTAATCATTCATTCTTCGCTCTCTTGCCCACTCTCCCCCACGTAAGTATGTCTCTTGATAATTTCTTGCACTCTCTCCTTTTGCCTTGAGCACCTCGGCTCTGAGCAGCGATCTCATCATTGTTCCTCAACACCTTTCTCCCCCTTCTTATCAGCCCTTCATAACTTTTACCATCACTCTGTATTCATTGATGCTCCATGGTGTGCTTGTGTGAGAGAGTGCGACTAAGACAGCTTTAACTCCAGGTAAGGATTTATCAAGCCCCAATGAATACTCAGCAGAATTTGGTTCTTTTCAGGAGCAGCACACATACACACAACAAACAACAACAACGTACCAACTCAAAGGCACATACTGACTAACACAAAAAACAAAAGCTGTACACTCATATGGACAAAAGTATGAATACAAGGGATTCAAAGATCAACATAAAAACGGACAAACAGAAGACAAAAAGAGATAATGTGAGCCTAAAAAAAGCTGTTAAAAGATAAAAACTCATGAAAAAAGTGTCCCAGTGTCGCACCAGATCGGGAAAAGGTGGAAACCTCAGCTCATTATTTGAAATCCTACAGCTTTGTAATATTCTCAAGTCAACTTACCTGTTCCTAACCTTTAAGATAGGAGCTACAAAGTTCCTTTAAACCTCCCGATTATTGTGGAAAGCTGCTAAAGAAAGCTGAATGCTCTCATTATCCCACAACTGCTCTGTCTGTGGGTCCTAGAATAAGAACTACACTCTTAGCTATAGCAGTAAAAGTCTAACCACATGCATTAGTTTATAGTCTGGAGGTAAAGATGTGTAGACTAAAACTCAAACAGACTGCGGATGATCTGTAAACACATAATATCATTTACATCAGCGGCCCCCAACCCCGGACTGGACCGCGAGTCGTTTGGTACTGGGCCGCGAGAGTTGAGGCTCGGGTGTGAAATTTATGGTTTTCTACGTTTTTATCGTTTCCCTGGCTCTTTTCCTGTGTTGTAGTTGTGTGTCTTATTTTGAAATAAATATTTACGCTTTACCATAGTGACCAGAGAGAATAAGGGACAGAGAGGAGGATGTTACACTCTGTTGTTGGTGCATATCAGAAGGACGCTGCTAATAAAGTTACAATTACACGCCGAATTTGTGTTTATTATTATATTTACCAAGAAAAAAAAAAAAAAAAATCACAATTTTTGTCTTGGTCGTTTCATTTTATTTTGTTATATTTATCCGCAACACTTTAAAGGCCGGTCCATGAAAATATAGTCTGACATTAAACCGGTCTGTGACAAACTGCTCTGGAGTTTGTTTGTGAACCGTAGACCACTGCAATTATCATGTTCATATTTGTACAAACCAACCACACCAAAGGGAAAAACAAACCAAAGTCTGATTTAAACAAACCAAACATCACACTTTAGTTTGTTTAAAAGTGACATCTGTCCAAATAGTCATCGCCTAAAAATGATCCCATGACATCTTTAATGTTATCAAGTCTGCATGACATGTATGACTTTTTCCTCTGTACACAGATATGTGTGTGTGCATCTGCGTGTGTTTGGGTGCATGTTCGAAGTTAATTTTGCATGCTGTCGATGTCGCTGTTAGTGACAACCCAGCAATACAAAGCCAATCCGTGAGCGTGTGGACCTGTCAGCCGGGTGATGATGAACAATGGTTGTTATCATGACATCCATCTGTTGTTGTCCCCAGAGACGGATGCTTCATAAAACCAGAAGTGACATTACATGAACGTAGCCAACTTCCAACGCAGGAGCAGTGGCGACACAAGTAAACAATATCGAAGCCATCATAAAAAATACAATTATCTTATCTAATAAACAAGTAGCAGCACAAAGCTCATAAAGAGTTGATCTGATCAAGCTCTGATTTTGTGATCATTAATGACACCATCTGAAAAGATTCAATATTAAGACCAGGAAACAACTGCTAGTTTCGCCGACTTAAAACATAAAACTAATAACGGGATTCTAAATGGTTTATTGCTGATTGAGTGACGATTTTATATGTATGTTTGACATACATATAAAAGCAGAAGCTGTTTTTAATGAGTATTTTGTGTATATACTGCAATTCAGTGAGGCCCTGCGCATAGTTTGCCAATTCACAAAAAATATAGATTGCATGACTCTGTGACGCAAGGCAGTAGAATTGTGTGTAATTGCACGTGTGTGTCTATGAAACCCATACTGGTATTATTCCAGCATGCCAAAATGATTGTGTGTTGTGGGGCAAGGTAACAATGATCTTGCTAATACTTAAATTGCTTCTGGTCACCAATATGCGCCCACTTGTCGTTCCCTAATGGCAAACAGATGTTAATGATATAGAGCTCGAGCGTCATTATATCTATAGTCAAAGAGCCTGAGGCATCAACCGCAGCGTTGTGAAGGATTTACACTTCCTAAAGCATCACAGAGTGGTCACAGTGGGGTTTATGACCTTCCTCTCTCACAGAGGTCACTAAACTAACATTTTCTTACCCACTATCTCAGTTAAGCAATCATCATTCATCCATCCTCTTCCTCTCAGTCAAATCAGTGTTGTGCGAGGGCTGGAGTCTATCCCAGCTGTCATAAGGCAAAAGGTGGGGTCACCAGACTATCACAGGGCTAACACATAGACATTCACACCTACAGCCAGTTTACAATTGCCAGTTAATGTATGGCTTTGAAAAAGCCACTCAGAAATGCACCGGCCAGTGGATCTGAGCCCAGGACTTTTGCTGTGAGGCTTTCCACACCACTGTCCCACCCAGATATATAATGCAAACTGCTAAAATGTAGCAAAGTTTATTTAGCAGCATGAGTCTCCTGTAACTGCTTATAAGATAAATTGTGGATCATTATCTCCTACAATAATGTTGTTCATCAACATTTCTGGCATGAAAAGGCCCCCTGAGTCATTTGACCAGGGTTAAAGCCACGCCCCTGACTTAGCCAGATCCGAAGACTTTGGATCACCCAACGTCTCCTCCGAGTACTAGATCGAAGACTGGTCGCTGCAAATTTCCTAATATAATTTTCAAATCCTCCTTCCATCAGTGACTGCAAGCCATCCAGGCCTGAGGCATTATGAAGCAGGACAGCCCCAAACTATGCAGCTCCCGTGTTGTACAGGGTAGGGATGGCTCAGTAGGTAGAGTGTTCGCCCCGAATCCACCGACGGCTATCCTGTCTCTTCATGAATGTGTAAAACTTGAGTGAATGGGTTAAATGCAGAGGACTACATAAATCTCACGTGTGGGGACTATAAGGGATAAAAAAAAAATACATATAGTATTTGTTGCCTTTTCCCTCTAAATTTGGGGTTGTGCAGAGCTAAGATAAAAGGGAAAAAAAGGGTCAATTTGTCTCATCTGCACACAGAACATTATCCAATGAGATATGAGAACATTGCCCGAGATGTTCTTAATTCTTTTGATTTCCTTCATGGTGTCCTTAGATTATATCAGCTCTTTCCGAATTGCACATTTTGTTCTTGGTGGTATCTTTGTAGCACAACTACTATTAGGGAGAGCAGCAACAGAGCTCCTGCCGCCCATTTTTTTAATAGATTGATGGATACAAAGTAGGAAATGCTGCAAAAAGTGTATAATGCTTCTTCTAAAGTAACCAGATTTTGTACACCTTTGTTTTTAAGGTGGAGCACATCTACAACCTGCACTTCTAATTGCATTCGCTTTAATGGAACACCTGGTTCCAAGTAGCTTTTGGGGAGTCATTACCACCGAGGCTCGTATATTTCTCAAGCCCGGGCTGTAAAGTGATTACTCAGTGTGTTCAATAAGGCATGATAAGCATGGCTGTTGCTGTGTTATTTGTCTAGTCAGATTATTGTTGTCTATAACTGTGATTTAGAAAAAGATCAAATCACATTTTGTGAGTAATCAATTATGATATCTACATAATTCCAAAGGGTTTTGAAAAGTTTTCTTCAGAGTATATGCTTCAAGTGCACCAACAGTCAAAGTGTTCTAATTAAGAATTTCTCCAAATTAAAAAAATGACACTTTATTCACCACAATCATCCTTCTTCAACATCAAACAAAATTCCCTTCAGTCAAAAAGCCTACTTTATTTTTCCACACATTATTATTGCTTTTCCCTCCAGCTATAACAGCGCGCTGATGACCTATACACAGAAAAAAATCATTTGAATTAAAAAAGAAAAAAAAAAAACGTATCATTAAAATGCAATGTCTTCTATTATTAGTGTGCTAGGAGCTCATTAATCAAATGTAGGCCTCTCTAGCATAGACAGCAATTTAACCATTAACTCAACTTAATACCTGCTAGACTCCCTTTAACCAACTGTTATTAGCTCCCCTGTTAGGCATGTAGGAGTGTTTTGTCTCAAATACAGACAGAGATGGAGGGGAAGCGTGGATTTTTCTGAGTGTGCATCCAGGCATAGATAGATGATACAGAGGCTTGAAGATGGAGCTACTGGTGGCTGGCCAGCTGTTTTACTTTGACAGCTACTGCACTGGTGCCTCGTGGGTAATGGAGTTTTTAACCAATTACAACCAGGGGAAATTAAAAACACTGTCCCATTTGAGCAGCCAATCTCTTTCTCTATCACTTTTTTCTTTTCTTTGTCTCGTGCAGCTGCTCACTGGAAAACCCGGCCTTACCAGCAGACATCCAAACAGCTTCTACTTAGCAAGTTCATTTATCAAGGCTAGGTTCGAGTCACCTGGGGATGATTAGAGGGATCCAAGCTAATAATATTCACTTCCCTTTATTCTCAACACGATAGCTTTCTCTCTCCATCCATGTGGTCTCCTGTTCTTTGTGTTTTCCTACACTTGAATCTAAAGTGAGGATTCTCTCATAAGTCATCTAATATAGCCGGTCATAACAGAACAGGACAGCTGGACATGAAGATGGACAGGCTTCACTCATGACTGCATTTTTCTAATCAAATATTTGTTTGCTTGTTAGAGAATAGATTGTCAAATTAAAACAATTTAACCTTAAAACTCGGGATTTAGAAATAGCCAAATATTTGCACCAAATTCTCTTTTCTGTCCTCAGCTCATCGAGTGCCAAAGCAGCAAAGCGTGAAAAAAAATCTCGTTTTTGAAAAGGAGTCGTTTCTACACAGTGACATCGAGTCTCATCAGTACAATACAGATGTATTTTCAGGAGACAGTGGCACTGACAAAAGGACAGGAGCCCGAACCAGAGATTCTGCGATTTTCATTGAGGGTGTCCAAGATGGACAACATTAGAAATGAGTGTATCAGACACAAATTCAGGCTGAGTGGCTTGGAGACAAAGATGGTTTGGACACGTGTAGAAAAGGGATAGTGGATATGTTGGAGATAGGATGTTGAATACAGAGCTGCTGGGCAAGAACACAGAAGATTCAAGGGAGTAGAGAAGTAGTTTGTGCAGACAGCTGGTGTGACGGATGTAAGGGATAGGGCAAGACGGACATAGAAGATGCCCTGTGGTGACCCATTAGCAGTCATTGGTACAATATAGTAAATATGGTTTACTATATTTCCCTCAAAACCAAACTGTAACTATGAAAAGCCTCACTACATACATTTACATCAACATCAGCGGCCACATTTAGGAGGCTGTGCAGAAGCCCCAACATGCATCACGGTGGACATGTCCCTTTATGTGTTTCTTCCTGTCTCATTATTTCCTCCATCCATCTCCCTTTCAGCAGTGCTTTCTATCTGCTCTCCTTTCCTACACACTCTTTATCTAAGACCTCCGTTCCTAATCCATCTAGTTCTCCATCCATCCCTCCTGTGGCTATTGAACACAATTGTATTCCAGACAAACCATCTGGTGCGCTTTATTAATGACCGACCCTACATGGCTTAGATGTCGTCTGTTTGCTGTGTGTGTTTGTGTTTGAAAACAGGTGCATGCTGACTGATGTAGTGATGTTATGTGCGGCTTTAACCACTGAAGCAGGTGTACTGTATACAGAGCCACACGAGTATATATTTCTTGTCTCTCTGACAAGAAATATATACCATTCTCTGTCTCTTTTAAATTGTTCCTCAAAATGTACATTTTCTATAAAGTTTAATAGCAAAAAAACAAAAACAAATGATTGCCATCTTATTCTAGGCACCTAAATATGGACTTTTGTTCATGTGAGGCAAGGCTGTTCTTTATTACAATGATTTTTTTTTCCAGTATACCCAGTGACTCAGTGCAACAGTATCAATTTGAGAACTATTTAAACCACCGATGTTGCCTCACCAAGATAAGAAATATCCAGCATGTTTTTGGTGTACAGTTAAAACTTCTGGATCCATGATGGTATCTGGGTGCAATACTGAGCAATGAACACGGCATGGGTGACTGCCAGGTCACAGGTTTTGGACCGACATGTCACGGCATCCATTTAGGGCCACACAGTTTAATTTTTTATATCAATCGTGCGCGAAGATCAGACTATTTTCAAAATGAGCGCTCTGCCAACAGGACGCTAAAGAAAAAAGCTAATCCAGCGCTCTCTTCATCACTGCCTGACTCCACGTGCCTGCATGTGATGTTTCATCCTAATAACACTAGGATGAAAAACAGAAATGCAACAGGTAACAGATCATCAAGACAAAAGGCAAACATCTGGCATGGCAGGAGATAAAGTCCTGGATCCTTTACGTGCAACATGCGCAACCAAGCTAATTGCAGTATGACGACGTGAATTGCCCAGCATCAGCTCAGATGTCTATAAAACCGAGCTTCATCAGTGTGTCTGTGTAACCATCAGTGTTGGGCAAGTTACTTTGAAAACGTAATTAATTATAGTTACTAGTTACTTCTTCAAAAAAGCAACTGAGTTAGTAACTGAGTTACAATATTCTAAAAGTAACTAATTACTTGAAAAGTAACTATTGTGTTACTTTAAAAAAAAACAAAAAAAACAACAACATTTAACCCTCTGGGGTCCAGGGTATAATTCGCCATTTTAACTACTTTTGATTTTCCCTCCACAGTTTACCTTGTTTGGTATCATCCTTTTCAGCACAACCTCACGTGTCTGAATTTACAGTTATGTTTTCATTTTGACATACTGTATTAACACAATTGATCTAAAATCAGACAAAAAACATAAAATCCCAGTAGAAAAAGTTGTATTTTTTACTGTAGCAATCACAAACATGTTTAATGAATCATATTTCGTAACTTTAAATGCAAATATAAATCGTCAATTTTAAAATCCTATGCACAAGTTTTGCAAACAACAAAAGTTATTGACCTTTTACCTTGATTTTTTTAAATAACCATTTCAAACTATTTACAGAACAATCAGCATTTCTGCATTCAATATGATGCCACACAAATTATTTGTGCCACTCCAAAAGAAAAATTTCTGTCCACCATAAAGGAGAACATCACAGCCTGATACCTGCCGGTCTGACAGCAGCAGGTGTATCACTCCTGTTTCTACCTGGAGACAGCAGTCACCTCATTGTTCTGACACACAACACAAAACTATCCACAACACTACACACTAACTACACAAGACAACACATTAACTACACACCAAACACGCTAAATGTCACAACTCTTTCACATCTCAAAACTCGCTCTCTCTCTTTTTCTGCTCTCTCTCTCTCTCTCTCGCCGTCACTCCTAAAACGTCCTGTTTTTTGTTTTTGTTTGTTTGTTTGTTTTTGGTCATAAGCAGAGAGTGCTTGCTAGCGCTGTCCTTAGTAAATGTGACGAAACTATTGAGGAAAAAACGCCGCGTATATATTGTTTATCATGACTCTGGTTTTACGTGGCCTATCAACACAGTTTATAAACTGGTATAGATCACCTTGTTGCTTTGTCTTTAAGTGGTCATGTGATTGGCTTACCACGACCACTTTATTCTTCCTCAGTCAAACAGCAGCACTCATGCTAGGACTGGGCGATATGACCCAAAATTCATATCTCGATATTTTTTAGCTGGATGGCGATATATCTCGATATTTTTTTTAAAGCCATAAAGTAAGAATAAAAATAGAGTTCTTAGTCGAAGCTGTGTCCCAGATGTCACACAGGCACTTTTATTAACATACAGCATATAAATATAAATTATGAGCATTTATTAAATAATAATGCTCCATAAATAAAAGAAAATGTTGTTTTTGTGCATAACAAAGAGCTCACAATTGTGCAGTCAAAATGTAAACTAACAGACGCTGAGCATAATAACAAAGAGACAGATTTCACAGCTGCTCTGTTCCCGAGTTCTACAGCGTGACTGACAGCCTTGAGTTTGAAATCCTCTTTGTAACCATGTCTCTTAACAGGTGCCATTTATGGTCCTTATACACACACAATACGGTAATATTACGTTGAAGCACAGTACGTATCACTCCGCGAGGCTCCTCGGTAGCCGTAATGCTCCGACAATCAAGCGGTGCAGCTCCGTAGCTTACCAAAGTCGTACCAAAACATATTTTGACAGATTGCTGAGCGCCGTGCAGTACATAAAATCGGTTCGCGGTCATCAAGCACAACCAGAATTCATACATAGGGCGCGCTGTCAACTTTTGAGAAAATGAAAGGATTTTAGCCTAAAATCCTTAGCGCGGTTATCGTTAGCGCGGTTAGCTCATTAACACGTTGACGCCGTCCAGTCCCACGCACAGGGCGATGGGCGGTAACTCGTTAACGGAGATTTGCCGTGTCCATCTTGTCGTTGCCTGCAGGTGAAGCGATGGGGGAGGGGAAGTTGTGTTCAGTGAAGGAGAGAGGCGAGGCGGAGTATCTTTGCGTAGAGTCAAAAGTCGACAAAAGAGAGGCAAACTTGCGGCTCCACAAGTATAATTACGTAACATATACTATATCCATATAAACGATATTGTCACATCTTATATCTCGTATAAAAATATATCAATATTTTTAAAAAACTCGATATATCGCCCAGTCGTAACTCATGCGATTGTTTTGCCCCTTTAGCTCCTGGTGTTGTGCTAGACAGTGATCGTGATTACCGTCCGCGAGAGTGCGCAGCTGCTTAAAGCTGTAGTGTCCAGATTACTTACGCAGTCAGCTACTTCCGTGCAACTGATATAAGATGCGGTAAGCTGAACACAGCTTCAACCGTCTGTTTGTTGAAAAATAGTAACGGACTGCATTTTCTTGTTAGTAACTGTAACGGCGTTGTAACGATAGGAATAGTAATTAGTCAGATTACTCGTTACTGAAAAAAAGTAACGCTGTTAGTAACGCCGTTACTTGTAACGCCGTTATTCCCATCACTGGTAACCATCCAGGTCACCAAGAACACTGAAATCCACAATGTACTCCCGTAGTTGTATTCCATTTGTCCAATAAACACAGAGAGTAACAACTTACTACTACTAGTAAGACTTCAGGAAAAAGAGTTACCTACTGGACAAATATGGTACTTTTCCAAAGTGGCAGTGCATCGCAGGGGAAATGGAGAGAGATCTCATAGATGTTGAGTTATAAATTTTATTCACATCCATCAATCAGCCACGATGAAAGAATTGAAAGACTTGATATTTTGCTTCTTCATATCAAATATATTTACATTGTAATTTACTTCACTTTATTCTAAGTGACTCTATGAATTTAAATAAGAACAATTTTATTTTGATGCAAAGATTTGCAGCACGAATAAAGATAACGATAATGTTAACATATCAGTGTTATATTTAACTGACACTACAATAAAAATATTTCTGCTGCTTAAAATCAATTAAAAAAAATATGATAAATAATTGCAATAGTACTTTTAGGCCATAATGGCACAGCCCTACATTCAATCAGCTTCTTGATTAGGTTAGCTTGTTTATTTCAGCAAAATGCCAAACCATATTCTGTATGTATTAAAAGCAGAGCACTGCAGTTCAGTGAAGTCCAGTTTTTAGGATTTTACAGTGTCCTGAGTTATTTTGAAGCAGTTTTGTAAGCTCTTGTCTTACAAAAAGATGCTAATTTGACAATTAAAGGTCTTCTTACATGTCACATTTTAAACTCAAAAAGCTGAATGAAATCTTGGTGTGATTGTGCTATAATCCAAACACAGACAATAAAGGTCAGAGGAGAAGGAACGAAGAGGGAAATAAAGAAGAATAGAAGCTGTAGTGTGGTTGTGTCTGGGGATTGATCCCTCTAGGAAGCACCCGGCTTCTCCTCAGAGAGCAAAGTGAGGAAGGCGAGAAAAGGGAAAAAGAGAATGACTTATGAAGACACTCCACTTGAAAGAGATGTGTCAACACTTTGATGTTGAGTATTGGAGTATAAATGCAAGAAAGAAGACAACACGGTATAGAGTACAGCATATGTAAAAGGTCAAACTAAAGAAAAAGGAGGTCAAAGAAAATATTTCAGGTAGAAGTACAAACACAAGCAGCACATGTGCAACGGGCAGCACTTCAGTAATGTGAGCTGTTGCATTTTGTTGCACGTTTTGTCCAATAACTTTAGAAACAGGATCATATTTTAGTAATAGTAAATAATTTTTCACGAGTAAAGATTTTTACAAACAACTGCAAATAATCGCGTGTTAAGTTTAGTTCCTTAAGGGAAAAAAAATCACAAGGTGTACTATTGCTAAAGTGTAGTATGAAGAAAAAAGTGTGTATAATCAACGGTGTGATCATAAAGTTCAACTACATTATTACTTAGCATTGATATAATACATATGAACGCTTTAGCTCATTATATAAGAATTTAGTTGCGCCAAACAGCAATCTAGCTGAGAAATCCATGAGCGAAAAGGTCAAGAAAACGTTGGTGTGACTGAGTGTGATATGCTCAGTCTGGGTTGCTTCTCACTCCCTCCCTCACTCACACACCTTTGCAAACAATTAAGATTTTATTAGCTGTTAATTGTTTTATTTGGCAGCAGATGGGGAGATGTAGGAAGCTAGAGAAGCGATGTGTCGCAAGTTGGGTGGTTATACAAAGAACAATAATGTGTTCAGATGAGACTGTTACCACCGTTAGACAACATTTACTAATAGCATGTAGATCTCCTGGGAAGTCGAGAGAAAAATGCTTCAGACAATTTCTTATTTAAGAAGATTTTCAGCTAAATAATGTCTATGGAGCGTATTAGCTTGATTTATGTTCTCTCGCAGTCACTCCTCCATACATTTCAGGATTAGTGATACTAAAATAGTGCAAAATCTTCACAAGTATAGAAAAGGCTTTTACATTTTTAAGTAACAATAAGCTAAAGTTTGCTTCTTTAATTGGCATGTTTCTGAGCATCTGATCAAAACTCTGTCCGTGTCTGCACTCACCACATGTGCTGGTACTTGCTCCAACCTGGCGGCAGGCGTACCGGGTCGGGGGTAAAACTGGTTGATGAAAAGACTGGGGAATCGATAGGCTTTCACTAAGTCTATGGTTGCTTGAAAGTCTTCGTCGGTCTCTCCGGGAAAACCACAGATGATATCTGTAGCAATCGTTACACCAGGGACTCTATAAGAGAAAGAAAGACAGAGACACTTAGTTTAGTTTTTGCTACATCCTAGAAAATCATTTTAAAAACAAATAGTGTATAAAAAAAGGCATTCATCTCTATTTTTATTGCTCTGAAATGGAAACTAATCCCTCTCAAATAATGGATGTCTCTCCTGCTTCTTTTTTGTTACACTAAACAATTTCAGCTGATTGGGTAAAGATACTGGTAGCTACTTTGTAACACAAAAAGTGTTGCACTAGCTTTATTAAAAAATTGTATCGTGCAATCAAGAGTTACAGGACACTACTTTAGATGAAAACCATGTCATAGAACATCGTGTTATCAACATTTACCTTTTAAAAATCCACAGCAAAAGATCCACTTTTGCTATGAAACCAATCTACAGCACTTTAGGACCACTGGTTCATATCATCCATCTTGTGGAACTACTTTTACTTTGGTTACACACACGAAAACAAATCACAATACAATCACTGGCAGCCAACTACTACCTAATTTATTACATAAGATTCTGCCCGAGTTTGGAAATCACAGACATTTGTCCACTGCTGCTGTGCACCTTTGAACTATCTAAGGCACCATAGCATGAAAGGAGGGTAGTGCCTTTCCCCGTGGACTCGGGAGGATTCAGCCAATCAAAACCTAATTAGCAACCTCTGCTGCCGATCATTAGTATTTGATTATTGACCGGCTGGCTCATTGGATTAATCGGGGCCAGTAGAATGTTGTGGGAATAAATGCAATGATTTCTTCCATGTATTTTGTTTGTATTGACAGCTGTTGGGCGGCTTGGAAAAGAACTCCATAGGGGAAAAAGGTGCATACCTATAGGACATGACATTCCCATTGAGACTGACAGTATGTGTTACCACAAATTTCTGTGATAACACCTAATCCCAAAGGCATTTAGGCATTTATTACTATTATTTATCATTATTTCTTCCAATTAACAGCCAATTACCCCAAAAGCCCAAAGTAGCATAAGAGAATTCTTCTAAAGACAAAGCATTTTACAAGTACAGGAATCTAAAATATTTTTTGGGAAACTGGCCTTCCAATAGAATCTTCTGTAAAAATTCAAACTGGAAAAGGTTTTAAACAGAACAGAAAATAACATTTATATTTAAATAAGCATAACCACTGACTACAAGCTTTCTATCAAAGTACAAAAAGGCACAGAGAGAAATCAGAGGGGTGCAGGAGCATCCTCATGTAACAGCACCCTGTCAAAGACAACACACGAGACCATTACATGTAGCCTTCTGACTATTTATGCCTTCAATCTGTTTTCTTTCCCCAGTCACTTTCCTTCTTACAAAGGCTTTCAGATGTGCTACACACACAGAAAAAGACAACTATAAGGAGTGCTTGGATGAAAATCCATGCAAAGCACAAGATATTTGGACAAAAATCAAAAACGCACAAAGGCATATTAAAGGGCCTTACAAAGAGAAGACAGCTCAACAAAGAAATTAAGAGTGGAAGAGACACTTTCTCTGCAATCGACAATGTGATGCATCTTTAATTACATTAACTTCCTGCATCTGCAACCCCAAGATAACCTCTGAACTATTGATGACTTCCAATTGGCTGCTGGTCATTAATATTAAATCACGGCTTGCGGGCACAGGCATCCTTGACCTCTCGGATCTGCCCGACAACTATCATATGGAGAAGTGGAGCTACGTTTAAAACGCAGTGCAAGGAATGGTCAAACGGCTGAATAAATGTATAATTCCCGATCGTTCATTAAAACAGATTCCTTGGATCTTCTGAAACTGCAGTTCTACTGAGTATCTATTGAAGGTCTGTACCCTCCTACAACAATCAGTCAGGTAAAGTATCCTGAAAATGAGAATATATATTTCATTTTCTGATGATGAGGCTGCCAATTGTGTCAGTGTGTCAGACAAGCCACATTTAAGAAATCCTGTGCATCACATGAGATTTAATCACACACACAAAATGAAAAGCTCATCTATTCTAAGGATAAAAGAAATACCGAATAAACTAATTTACTGCTATTTAAAGCTCTTGCTCATATAGTCCCCTGAGCTGTTTTATTAACGCAGTGGTAGGGAAGGTAAATAAAATTAGGACTATGAACAAACAAGCACTTTTTTCTAAATACAAAGACGTTTCTTGTATCTCCAGAGGGAACGTATATCTAATTTGCTATTGCCCTTGGGTAGTGGTGGCAGTGAGGAGTTAAAGGCAGGCACTAGGTGCTTTTCATTTTTGTAATACTACTAGAAAGTCACACATTGCTGCTATGAAGAAAAATGCACAATTCAGGCCAGGGGTGCAAAATAACAGAAGAAAAATGGAACACTGAGGGAAAGAGCAGGAACTAGTGCGAATCGACTTCTGTGGCTTTTTCTTTCGGTGAAGGAGAGGGTAAAAAAAATATGCGTGCGCACATGTGTCATTTTGACACCTCTGCCTCCTCCAGATCTAAGGGTGACAGAGGTGTGATATGTGATACTAATGAACAAGAACCACACTGATACTGTCCTTGTTAAAATGAGAGAGGAGAAATGGATCTTGTTATTGTTCACCTTTCAAAAACAGAGAGTGTGAGAAACAAAGAACCAAAGATAGACCCAAAGAAAGAAAGATGGGAAGTAAAAAAAAAAAAATCAAGGAAAAGATGTAAAATTACATTTCAGCTCAACTTGCTTTCAATTAAAGCGGTGCAGAACAGAGCTATTTTTACAAACTTCAGATCCTGAAACACTGGTTTGTCTTTTTAACCTTGTATTAACATTTGCCACAAAACACCGGGCATAATTTAAACAGCGGATGAGGCATGCATACGTCTTTGAATCCTTAATAAAGCCTGCAAGTTTTATATCCTTCCACTGAATTTTTTAAGCTCTATTTTACACCTTACGCCTAGAAAACGCTTTCTGATATTCAGTAGTGCTCTAATGCTGCTCTTAGAACTGTTGCTTGTGAGAATTTTGAGGACGCGTGCTTTAAAAATGCGTAGTCTAAAGAGCTTGGAAAGAAAAGCGTCTGGACTTCTTTGAGTTGCTTGAAGACGTTTCACCTCTCATCCGAGAAGCTTCTTCAGTTCTAAGGGTCAATGGTGGGGAGTCCCAGATTTAAACCCAGTGGGAGTTTCCCCCCAAAGAGGGACAAAGGACCTCCTGATGATCCTCTACCTCAGGGGTGTCGAACTCCAGGCCTCGAGGGCCGGTGTCCTGCAGGTTTTAGATCTCACCCTGGGTCAACACACCTGAATCACATGATTAGTTCATTACCAGGCTTCTGGAGAACTTCAAGACATGTTGAGGAAGTAATTTAGCCATTTAAATCAGCTGTGTTGGATCAAGGACACATCTAAAACCTACAGGACACTGGCCTTCGAGGCCTGGAGTTCGACACCTGTGCTCTACCTAATCACATGAGCCAAGGTGTGAAAGCGGGTGTGGGTCCCAATCAGCCAGGGTTTCGGGTGAGCTCATTGTGAAAACTGGCCCCACCCTATCATGTGATTTCCGATGACCTGGATGACTGAGAACCTTCACAGACATATTTAAAAATGCGTGTTTTTCAAACCAGTAGACAAACCAGTAAAGATTTACCAAAAAAAAAACCAAAAGTGTGTGTGGAAAGGAGATAAACAGAAAGCAGAAAAGGACATTTCAATAACTGAGGCATTAAAAGTGAGTGAGTGACAAAAGTGTTAAAGATTTTATATTTATTAAAGAAAAGCCCACAGAGTGTCTTATTTGACACAAAACACAAACAAAAATAAATGTATGTTAAAAATATATTGTGAAAGAAGCATCATCATCAAAGTCTAAATATGAAGCTCCATATGTTAAACTCAGCAGGATTTAAATAAAGCATAAACATCCTCCGCTTTCACCCCTACTGACAACTTACAATCTCCCCATATATGAACCATAAGCATATTTAGGATGCATGAAAACCTGCATTTAATTTGGTCCCTATTTGATGAAGTCTGAGACCATGGATGATGTGTTATAATGGAAAGCAAATGAATACCTTGTGAATATGTTACACATGTGAAGAGAAAAGAAAGAGCATGCAGCATACAGTCAATCGCTACTCTAATGACTAATGGTGAGACTTCAGCAGGTGCTTAAAAGGCGCTGCTGAAGAAAATCATGTGTCTTTGTCTGTGTATTTTCCTCTCTGTCACTTCTGCTCCTGCTTCACTGAGGCAAATGGACAACACCCCCATAGACAGCAGCCTCCATTAGCTATTAGTTAAGTTTTAGTTAAGTTTTGCACAGGGGGACAGGGAACCATCACGAAGGCTAAGCTCTACTATTAAAATCTCCAGCTAATCCCTAATCAGCCTGGCTGGGCTGAATTAAGCTTCAGAAATCTCACCATCAACTCTTTGTTTGCTAAAGACTTCACACGTTCAATACATGCGTGCACGAGTCCCCATAGACACAGAACGAGCCTCGTCACCGGATATTTAAAATATGTGTATGTTTGAACAACAGATGCCTGTGAACGTGGCCTGTGACAAAATGAAGGCACGACCACTGGGACGGGAAACAAACCAAAACGCAGCAAGCGACAAAATAAGTATACGGTATAAAAAGGTGGAGGAAAGAAGGATGAGATTGGAAGAAAGACAATCTGGGATGGTAAATATTTACCTGTTCATGTGTGGGAAAGAGACCATGCCTGCCATCTGTGCTGCACTGTGTGTGTGTGTGTGTTCTCTGAAATGATAATGTTTGGCTCAGTCGGGCTCCTGTAGCGTAGGAGTCAGTAGGTGAAGAGAAAGAGATACGGCAATGAGAAGAGATGTAAATTAAGCGCTATGACAGATTTTTTGTTAAACGCAAAAAAGTTTGCAAAAATCCCTTGAAGAAACTTCAAGTCCTACATACAATCACATTAACATGTAACCTGACAGCTTAACTAGAAAGTGTAATTATGTGTGAGGAAGGGAGAGCGCAGCAGCTGTAATGAGACTGAAAACAAATTCTGTTTGAGAATTATTGCAGGAAAATTTCAGGTCTGACATAAGCAGTGCTGATGTGAGGAAGAGCAGTGGGAACTGCGCTACGGATTTCAAGCTTTAAGATCCATCTGTCCAGTCCAATACTCTAAAATAAATAATGATTCATGTTTTTTTTTTCCTCTTTTTGTCCAAGATAGCAGGGCGCTTGAAAATTCTAGCTCTAAAAAATAGACCGGTAAATGCTTTAGACTCTCATCTATTACATAATGTCACTCTCTACACATGATGAACTTCTAGAGCCCCCAAGACAAGTCACATCGAAATAAAGAATGCTAAAGGAAGCCTGAAGAATATTGGGAGCCCATTCTTTGATCAGATGACAACAACGCCTTCAGCTAAGGTGGGCATGTTGGATAAAAACCTGAACTGTGAATGTGACGATGTGGGGCTGCATGGGGACAAAAGGTGTCTTAAAGAAAGCAGCTTGAAATACTGTAGCTCATAGTATTAATATGGCTTAACATCTCTCTCCATCCTTAGGTGGTTTCTACTAGTTTTTGCTTTACAGGGTGGGCCATTTATACGGATACACCGTAATAACATGGGAATGGTTGGTGAAGTCCTGTTTTGTGGCACATTAGTATATGTGAGGGGGCAAACTCCTCAAGATGGGTGGTGACCATGGTGGCCAATTAGAAGTCGGCCATCTTGGATACAACTTAGTTTTTCAATAGGAAGAGAGCCATGTGACACGTCAAATGTATTGGTAATGTCACAAGAAAAACAATGGTGTGCTTGGTTTCAATGTAACTTTATTCTTTTATGAGTTTTTAACAAGTTTCTCTTTGTTCACAGCCATTGTCATGTTGAAGAAGTTAACACGTGAGGAGCGAATCGAAATTGTGTTGATATCTGGTGAACGCAGTAACCGGGTCATTGCAGCAGATTTCAATGCAAGACACCCTACAAGACCACCCATCTCCCATGCTACAGTCAGCAAACTGCTTGCTAAGTTTCGTGAAACTGGTTCAGTGTTGGATTTGCCAAAATGTGGACGCAAGAAAACTGTCACTAATAAAGAAACATCAGTGGCTGTCCTAGCTTCATTCAGCAAGAGCCCACAGCGTAGCACTCACCACATGTCACTGGAGAGTGGCATTAGTCGGATATTAGCTACTCACAAATGGCACCCTTACAAACTCCAGCTACTGCAGCATCTCAGCGAGGATGACCCAGATCGGCGCACAGAATTTGCAGAATGGGCAAAACAAAAATTGGAACAGGACCCTCAGTTCACGCAGAAGATTATGTTCAGTGATGAGGCAAACTTTAATGTGAATGGTGAAGTTAACAAACAAAACCACCGCTATTGGTCTGACACTAACCCACATTGGATGGATCCCTCCAAGACTGTTGGAACAACAAAAGTGATGGTTTGGTGTGGTATATGGGGTACAACAATAGTGCATCCATTCTTCATCAATGGAAACTTCAAGGCCACTGGATATTTGAAATTGCTACATGAGGATGTTTCTCCCTCTTTGTGCACTGAAGCTGGCACGTTCCCTGAGTTGCCAGGTCCGAGCATTCCTCGATGAACAATTTCCTGGAAAGTGGATTGGTCGTCGTGGGCCAGTTGAATGGCCCCCAAGGTCTCCCGATCTGACCCCCTTAGACTTTTATCTTTGGGGTCATCTGAAGGCAATTGTCTATGGTGTGAAGATACGAGATTGTGCAGCACCTGAAACTATGGATACTGCTGTGTTGCTATCAGTGTGTGAAGAGTGGGAGAAGAGGGTTGCATTGACAATCCAACACAATGGGCAGCACATTGAACACATTTTATAAGTGGTCAGAAAACTGTAAATAACTCATGAAAGAATAAAGTTACATTGAAACCAAGCACACCATTGTTTTTCTTGTGACATTACCAATACGTTTGATGTGTCACATGGCCCTCTTCCTATTGAAAAAACAAAAGTTGTATCCAAGATGGCCGACTTCTAAATGGCCACCATGGTCACCACCCATCTTGAGGAGTTTACCCCCTCACATATACTAATGTGCCACAAACAGGACTTTAATATCACCAACAATTCCCATGTTATTACGGTGTATCCATATAAATGGCCCACCCTGTACTAAATGTAAACTCTTGATATACTAAGTTGAAGAAACAAGTGATACGTTTGCAGGGATACACCCTCTTCTGTTGTGTCCTGCGATTCTTCTGCAAAAGAGACAGAAGGAATCTAAGAAAGAGGAAGGAATAAGGACACTTGTGAGGAGTGTATGTAATCACTCACACACTTAAGTGTTTGATTTAGCTGTGGCAGCTGGAGGTAATAGCACTGTCATGTAGCAGTTCAATTTACAGGGAAAGACAAGGAGAAAGAGGCCTGCTTGGTTATCACTTACTTTCCTCACCCACTGCCACTATCAAGGATGAGCGAGAGGGGGCTGTGAATACCAGCAGAAGACATGCCAGGTGACTGAACAGATAACACAAGAGTTAGAGGCAGATCAAAGCTGCAAAAGTAGGGTTCACGGCTTCACCGTGGCACTAATATAAACTCTGATTACTGTTAGCAGACCTTGCTGTGAATTCTGCAGGTAAGACAAAAAGAAAATAACAATAACTTAATATTCTCACAATTTGCTATTAACTTAAAGATTAGAAGATGTGAAAGGTTTTAGAAAAAGAGGTTAGAGAAAACTGTGGCAAGATTAAGAGTAGGGAAGTGACATAAGAGTGACTGGTTAGCAGACAGAATGAGATGAGACAGGTGATAGTTTCAGACGGCACCAGAGGAAACTGTCAGAAAGACTTTCTAAGCCTGTATCGTTTACTTTTATTTTCCTCAAGTCTCTGATGCCTCCCAGTCTAACTTGTGGGTTAAAAAGTAGAAGATGGAGCAACTTTTTCAAGTGTTTTAATGTGTATTTGCAACAATTTATGCGACCATTTCTTTTGAAATAATGAAAAAAACAACTATGTAATAAATGTATCTTATGTTTATTTATGCAGCATCTCACTATCTGAAATTTTAAAAAAAGAAAATCTGATCTTGGATATCAGCGCAAATTGGTTGTGCAAACACGCTGGCTCTGGTGGTCTCCTGAAAGAATAATAAAGTTATTTGTCTTTAACCCTGCAGTGCAAAATAACCTCCGTCTTTCTTTGCAGCGGGTCATTTATAAAGATCGAGGTGGCTGCCATGGAATGAATGGCGAGCCTACTAAATAATGATCCCGCTGGAGTCATTTGTAAACTTTATCATTTAATGAAACAGTCTGAACACAGCAGAGCAGAACTGCAGTTCAATTTAACACACTCGCTTACACATGCTGGCACACACATACTTCATTAGTCTCGGAGAAGGGTAATGAGAACGCACGCGTACGCATTCCATTAGTCTCAGGGAGGAGTAATAAGAGCACACAGACACCACAAATCCATCCATTCACACACACAAACAGTTATTTTAAACACGTCTCAGCACAGACACCCACGCGCACATCTGAAGACTTGGAGGAGGGTAGCGGTGCAAAGGCATCCCACTCACGACTGGTTAGCCAGGTGTTAAATGGACTGACCCTTTGCACTTTATTTCATATTCATCCAGCCTTCATTGGCATAGCAGTAGCATGTAATTTACCATTCCACTCCACTCTCCTGACCTGACCCTGCAGATATAGATAGGATCTTGGCATCAGATAAATGAACATAAAAGCCTCACCTGAAGCAAATGAAAGGTAGACACGAGTAAGCTTTGCTTTCTTTACTCAGCAGTTCACCCAAAGCAAATTAGAAATATTCAACCTGAATGGATAAGATAAAGAGTGCCATTTATAAAGTGATAAAAAAATAATTCACTTAAACCGGCTTACTGAAAATTAACAGTTAAAACCAATCAAGTAGTTGCTGTATTAAGTATTGATAATAATCAGCCTTTTTATAGTAAAGATTGATTGTATGTTACTCGCACTGAAGATTTCTCTTGAGCTGGCAATAACACTTGATTTACTTATAACAACACTGTGTGAGAGTACTGAGCCGCCTCTATTTATTTATATATTGCTTCCAAGCAGCCAGACTTTCTTGTACTTTTTTTCTAAAGTGGTCTTGACCAGTGGCTCATAAGCCACTAACTGCGGACCTATAAATCATTCAAGCATTAAAAAAGAAACTAAGTCACGGAATGAACCAGTGTTGTGTCTACACAGTGAACTAAATCTTCCTCAGGCACTTTTTTACTTGCAGCCTGTCACAAAAACACAAAATTTTAAGATTACTAGGCATAAAATGCTGTTTTTGCACCAACAAGGTGCACATTTCTGCATGTTGTGTAATGTGTTCCTAAAAAAATTGACAGAAACTGAACAGGTAGAGGACAAAAGAAGAAGTGGCTGGTATTAAAAGATATCTAAAGCTGATTGGGGTGGAGGGGGGGGGGTATCTAAAGCTGATTGGGGTGGAGGGGGGGGGGTACAGCAAAGACATGCATCTGGCCCTTAAAGTGATGCATCTGCTGTTCACTTAAGCCTGTTTGCTGAAGAAATGGCTTGAATGTAAGGTTAGCCATAAATTTCTCAGCATAACCATGATGCAAAACACACTGCAAATGTGGTAAAAGCATATCTAGAAGAAAAAAAAAACACAATGAAGCACCATCAGTCATGGATTGGCCTCCTCAGAACAGTACAAAAGGAAACCAAAATCCAAAGAAGAGCTTTGAATGTCCTTTAAGAAGTCTGGAGAACTATTCCTGAAGACTACTTAAACTTACCAGAAAGCTAAGAGAGTTCAGGCTTTGTTGAGAATATGTCATGCCACAGACTTTGTTTCTGCATATATATTTGCTCATCTTTCAAAAAATCATTGCAATCATTCCTATATTTCCAGCAAAATATAAAGACTCGATGTCTAGACAGTCAGTTTTTAAGCTTCAGTATTTCTTTGTGTTAAAAAAAACAAACATGAGATATGGGTGCACAAAACAAGCAATGATTCAGTTTGTAATAATCTTTAATCAGAACAGAATAGAATAGAATAGAATTCTACGTTATTGTCATTGCACATGTCACAAGTACAAGGCAACGAAATGCAGTTTATGGGCAAATTCAGTTCAATTCAATACAATTCAATTTAATTTATATAGCACCAAATCACAGCAACAGCTGGCTAAAGGTGCTTAGAAGCACTACAGCTCATAAACATCAGTAGGCGTTTTCCTGAATGAGAAAAAAACCTGTCCTGCCTGAACTGCCCAGTAAAACCAGAGTTACAGAGATCGGAGCCCACGCTGATTCACTTTCTGTCACTCAATTATTTTAACAGTGACACGACAGGGGTGGGGGCAAATTAATGTCATCAATCATTTTGGCATGTCACGTTAGAATGAATCTAGGGTACAATTGTACAATTCACTAGCAACATTGCAAAGAAGAGTGACTACAGCCTTGGAGGCCTGTGTCTTCTTAACATAACATAAAGCATGACATTGCAGAATCCTCCTATCATGTGATCCTGGAGCACATCTGTGAACGCCAGAGATCACTCAGAGGTTCAGGTGCACCCTGGTACAGAAGAGCATATGGTGCAGGATTGCCTCCTGATAAAGTGAAAGCTTGCAGGAAATCTAAGCCTGATTGTCTTTCAGTGTTGCAGACATCTGAGCATTTCCCTGGAGTAAATCTTGCCTGACATTAAATCTGATTTAGGTGCTAGTAATTTCAGTTTCCACCATGCAAGATCAGCATTTAAGCACAGGATTAAGTGGAATCATTATTAGGGTCAAGGATTCTCATGTTAAATTTGATTTCACTTAATGTCTTTTAAGTTATTTATGTTTTTACCTAACATCACAATGTCATTTTTGAACTCAATGTAAATAACTGTATAAATAATACAATACAGAACTGGTTTATTTATGTCATTTATTTTGCTTCTAATTGTTCCTAATATTCCTTCAAAGGAAGTACATATATAAATCTTCAGAGGTGTGGACTCGAGTCACATGACTTGGACTCTAGTCATTAATTTTATGACTTTAGACTTGACTTGAAAAAATGTTCCAAGACTTGTGACTTGGACTTTTACACCAGTGACCTGGGACTTGAATTGGACTTGAACCGGTTTACTTGAAAAGACTTGATATTTCACCCCAAATCTAAAATTTAACACACATATTATATAGAAAGTGTGCACCATTAATTCAATTCATTCATTCATTTATTTATTCCAACCACACTCCGTACATATGCATGAGCTGTAGCACAGCCAATCAAATTAACCAGATTTTTTTAAGAAGAAAAAAAAACACTCAAAAATGCTGCAAGGAGTTATTTTTTTCAGGTACATAAACAATGAAGTAGTCAACAAAAAAACGAAATGCAATATGCAAAACATGCAAGAGGAGAATCACAGACAGAGATGGAACAACTTCCAACTTTGTCCGACAGTTGAAGTTGCATAAAGAACGGTAGGTTCTCTTTTGCTATGATGAGATAGTTGACATCACAAAGTTAGATGAAGTCAGCTAACTTTAATGTGTATGATATTTTTGTCATGCTATTTTAAAGCCGGTCCTACAAGCGCATCCAAGAATAACATGCAGCTTATCTCAGAACTGTCGGTGAAAATTATTCTTGGAGCTAAGTTTAATTGAGCTGCATTTTATAGAGGTGCAATTTCACAATTTGTGTATATTTTCTAAGTTCACTATTTCGTCATGTGTTGAGAAAAACAGAGATTTAAAAATCACATGGTCTAATATTTACATTTAGCATATAACTGCAACATTCTTTTTTCTTTCTTTTTTTAAAGACTCGAAAGGACTTGAAATTCAAAGTTTCAGACTTGTGACTTTACTCTGACTTTTAAACCAGTGACTTGAGACTTGACTCTGACTTGCCTGACATTACTTGAGACTTGACTTGTGACTTGAGGATAAAGACTTGAGACTTACTTAAGACTTGCAAAACAATGACTTGGTCCCACCTCTGTAAATGTTTGATGGCCATAAATAGTATATCAGCATTCCTCATTTGCTTTGGGGCTACATAACCGGCATGACAGCATATAAAACCTTAAGGACATAACTGTTAAAATGGGTATGGTGTGAGAGAACATAGTTTAAAGTTTAACTTATTAACTCTGGTAAACATTGCTGGGTCATGAACAGAACTGCAGTGGAGGGAAATTTCCCGCCATGTTTGTGGTAAAAATTATATATAAAAGCAAATCCTGATAGCGTGGAGGTTTCACCACTGCTTCACTTTTTACACCCATTTCTGAAATGTATTGACTAAATCGAGCTTAGTGTGATATACTCAAACTGTAAGTTGAACAGATTTGCCTTATGCAACAAAGTCTGCTGCAACTTCATGGTTTGTTACAGTATTAGCTTAGGAATCAATGTGCTGTCCTCACAACTCAGTATCAGACTGATGCAATCTGCTGTAGACGAGTAAAATCATTTAAGTCAATATTTTACTTCTTACTACTTATGTTTTATGTTTCCTGTGGCCATTGCCATTTTCAATTAAAGCATCCACATTTTAATGTTCTCCAAATGCAGTGGTTTTAACCTTGAGAACGGGAGTTGCAGCTTAGCCTGGAGTTACTAACCCCCCCCCCCCCCCCCCCCCCCCAAAAAAAAGACACCATTTATTCGATTACATTCAAGTTATTCGTTTTAACATCAGTGTTGTCAGAAGATGTGACTTTCTATTTTTCAGCTACATTAATGATGATTAATTGTCTTATATTTTCAAACTGCCAGGAGTCATGCAGAGGGTGGACTCTTGATGAGGAGAGACGGCGCCTTTCAGGGCGAGTTCTAGGCTGGAGGCATTTTAATATGTTCGACACAATTACCGGACACTTTAAAAGCTATTTTAAGTTTAAACAGTTGTTACAGTGCTGTTTGCTTGTCGTTTCTGCAATAAAATGATTATGAATCTGAACGCTTCTCTATTTTAAATGTTTCGTTTACCTACCTACCTGTATTTGATGAAGTTTTCCAGATACCTTGGCGTTAGCACGTTCCAGAAAAATGCTAATTCTTGGCCAGATAGAGCCATGCCGGTATCATTAACAATACAGCATAATACTTATTTTTTTGCATTTAAAAAAATAAAAATACCTGCCGAGTCATCTAATCAGGTTCTTGGATTTATTGACTTCCAACTTATTCAGGAACGCACCATCAATGAAAAATCTAGTAACCAATCACAACACATTGCTCTAGTTTGTTTCTGCAGTGCTGTAGTGAGCTACTCCTAGCATATTCGAATGAGAGCCATTCACACCTTCGCTAGACAACCTGGTTTGCTATCCCTGCCCGTCATTCTTTCCCGTTTCTGACAATTTCTGCCATTTATGAATGTTTCCTTCACAGTCTGTGTCTACAGAGCTGAAAATCGTAGTTTTCTTCTAGAGTTTAGAAACACAAGTAGTGGACAAACGGCAGAAGTTGTACTGTCGTCACTGGTAAGCAATCTCAGGCTGGAATACCTGTTGCCCAGCGATAACGTTTAACAAGAATAATACTCAAACATGTTCAACTCTCACACAAACAGATTCTAATACAACCCTGAGTGAAACTGTGTGGTTCTCAAAGGCAGGATGACTCAAACACTAAACAAGAGAAATCTGATATCTTAAAGAAACTGAGAGGTGAGTCAGATGCTGAAATATGACTATGTCCCAGTATCAGCTGAGCAGCAGTGAGTGCATGTGAAGTTAACAAGTTACTGCTTGATTTACTTGGCGTTCCATTAGTGTGTGTTGTTTGCAGGTTGCTTGTATGTCCACATTTCACTGCCGTGCTACTTTGCTCCCACTCACTCAGTGCTACTGTGTTAGCATTCCAAAGGTAGGTTTACAGGTCTGTCAGAACAAGACAAAGTCAAAGTGTTTAAGCCTGCTCTGCATGACCAGACTGTAGAGGCAACTGAAAAGCTGGCATGAGAAGAAGATGTAACATGATTTCATGTGGATAAAGTCTATCTGGGAGGGCATTATTAGCTCAAACGCGTTTGCGGTTTAAAAGTCATTTCTAATGTTCTTCCGTGCCCAAAAGGTTCCAGTTTTTTGACTCTGTTTTCTCATATCAGCTATAAATTTTTAGCATTTGACTTCTGGTACGGTGAAACATGTCTTAGGGATTTTGATAGTCCATACCTGGCTCAAAGGTAATAATTTGTGTGTGCTTTTGCATATTTTAAAAAGCCAAACTGAATTTGTAACTGTAAAATGATATATTAAAGCAAATCAAAGGGATGTTTTAAAATCAGAGGACGAACAATTACGAGGAACACACGAACAAACCAGTACCTTCAGATAAATTCAATCCCATACATTCCCAGATTATAGTTGGCATATTGTGTAGGAATTGAATTCAATTTTATTTATACAGCGCCAAATCAGAATGATAGTCATCTCAAGGCGCTTTATATTGTAAGGTAGAATAATACCTACAATAATACATACAGAGAAAAACCCAACAATCATACGACCCCCTATGAGCAAGCACTTTGGCGACAGTGGGAAGGGAAAACTCCCTTTTAACAGGATGAAACCCTTGACAGAACCAGGCTCAGAGAGGGGCGGGGCCATCTGCTGCGACCCGTTGGGGTGAGAAAAGGAAGACAGGGTAAAAGACGTGCTGTGGAAGAGAGACAGAGATTAACCCTAACCTGAACTCTTCCACGACATGCA
This sequence comes from Neolamprologus multifasciatus, assembly GCF_963576455.1. Lineage (NCBI taxonomy): Eukaryota > Metazoa > Chordata > Actinopteri > Cichliformes > Cichlidae > Neolamprologus > Neolamprologus multifasciatus. Next base: position 9,312,947 of record NC_140449.1, on the reverse strand, counting down.
TTTCTCTTTGCTATTTGGGCTGATTGGGACCTGATGAATGTAAAAACAAAGAATTACCAGATTTTTTTTAAATTTTGTTTTACCCAATTTTTGTTTCTGAGAAATATAAGATCCACACATGAGAACATTTGCTTTAAATTTCGATAGAACAGTGGCAATATAATGTCCTCGTGAGTGGATACAAGGCCCTTGTAGAGCAAAATTTAGTATTTTGGTCTAGACAACCCACATATGTGGACGCCAGGTCCTATGAGGTTAATGACTCAATGCAGAGCGGTCTATTCACACATAGTAAGTGAAAAGGTGACTGAAGAAGAAAAAATACTCATTGCATCATGGGGATCCCCCAGCAGCCTATGCCCATTGCAGCATAACTAAGGGAGGATTCAGGGTCACCTGATCCAGCCTTAACTATATGCTTTAGCAAAAAGGAACGTTTTAAGCTTAATCTTAAAAGTAGAGATAGTGTCCGTCTTCTGAATCCAAACTGGGAGCTGGTTCCATAGAAAAGAGGCCTGAAAACTGAACTCAGGAAGCATATGTACTTTCCCATACTAGTGTTAAATACAATGTGTTTGAGGAAAAAGAAAAAGAAATAACTTACTTGATTTAAGTAAATCCATAAATTGTTTACCAAATCAAGTAACTGTGGTAACTCAAACACAACCTCAGTCCTTCTGAGAAAGATAACCTTGAAACTTATGAGCTCAGCCCACATCAAAGCATTTCATTGATAAAAATGACAATGATAAACTACAGTTACTGAGTAAAGCAGCAAACAAGTGGCCAGTCAATATTATCCTTAAATAGCTTGAAACTTTTCAAGACGATAAGCTGATAATGAACAAGATGACTAACATCTCCTTTACAAAAAAAAACTTGACACCAGTTTTTTGTAATTAAATGAGTGAAAAGTAAAAGCATCCAAAAAAATTCTAAAAAGAAAATCTCATTCACCCAAATCATTTTTTTCCCTTCAGATTACTCTTTACACAGATTTATAGATGTGGGTTTAAAAAATAGTAAAAACATTAACTGTGACTGTTGCATTTGGAGATAATTTCATATTAAATATTGAAGTTCAGTGTTGCAGTTAGTCAAAAAGTGCCAAGTGGACAGGAGTGGAGATGGACTGATCCGATATTTATGTATCGGTCCGATACTCACCTAAATTGAGTATCGGATATTGGATCGGATATCGGAGAGAAATACAAAATTTAATCCGATCTATTAAATATCACAAAAGCACCTCACAAAACTTGCAACATAGCGTAACCCAGCTCATAAGCTTAGCACATTGGAGCAGCATGCGTCACGTGATAGAGCGGCTGCGGCTTGCTAGACTTGTCGGCGGTCTGGTTGAGCATTTGGAGCCTCGCTACGAAACCGGCATTTCGTCTCAGAAAGTTATCCCAGAGAAGTAAAGCAAGTGTGTAAGTTCATCTCTGAATGTTTGTAAAGCATTCCCAAGTTAAGTCTATATATGGATATATGGAGTGACTGCCTCTCTCTCTCCCTACCTCTCCTGTTGCTACTTCAATCATGAAACTGATCAATGATCAGCTGATCGGCTTTTCTGTCGTGAGTCCGTCTCCCTTGTTTGTTTATCGCCTACTTTGCGCCAGAAAGAGAAAACAAGTGGATAAACAACAGCAGCACGTTTAAGCTTGATAAGCTGTTGTTAGAATTGATTCAATATTACTTTCTACACCAGGATCCTTTTCCAAGTAGCTGACAGCTGGTAACTGTGCAGGGGCGGATCTAGCAAAGTTTTGCCAGGGGGGCCGATAGGGCATGAACAGGGAAAAGGGGGCACAAAGACATACTTTTCTTTCTTAATCTCATTTAAAATGTGTAGCTTTTAATAAATAATTATCTGAATCTTACAACCAAAGTTTTCATCTCACGTAAAATGTATAGAAATCCATTATTGTATATAGTAACTATTAACTCTAATATATACCCTGGCAAGCTATAGTACCTTTTCCTTTGGGAAGGTACCATCTGTGGAGTCTGCAGTTCTGTTGAAGAAAGATGTTGAATCTATTTAAATATTGTAGAAAAATAATTGATTTCTGTGCATTTGTTTTACATGTGCATTAAATTAAAGTAGATTACGTCGATTAAGTATTATAAGGCGGAGAGTGGGGGGTGGTTTCCTATTATTTTTGCTCGGAGTTGGCAAACCTATTAGTTAGGTTGTTTAATATTTGCTAAGTACAGTATAACATACCAGAATAGGGAGGATGGTGCAGGTTTAAGTTTATTAGATTGATCAGTTTTGCTGAACTATGAAATATTTTGGGTGCAGTGTATTTTTTGCATACAGGTATAACAGAATAACTTTAGTTTAGTTTACTTTTTTTTTTAACTTGAGTATGAACTTATACAAAATGCAGCAAGATATTTAAAAAAAAAAAAAACAAACTGTTTTGTTGATTATAAAATGAACTTTATCGATTCACATCGGTATCGGCAGATATCCAAATTTAGATATTGGTATCGGTATTGGACATAAAAAAGTGGTATTGTGCCATCTCTATACAGGAGATTTAACTCTGGCATGTTAAACAAGTTGCATCATTACCTTTGACTACGAGTCTCTGAAGAGGGAAGCATGAAACAGGGAACACTGCAAATATATTCTTATAAAATTATTAACTTACCCTAATACGCTCTAACATTCAGATATGTATGTAACACACTAACACAGACCCATTGATTGCTGTAAACATGACAAACATATGTAAAGTAATCTCTGGTTTGTATTTTTAGCTGAGAAGAAACAAACATAAACATTGCTCTGTGGGCACTGCTGAGAAAAGACGTGCCGAGATGTTTCCATTTTGTACTGATCATTGTGTAGAAATGTGATTAAAAGCCCGAAACACTGGAAGCTACTTTATTCACTGTAAAAAAGAAAAACAAAGAAAACAACACGTATCCTTTTCTGCATCTTACACTGATGCATAAACATACTCCCTTCAGTTCTTTCAGTAAAATCCAGCATTATTAAGGAGCTGGAATATGTAGGACTTTGCTGTCAACACTTATAGTGAGGACTGAGTATAAAGCTTCTTCAGATAATATCCACCCTCTCATTAAATAAATCAATCCTCCTACCGGCATCGATCATGCTTTCTGATGTTAAATCTATTGTGATTTATAGTAAATTGACTGCCACAAAACTTAGTAATGCAAGTTTCATTATTTAATGGAGCTGACGAGTTACACTCATCAACGCAGACAAACCCCAGCTGATTACAACATGTTGGCAGTCTGCCTGCATTTCTAAATGAGATGAACTGAAAAACTTCGCCAGTCTCTTTGAGAGTGGCAGCAGTCAGTCCGAGTTAGACCGAGACAGGAGTGGTTACGCACGATGATTCACTAAGCTCAACAGCAGAGTTTGAGAGTTAATAAAGATGTGAAAATAATTCAGCTCAGTAACGTGTTTTACAGCATCACGGACTATAAAGCATAATACTGAGCATGCAAGCCACATGCCGTGAATGACGAGCGGGTTAAGGTTGATCTTTTCACTCAGAAATGCAACTGCTCCTCTCTATCGGCCCGTCACAGCAGTTGCATGATCACTTCCAAACATGCAAACATTTCTGCAGACAAATCCTCATAGCAAGACTTTCTAACTGCGGGACATGAGACAGCAGCCCTATTGCACAACTCCAATCCTGTTGCATACATTTACGCCTTTATTAACACACTGGCAGCTTGGGTAAATAGCACTTTGCTTTCTTCTACACATCATACACCTGTTACACACAAAATTCAGGGGAATAGTTTTTAGTAAAGCAACTTTCTGGATAAATCCTAAAGTCCACCTGAATCTCAGCTGTCACAACTGCACAGTCCCCAGCAATTTCTAACAGAAAATTTCACAGTTATATCAAACACACCGAGTCCTCTTCAACCTCCTCTCATTTATATGGACTGTCACTCTCAGAGAGCCAGTATAAAGCCTGCATCTACACTGTGTTGTTCTTTAGGTACATTACTGGCCCCCTCACTTTTGAGCTGCAAATTTGCAATACTTTTAGTAGAAAGGCTGGTCCTTAATAAAATGAACTAGCTGCATCTGGTTGTTTCTAAATGTATAAATTTGCCCTGTTTAGATCCGGTCCAGTGTGACCGAGAGAGCCGTGTCTAATGTGCGGATTTTACACGGTCCGCTAGTGGCGAGCCTGCCGCTGGCTCCACTACAGCACCATGCATCTGATGTAGACAGCAACGGATTTGCAACAGATTTGAGATTTACCACAGTTAATCGTGGGATTATCACAAACAGACTGCACATAAATGCCAACTTGACCTCATTCAATTACAAACTGATACAAGCCTGGCTCAGTTTTACTGCCCTTATATCCTTGTTTTATCACCGTCTTGATGTACGAAAATTGGTTTGAAGATGCAAACTAACTGCATGTGGTCCACATCTTACAATCAACCCTTTCAAAAGGCAGAGACATCAGAAGCTGATGACACACATTCACAATAATTTATTGTCATGCCACAGTTTCCAACCCCTGTTCTCCTTATTGTAACCGTAGCCTAAAGGAATAAGTGTACCCAAACCACAAAAATAAAATAACTCCCAAAATATAACTACCAGATCTTCTCACCGTGGGGATCAAAGGTGTCGGTTTTTCCTTTTATTTGTCACCTGTATCTTTTGTGCATGAAGTTTGTGGTTTAAGTGGAGGAAATGAGGTTTAATCCAGAGGAAGTATCAATAAGACTCTAATGTTTTAGGAATTTGCGAGAGTCATTATCCACAAGGCGCGTCTTTCTCTAGACACAGACACACACACACACAGATGAAGAGGATATCGTGGTGTGAAGCTAATGAGTCGTCTCTGCTTGTTTCCTGTTGTTTAAACTAAGACAATTCACAACACTAGACTTATTGACACACACAGCCAGGTATGTTGGCAGGACTACCTGCTACCTCTTTCACTCCTTCCTGGATTAAATTACTTCTACACACAAGCTAACAGGCAACATAAACAGTATTAACAGGTGGATAAACAGACACAGTCGCAATAACAGTTGTTGTTACTCAACCCTCCCTATCCTGTAAGTTTAAATGTATTATTTATAACGAATAAACTTTATGACATGTCTACGAGTTAAATCTATGTGATAAGAATCATTAAATCTCTATTACTTCTGTTTCTAGTGACGTACTTGATGACTGTGAGTTTAAAATTTACTAAAGACTTGTAGAAATACACAGATGTAAAATCTTGCACAACAGAGTGGAAGCGCTGCTCGATGAGTTTAAAAGCACTCGAGCGTGTGCGTGTGAGAGTCCGTGTGATGACTAAACCAGGTTGTTTGTTCTGCATATTCTTTCTGCGGTTAAATAGGGGTTTTCAATCAAGCACTGAGAGTCAAAGTACACAGATACCTGGCCCTCTCCTTTCCCTCCAGCTGAATCATCAGCTGGAGGGAAAGGAGAGGAGAAAGGAGGCGTAACATGTTGACAACTCGCGCCAGTGTGGCAGGTTGGAGCTGCAAACCCGTCTAGCCCACTGCTCCCTTCCCGCTTCTCTTTCCCTCCCTTCTTACTTTCCCTAAACAAGTCTCGTCTGTTTTTTCTGCTTTTCGCTTCTATTTTTTTGTTGTTTCTCTCTAATTCCTTCAGGGATCTCCTGCACCTCCCGCCTTCCAGTGAAACATTAGCCCAGGCTGATACCTTAAACCCTTGTGGGAGTGCTTGTGCGTTAACTACAGAAGGTATCTTCAACAACAAACAGAGCAAGAGGCTGTCTCCAGAATGCACAAACACACACACTGTGTAGTCACGCTACTGATGCATGTGTCCTGCTGTAACCCAAGGAGGTTTGACATAACTATCTCGCCTCGTGACTAATAGAGATGACTAACACACACACACACACAGACAGCCACGCATACGGGACACAAAAGCGTCTTGGAGCCGTTTGTTTGCGGAGAAACAGTCGCTGCACTCAAGATACAGACACACAAAGTTTATCAGGCGTCACAGCGCCACTCTGGCGTCACATTCCAGCACATTACTAACAGAAAAAAAAACTGCTGAGCAATAAAATTGATTGTTTTAGTAAAGCATTGACTGAAAACAGGGTCTACTAGAACTTTCCCAGGATCAAGTCCTGACTAACTCACATTACTGTTACATTCTCAACTCATTTACTGAGCTGTGAAGTCACTGAAGAGTTTCAGTGTTTTATTAAAAAGGAAAAGATCACATTGGAAGAGATAGAAAAGATTGATGTATTTCATAAGAATGAATACCGAAAGAAATTGTTGGTTGGCTGTTGGTTCTTGTCATAAGCAAGCACAAAAAGCCTTACAGACGTTTTCTAGCCCAGGTGTCGTATGTATGCAGGTGTCGTTTGTGTTATAAGATTATTCAAGTTGTGTTTGTCTACAACTGTCAGATGAAGATCAGACCTGGAAATTCCAAAGAGCTCCCAAATCTTTCCTTGCAGCTGTCTGCTATATTAGTTTCACTTACATTACTGGTGTTAAATCCTGTTTAGACTGACGGGCCGTCTGGTGTCACTGAATCAACTGTTACACATAAGAGAAAATTACTTCTTATCTATTGAAGTGCCGCATATAAGAGGCAGATTTGAACAAATAATTTTATGAATACATGATATGCATTTCACTCCCGTGATTCCGCCAGCCGGGCTTTTAAAAAAAATCCTCTTTGATTTCTAGATAGTAGTAGGGTCATGAAAGCTAGAGGAATCGTATGCTAAAAGGTTCAGTGACTGTCAGCTTGCTCTTGTTGTACATCTGTAAATTCAGCCTCATGCAGCCATGAGCATGTGTTGCATTTAAAGAAAAACAAAGTGAATGGGTTTTGGAGTTGGCTCTGTTATGGTAATGGTTCAGGTCAGTAAAGATTATAGTCACAGCAGCATGTGAGGTGAATGCAGCTCATGTAAAAAATTAATCACATCTCAGGGAGTTAAATTAGTGAAGCAACGGAGTGAAGCGGGTCAGACCAAACGCTTAAAAGGTGCTTAAATGGGACTGATAGGTTTCCATAGGTCACGTTGTAGGTCAAGGGTCGTTGAATCAGTCAGCTGCTGACCTATCCAAATCCTTATTCTTTTGGGAAATTCAAACGTAACGAAATTACACAAAATATCACCTTATTTTGAAAACGTTGTGCTGTCGTTTTGCTCTTCCTTTGGCCCCACAGCTTTGAAACAGATAAATAATATAGTTTTATTTAATGTGAACAATTCTGGCCATAAAGACATGCAAATTGGAAGAAGGACCTCTATGCCCTTATACTAAAAGGGTTTTAAGGGGTCAGGAACACACAACCTCCAGGGAAACCAGCCTATCAACCTAGAAGGAAACCCCAGAAGGTGCCACTCGAGTTGTACTCAATCATTCATCACTGTTTGGTAGAGTGATATTTACGCTGTCCGCCTCTCTTTTCTCCTCAAACCAACTAGCCCTAAATTTCAACATAATGTTTTTTCTTTGCACACATATAAATCTAATAACTAATCCCCTACTCACAGGGGCATAACCATTCTATTCCTGGCCCTTTCTTTGGTCCCAGTGGTTAAAGCACACTTAATCCTTGAGACTAGTTCAGGGAAAAATCAACCAAATACTTTAACAAACTATGAAACAACTGTAGAAAATCCTCTGACCACATCCACTCATTCTGTAAAGGCTTAATTCCACCATAACAGGATTTACTCCATACAGCATTACATAAAGACTACACTGAGTTATGTGATTTTAATTGATGGAAGCAAAGAGAAAAGAGCAGGAAAAAATAAGGTCCATCCCAGAAAAGGAGAACAAATTAACTATTTTAATGAAACAATCATTCCACTGATTGTTAGAATTATTCATGGAAGAACACAATTAAGTTAAAACCACCAAAAATTACCTCCAGAGTTATTCAAAGGAGAATACACAGAATAATTCTTTTCTCCGCAGATTTGGATGAATTTAGTGGAAGGTTGTACAATTTGTAGTGTAAGCTGGGCTGAATATTAAAGTTGGAATAGAGAATGTGCTGTGAAAGAACAGACAGGCTGCAAAAAATACTGCAAAAGATTAATATTCAAAAACTGTGCTTTCACCCTGGAGGTCAACACTGTTCAGCTGTAGCTTCCACAGGAACTTAATGCATTGTGCAAACAGTAAGCACAGTGTGAACCAAATGGTCCATTATGATAGAATATTCTTAAAAGGTAATTGATTTTATTTAGCAAAGGAATATTGCGTTTGCCATTTTCTTTGTGGAGTCATAACCTCTCATATAATGCTAACGCTGGATCAACAGAGGTTGCAGTTCCTCCTGCTTTTTAAAGACATTTCTAAATTTCATAGTCAGTTTTGAACTGTAATGATGAGCCTGGGTGCTGAATAATTAATTTCTGATCTTGACTTGACCATTTCCATTTTCAGCCAAACTTATTGGGCTTTTGGAATCAATTTTGCTCACTTTAATGGCATCGACACAAAATCATTGCAAAACATTTTGCAGAAAACAAAACAAAATCAAAAAAAATTTCCTTGAGAAAAACAATTCGACCCCAGGTATGTACCCTTCACTTCCTAATGGGGTTCATGATCCTGAGCAGTAAACAGCGTCAAGGAGAAAGGTCTAACGTGTCATGTACGGATATATGCGCGCGTTTTCAATGATAACAGAGGGCCGCAGGAGCGTGACCCCTCGTGACCTCTGCAGAGCTGCTGGCATTAAGCTGTTTGTACGGAGAAATAACATTTGTCTCCTGCTGTGTGTGTCAGTCGGATAAGCCGTGACCTCAAACACACCTGGGCAAGACGCCTGTCTCCTTCTCTGAGGTGAACTTCACATGCTTCAACAAAGGACTGTTTGTGAGAATCTACATTAACAGCCTGACTCATGCATACACAAACACTCCCACAGAGCATGCGTGGAGCCTTCTTTTATGTGTTTAGCACTTGAAAGAGAAATTCAGAGGAGAAAACTGTTACAAACAGACTTATTTATTTTATGGTCAAACAAGAATTAATATAGTTTTGACCTTTTTTATGTGGGCTGACTTTATCATCAAAAATTAGCAACAACTTTAGGAATGGAGACAACCATTCAACCATTATGGATGTATTTTGAAATGAAAAATTATTAACAATCATGATGTATCCTCTATATTTATTTATATAAGCTGCATAAGCTGTCCTTTTTCACTGAAAAATCCACTTTCCTGACCACACAAACAAGACAGAGGACGCTGATACCAGCTCTGCCTCATCATCAACTTGTTGCGTCCATGAACTGAAACATCACTACAGGAACTAACGCGTGCCAAACACACACGCATACAAAAAAACATTTATATATTACACATGCCCACTCTTGCGCCTTCTTACTCTCTCTCTCCTTTTGCAGGAACACGAACACAGTGGGTGTGTTTTTGGCTTGTCTGAAGTCCTGGCCTCTCTCCCAGACCCTGAACCGTATCTCTGTTACTGCTGCAGCCAAACAGTTTAGACCACTGGATGTGTGCTGGTATCGATTTCACACAACAAACATCGCCCATTTGTGTCTGAATGTTTATGTACAAGTAGCCAGAAAACACCCGCGCACAAAAACACAAACACACACACAGAGATTTGTCAGGGCCTCACACAAAAGACAGTTAATGGCCAGTATGTGGAAAGAGAGTAAATACGTGTGTGTTTGCGGGAAAGGTCTCTTTGTGTGTTCCTTGACAGTTTACCACAGTGGTGGGTTTTTGGGAGGGGGGCAGATTAGTGGCACTGTAGTAGGATTTCTACTAAACGACACCAAACAACAACAAAAAAGAGAAAAGAAAAAGCCAGAGACAAGGCAAAAACTGTGGTATATCCACAAAACGAGCCAAGGAGAAAGCAAAAGACCCTGATGCAAAATAAATTTATGACTTAAATTAGAAAAGGCAAAACATTTACTATATCTATTTTTTTTAATGACCTGAAAGAAAGATAAATGATCAATACACAACCAATTCCTAAAAAGAAACAGAATACAACTTGTAAATGTGACTTCTAAATCTCAAACCCAAATTTAATGCGAGGTTAAATTTACAAAATTCTTTTTTGCAAAGTGTTAAATCTGATGGCAACAATGTCCCCCAAAGACATTGGGATTTACTGAAGTATGATGTAATATTGCTTTTATCTGTGTTTGGGTTTTTTTCTCTTTCTTTCTTTAAAGCTACCTACTATCTGTAGCAAGCCAAAAAGAACTGCGCACAATGCAGCACCCCCTTTTATTTATGTATTTATTTTATTCTATTTTTGTTTGTTTTGGGGTTTTTTTGGTGGGTTTTGTTTTGTTTTTTTTGTTTTTTGTTTTTTTTTTTCCCCTGTTCGTTTGTTTGTTTGTTTTTGCCTTGTTCACGTGATAGTACTTTTTTTTGTATGTGCCCATAGATTACACATTTTTCTGCATCCAACTGGTTTGCCACTGCATGGCGTAACCAGTTTCACAATGGCAGTGTTTGTAATCGCAATTCGAGTTATATTTTTCTGTACTTTTGTCATATTGGAAAATCATAAATAAAGTTGTCAAAGACATTGGGACAGGACCATGATTACCACGGTGCAGGACCCGCTCCTCTTTTAACACCATCTGCAAATGGGACCAGTTGCTGGACTTTTGGAAGAGTAATCTTGTCCCATTCTTGTCTGAAATGCAATTAAAGCTGCTCAACAGTTGTGGGTCTTTGTTGTTTGTTTCATTTTTTGTTTCATGGTGTGCCGAATGTTTTCAGCTGATGAAAGCTCTTAAATGCAGGCAGGTAAGTTCAGCACCTGGACTCTTCTGCCATGAAGCCATGCTGTTAGAATAGGTTCTGCAAGCAGTTTTGCATTGTTTTGAGGAAATATGCAAGATCTTCCCTGAAAAAGACACCATTTGGATGGGAGTATATCTTGCTCTAAAGCCTGTATAACCTGTAACCCTTCAGCATTGACGGTGCCATTCCTGATGTGCAAGCTGCAGATCCACAGGCATTAATGCAACCTCTAAGGCTGATAACAAGCTGGCTGGTCTCGCTTCTTTTGGCTGGCACAGTGAACTGGGTTCACAGAAAGTGATTTGTGTTTGTAAACCCTTGCAGTGATTTCCATGATGGGATCATGCCTGTTTTTAATTCATTGCTGGCTGAGGGTTAGAAGATCAAAAGCATCCTCGTACTGTACCTCACACAGAGAGATTCCTCTGATTCTCAAAATGTTTGATGATATTATTGACTGTAGCTGAAGAGATATTCAAAGTATTCACAGTTTTAAATGGAGTAACATTATTCTGAAATTGCCTTAGAAGCATTTTGTTTTCCAGATTAGTGAACCTCTGCCTCTCGAAGACGCTCTTTTTATACCCAATCATGTTACTGACCTGCTGCCAACAAATCTAATTAGTTGCAAAATGTTCCTCTGGCTGGCTTTTTTTTTTAGTACCACTTACTTGTCCCAGTCTTTTAATGTCCCAGTCCCAATCTTTGAAATCTTTTGCCTCCATAAAATACAATAAGCTAACATTTTCAGTAGAAAAGGAGAAGTTTAAAAATGTCTCAGTTTAAACTTTTGATGACATGTTTTGCATGTTCTATGAACAGGTAGGTTTTATGACATATATACATATATACATTTACATTTTACACAGCATATCAACTATTTTTTGGAAATTTGGTCACATATTGGATATAAATAAAGTATCTAAAAGAACAGAGAACAGGTGAATTTCAGACTAATGGAGCTCGTGTTTTATGTCAGCAGGGTATCCACAGAGGGCCAGAGGGAAAACAACGGGAATGTGGGAAAGACTGGATGAGAAAAGAGTGTAAATGGGAGATGTGGTCAGAGATAAAACGAGACCTGCAAGTGCGTTGTGAGTCACTGTATCCAAAGAGATACAGTGACTCAGAAAGTATCACATGTACACACAGACACAATAACATATGGACATGTGAGGAAGGGAAAGAAAGCATGGGAGTGGTTCTGTGAAGCCCGTAAATGCACAGAGTGTTTAAAGGTACAGTTTCATTTCACAAGATTTGTTCTTGAAAAGTCACATTTTTGGGGCATTTGACTTCTTTACACCAGGACAGTGGACAGACATTTCCAGTTCTGGCACTGTTTAGCAATTACAGCCCAAGTTTTCAGAAGCTCAAAAGTAATCCAGCAAACTAATATAATGTTAAAGATAACAATTGCTTTTAACACTTGGATGACAATAAATATGCAATCAGTGACCTCCTGAAGTCTAGAACCCACTGTGAGGTTCTCTTTTGCAGCATTTAGCTGAATCTGAGCAGGAGTTCATCCTGCTCAGATTCAGCCATCACATCATCAAATAAACACTAGTGACCAGGTTTCCCCTTGCAGCCATTCGTGCCCATGCCACAACATCGCGTGGCATGGGCACGGGCATGGGCATCATCTGAAGCAACGTGGTATGCTTCAGATGATGAAGTGTCTTCTTTGCTTCTCCATATTCTTATGAATAAGTGAATCTTGTGCGGTTTTCAGAACGGTGCCAGCTCTTTTAGAAGTTTTCTGGCAAAGTCTACTCTGGCCTTCCTGGTTTTCAGCGTGATCACAGATTAAAATCTGATTCTGTGTTTACATTTATGAAGGCATCTCTTGATTGAAGATTTTGATGAATACCTCCTCAGTACTGTTTTTGACTTGTTTAGTTGTTGTGAAGGACTTTTCTGAACCAAGGACATAATTATACTGTAGTTCACTTTGGTCATCTTCTGTGGTTTCTCAGGTCTTTCGGTGTTACTAAGCTGGTCAATCCATTCATTATTTTAAAAATTGGTCCAGATTACTGATTTTGCAACTACTCAAGTTTCTCATTTTTTTGAGGTTATCCAGTCAAACAATCTCCAGTCTTTCCGCCTTCTTCATCACCACATCTTGGGAATTCAGAATACCAGTGAACTAGTTCAATACTGGGAATCAGCTTCAGATCTTTTATCTGCCATTGTCATAGAACAATGAAGGAACAGGTTTTACTCAGGCACGTAACTGCTTGTCAGTCAACTGTCCACATTTAAGCCTCTGGAAACAGGTGACTTTGTATCACATGAATATGCAGAAAGACTTCAAGCAATACCTTTCTTTGAACCTCTTGAATTAAAACTGAAAGTCTACTTCTACTTATTTACGTGGCTATTATGAGAGTCTTTATGTAATGCTTCATTGTACAAATATCTACAGGCCTAACTGTAGATGGCTGTGTGAGTGATCTGCGTAAAATGAATCATCCAGATTTATATTGTTTTCTAATCTCGGCTGACTTTGGCTTATACATGAAGCAGTTACTGCTGCAGTAAACGAAAATGATCAAATTATAATGAAACAAGGTCTTCAACTTTACAAAACAAATACAAGAAAAAAATAAAATAAAAAAAAATATATATATATATATATGTTAGGGGTGCAACGATACTCGTATCGATATTGAACCGTTCGATACAGTGCTTTCGGTTCAGTATGCATATGTATTGAACAATACTAAATTTTTTATTTATTTTATCAACTTTTCTTCTGACGATGCTGTCTGTGTTGAGTGCTCAGTGGATCTGCATTCGACTACTCCGCCTAGGCTGCACTGTCGAGTGCAGATCCACTAAGCGCAGCACAAGCTAGCGAGACAGAAGCTAAGCTCCTTGCAACATGGCAAACTGAACCTCTCCCACCCTCATTCAGATCTGGCCTTTGGAACTATTTTGGTTTTCATGTGAAGTATGACCCTGAAGGTAAGCGCGGCATGGACTAAAGTAAAACAGTATGTCGGATGTGCCACGCAATGCTCAATTATATTGGTGGGAACTACTGCGTTAGCGCAGTTTGCTTGTTAACGTGTTAATGCCGTCCAGCCCCACGCACGGGCGATGGGCGATAGCTCGTTAACGGAGATTAACATTTCAGATTAACGCTGACAGCACTAGTGGGAACACAACGAATATGACTGCACATTTACTCTGACATCATCCTAGTGCAAAGATAAGGGGAAGCAGACAAAAACAACAAGCAGGCATGCTACAAACTTTACCCGAGTCATTTAGACAGCCGTTAGCACATGATTCTCCTTATGGGGACCTGATATGTTTAATATGCTGCTGAGAATATAGCCCAGAAGAAGCGTGTAGTATAGCTTTTATTTTGGAAAGAGACATTTCTCTGTAATAAATTCTCTTTTCCAAAGATGAGCGATTTCCCAATCAGATAGATTTATTTTTTTATCCCTTTTTTTTCAACATCATTAAATTCAAAAACTGTACTTTTGAGTTAAAATATATATTTATCATTTTAATAAATAACAAATTAAAAAAGCATGAACATTTTTTTGTATCGAAAAGATATCGAACCGTGACACCAAAGTATCGAACCAAACCGTGAATTTTGTGTATAGTTGCACCCCTAATATATATATATAAAAAAAATATATATATATATATATATATATATATATATATATATATATATATATATATATATATATATATATATATATATATATGAATATTATTGGAGTGAACACATGTCGATCCTGAGATTAGGCCTTACTTGTGCTTGCTTTTTCTCCCTTCTCATCTTTGAAACTCTCAAGAACGTACTGATTGCAGTCCGTCTTCTCAATTAAGATCTATTGTAGAATGTGCTCGCCTTCTTACGCAGACATTAAAGCATATGTGTGCATGAACACACACAGGCACACTGATCAATGACCATGAGTACCATTCACAGAAAGTTGGGGAATGGCTGCAATCACAGCATTGTAAGATGGGGAAAGATGTACCCTTAGGCCCCCTCCTCGATTCAGAGATGGTTTTTCCCTTTTCACGTAAATGGCCTCCTTGACTCCACGCTCAAACCAGCGTTCCTCCCTGTCCAGGATGTGCACATCCTCATCATTGAAAGAGTGTCCACTGGCCTGTAGGTGTAAATAGACTGCAGAGTCCTGGCCTGACGAGGAGTCGGAGTCGGCGTCAAGGAAGCCATTTACATGAAAAGGGAAAGACCATCTCTGAATCGAGGAGGGGGCCTAAGGGTACCTTATATTGTTGCCATGGCAACAATATATAGCAACCTTATACAATGCTTTCGCCATCTTACAATGCTGTGATTGCAGCCATTCCCCAACTCTCTGTGAATGGTACTCATGGCCATTGATCAGTGGTCTTTGATCAGTGGGTTTTGGTCAGTGGTTGTTGATCAATGGTCATGAGAATTTGCATAATTAAGATTAAGGAACTGATCTCCCAGCCCATTGTTCCTTCAGTGGGCTGGTTTCAGTCATTATGCAAATGTACTGTTTATAAGATTTGGGGAAACCTGCAGTCAGCTGAGACTGAAGAAGTCACTTGGATGAGTGACGAAACATTTCTCCCACAAAAACGCTACGTCCAGATGAACAGAATCAACTTTTGGAGAAACTGGAATCATGTGTTGTGTATTCATGTGTTTTACATATTTCCTACATGCCATACAACTCAGGCTAAAAAAAAATGTAGGTTATGATGTGGTAAGAGCAATAACATTCCAGCGTATTAAAAAGATGTTCTTTTTTGGTAAATCTCACAGTAATAGCAAGCATTTTAGGACATATCTAGAATACACACTGATTTTCCCATGAATCCCTTCATTATATATTATCATAGCATCAGTTTTATGTTTATTCACCTCTCTGACATGCACTGCCATCAGTGCTGATGCTCAAACTCTATGACAGATTATCTTCCATATATTGAAAGATTAATTTTGCATCTTTCTGGCAATGCCAGAGGTCACATCTGTGCATTATGTGGTTATATTTAATCCATGTCAGAGATGTACACATTTCTCTTGAAATCTGTGTGAGGAGGTCACACTGTGTATTTGCTAAAGGAACATTTGCTTTAGTGCAAGGAATCTGGTCTCAACCATTCAAATGGTGCTGCAGTCAGTAAATTCTGAGTTGGAAATGCGTAACCTTGTAAAGCGATGTCGTTTCAAATGAGAGCTTACAGAAAGAGTCGTGCAGTAAAGAAAAAGGAGATGAAGAAAAGAACGGATCAGTGCTGCTATTCAAATATGTACATTTTTCAGCAGCTAAAAGAAAAGTATGGTTTGTAAAAGGCTCACATTTATGAGCCATAGCAACAATAATTACATCTATTAATGGCATCAGAACACTGTTGGAGGCTGACATGCACACTGGGGTGTGTCCGTGTATACAGGTTCACGCCTGGATTTCTGCCCGCATTTTCAGAAACGCTTTATACTATGTTTTCTCTTCTTTTTTTAAACCCCCACAGCTGTGCTAAACTGCTGTGTGGGAACAGCAAGTGAAGAGTGCCAAACAATACATTAAAAACATACATAAATGGACCATATAGTGGAACACCAGGTCTAAGGTAAATGAGTAAAGATCCAAATGGTGTTTTATTAGTGTTTAACTTAATGGTGTTATAGCTGTTCAGCAGATATCCATCCACTTATGTTAAACAACTAGGGCCTGCTCAATAAATTTGTAGTATAAGTCAACGTGTACGTGTTACTTTATACTGGTTGTTGTTATCCATCCTCCACAATACTACTGAATTATAGAGGAGGGATAACGTTCTCTGTTGCCTGGCAGAGATGTCATTGGCCAGTGGTGATGTCAAAGAGAGATAATAGCACATCTAGGCCTATGAAGCAAATGATCCAAACCTAAGAGACACTACAGTGATGAGGTACTGCTTGGAAAATGTGCCTTAAATATTTCAGTAGCATCCTGGATAATTAAGGCAATATAAGGAATCTGAGCACAAAGATGGGCAGACAACAGTTTGCATAACCAAAAACAGTTCAACTCTCAGATAAAAAGCAATGATCCATTTTAAATCTTATCTATACCTTAAAGGAAGTATAGGGAAGGAAGTGTAGAAAGAGAGTATAAAACAGCATTGCTAGCCAAAAAGAAAGATGTTCTCCCAACACCTATGAGCTGTTCTGATAACTTACGACAGCGGTCCCCAACCTTTTTTGCGCCACAGACCGGTTTATGTCCAACAATACTTTCACGGACCGGCCTTTAAGGTGACACGGATGAATACAACTTAATAAAACCAGTACCGGTACGCAAAATAAAATGGAGATTTATTCATAACACACAGAAAAAGACCCAGGGAAACCGAGTTAATGATAAAAACGATAAAAAAATAACGCTAAAACCCCTGAAAACCATGAATTTCACACCCGAGCCTCAAGTCTCCCACCCCGGTACCGGTCCATGGCCCGGGGACCGCTGACTTAGGACACACAGTTCCTGTTCAAGTATATAATGAATAACAAGTGAGGAGGAGAGTGTGTGTATCGCTATGAAGGTGAAAGTTATAATATGTCCCGAGTTTGTAGTTGTAGTTACATGCTTATATATGCATTTGCACTCATAGACATAATCAGTCAACTGGGAGTCCATATACTGCCTTACCTTTCTTTAAGGAAGTCTACCACTCGTTTGAAGTCGTCAATGCAATATTCTCTCTTCATATCCATCAGTACGCTATCAGAGGCTGACTGCACGGGAACGTGGAGGAAGGCATAGACGCGTGGATGATTCAAAATCTTGGCCATCTCCTAATGTCACAAATGGGAAAACATTAAGGAGGTAACATTATTATAACATGCTGATTTTTGAATGTTTAATTTGTAAGTGTGACTCTATTAGTGAATGTGGATATGCTATAACACAGCAGTGGATTTTAAACAAGTTGCGTCTTAGGGCGAGAGATGGGATACACTTAGAACAGGTCACCATTCTCTCACAGCGCTAACAAAGAAAGCGAGCTCACGTCCACACCTCCGCATCGCCAATTAACCCATCATGCAGCTACACGAACATACAAACTTAACAGAACGTAATGTCCATTAATTATTGATTTCTTGACACAGATCAACACCTTAAAAACTAAAACATGCAAAAGGAGAAAAACAGGAGATGTGAAGGCTCACTGAAGCTTCTGGTGAATGATAGCCGCTGGCTTTGAATAAAATAAAAGTGCCATTAACATTCCTGTCTCTTCCTGCACTCTTTTCACTCCTGCACTCCTTTCAGAGCTTCTACAATACACAGCTTACATCCTATATTTATTTATTTTTTTTTGTATTTTTCCTTTTCATATCGGAAATTTAAAGTCCTAAGAGTCAAGGTTGCTCCAGTAGGGCTTCTTTATGTCTGGAAAGTCAAGAGCTTTTACTGAAGAATGCAGGTCCTATTTTCAGATCAAAACAGATTCAGAAGATTCTTCATTTGATTTTATTTCAATAAAAACCCTCTATCCGACAAATCAAAAGAATATTTCTGCCAACACACAAGGCTAAGTCCACAATCTTATATGAGAAATGGTGGAGAAAAAAAATTAAATTGGGGGGGAAAACACCCAAAAGAGTACTTTGTGTGTCAAATAAATTTGCTAAGATAAATTAAAACCACAATCATCATTTTTTCTGTGCACAAACATGTATTTACAAAAGATCTACATGCTTTTACAGAAATTTGAAAAACTGAATTCACCAGGAGCAACACTCAACTATAACATGCACCCCAACTCTAATACTTTTAATAAGAACACTGCATTTAAATGCACTACAGTAATTAGGGGACTTTGCAAGGTTTTTTCTTTTCGTCTCACTTTTAATTTCCTCAGTAATAGAACTGGAGAGAACACAGATGTCAGATTGTTCTGATGGACATAATCAGGATGCTATCATCACCATGCTAATCACCATAAGAAGGCGAAAAAGAAAAGGAGAGGGGAGGAAGAAATGATTTAATGATTTCCTACAAGAACGTACTGATTGCAGTCCGTCTTCTCAATTAAGATCTATTGTACAATGTGCTCGCCTTCTTACGCAGACATTAAAGCATATGTGTGCATGAACACACACGGGCACGGCTCAGTATCAGCGCCACAGGGGGTTGACCGCTGGAAGCTCCAAATTAGAAAGAATTAATTTGGTTGGAAAATGGAACTTGATTGGTGACAGAAATCAGGCTACTGCATGTGTCTGTAAGTGGGTGAGTGTGTGTGTAAAAGAAAAACCATGAAAAAGAACATATATTTATGTGTTTTTAAATGTATTATGAACCAGAGTAAATAGCTGAGTGATGGATTCATAGTGCCTCTGTTTCTAAGTGTAGATGCTTTATTGTGTATACTTCAAATTTCTGCTGTGAAGCTCTTTTAGAGTCCACAACCATCAATGGCACCAGAAGAAAGAAGCCTTGAGGCGACTTTTGTTGTGATTTGGCGCTATATAAATAAAATTGAATTGAATTGAATTGAAAGAAGCAAAAACTACATGCAAAGCCTAGAAAAAGGGACATTCCACATAAAATGTGATGAATTAATTTTGTACTACAATAATAAAATATACTTCAAATGGTAAGGTTCTGTTGTTATAATACATTTTAAATACTAATGTAGATGTACTACTATTGCAACAATGTATCTACATGGAAAACGTGGGCATCTTCTGTGTGTGTGCCTTTCTAAAGTGTAACCTTTTACCTCTCTTCTATTATTAAGTTACAATCCTCTAATGTGGTTTTCCTGGCAAGCAGAAGTGACCTATAAGATCTAATGATGGCTATCAGGGAGAGGGTATTTATTAATGCTCACTTGTGTGCTTTGAAGACATATATGATGTGATGTGTATGATGTGTTTCTTTTGAATCAGAATTTAAAAAAAAAACTTTAATAACCACTAACGGAATTAGCAATTATTAAAGGGTTACAGCTGCTCCAAGACAATAACGGTAACAGACTGAACTAATTAAATAATACAATATATTACAAAGTTTGAAAACTATATACAAATAACTCAAACCTGTAAAACCTTGTCATTTGTTATTTTACTGTAGAGCATGTGTAAAAGGGTGTAGCTACTGCAAAAATTTAAAAAATTTATGATGTATTTACACAATAATCAATCTTTTTTTTGGTTTTGTTCCAGCAGTGTACTGTGTGTACTGAGCTGTAAAGGCTCCTCCATCTAAGGATGCCTACTATCTATCCCGGAGCTTCCCCTAAATTAACAGTATTGCCAATTACCAAAATCACTCTTTATGTCTCTATAATGATTAGTTCACCAGTATGTAAAACACTTTAATCAAAATTAGATTATTTAATGTTGAAATATAATTATTGTTGCTATGCACGAATTTTCAAATTTGCTGTTCTACAAAAAGTAGTTGGAAAATAATGTTAAGAACATTATTATTTTTGGATTAAGATGCCAAATTATTCTTATTTAATTGCATTCCTGAACAGGGAAAAAGTTGTTTTAATGGCTGAGCGTTATGCTTGATTAATTTCTGACTTTTCAGAGGAATCTAGGATGTCGGCTGAAATGCGGGTATGAAAATGTGAATTTGGCTCGTTTACTCACAATATCATTTTTGTTAAAACGGGCAGATATTGACTCAAAAAAATTGTGGTGTCGTGTTTTTATGACAGCTAGTTAAGTACATTTGTTAAGAGTATGCGTATATGTATGTAGCTGGGTGGCAACACAGTTTCAGGAGACGTCCCTCACATGGATCATTTATCATGCACATGACTGTATAATAGAGATCTGCAAATGATGTTGCAAATCCCAGAAGACTTGAGGATCTTTAATATTTCCCAGCTACCAATACTAAATGTCAAGTGTAAATGATGCTGTGTACGCAATAGGCAGGTAAAAAATGTTTTTTAAAAAACAATATGATGTTCAATAAATACGTGCTGCCTTGATATTGATCATCTTTAGAGTTATGATAGTTTTTAGATCAAAGCAAAGCTTTGTTTTCTTTATGCAGGAATATTGCAGTTCCAGTCTGTACTGAAGTTTTTATACCTCACTGTCACTGTAGAAGTGACACACTCCTAATTGTTGGCTTCATTTGTTGACACACCATTGCAACGTGGCTTTAATTGCTTCTACCATGGCAATGATGTTGTCTTCCAAAAAGTCCAATAAGGGTAAATCAAAAAGGATGTGCCATTAACTTTAGTTTGAGATTTATCAATCACATCTGCTCAAGTTACAATCTGGGATCCTTCAAATGTGCCCAAGCAAGGTTTTATGATCAGTCAACTGTAAGCTTTTTTGTGTATTTATATATTTATAAATCAGCCTTGACCAATACCGTTTTTGTTCCTTAACCCAACAGGTTTTCATCTGCAAAAAAACAATCTTTTCATCTCTGGTTGATCAGTGCAAATAGACACACGAACACAGAAAAGATCGAGTTAAGCGGATTAGCTCAAAGGATCTGATATCGCCCCCCTCAAATCAGATATCACTTAAAAGAAAAGAAAACATATGTGGGGGGAGAGGTGATGAAAGTCGATTTAGCTCCAAGCAGCCTCAGCACGTGACTACAGACGTTTCACAACAATTTCCCAGAAAATATGCTTACTCTAAACTTTTCCGTTTCTTTTGTTTGTGTATCCTTTTCATCATTCACTCTCCCTTCTTTTTTGTGTTTGGCGCTTAAAACACGTGATAGTCATGTTTTGAATACTGCGGGTTTCAAAAATGAATGTTTCTTACTTTCTGTCTAAGCAGGCTGCTGAAAGTCAGGGTCAACTTTGTTTGAATCAAGTCATCTCTGTCTGTATAGCTTGTGACTGCAAATATGTTATTAATCAAGCACATCGCACAAAAATGAAATAAATTCTAAACTCTGCAACCCAAAAGAAATCGACCTTAACTTTTCAAGTGAAATTCGGTTGAATTTAAACATTTGAGAAAAACATACATGGTCAAACGGGCCAAAAGGGATCAGTTCAATGTAATTCGGTCTCCTCGGGGCAGCGGGATATTGTATGCGTTATTCAGAAATAAAGAAGCACCGACTCACAAGCATAAAGCCAGAAGAAAAATGAAAAATGGCCAATGAAGAGACAAAATCTTCTATAGTTATTTTTGCAGCAAAAAGGTTCAAGTAATAAATGTGAAAAAATACATGCTTTACTTGTTATTTGTGCCGTCTTATCATTTGAAATTGGACAGAATCCTTTAAAACTCAAAGCTTTGAAAGATGAAATCAATTCATACATTCAGATTACCTGAACCTCTAAAAACATATCTTTTAATATCATGTGTCACCCAGTGAAGTCTGTAGAGAAATCTATTCCCAGGACAAGTCAGTATTTGTGTGTACATGACCAAGCACAAGGACACTTCAGAAAGTGAAATCCCTCTGGTATTATACATTTTAAACACTTCAAGCTGTGCTTGATTTTCCTTGGCATCTATACCAAGCTTGCTGCACACCTCTTAGAATGAAATGCATTGCACGGTTAAAGGTGAATTGGGTGTATGTGTAGGATTTGTCATGTGCAAGTGTTTTCTGTGACTGTGACAAACTTTGTTTTTAAGGGGACATGCACAACAAGTCACTCAAAAATACAACTAAACTACAGTCTAAAGGCACAACAGAGGCGCATCTGAATAGCTTTGCTGTGAGCTTTCATTTGGTTTAGTTCCTCAGACAAAATGCTACATTAGGCCTCTAATGTGAAGAGGCTCTCAAAGGCTTCATTAAAATGAAAATGGATTGAGAGGGTGTTTCTATACAGTTGCCCTTGAGCCCAGGCAAGAGATGGTTGTGGCTGTGTTTCTGTGAACAGGTGTGTGTATGGGACAGACCTTTTGCTGTGTTATAGCTATTTGGTAGTTTATCAGGGCACACAGGGAAATGCTTCTGATAAGTGCTAAAAGTGGGAGGGAAAAAAATAAAAAATAAAAAGCAACCAAATAAAATGAAATATGAACTACAATTACCATATTTTTCGGACCATAAGGCGCACCCGGATTATAAGGGGTGATTGTGGCCCACGGTTTGGGAGTTCGTCTTGTAATCGGAAGGTTGCCGGTTCGAGCCCCGGCTCGGACAGTCTCGTTGTTGTGTCCTTGGGCAAGACACTTCACCTACCGCCTACTGGTGATGGCCAGAGGGGCCGATGGCACGATATGGCAGCCTCGCTTCTGTCAGTCTACCCCAGGGCAGCTGTGGCTACAACTGTAGCTGCCTCCACCAGTGTGTGAATGTGAGAGTGATTGAATAGTGGAATTGTAAAGCACTTTGAGGGGCTCGAAAAGTGCTATATAAATGCAATCCATTATTATTATTATGCGAAACAAAAGAGCCAGGTAAGTCAAACTTTACTCAACTCATTCTTCTTGCTTCCTCCACTTTCGTACCATTGATCCATTAATGTTGAATTCTCTCGCAGCTGCTCTGTTCACATGTTGTTGCAGTATATTAATGACTAACCTCGGATTGTGGATGGATTATCTCAGTTGTTCTCCTGACTGAAGTTTGGTCTGTTTACAACATCCTGTCACGTTAACTTCTATCGGAAAAAAGTTAGCATTCATCCTCCAGCTTTACTGTGTTTTTGTTATGCTAACATAGCTGTGTCGCTAGCGATCACATAGCACATCATTAAGGTACCCGTAATGCTCCGACAATCCATCAAGCGGTGCGGCTTCGTAGCTTGCTGAAGTTGTACTAAAACATTTTTGACCGATTTTTTAGCGCCGTGTTCCACATAAAATCAGTTTGAGGTCGGTAAGCACAACCAGAATTAATACATAAGGCACACTGTCGATTTTGGAGAAAATTAAAGGATTTTAAGTGCACCTTTAGTACGGACAACACGGTAAGTGCAATGAGGAGGGAAAGAAGCCATTTACGTCCACTGTGAGCGACCATCTTTAAACAGAGGCGGTGGTTTACGACACCAACTGTCTGCCATCTATAATCCAGTTTTGAGATCCCTTCCCAGACGCTTTAACGCCCACTTACATCCTGGGCCATCTGACCTCAGGAAATCACATAATAGGGTGGGGCCAGGTTTCACAATGAGCTCACCCGAAACCCTGGCTGATTGTGACCCACACCCGTTTTCACACCTCGGCTCATGTGATTAGATAGAGGATCATCAGGGGGTCCTTTGTCCCTCTTTGGGGGGAAACTCCCACTGGGTTTAAATCTGGGACTCCCCACCATTTGACCCTTAGAACTGAAGAAGCTTCTCGGATGAGAGGTGAAACGTCTTCAAGCAACTCAAAAGAAGTCCAGACGCTTTTCTTTCCAAGCTCCTTAGACTACGATGACCTGGATGACTGAGAACCTTCACAGACACGGTAAGTGCAATGTGACACAGCATAAGAAAACCACACAAAAGTCCAAAATTTTTGGTTTTACTTTGTTTCCTTAAACTTAAGTTTGTTTCCTCAAACAAAAGTTTGAGATGAACATATAAACACACGTGCAATCAATCTGTAGTTTGATTGTTTTTTTTTCAACTTGATGTCAGACTGTCCTCTCTTTGAATTACTGTTGTTAGTAACAATGTATATAGATAAACAGAGACTTGTAGCATGTTCGTAAATAACATCTCATGTGAAAAAACTCCACTGGGTTATCAAGAAACTGTTGATCGATCACAATCCACACGGCATTATCACCAAAGGCCAAAGATGGAAAACTCACTGGCATCACTAAGGGAGCAAATTTCACTGGTTGACTACCTACATGGAGACTATTTTCACACCTCATTTGCCATTTCTAGTATAGATTATTATAAATCGCCCACACATAAAGGCTCACAGAAACACATCCACACTTATCTGCACACACACACACAGAGTGGTCAGATGTGGCTGTACTGTGGACAGACGGACAGATTCAGAGATGGGTGGATGGGGAAAAAGATGCTACACTCCAAAATAGAAAAACTGAAGAGAGGGGGAAATGAGGAGAGAGAAAAACAAAAAGTGGCACTGTAGAGATATTTTTACGTGAAGCTACTCAAAAACGAAGCACTGATAGCACAATGCAATCAACTAAAATGTCAGGGAGAAGTGGCCCGTGAGAGCAGATTGGGCCTTTAACTGCTCCAATCAGCAAATGGTTCTACGGGGCTGTCTACATCTGTCAAGAAAAACAGGCTGCACATAGGAAGAAATTGTGTGCTCTTGTGTGACAGAAGGAGACAGTGCAGACGCGTTGATCTGTGAGTATTTGTGAGAGAGGGTGATCTTTAAAGGGGTAGTGGAGAAGTTACTTGGCCTTTTCAGCTTCAATCACAGCCATTCGGTATGATGCCATTATATAAGTGCTAGCGTTCTTCAAAAGAAGAGACAGCAGGACATCATTCAGCCTTTAAGATGAACGATAAAAATAGTCTGGAGACTTGGCCTTCTTCATCGCCACGCCACTGACGTGATTACCATCATGACGACTTCGATTGGAGAAAATAGACAAAAGAGGTTATGGACGAGTAATTAGGAGAAGAAAAAACTAAAAGCAAAAGGTGAAGGGAAAAAGATTAAAAGTGTCAAAAGGAGAAAATGAAGAGCTATACTGAAAAAGAAGGAGCTGCAAGAGGAAGCAAAGAAAGAAGGAAAAACTCTGAGGAAGGAAGCTCAGAAAGACTTTCAAAAGACTTTTTTTTCTTAATGACTGTCAGTACGCCCTTATTTATGAGTAGGACTGCAAAAAAGAGAAAAAAAAAGGACAGTGTGGAAAGGGTAGAAGACAAGAGGGGGGGAAAAGGATGGATACGAAAGGGTACATAGGGAACAAGAGCAACACAAGACAATGATAAGTTAAAGAAGACCATCTTTCCTTATGTAGGTTAATTGGGTGAGGAATTAAAGCAAAAAATATATAATTCAATCCAACACATGGACATTAACAATAAAAAGGGCTGCTAGCATATGAAATTATTCTTAATACACACACACACACACACCAAGCGACTGTGTCTTCCAAGTGTGTTTCTAATTATCAGTTAATTGTTATTCCCTATCATTAGGAGGGTGGGTTTTTAATTGTAATGTAGCCAAGCAGAAAGCCTACCTATACATGTGGGGGACAATTAGCCACCTCCATTAACCCCTGGTTAATTACAACCTCTATAGCTGCTTCCCACAGCACTTTTCCCACTGCTTTTTACCCCTCGTCTCTATCCCCAGGCCTTCATCCCCTTACTTTTTTACATTTCTGCCCTCATTTCATTAATCAGTGATCCCAATCATCTTTGATTGTTTGATTCAAAGTATCTGTTATGAATTTATTTTTTAAAGAAAAAAAGAAAGAAAAAAAAAGTTCTGTCATTTGCTTTTTCAAGGTTACCATTACCCAGTTCATCCTCTATTACTTCCACTGACATGTTTCTCCTCTCCTTTTTCCAACCAACTGTTTTTAATCAGGGCTGAAATTATGAATGCAAACAGGCAACCAGAGCAAGAATAATAGGACTGAAAAATAAGCCAGAATTTAAATCTATCAAGGTCAGCAATCACGTTCAATATAACATTAAAATATTAACTAGAATTTGTACAAAAGGTCCCACTTCCTTGAGTTTTATCCCTGTCATTGAAGCAAAAGTTCACATGTGATTTTATTCCCAGCAGAACATTGCTTAATAAGAATTGTGACATTGGGAAAACCTGGCATCAGAACGAGTAGGAAGTGTTCAAACACCTCAGTTTTAAGGAATGAGAGGTTTTATCATTAACTCATTGTCCCAGTAAAGGGTTTTAAGAGTGCAGTGCATTACCTTCTATCATGTTTTACAGATAATTTGTACAAAAATCACAATCAGACCAAAACAGAACAAACCAAGAAAAAAAAGGAAGTTGCTTTTCAATCTAAGTGGCTGAAAAGTAACTTCCTTTGAGATAAAGTAATCAATAAATAAAGATTAAAAGACTCAAGTCGCAAAAGAGCCGTCAAAAGCAGGCCACAGAGGATGAGCGGTGTATCTATAGCACTTCTCAGGAGCCTTAACACGGGCAAACACTTATGGTGGGTTAAGATAGACCTGCAATGTACAGTAGATGAGCAGATGAACAGGAAGGAAGATGCAAAATATCAATTTATCGAACACATACTGACAATGATGTCTCAAGTCACACCTACTATGCTGGATCAACACCATGGTAGGCGACGAAGTAAACTAGCACAGCACAAGCATGACACACTGGCTCTCATCGTCACAACACGATGCTCACCATTATGCTAGCTGCTTATTATATCAATATTTTGATGGCTGAATGAAACATCCATGCATGTTTAGATCATGTGACTATAAGCAAATGATGTCACACCCTTTCTTGCACTACTTTACAGCAGGTTTGCACAGACCATCAGTTTTCTTGGTGTTTTATCACATACTCAGTCCAAATGTATCCAGTTTTTATATTCTTCTCATTACCAACAATGCAAGATTTAGGTTTAACAAAATATTCTATTCCCAGAAAATCTGGACACCACCAGCTCCCATATAGCAGTGATAAAGTCAGACTGAATAACAGCTCGCTCCCCTAGCTGAGACTTTCTTAATGACCTGAATGCAGGACCTCGGGGTAAAAATGCACCACGCTTTACCTTCTCTCACAAAATTGAAACAGGGAGCTGATAACGGTTGTTAAACGCACTCATCTGGCAAATTATAACTTCAACCCTTTTCCATTATTGGTTTATTTTCAGAGTGATGGCACAGTGATGATCTGTCAATGATGATCTGTCAATGTCAAAAGGCAACTTGCTTGCTCTTTCTCACATTTCTCTGGCAATGACTGCTAAAAAAAAGAGCAGACTACAAATCCCCACAGCAGCAAATTTTACAGGAATACCAAATGAAGTAGAGAAAGTCTTAATTGATGGCAAAACCCTGATGTAAATTTACAAGTCTAACTTTAATTAACCAATTAATAATCTAATTAACTATTTCACAGACTCCTGAAGTTTGCTAGAAAGTGAATAATAATGAAATAATTGAAAAGAAAATGAACTGGTTGCAACAAACAATGGACCAGGAAACAACATGTTGGCATGTGTCATCTATCCAGATAATCTGGACAATGGAAGGACTTTTTTTTAAAACACACATTGCAATCCTTTGCACTCAATACATGAATATGTTATTTAAAAAGAGGCACAACTGTCAGTTCATGAAAAGCGATAGAATATAATAATGTGTTGTGTCTCCAACACAAGTTAATTTTTTTTAAAAAAGGGGGTAAGGCAGAAAAAGATTTAAATGGCAGAAAATTCATGTCTCACAGACATGCAAATGCACAAAGAAGTCAGGGCTAGAGATCGAGAGAGAAAATAGAGAGGGGTAACAATGCCCATTGTTCCATTAGAAAAGACAATAATGATTGATAAAATGAGGTTACTAAAGAGGACACAATGGTCCTTAATTGACTCATTAGGGAAAGAAGAGAATGAACTAATCAGCAGAGAATGAGAGCTGCAGCTAAACTGCTTGGTAAGCAAAACAGAAAGGCTTTTAGTTTATTAAATCTAGGCAAAGCAATATTGTTTGTTCACAGAAAGAGCCCGTCAGGAGAAAAACAAAGCAGGTAAAAAGGAAGTGTGTGGAGTGTCTCAGTCTTTTACTTTTATTAATACCGATGCATTATTATATTTGATAGGACTCGTGGGTGAAATTGGGGAGGTGTTTGTGTGTACTGCGCATACCTCTAGGTGTTCCAGGATATATGGTGGATTCGTCATCCCCAGCCTTAGCATGGCACCTTCGGGAATCTCCTCCACCAGTCTCCACAGCAGCGTGGGCAGGTCTGTCCCTATGTCTCTACCGTAAGCACCGGTGTCCTCACTGGTCAACCAGATCTCGCACACTCCCTCTACAAAGGCACGCACATATAAACATGCTCATTAACCATAGTAAATTCATTAATTCACATGACGTAACAGCCACCAATAACCACCATCAATAATCAAAGCAGGCTGCGTATTAGTTCCCAAGTGGGAACAGTTTACAGTGACTGTGGGTACTGTTGTACTTAAGGGAATCTCATGTTAACATTTCACTAATTTGATTAAAAATAACCTTACCTACTGAAGGTAATGAATGAAAAACATGTAGGCTGAAACCTGAGGGAGATATTTGACTGTTAAATTAACTGAATCAAGCATTCCACTTTAGAGTTAATGTTTAGCTTGTGTGTGTGTGTGTGTTAAAATACCTTTTTCATGTTTAACGACTTAGTTAAAATTATCCATGCTGCTTGTGCTATGAGGACATCGCTCTCCTCCACCACGTATTATTCAAAGTTGATTTTAGCGCTACATATTTAAAACTTTCAAAACTTTGGCTAATTTGAGGTCAGAAGTTCGCTGATAACATTCTGCAAACTGCTTCACGGTCCTATTTTTGACATCCATACAGCCCGTTATGGCTGTCTGCTTAAAATAAGTCCAATTAACAATTACCGTCTGTGCTCCTGACTAATGAGTAACACCTGAAAAAGCTTTAAAATGCCCTTCGTAAAACTCTCTCCTGCTCTCGTAGCTATAATTCTCTGCGGGAGTCTCCTCACATCACATTATTTTCTTCTTCTTTAAGCAACTGTCAGAATAAACGTAAAAGTTGGTTTTTACTCTGTTTTACTTCCTCCTTCATCTGTTATTAGAAATACTAATGTAAATAGTTATGACAGCCAAGCTCAAGCTCCAAAGGTTCCATGTCATTATCTCACCTTCTCTCAGGTATCATTATTTCACTGCCACTCTGAAGCTTTTGATGTCATTGCTTATATATGCCAGGTCTTTGATAGAAACCCCATTTATGACAGTCACTGACAAGTATTAAAAATACCAGTGTTGTAAACATGGATTGCAGGAATGTGAAGGTCAAATGCAGCAAGAGGGGGTGATCAACTGGCTTCATGCTAAATTAGAGCAACGCTCAGCGCTAGAGCTTAATGAGCTAAGTGTCATTTGACTGCAGGTCCGGAAATGGCTGAGTGTCTGTTTAAGCTATGTTTTAAGACATATTATATCACACAGGCACACATAAACACATTTGCACTTGCAGGGGCACACACACGCAAATGCACACAACCATCATTATCATTAGCTGTGCAGAGACAGACAGAAAGATGCATGTGGTCATACCGTTTGGCTAATTGGACAGCGTGTGTATGTGTGTGTGTGTAGAGGTGAGCATGGGCCAGATAGATTAAAAATGATGACGGTGTAATTGTCTGGAGTCGAATTAAAGTGTTTCCAGAGCTCATCGTCGACATTAAGAAGCACTAATGATTTCTGTCGCCAGCCGCGTCTAAAATCGCAATCAAATGCATCCATCAATCACACATGCTTAAATCGTATCAGGCCAGCATGCACACTATATAAGAATATATCAAGATAGCTTCAGTGTGCAATTAATCCGATGCAAATTTCACCTTCGGACAATATTTAATAATAACCTAGTTCATTAAACTCCCTATCGTTATTTAATTCATTCAATTTATTATGCTTAGAAAGTACGCGCTGTTTTTAAGCAACCTGTCTCCTCACAGGCATAAGAACTTCCCGTCTGCTGCTGGCCACCAGACATCTTCAAACCCCCCCAGAGGTCGAGCATATCTCATATAGACGTGTTGTCTTCTAATATGAATTTGTAATGGTGTTTATTTACTGCAGTATTTACTGTATTTATGTAATTTGTCACATTCCCATCTTTTAAAGGTAAAGAAAAGCATTGATAGCAATTCCATGGACAGCTCAAATCAGCTTGTTTGGGCTCAGTAATACCAATGTCACTACCAAGTCAAGGACCTTGACTGCATCATCTACATACCAGTAATAACCAAAACCAGCACAATAACAGTGTCCTTTTCAGCTTAACTGTTGCAGAAAGACACTGGCCAAATGATGGCCTCATTCACAGCCAAACGTACTTTGAAATGACCTCTGAGCTAAATTGCTTCCTTCCAAAACAACATTCTTGTGATTCCAGTCCAATAATGCTGTACAAATGGTAAGCATATATATTGTTTGCTGTGAAATATTTCTGAATCCCCTGTTAATTATGTTTTGAGCAGGGTGATGCTTTGCAAAAGTCTCTTATGTTTACTCAAGGCCACAGCCATGCACAGCTCTCCAGCTCAACTCAATAACCTACCCAGTAATTTGCCCTTTTGGCTTGCTTCTCGGTCCTTTTGTGTCAGGTGTGCCAACGGTGTTATTGTTGGCCAAATACAGAGAGGAGGCAGCTATTAGGAAATGCCTGCCCTTCTGTATCTGGTCTTATACAAGCTGCACATCTGCTTCCTCTGCTTTTGTTTACGTGTAGTGACGAGAGGTCACAGTGGTGAAGCGCTGACAACTGTCTCCTGTCAAGATGGTGCCAAAAAGTCACGATCTCTGTCAGGAGGAATTTGTGAACCTAATAGCGCATTAGCCATTGCTTTTCATAATGTACTCGAAAATAATTTATATACAGTACGCCTAATTGCCATCATTATATTATCTGGCTGCGAGTGGTTTTACTTCAATAAATACTTTCTGGTGAATAGAAAGTATGTACACTGCTGAATGGTTTAGGAAATACTGTTCTGAGCACATTTTGGCCTCTGATACCATTGAGAAATATGAATATTGATCATGTACTATCATTGTTTTATTATTATTTTTAAATATGGGAAGATGAATCCCATGCAACAAAGTCAGGAGGGACACATTTCCACTGTGCTTTGGCCTGTGCGTGTTGACATTACACATTAACATTTGACCCAAGTCCTTTTTCCAACCACTTTATGATGTCGTTTGATGTCAGAGCAGTTCCAAACACGGGTGGGTAGCACACCCGTTTTCCTAAACGCTATTAACATTCCCTTCATCCTGACAAAGCATAGCACAGACAGTGGAGTGAAAAAGCATGTCAGGATTTTAAAGAGTCCTGATATGCAAAACAAAATCAAACAAAGGTAAAACAAAACACTCAGTGAGATAGATCTGCACTTATGACCGCATTCCCAAACCTACAAGCTGAGAGAGAAAGCATGAACACAGAGGAAACAGTTGCATGCATGTCCAAGTTCCATTCGTCTTTGTCCAAGAACAACACCATCAGTGCGCCTGAATAAACCATACAAAACCATCATCACACCCGGTCTCGGTCAAATACTTGTTTGCTGTGTCTGGGTTTGCTTTTATGGACACGTTTTCATTTTAGACTAAATGTAATGAGGACATTTCTATACTTGCAATTATATTTTGGCTCTTATCCTCACAATATGAAAGGTGCTTTCTAGACACAGATTCTTCCCCATTAATCTGACAGCACCTCATAGTGTCAGCTGTATGCCTGAATGCAGCACTTGTTCAACTTTTTCATTAAAGTCAAAATGGACATCATACGGTGGTACGGTCTAGGACCGTACCATGTTGCATCTTTCAACATGGTACAGCCTGCAGGCACTCTGTAACAAGTATTTGCCCCCTTCCTAATTTCCAAGTGTTTTGCATATTTTTCACACTTACATGTTTCAGATCATCAAAAAATATTAATATCAGACAAACATAGCCAAAGCAAATAGAAAACACTGTTTTTAAATGATGATTTCATTGATTAAGGGGGAACAGTTATCCAAACCGCACTGGTCCTGTGTGAAAAAGTAATTGCCCCTCTTGTTGAATCATGAATTAACTATGATTAACTAATTTTTTTGGGAAAGTTGAGCTCCGTTTCATTAAACACACTCAGGCCTAATTACTGGCAGACCTGAATCAAGAAATCATTTAAATAGAACCTGTCTGACAAAGTGAAGCA
Source organism: Neolamprologus multifasciatus (assembly GCF_963576455.1). Taxonomy (NCBI): domain Eukaryota; kingdom Metazoa; phylum Chordata; class Actinopteri; order Cichliformes; family Cichlidae; genus Neolamprologus; species Neolamprologus multifasciatus. Next base: position 9,280,293 of record NC_140449.1, on the reverse strand, counting down.
GGCAAAATGATCCCAAAAAGTAACAAAGTCACTGAAATATCAGTTTTGAAAGGTTAACAAAGCGATTTCTATTTATTTTCTTTGGGACTCCAGTGAACCACAGTGAGATTCATTATACACAAATGGAGAAAACTTGGAACAGTAGTGAAGATTCCCACGAGTGACCGGCTGACAAAAGTTACTCAAAGAGCATATTGATGAGTCGTCCAGGAGGTCAAAAAAAACCCCAAGAACAACTTTAAAGAACCATAGGCTTCACATGTCTCAGTTAAGGTCAGAGTTCATGATTCAACAATGAGAAAGAGACTGGGCAAAAATGGCATCCATGTTTCAAGGAGAAAAACCACTGCTGTCCAAAAGGAACACAAAGGCTCGTCTCATATTTGCCAGAAAAACATCTTGATGATCCCCCCAAATATATTCTGTAGACTGACGAGACAAAACTTTTTGGTTTGAGTGGCGTTACATTTGGCATGAAAGTAACACAGAAATGGAACATCATACCAACAGTAAAATGGTGGTGGTAGTGTGGTGGGCTAGGGCTGTTTTGCTATCTCGGGACCTGGAAGACTTGCTGTGGCAAACGGAACAATGAATTCTGTTCTCTACCAAAACATCCTGAAGGAGAATATCTGGCCATCTGTTCGTGATCTCAAGTTAACATGCACTTTGGTTCTGCAGCAGCACAATGATCCAAAACACACCAGAAAGTCCACCCCTGAATGGTTTAAGAAAAACGAATAAAGACTTTGGAGTGGCCTAGTCAAAGCCCTTAAACAAGCTGGGGGGTTTCACAGGATTAACAATGTGGCTAAATTACAAAAATTCTTCAAAGATGAGTGGGCCAAAAATCCTCCACAGGGCTGTAAAAGACTCATGGCCAGTTATCACAGTTGTTGCTACTAAGGGTGGCCCAACCAGTTATTAGGATTAGGGAGCAATCACTTTTCCACACAGGGTCATGTAGGTTTGGATTTTTTCCCACTTAATCATAAACACCTTCATTTAAAAACTGCATTTTATGTTTACTTGTGTTATCTTTGTCTACTATTTAAATTTCTTTGATGATCTGAAACATTTAAGTGTGACAACCAAACACAAAAAAGGAAATCAGGAAGAAGGCAAACACTTTTCACTCCACTCTACAATTCACAAAATTAGGACTAAGCATGTGTCTCACCAGCATCTCGAGTGACAGATCTTACAAAAAAGGGGTTGTTTTTTAAAATACCCAAAAGAGCAATAACTTAAGAGTGAGGACAACTCACGTCTAAGATATACATCGTATTCAGCAGATGAAAGGAAACTGTTGATGCTCACTGTTTAGATCAGTCCATTTTAGACAGCGACTGAGGGACTAAAAAGAATTGCCTAAATAAGGAGTAAAAAGCTTAAAACCCTTACTTTAATATTACAGAATTCATGTACAGAAACCTGTATTCAGTCATACAAGAATATAATTGCGATTCGCAGATTTGGCACTGGAAATTACAAATTAGACAACATGATCACAGATTTCCATGACAGGCCTGTTTCTGTTCAGCTTCCATACTTTTTAGAAGTACATGTAATAGTCATGTTGTCATGTAAGACGTATATGTAATAATCAAAGAGGCTGGATCAATGTTCCCTCTAATTTTCCATGTGTCTGAGCGAACGCACAAACTCCCTGAGCGATCCCTTGGCCCACTGTGAGCAACAGCAGACGTGTGCACTGTGGTCACGCCAGCATCGAATCCATCCAAGTTACATGGTTTATTAAAATAATCAAATTACAGCATTTACATTTATGTTAGACTACTTTTAATTAACTGCTTTAGCACTCTGTCTGCAAAATACAGTATATAATGACCAATGCTGGGCAATTAATTATATAGTTACTTCTTCAAAAAAGTAACTGAGTTTTGTAAACAACAAAGTTTTTTGCAGCTATTTACCTAAAAATGCAGCCAAGGCGTTTTTTTAAATAAACATTTCAAACTATTTACAGAACAATCAGCTGTTCTGCATCAAATTTGATGCCACACAAATTATTTGTGCCACTCCAAAAAATAATTTCTGTCCACTATGAGATAAAGGAGAACAACAGTCTGATACCTGCAGGCCTGACAACAGGAGATGTATCACTCCTGTAACACCTGTAACATTCAGCAGTGGCCTCATTGTTCTGACACACACAACAAAACTACTGACTACACTACACACTAACTACACAAGATTTGCGCTAAACGTCGCAAATCTCTCACATCTCAAAACATTCCCAAAACTTTTCCCCTTCCTAAACAACTGTTGCCATATCATTTTTTGATTGGTTGACATGGTACATTTTTTGACCAATAGGAAAGGGTGTGGTTTTTTTGGTTTTTGCTTTTCTCACAGGCGGAGAGTGCTTTCGAGCGTTTTCCTTATAAAACGCAGTTTTTACCGTTTCTTCCCGCAGTAAATATAAGCAACGATAGAATTCAGGAAGAAAACCAAACATTTCATATATTTTTATCATAACTCTGGTTTTACGTGGCCTATCAACACAATTAAAAACTGGTATAAAGTCCACACTTTTTCCGTCAGTACTTCCGTCTGTCCTGTTCACATCTCCAATGGTTGTACACGTTGTCATTAACGTGGCTTCACTCCACATCAACCACGCCGCTTTGCTAGCTAAAACACCGGTGTCGGCACATAAGGACCCTGTCATAGCCTGTCAACGACGTTGATTAGCTGCGTATATACGAATGTGAATCGCATTATTGGCTGGACTATGGGATAAGGTGACATCGTTCTAATCCCATACAGGAGCAGCCAGTCACTTACTGACTAACACTGTAAAACAGAATTGTTAAAGTTTTAATTTTAATTTCAATTCAGGTTAGATTTTTTTTGTGCGCAACGCAGATTCTCTTTGCCTGCAGTGCGCAATTGCGCAGGCGCGCAGCTTAGAGGAAACATTGGGCTGGATGCTAAAATTACTAGTATTTCCAAACAGAATAAATGATAACACAATTAAATATCTGCGATATTAACAATCAAAATAACACAGAAATGATACAACTGATGAAGAAATTTCATTTATTCCTATTTTAAGGTTAAAACTGTTGTATTTTTTGCAAAAATATGTTATATTTAATATGTATTATCTGAATATTAATTTTGAAAATATGTACGTAAGCACACTTCCTTTCCAAAACAAAAACATAATGATACAAACAATGATGCAAATCTGAACATGTTTAGATTTTCTTGCATTGTTACGGTTGAAGCAGTGGTCAAATGACACTGATTAAACACTTCTGACTAATTAACACTGTGAAAAATGGAAAATGGCATCAAACTATCCAAGCGTAAAAAATGTGTTATTCTAAGCAAAAAGGAGTTTTCTATCCCTCAAGCTATTTCTAGGACATAGCTGATTAACTGAAGGATATTAAATTGGCAATCCAAAGCCCTCTAAAGCAATCTACAGGAACTCTCCCCTGTTTCCAAAGCACTTTAATGAAGATGAAAAGTGACCAACAAATTAAAAAGAAAGAAAAAACTGTTCAGGCATGATTCATTCAAGATAGTCTGACTAAAATCAGCAAAAGTATTGTTGAGGAAAAGATATCAAGTGGTGGCCTCAGAAACACAAGATTTTATCAGTGAGAGCCTGTTTTACCAACTATACCCTGGGATACTTACACTGACCCAACTACACAGTCACCATAGGGAAGAGTTGCCCAAGAGCATAATGAACTCAAACCTTACAAGAACTTGAAAACCGAACCACAGGCATGTCACCTCAACCCACTTGAGGGGAGGTCTTTTTGGTTGTGGAAAAATTCAACTTTAATGATACATTTAAACACTGAAATATGTAAGTACTCCTAACATCACGAGAACCTCTGCAGGACATTGTCACATCATGCTGGAATATTGCATAGTGGTTATAGGTCCAGTTTGCCAGTTTGACTGATATCAAGGTACTCCAATAAACAGATATATATGAATGATCATCCACCAGTCCAGTCAATTGTATGATTCTACAGAAAATCAATTTTTAGAATTTTTTTTCCTATCCACTCATTGACTCAAATATATTTCTCCACCACTGAACTACCAGCAACTATGGCCTGGGCATATTTGATTATATGATACAAGGCCTTATATTACATATGGTGATGTGATCACTTGGTGATTGGTGGATAGGTAAACTGGACAAACGGCAATGGTGGTTTTAAATATTTCCTACTATATTTCTTTTTCTCTATATACATTATTTAAATTGCTGTAAACATGTTACAGTATACACATGGTAGAAAAGCATGTGAAACAGAGGGCAACCCCGTTTGGTTGCTTTAAACAAAACATTCTGCTAGTTGAATATTTGGTTGATAATTTATTCAAAATGTAACACAAATAATGTGACAGCCTAAAGCATAAGCATGTGCACACCCTTGTTTTCATCACGGTAGCTCAATGTTCACACCATGTTTAGCTATGTGTTGCTTTGAGTCACGGAAAATGTGCTTAATGTAGTGTCTGCAATCTAATAAATATTAGCACTGAGGGGGTTTCTATGACCCTGCACATTTGCAAACAAAAAATAATATATAACAAATGTCTACAAAGAAGAAAACACCACAAATCAGGCCTGGTCTACGACTGAGCTATAAGTTTGTGAACTTGGTACCTTTGGTCAGACCGATCACAATTCCCATCTCTTCTTGTTTCTCATGGACACCAATAAAAAGACTGATTATAAATATGCACAAACACACTTCGGGTCCCTCCAAAGAGAGATGAGTGTCAACACAGACCCAACGCGGATCGATAGATTTCCTCTTAAGTACATTCAATCTGTGCGTGCCCAGAAATTCATATGCAGGGCAGCGAAAAGAGTCAAGAGAGGCTACATACAAATGATGTGTAATCAATATTATTACAACATAACTGTAAATTGAGTGATTTCCAAATTAGATTCATACGAGCAAACTAGATTTATGCAATGAATATAATGCCAAACTAAAAGACCGCAACATATTCAGATATTATTTTTAAAATAGCAATTTGTATTTATTTCAATAAAACACTTTAAAATGACTCAGTATATAAAATCCTCACATGTGGAATAACACATTTAAAAGGTCCATGAGGAATTCGGGCTTGTAAACACAAAACATGTCTTTTCCAATAAATCATTAAGTTCTTCATCATATGAAAATATACACACACGAAAAACACACAACCATGCAACACTTCTGTACTGTGGGTCTGACTGGAAGGCCCGTCTGACCTTCAGTCACATCACTCCCTCCCCTATCCTACTCCATCATCCACTCCCCCCTGGCTGTCTGCCTCCACAGTAAACCTCCCCACCCACCACTACACAGTAAAAGATTCTGGGGCACATGTCAGGAAAAGCAACTTGAGAAATTAAATGATGAATGTGGAAGGAGAGGGAGAAATGCGAGAGCTCGTGTGGTGAGACTGAATTAAGGAGAGAGAAAAATTTGCTGGAAAAAGAAGAAGAGGGGAAACATTTTAGTTTAGGGATAACAGATAGATTTGTTGATAGAAATCCATTTACTCCATAAAAAATTCTGTTCTTCTGAATTTTCACATGAAAGACATTTAAGGATTCAAACGGTACACAGAGTACGCAATTATTAGTTTAATCGGCTAACAAGTAAATATGTGTGATGCCACTTCACAATTTCATTTAAGTCCTCTGATATTTACATAAATTTATGTATTCAGCAGCTTTCGCAAAAATTTCTAAACTTTACTAACAAACATTTTTATATATCAAGAAGCTTCACACACGCATTCAGTCTCCACCACACACACATTATCACACTGCAGCCTATGCACAAACACCACACACAGAGTTTAATTGCAGTAATTAAGCAGCTTAGTTTAGAGCAACAACTGTTGATGTGATGCGTGGGTGTCTTGGCAGGTAGCATCATCATCACGGATTAACCCAACACACACACACACACACACACACACGTAATATGCAAATATCTCTCAAGCATGTTTACACCAATTACATGTATGTGTGCATGCTGCACATGCATGTTTGGTGTACGTGTGTGTGTGTCGCGTGCATAAGTGAATATACATGCATAGCTTTAATTAATAGCCTACACAATCCTTTAAAAAACAACAACACATCAGCTTTAACCTACTTTTGAATAGTTTCCGAACTGCAGGCATGACCTTCTGTGCACGTCTATGCATAACACAGAGCGTCTCAATACATCAAAGCTTGTTTGTATGTGCACACATATGCGCACACGTGATGTCACGGAAGATATGGGTCAGACACACTATGGATATATCAAAAGTAATTGGCAAGGGAGCTCCAAGTATAATGTTTATGTGCCTATTGCGTCTATGTGTGTGACTGTAACAGTGTGTGTATATGAATACAAACAGAGTAATGGGGGAAAGATGACACATATGCACGCTTGTCTTCTGTGTGTGTGTCTGTGTGTACTTGTAGAAGCTGCCTGTTTTCCAAGATGATGAATGACTACACATGAGAGGATTGGGACCAAAAGCAGCCCTTTAACTGCCTTAAGTGCTTCACGACAGTGTTGCTTCCACTAAAATACGAGGAGTTCAGTGAATTAATGGGCAGAGAAAGATGGAGGTGGGAACTATCTGAGGATTTTTTTTTTTTGCTGAAGTTTCATAATCATGTAGCATTAGAACATAAATGTACCAAGGGGACAAGATTTAAAGACCACAAAAAAGAAATATGTTAATGAGTTAGCAATCAATCACAAGTAACTCATAAAAGTTTCATGCAGCCTGACAGCCAGTACGAATGTTTAAATGTTCAAAAAGTAATGACACAAAAATAATTTAAACATTTGATGTTTGAATGAATGGAAAAATATCCTGACACCTGTGCAATTTAGATATTCTTTTGCATTGTTCTCCTATTTTCCTGTTATTGACACCCAATTACAATTTGGCACGAGGAAAAATGTGTAAAGGGCATCTGTGAGCAATGTATAATATGAGAAATTACATCTAATACCAAAATAACAAACATGTACAATGAGTGTCTTATATTTCGTTTTCATATGGTTGCAATGGAGCGCATGAGCCTTAACAAGACAGTGATGCAAGAAGCCCAACAACTGATATACTTTAGGTAAGACTCAAAACGTCTGTTTGCATGATTGTTAAACAAATATGTAAGACTGCGTTCTTCCATTTGCGCAACATCTCTAAAATTAGAAATATCCTGTCTCAGAGTGACGCTGAAAAACTAGTTCATGCATTTATTACTTCCAGGCTGGACTACTGCAATTCATTATTATCAGGATGTCCAAAAAACTCACTGAAAAGCCTTCAGTTAATCCAAAATGCTGCAGCAAGAGTACTGACAGGGACTAGAAAGAGAGAGCATATTTCTCCTGTTTTGGCTTCCCTTCATTGGCTTCCTGTTAAATCCAGAATTGAATTCAAAATCCTGCTCCTCACATACAAGGTCTTAAATAATCAGGCCCCATCTTATCTTAATGACCTTGTAGTACCATATCACCCTATTAGAGCACTTCGCTCTCGCTCTGCAGGCCTACTTGTTGTTCCTAGAGTATTTAAAAGTAGAATGGGAGGGAGAGCCTTCAGTTTTCAGGCCCCTCTTCTGTGGAACCAGCTTCCAGTTTGGATTCAGGAGACAGACACTATCTCTACTTTTAAGATTAGGCTTAAAACCTTCCTTTTTGCTAAAGCATATAGTTAGGGCTGGACCAGGTGACCCTGAATCCTCCCTTAGTTATGCTGCAATAGATGTAGGCTGCCGGGGGATTCCCATGATGCATTGAGTTTTTCCTTTCCAGTCACCTTTCTCACTCACTATGTATTAACAGACCTCTCTGTATTGAATCGTATCTGTTATTAATCTCTGTCTCTCTTCCACAGCATGTCTTTATCCTGTCTTCCTTCTCTCACCCCAACCGGTCGCAGCAGATGGCCGCCCCTCCCTGAGCCTGGTTCTGCCGGAGGTTTCTTCCTGTTAAAAGGGAGTTTTTCCTTCCCACTGTCGCCAAAGTGCTTGCTCATAGGGGGTCATATGATTGTTGGGCTTTTCTCTGTATCTATGAAGCGCCTTGAGGCGACATTTGTTGTGATTTGGCGCTATATAAATAAAATTGAATTGAATTGAATTGAATGATTGTGACAAACAATAATGTCATTCCTTCAACAGTGAACTCTACACACAGTAGTTTGTGAGAGTCAGGAAGCAATTTTCTTGGTATGTTCTCAAGGCAGGGTTATACATTCAATTAAGTCATTGTCAGCCCTCTTATAATACCAAAATATATATTTAAGCATGTTACTACTAACTATGTCATTGTATAAAACCCCACGTGCTGCAGGGGTAGATGTAATTTCTGTCAGAGACTCCAAGAACTGCAAAACAATAAGACCATTAGACAGACAGACAGACACACACACACACACACACACACACACACGTTTTACACATGAGAATAACATATGGAAATTTGTCCTTATTAAAAAGTCATTGAGGTTTGTACTGGTTAATATCAGCTGTCAAGAAGTTAGCATAATGGACAAACATACACACGCATAAATATGTACAATCACATATACTGTATATACATATGGTCATACAGGACAGAGTGACATACAAACACACCAGACTTTTTACAGCTGTGTTATTAATCAGACATAATAAGGCTTAATTCCATTCATTTCAACGGTGCTGACCTAATTTCTTGGTTTGTGTGTGTGCGTGTGTGCATGTGCGGGCATTAATGTGATAAATAATTATAGGTCCGGTCAGTATTTATGCTAATATATTCATGACACCTGCAGGCATGATGTTTGTGTTTGTTAATTTATTTAGCCAGTTTATGCGGTGTGTGTGTGTGTGTGTGTGTCGTGCGCGCCTTTGGAATTAGTTACTGTAGCAAGCCCAAAAGAACTTTGCACTCTGTGTGACCCTGTGTGAGTGTTAATTAATAAAGCAACTCTAATAAGTATTCAGTGCATTTGCAGCTGTGTTTTAAATATTTGCAAATGTATTACTGCGTTATTCTGTGTCATATGTGTTAACTGAGCGCTATTGCACAATATTATGTTATATAAATACTTCATGAGGCACCGGTTCTGTATTAAAGCCGTTAGAAGCTGAGGTCCATACAACAGAAAGAAATGTATAGTTCAATAACTCTATTCTCAAAGAACCTGTCATGGGCTGGGTCTGTGACCCAGTGTTTGAGTTTTTATATATTTTGATATTCATTTGTGCCCTAGTTTAGTTCATCTAGTTAATTTCGAGGTTGCTGTTTAGTCCTTTGTTTCTTAGTTGTTTATGTCATCTCCTCGTGCATCATGTCTATGTGGTTATGTTCAGTTCAGGTCACATCTAATCCCCATGTTTCCTATTTTACTTTGAAAGTCTGTGTCTAATGTCAGTGTATGTAGTTTCACTTTCCCTGTCCTGTCATTAGGTTCATGTGTATCAGCTGTTCCCCCTCATGTGTTTCCACTTCCCTTGATCGTCCCTTATGTGTATTTAGTCTCTGTGTTTTCTTCAGTCTGTGTCGCGTCGTCTGTGTTCCCACCTTCCATGTTTTCACGGCCAGTCTTTGCAGTCATCGTCATAGTTCTCTGAGTCTCCATAATTTATCACAGTATTAGTTTCCCAGTTTAGTTATAGTTTAGTTTAGTCACGGTATTTCTGCTTTGTTTGAACTCTATGTCATCAGCCATAATAAAGGCTCGCTTTTAGTTTAAGTTCACTCCCGTCTACTCACTTGTGTTCGCACCGGGGTCCACCACACACACCACCGCACGACCGGTCTCCACAGACCGTGACAGTACCAAGGCCATAATGTGCTTTTTGGGCAGTCAAAGGCAGGAACTGACTGGTCCCAGTAAGAATAGACAGTGAAAACCAAAGGCCAAAGCTTTTCAGGGAACAAACTTCAATCACAGCCACATGTTTGAACATGCATAGACATTATTGTTTGCATCTTTTTTGTCCACAACTTATGCTGCATAAGTATAGCCATAGTTTGCAGAGAGATTACATTGGCAGACAAGGATATACATAAAAAGTAAAGTGCACAGGAACGGGTCTGATTTACAGTTCTTAGAAACCTGCAACCCAACTGAAAAAATAGAAAATGTAAAAAATAAAATAAAACATTTGAAAGTTTTGTTTTTTGTTCACCTGTTAACCCTGAGGGGTGTTTCTGAGGTCCCTGCTTGGAAATGAAATGCCCAGACAAACTATCTCAGTATCAAAATACAGCTGCAACTTCATCAGTTTATCAGAGTTATAAGCATCACAGCAGATGCCTTTGTGTCAAAGTAACTGAGGATAAAACACAGAAAAATATAAAGGAGCTTTTTCTTATATATCTGTGAAGGTTCTCAGTCATCCAGGTCATCGTAGTCTAAGGAGCTTGGAAAGAAAAGCGTCTGGACTTGTTTAAGTGTCTTGAAGACGTTTCACCTCTCATCCGAGAAGCTTCTTCAGTTCTAAGGGTCAAATGGTGGGGAGTCCCAGATTTAAACCCAGTAGGAGTTTCCCCCCAAAGAGGGACAAAGGACCCCCTGATGATCCTCTAATCGCCTGAGCCAAGGTGTGAAATTGGGTGTGGGTCCCAAACAGCCAAGGTTTCGGGTGAGCTCATTGGGAAACCTGGCCCCACCCTATTATGTGATTTCCTGAGGTCAGATGGCCCAGGATGTGAGTGGGCGTTAAGGCGTCTGGGAAGGGATCTCAAAACTGGATTATAGATGGCAGAGAGTTGGTGTCGTAAACCACCGCCTCTGTTCAAAGATGGTCGCTCACAGTGGACATAAATGGCTTCTTTCACTCCTCTTTCAAACCATCTGTCCTCTCTGTCCAAAATGTGAACGTTGGCATCATCGAAAGAGTGACCTTTGACCTTTAGATGCAGATGAACTGCTGAGTCTTGTCCCCTGGAGGTGGCTCTTCTATGTTGGGCCATGTGCTTGTGAAGTGGCTGTTTGGTCTCTCCAATGTAGAGATCTGGGCATTCCTCGCTGCACTGTACAGCATACACCACATTGTTAAGTTTGTGTTTTGGAGTTTTGTGTTTGGGATGAACCAGTTTCTGTCTGAGTTTGTTGCTGGGTCTGAAGTACACTGGGATGTCATGCTTGGAGAAAACTTTCCTGAGTTTCTCTGATACACCGGCTACATAGGGGATGACAATATTGTTGCGTCTGTCTTTCTTTTCCTCCCTCGCTGGTGTCTTTTTTTTAAGCATTTTGTAATTTTTTTGGTATTGAATGGCAGAAATGAGGTTTTCTTGTCTGAGGTCATTTTGGTGGGGGAAAAAAGACAACATTCGGCCAACAACATTAATTGGTGCATAATTAATTGTTGGATCCAGAAATTGTTTGCTGTGAGTTGCATCTCAGATAGAGCTCATTGCAACAAAGGCTACTACTGCAGAAAACTAAACGTCTAGAAGCAAAGTAAAACAAACATCTTGCTACATACAGTTTTAGCTACTAGGCAAGTAGCTTTACAGTTAAATTGTCCCCCCCCACCCAAATACACACAGACACAAAAACATGCAACGGGGGGTCGAAGGGAATCAGGCACAGGGCTTTCTGCAAAGTGACAGATGTGGCGACAGGCTGTCCAGTCAAGCAGAAACGCTCAACAACTTGTTTAGCCGAAGACCTGGAGTGACAGTGACTGTGGCTAGAGAGAGAAACGTGTCAGGACAGACAGAAACACACATAGGAGAGGAAAGCATACAAAATACCGTTACTCCACTATTGGAGTCAAGAAACACAAACTTTGTCTTAAACATACTTTTTGCTATTAGCAAAAAATGATCCAGTCTCTACTCACTGCACACCAGAAGGTCAACCTCCTCCCTTCTTCCTGTTCAAGTCCATCTTAACCTCTTCTAATCATCTAGCCCAGTGGTTCAAGGTTTCAAATTTGGTGCAAGGGCAAGTGGGGGTACATCCAGATGTGCATTGGGAATTTACGTCATCCAGGCCTTTTCATTTAAATGCACAAAAAATTTAAGAATGAAATTTCCAGTTTACTGTGTTAGTACAAATCAGATAGTCTGGATCAAAGCCCCAGTCAAGAGGAACTACTACCAGTCCAATAACTTCAGCCGTAGCCAGTATTTCAGCACTTTTTAGTAGAAGAATTTTTCTGTGATGTTAACTAATTCAAAAACAATGCATCAAACAAACTTGGACACCAAATCTCTCTTCTGAGGGAAACTTTGTCTACTATAAAATAGCCTGGGACCCAGGGTCTACTGGATTGGGCAAAAGCAATAAGGGGATGAATGCAAGTTGTATGCTACTGAAGCTTAATGCACAGGGAAAAAAGTTAAGGTGACCTGCTCAAAAGTGTCTTTATCTGTAATATAAATATAGATAAAATAATGACATTCAAGATGACATAACACCAGTTATATGTAGATACACATGTAGGTTTGCCTTGAAATTATGGCGTGCTCCTGGATAAAAATTTAAAAACCACTGCCGTAGCAGCACCACTAGATAGCCAGCTAAGGCGAAAGGTTGCTTTTTGCTACCAAAATTCCTTAAATGGTTAAGGTCTCAGGATCTGTCTCAGAGTGGAGCCAAGTATATTGACTACATTTTGGGGCCCTCTTTCCAAACTCAAAAGATTTATTTATGCTTTATCTGATTTAGGCCTCACATCAAATAAAGTGACAGCTTTCAGAGAAGACAAAGTACTATCCTGTGGATAGGTTGTTACACTACGGAGAATTAGAAAGTCTCATATGTGGCCTTATTGTTGCGAGGCTAGCAGTTGGTTTCTATCTGTTTACAGCAGGTCTAATCAGCACTAAAAGGGTATGAGCCGCCTTGTGAAGGCTTCGATAATGTCTTTTATACTCAGAGAGGGAAAAAAATTATGATAAGGAGAAAATCAGCTGTCACTGATGATTAGCATTTTTTACCGTTTTTAGCAAAAAGACAAAACTTAACTGCTTTTTTTTTCCAAAATGACACTGGTTTGCTGACTGCTTTTAATTATCCTACTGGATATTTTAATCGAATAATTTTATATGTAAATAAAACCTCTGTTTTTCTTGTTACTATGCAACATTTGATAGTTTGGGGCTTCTTCTGAACTTTTTTTTAAAAAATGCTTTGGAGTCATGCATTTGGGTCCGAGTCATGAAAGCCCAATAGCAATAACTCCATATAAAGCAATATCCCCTAAGTGAAGCAATGTTCTCTTGATTAACACAAAGTTATGTGCTAAAATGTGCTTCTGTTTGGCAAGAGTAATGAGATCACAAGAACTACTGAGGCTAAATACTGCACTGCCACCAGAGGCAGGCAAAGATAAACACACAGTTGCATGCTGAAGACATGTCCTGACATGTACAGAGCTTGTGTTTGTGTGTTTGCAACCCATGCAATTCAAAAGGATTCTCTTTTCTTCCTTGCCAATGGAAACTGCTCTCACTGGCTAAGCTGCAGGAAGTGATAGTGTATTCCATAAGATCAAACAATTTTAAGCGCTTCTGTCTTATATTCCATCGTCTCCCCTTATCATTTTTCTTTTTAATGATTCATATCTCTTCTTGCCGTTATACATCGCTGAAAGCTCTTCTCTTCTTTTCACGTTTATCTTTCTATCACTTTCTCCAGCAATTTGCTTACTCTTTTCAGCCACTTTAAGTATTCAATAGCATCGCCTAATGTGCAGTCATTCCTGCCCACCCTGTCAAAATAGAGTCCCATGCAAAAATCCTCTTTTAATATTATAATGCTCTAAAACATTCAAATCCATATCATATACCACAGTATTCATTCAGTATACCTATACTGAATATATTATACCTTTACCTCACCAATCAAAAACTGACATTAACTGGAATAAAACAAGCATCAAGAAAGCTAATGTATAGTTAGTGCTCTGAGTCAAAGATCTAAGTAAATATCCAAATAAGTATGTTTTGTAAAATGGAACTTCTTATCACTCAAAGAAATAATACAGTTTAACTAAAAGATGACTTTCGAAATGCCCTTTTTGTCTGTACTAACTGACATCACGTGGTTTATGTTTGTTTGGCGGTGAACTACTGAAGTTCCATCATATTAAAGTCGAAAAATTATTTTTTTTAAACTCCCAGTGTCAGAAAGATAAATTATCACTGCTATTCTGTGCATCACCAAACAGAAAAAAATGTTTGCACTACAACTGCTGTGGTTTAATGTTCAGGTTAAAGTAAATTATTGGTAATAGATAGTCATCAAATCCATGATTTTATTAAAAAAAAAAAAAAAACATTTTATAACGAATAGTGCAGAAGAATTCTTCAACCTTAGTCTCAAAAAATAAGTCTGTTTTTCATCAAAAGAAAGCCTGCTTGGTTTAGTCATCAATGGCACCTCCCCACCCACTTCTATGATTTGCATACTGTGCACGAACATGCCATCTGATAACACCAAACATTAAATATTCACAACGAGCAGGCAAGAGCTCATTATTTGAGCAGCATATTGGTTGCAGGTTGGGTTGCCTTGAACCATCACAGGATTTAAGAAATAACCTAAAAAATCTAACTAGAATACACTTCTTTTTTAAACTGTTTACAATTTAAAGCTCTTTAATGACTTTGTGTTACCTTTCATTTTCGAACCTTAGTACAATAAGTGTGGTGAACAGACCTGTGCTTTTTGCCCCGTGTCAAAACTTACTCTTTCAACTGGCGTCTTGCTGCAGTTTGTTCGGACAAAGTAATTCCGATGGTGAGCAAAAGAACTGAATCAATGTCCTTTTCCTTTTTTAAACCTTTCTTTAAATACAAATGAAAACACTTCGATGCGATTACGAGTCTCTTGCTAGCACATAGTCTGACATAAGCAAGTGAACTAGCAGTGAAATGCAGTGGTTGTTTTGACAGTGAAGTCGGATGACTCATCAACTAATTTAGTTCAGTTCAAATAAACTATAGGTATAAAAATGCCCTCAGAATTAGCTGGCTGTGTTATGTCCAGGTTCTACCACCATTCAAAGCATAAATTTGATGGATTGTATCTAACTGCGTTGCCATAAAGCATGGCTTGACGAATGTGTAAAGCCACTGCCAGTATTGCTGGTAGGAATGTTGTTGACTCTTCATTGAACAGGAATGCTACAATTTAAATTTGATCAAGTGTTTTTGATGCTAAAATGACAGCTCAGACATAAACCTGAGGGATGAAGATTGAGTACAAAATGATGATCAAGTTTTCTGCCTTTTTCTATCTGCCAAACAATGACACATCCAACAGAAGCTGCTTTGGAAAAGTAAATGCGATGGAGTAAATATTTTTGAACTGCAGTGGGACAAAACAAAGGTTGTTTATCGAGGGGCAATGCCATGTACAACCTGAAGCACAAAGAGTTTGAGCTAAAACCGTTTGAGGGAACATTTCCTAGAGGACACATTCAGTAGTTTCCAGCATTTGCAAAATATTTCTGTGAGCAAGCTTCTGTTATGTTTGCGTAAGTATGTGCATCAGCTGTCTACCCTGTAGCCCCTTCATGTCACCCAACACCAGGAGCTCGTGGCTATAACAACGGGCAGCCCACTATGTGAGAACTGCTTCCTGCAGGGGGTGTGAAGAGACCCCCTGATGGTATCAAAATATATTTTAGAGAAGGACAAACACAAACGTATGCACAAATACACAAAAACTACACTAGGTTATAAAAAATAAAATAAAATAAATTCCACTTAGAAGATGTGGGTGTACTTTTGTAGAATAACCGTACGTGAGGACATGTTTGCCAAATAAAGGCACTTTTTAAACTTCTTTTGATTCCTAAAGAAAAAAAAATGAATATGACACAAATAAGTCTACACCAGTTTACTGATAAAACTATTCTTATTTTGCACGATTTGAGCAGCTTGACAGAAGTAGTTAGATAAAATTAATAAGTGATTGAATGTATGAATATGTTTGTTATATGTGAGCCTGAAGCCATTAAATTTAATGTAACAGCACTAAAACAGCTAAAATCGTGATTAATAAATTATATCGCAAATCCACAACACAACTTCATCCCAATATGGATCATTTAAAATTAATTTAAAACTGAAGGCCAAATAAACAAACTTCAGGGCTAACATTTCTCTCTTGGTTTTTCCTCATTCCTTAAGCTAAATGGGAAACAAATAAGTTGCTGATGATGTGTCCCTTTAGGAATAAATTGGGTTTTAGGCTTTTCATAAGCAATGTTAATACACATAAGTTAACACAGGTTGGAAATTAGGCAGTAAACTCTGATACCAATAAACAACAAGACTAAAAAACCAAAAAGGTTATAGTTGTCAAGTGAGAACACAATCTTAAAAATTGTTAAAAAAAAAAAAAAAGTTTAAAAAAGGGGGGGAAAAAAGACTCTGAGACAAAGAAATGTACACAACAAATCGACAACGGGACACGAGGAAGACTGTGCCAGTGACTGATGAAGAGGAAAGATCAAAGAAGTTGTAATGACAGGGTGAGAGAGCAGAGTCGGTAAAGAAAAAGACGAGTAAACAGAGCCATTAGTGAGTGTGAAGTGATGGAACGATCCAGGCAGAAAAACAGCTGCAGACATCATTTCTCTGTCTTTCACACGTAATGAGTTGCACTGATCACAAAACATGATGTGGGTTCCATGTTAATTACAGGTAAACTACCAATTAATTGTGATGTGTTAAGTGGATGGATGTGTGAAGTGTGTATGGAAAAAGGTAGGAGGCCAATAACCTGCTTTGGAAACCAAAAACTTCTGTTTGCACTTCTGCAGACAGACCGTTTATATTTTTTGTGGGCCATGGGGAGGAAAAAATGCAGTGAAGTTAAATCCTGAAGTTGGAGTCTGTCAGTTGCCTAATAGCTATAATGGGAAATATGAGTAAAATGCATACATGTAAAGAATCTTTCCACATTTTAAAAAGTGTTGAATATGCTAAACTAAGCAGTTTAGCATATTTCAGCTTTTTGGTTTTACATCACTGAGAATCTCATCTGTGCTTTTTGCAGATGATGTGGTACTGTTGCATTCATTGGGTGGCGGCCTCCAGCTCGTACTGCAGAGGTTCGCAAAGAGTGTGAAGTGGCAGAAATAAGGATCGGCACCTCCGAGCCTGAGGTCATATTCCTCGACTGGAAAAGGGAGTTTAAATATGTCAGGGTCTTGTCGATGAGTGAGGCGAGTGGGATACTGACAGACTGATTGGGTCTGTCGCTTTGAAGACGGAGCTTAGCGTAAAAGTGAAGCTGTCGGTTTACCGGTTGATGGACGTCCCTATCATCACCTATGGTTCTGAGCTTTGTGTTGTTACTGAAAAATGAGATCCTGGAATTTAGTATTTTTAGTTCTGTTCAGTCATTAAAGAGGGCCTACTCGTCCACATTAAAAGGACCCAGTAGAGGTTGTTTAGGCATTTGAGAAGGATGCCTCCTGGGTGCTTACTGGGAGAGGTGTTCTGGGTATGTCCTATTTAGAGGAGGCCAAGAGGCAAACATAGGACATTCTAGAGCAGTGGTGTCCAAACCCAGGCCTCAAGGGCCAGTGTCCTGCAGGTTTTAGATGTGTCCTTGATCCATCACAGCTGATTCAAATGGCTAAATTACCTCCTCAACATGTCTTGAAGTTCTCCAGAGGCCTGGTAATGAACTAATCATTTGATTCAGGTGTGTAGACCCAGGGTGAGATCTAAAACCTGCAAGACACCGGCCCTCGAGGCCTGGAGTTGGCCAAGCCTGTCCTAGAGAGATTACATCTCTTGGTTGGCCTGGGAACACCTCAGTGCTCTGCCGAACAAGCTGCGGATGTGGCTGGGAAGATATGTCTGGGCTTTTCTGCTTAGGCTGCTGTCCCCATAAACCTGAAGCAGAGGTGGGTGGATGGATGGAAAAACCAAACCACTTACAAGCTACAGAACCAGAAGACTTCCCTGTTGACCTGGTGGAAACCAAAGTTCAAGTTTAAGGACCAGTAAATTTTCAATTTGATATCCATTAAGGCAAAACACATTGCTTATTTAAAAAAAAAAAAAAAAAAAAAAATTAAACTCAAAAACACAAGCCACAATCTGATAATGATGTATTTATTCACATATTTGTTTTTGTGTACAGAACAGGAAGTCGTGGGTCCAATATCAGGTGGCTATGCTGGAAGCCCTAAATAACAGAGTCAGGGGACTAGCTAATGATTTCCCAGACTTATGCTTGCTTTACTGTTGTGTTTTATGAAGACAGATGTTATATGACAAGCTGTTCTTCAGTTTAATTATCATAAAGTAAGAAAAAAGGCTTCTCTCCACTTGAAAATTATAAACAATAAAGATGGAAAGGGAAAGTGCTTATTGCAATTAAAAACACCCTAAATTAATCTGTTGCTGTGCTGCTATAAACAACTTCGTACTCAACTTTCACTCATCTTAAGCGCTCTTCCCACACAGAAATCCATCTGACACAAATATGCCACACGGTAAAAACTTTAAGCCCTCAGGATGTCGAAAAGGCTTTTTGTTTTTGTGACACTCACAAAAAGCTTACAAAGGAACTGTGTAGATTAAACAGCCCAATTAATCTCAGATTCTTCTGCCTTTAAACCTCCGAGACAAGACTTCAAAGCAGACAAACTTGAGGACTTGAGCCACTTGCGGCTTTTTCCTTTGTTTCGTTTCGGGACTATGGACACAACCTTGTGGTTTTTACAGCTTTCCAGTAACACTCAACTGAAAAATGATTTTTTCCCCCCCTTTAATTAAATCTCAGGTATGACACTAGGTAACAGGCATGATCTGGACTCAACTGATCATGTAAATCAGTATCCACCATCATACATGACTGTTTTTCATAACTCCTTTTACCAGAACAGAGTGATGAAAGTATGAAAACAACAGCAGAATAAGTAATAAATTAACTAAAGTCATGCTGTGATATGATGTAATTAAAGGCTAAGGCCAAAAAAAAAACCCCAAAAAAATCAAACCAGTACTTTTTTGTTTTTATGCCACCATTACAGAGCTTGACTAAACATGAAAGATCACAAGGGAAATGAAAAGATGATTGCCCCCCACCCCAACCCAACCCACTGCCACCACGAGGAAACAAAATAAGAAAACATGAAAATAACTTCTTTAAGCGGGAAATCATTCTGAATATTTATAAGGCTACAATAACAAAGAAAGAGGGTGTCACGTTATTTGTTGTCTTTTGTGATTCACATGGACTAACAAGGAGGAAGTCTGCAAGTAAACAACATCAACAGTAGTGCGCTCAGCTGCTTGGGAAAGGGAACCCACACACATACAGAGAGAGGCACGGGCACATTTTTTTGGCGAGAAGGAACTAAAAGCCAAATGTGAGTCAGAGGACTTACAGCAGTTAAGACACAAGCTGACTCTCAGAGTGTGCGAGAGACAGTGTGGGCATGTGTGCAAAGCTCTACAGACAATAACAAGACCAGTGAAGCAAGCGCATGGTCTGCGGGCTAATCCAAGTGTCCTACTGCCACCTATTGATTGAGAAGGGAACTGCTCCCCCCTCCCCCCACACAGTCCTCCACAGCAGTTAAATACAGTAGAACACGCTGACTTCAAAGTGACAGAGAGTAAAAAATTAATTAATAAAAGACAGATTGAGCTGAGGAGGCATGGAGGGAAGATAAAGTGACATAAGAGGAAAGAGACGTGAGAAAAAGGAAAAGGAAAAAATAACATGCACTCAACTCTAGAATATAAATAATCTTGTATGAAAGTCTCATACAAGTATAGCAACAATTGTTGCCAGATTAAATTATAATGTACATTTAGTAGTACACAGAAGGATCATCAAGTGTAGTTTTTGCTTACTTTGTTGTGTTTTTTGTCAAAGTACGTTATGGTGAAGTGGAACAGGAAGAAGAGAGGTGTGGACACGAGTTCACAGAGTACAGAACAGATGGTGTCTGCTGGACTTACACAATCGCACATACACACTTGTGCACACAGATACACAACACGCTGGTGACATAATAGCAGCGTGCCAGGTGTGTGGTTGGTGGCCTGCAGTGTGGCATTGACTGCGAGTTTTGTGTGTATGTGCCCTCTTTGTGTGAAATGGGCCCCCTATTCACTACTCTCTGCTGCCAGCTTGGCACTAAATCACAGGACAAGATGCTACACACACACACACACACACACACACACACACACACACACACACACACACGCACACACACCACCCTCTGCTGTCTTTTTTGTCCAGACTAGGGAAAGAATTAAAAGAGGTCAAATAAGAATGCAGAGGCAACAACGCAAGTGAAGGACAACAGCAGTTTAGCTGCACCGGAAGAACAAAATGTCACAAAGATGTTTAATATGGTATCACAACAGAGATTTAAAAAAGTAGAAAAGAACCAATCCCTCGCCTTCTTCTTTCATTTCAGCAGCTTTCAACTCTTCTGGTGTGAGCGCACAGCGACACACTCCGATACACGCACAACACACAAACATGTCCACGATAATGAGCAGTTTTATTTTGCACATACAAATCATGATGTAATTGGCTCTTCACTATCTTATTCTAATATTCAAAAAAATGGATAAATAATCTTCTTTCATGGAATTTCTTTTACTGTTGGCCGTTACGACACCGATATGAAAATCAGTTCATTTTTAAAACAATAGTTTTTATTATTTCTCGTTTTTCTCGTTAACTCAGTTTCCCTGGGTCTTTTCCCAAATCTTCCTTTTTTCGGTACCAGTACTGGTTTTATTTCTTGTATTTATCCGCTTAAAGGCCGCTCCGTAAAAATATTGTCGGACATAAACCGGCCCGTGGCACAAAATAGTTTGGGGACCGCTGCTCTTGTGGACAAACTATGCAACATCAACGCTCATAACATTAAGAGTGTTTCTCCCGGATCATCCTTAAGCTGCGTTCACGCTGGAAGTGATTTGCAACAACGTGACAACCAGGCAAGAAAATGAAGCAACTACCAATGAGAGGGAAGGATACTGGTGATTGACATAAAGAAGTAAATACATCAAAGGGTCACCTAGACAGCCAGAGCCTGGAATATCTGCAAGCGGCAAGCCGTCAGCTTCAAAGTGACATGTGATGAACAAATTACGCCCATCGTGTACAGAGATTTACTTTCTTCATTTTCATTTATCGACTGTTATAAATTCAGATACCAATACATTAGGGGTGCAACGATAGTCGTATCGATATTGAACTGTTCATACAGTGCTTTCGGTTTGGTACACATGTGTATCGAACAATACTAAATTTTTAATTTATTTTATCAACTTTTCTTCTGACGATGCTGTCTGTGTTGAGTGCTCAGTGGATCTGCGTTCAACTACTCCGCCTAGGCTGCACTGTTGAGTGCAGATCCACTGAGCGCAGCGCAAGCTAGCTAAGCTTGTTGCAACATGTCAACTGCCTCAACGCTACCCGAAATTGAACCTCCCGCACCCTCATTCAGATCTGGCCTTTGGAACTATTTTGGTTTTCATGTGAAGTATGATCCTGAAGGTAAGCGTGTCATGGACTAAAGTAAAACAGTATGTCGGAAGTGCCACGCAATGCTCAATTACATGGTGGGAACTACTGCGTTAGCGCAGTTAGCTTGTTAATGTGTTGACGCCGTCCAGCCCCACGCACGGGGCGATCCGCGGTAACTTGTTAATGGAGATTTGCCGTGTTGTGGCGTTAACATCATTTCAGATTAACGCTGACAGCACTAGTGGGAACACAACGAATATGACTGCACATTTACTCCGACATCATCCTAGTGCAAAGACAAGTGGAAGCAAACAAAAATAACAAGCATGCATGCTACAAACTTTACCCGAGTCATTTAGACAGCCGTTAGCACATGATTCTCCTTATGGGGACCTGATATGTTTAATATGCTGCTGAGAATATAGCCCAGAAGAAGCGTGTAGTATAGCTTTTATTTTGGAAAGAGACATTTCTCTGTAATAAACTCTCTTTTCCAAAGATGAGGGATTCCTCGATCAGATAGATTTATTTTATTTTATTATTTTGTTTTTTCAGCAACATTACATTTAAAAACTGTACTTTTGAGTTAAAATATATATTTATCATTTTATAAATGACAAATTAAAAAGGCATGAACATTTTTTTGTATCAAAAATATATCGAACTGTGACACCAAAGTATCGAACCGAACCGTGAATTTTGTGTATCGTTGCACCCCTACAATACATGTGAAAGTAACTAATATCGGGCGATATAGATACACGAGGCTCTATTAATTACACCAAAATGTTACACAGATTAATTGAATTGACATACTGAGGCTAACTATATTTTTAACGAGGATTAGACCACTTTTCTATCAAATACTTTTTGTCATCAACAGAAAACAGCAGACAAATGTTAAGCATATTAAAACTGTTTGTTCCAAAGGAGTTGTTAGTTTGTCTTTTATTCGTGAAACCTGGTAAACAAACTCCTGATCTCCATGCAGAAGTAAAGATCTCCAATCAAAACCACAAATCTCACGAGGAGTCTCACACACTGCTTCATATGTACACTGAGAAGTATATAACAATGTCACAGAAGTGCAAAGGAGCTTTTCCTGATTTCGCCAGATTGATTAGTTTCCAATAGTCAAGCTCTCAGCATTTCCCCGTCTGCTGCACAGACCATTACACCGGATCTTTAAAAACTGTATTCCATACAGCCGAGATTTTCTACATCTGTGCTTTAATTTGCGTTTTGCTTCAGTTAAACATGCAAACAAACACCAAAACAGACCTGACAACAAATCAAATCGAGTAACTATTGTTATTAATTCTTCGTGTGTCGTTGTCTGAGCTCTAGTGCATGTGTTCATGTGAGATTGCAGTCTTTAATGAGTTTGCTTGCTCCACAACACCCAGAGTATGAGAAACTGTTGCCGGAGCCGGAACGATTACTCAGTAAGAGCACACACAGAGGAACCTCCACATCTCAGTGAAAAATATCAGCAAGCTATCGGCCTGATAGCGATTTAGAAAATCCATTTTTAGCTTCTGTGAGAGGGCTTTCTCTGTGAATAATGAATGCGAGTGCCTCCACACAGGAAATTTGTGTTACCGCTTGCATGCTCAGCAGTTTTCCACATGCTCTTTCTAATAGATGACTCTTTGGTGACTCAACTATGATCAATGCTCTCCCATCAATATTTCAGTCTTGCGGTTTGTTCACCTCCAGTGTGAGTTTTTATTTAATCTCACTACCTCCATCTACATGTTTACAATTTACATTACATACCCATCTGTATCTGTGCACATATTTCACATATATCATCCATTTTTGACCTTGTGAGTCTTAATTTATAGCTTTCTTTTGGTTTTCTCTGTAAAACGTTGCACTCACAACTCCACAGCCTTTGCAAGAAATGTATTGAGCCAAGCAGCAGAGCAAAGGTTCAATTCAAACGCACAAAACTTTAGCTTGAACACCTGACTTACATGGACCGCTCACCCATAGAGGATCGTTCCTGGCAAACTTTGGCAGCACTGTCTGTCCATGTGTCACATAGCTGCAGCGGCAGAGGTAAACATGAGCTGACACCTGTCACAGATGTTGGAGCTAGCCAACAACCTAGCCCACATATCTGCCCGTCTATCTGTGGCTATCTGTCATATGTCATCCAGCTGGAACCAAGGAACTAAGCAGTGCCATTTCTGCTAATATCTCTTTCAACACTGATGCCAGGAGTCATGTGGGGGGAAAGCAGATGATATCTTTTTGTGGGTGTTATATAGTTCAATACTTTGCTTAGAATTTTACAACCGTTGTTCAAGCCCTTCTAAAATGTGTAAAGCTTTTTCACCACCAAACAACTCCAATATTACATATATACTTTCTGACCCTGAAAGAAAAAGAGCTTTTTTTTAAGTATGTATGCTATTGTGAAAACCTCCTGATATTACAAGAAAAAAGTAAAATCCAAATGAATATTTTATTCCGTATTCTATTCAAACACAAAATAGCCCGAGGCATCCAGGCAGCAAACAGAAGTATCAGCCGACTGCCTTTCTAGTCGTTATTGACTCGAGACAGTCCAGAGCCTCTGCTACACTCACACCACAAGCCTTTGTGCTCAGATGTTTTGCTCAGACTAGATCGTTTTTTTTCTTTTTTCTAAATTTGGTTGTTTGCGTCATTCCTGAAATTTGTCCACTATCAGAGTTTCGCGGGAACTGGTTACGTCCCTGAACTGATACACATGGATGAAAAGAACAATAACAAAGATGTCACATGCACAGCGCTGTCATACAGAAGTATGCACGAAGGCCACTAAAATCAGCAGATAGTCTTTCATGTATAAGCTGATGTGCAAGGGCCATGCATATTTATGGAGAATAACATATTAATGCATAATCAGGAGTTGCAGAATTGTTATACGAGTAGCATTACTAAATAAGATATTTTAATTCAGGATGCCACTGGCTACTTAAAACTACACTTTCCAGCTTGTCTCTCAATCACTCAAGTATGGAAAGAAGACTCATCTTTTTTGCTTAGACGGGGAAATGAGATAAAAGTCATGAGAATTCTGGCTTGCCTGTTCAGACCGAGAGACCTTAACATAACAGTCTCAGAATCAGGACTGGAAAGATCAGATCCCATTCTGTTTATTTTTCTCTGAAAGACCAATCCCAAAGACAGTTCCCAAACCCAAAGGATCATTAGTCAGAAATGAAAGAAGTTATTTCTGGTTGAAAACTTATGACCTCATAATAAAGGAATTAAAGTTGAGAATTTCACTCTGCTGCTCAGCATCACTATAAATGTCTGAAAGAAGGCTGAAAGTCTATATATAAGTTCGATATAGCAGATAAATCTCTCTAAATTCTTCCCAAATAACCAAAAGTCATTCGTCATCCAACTTAAATAAATAAACTTCCCTACTTATTTTCATATGAGCACAATGGCTCAAATCAGAAATGGCACTAAGATCACACTCAAGCCACAAACTAGAGTGGACCTTCACCAATAAAATAAATTAAATCTCTCCGTCCTATTTTATTCCTTTTTTAAAGCAATGCTAACACAAAACCGTCAATCTGATAGTATTATATTAGATAGGCAATGCAGAAACAATTTCATTTCACACACTTTTTGCAAGATTCAAGGATATTTAAGAAGTTTTTAAGGATTTTCCAGCACAGGAACAAGCCCTTTTAGAATTTAGCGCATCAATCATTTGTACGTGGGAGAAAAGCACCAGCTTGTAGTTTTACAAAAAAAAAAGAAGAAATATTGGTGATAGGAGGTTTCATGTCGTGTGTTTTCATTATGCCAACACCAGCTAGAGCCAAAAATTCAAGCTGTGTTGTGATTGCTGAGACGCATGTCACACGCTAATGTAGTGTGTCATGTTGGAATGATAGCAGTGTGTCTGTATCTATGAAGCGTCACATCCTGTTTCAGACAAGGCCATTTCAAAAACACCCTACTGACAGACAAAAATGACAAGGCGTCTGCCGCAGTGGGGGTTGAGGAATGCAACAAAAATAGAGTTCTCTCTCTGCACAGCCCTGGCACCTCCCTGTCACACCGACTACTCGTCTCCCATCACACTTCTCAGGAGCAGAATATCTGCAGGTCTCAGAGCTTTAAGCTATAAAACATGTCTTTCATTCTGTACAATCACTGTTAAATGAGACTGTAAATGGGTTGTACACAAACTGTGACGTGTGATATGATACTTCATGTAACACAGGGGGGCCAAAACTCAAGGCACACTTTAGGTCGCGGGCCAAACAAGATAAACATTTATTGAACACACTAAAACAATGTTTTTTAAACATAAATATAAATAAAATCAGACAGGAATATTATTCCAGATTAAATAAACTTAAAAAAATAAACTTTAACAGGTGCAGTTCAGCAAAGTCCGCTGACTTGGTTCAACATTACTTGGCAACAGGGAAAGTGAGGCAAGTTGCACTGGTGCATTTGTGACAGCTTCACTTTTTTCACCGCACAACACCGGCGCTCCATCTGTTGTAAGTCCAACAAGTTTGTCCCAGGGCAATTTCATGTCGGTTACACTTTGACATACGTTTTAAAAATTGTCTTTTCCTGTCGTTGTCCCGTGCATTGATTTAATGTTCAATATTTCCTCTCCACGGATGAAGATGGCCAGCTGTGCAATGTCCATCATGTCTGTACTTTCATCCACAGCAAGAGAGTATGCAAGAAAGTTTTTGCTTCTTTCACACAACTGTGTTCTTAAATCAGTGGCCATCTCACAAACCCGATCAGCAATCCTATTTCTGCTCAGGCTCACATTTGCCAAAATCTGCGTTTTGTCTGGACACAAGACGTCGCACAGCTTCATCATGCAGCTCTTCAGAGTGGTACCAGGCTGATTTGGCTCCTCTGCTTTCACAACAGCTTCACTTTGTGATTTTGCTCTGGTGAAAAAAGTCTGCTGAAATGTCAGATTCTTCTTTAGCTCTTCTACTTTCTGTAGTTTCTGCTCTGCATTTAGGTTTTTCACCTTATCCTGACGTTTTGTCTCATAGTGCCGTCTTAAATTAAATTCCTTAATTACAGCCACATTAGCTCCACTAATAAGACACACGGGTTTACAAGCAATGTCTGTAAACATATATTCAGTCACCCACTGGCGCTGAAAGGCTCTGCTTTAAGAATAAACTTTTCTCTCCACCATTGTGAGCGGCTAGCTTCGCAATAACAGATGTTTGACTTGATTGAAGCGGAAATGTTCCCAGTTAGCCTAGCGTTCAGCAAGGAGGCTGCAGCGCTGCATTATGGGATCTGTAGTTTGTATATTATTAGCGCCTCATATCGCCGGGCCATGCATAACAATAATAGTACATCAATATATATATACACACACACACACATATATACACACACACACACACACACACACAGATATATATAGGTATATATCTATACATATCTGATTTACTTTTTCACTATGTAAAGGACAGTAACAGGTTATAGCTGATTAAAAAAAACTCAAAAAGTATTCCATGCCAACATATTCTTACAAACTTATTGTCATTTTAAATAACTCTATATCGTATTACTATCGCTTTGTATATTGAAGGAGAGGTCAGAGGTCAAAAGTGACACATTTGAAATATTTATATGGTGCTTTATTTATGATGACAACACACACCACAGTCATAGGATCATAGTTTCTAAGTTTTAAGGCTTATTGTCAAATTCTGACCAATACATCATCAAGCTGACCTTGAAGACTTTGGCAGATGTAAGCCAAATTGTAACACAATGTTAATTTGACCCCACTCTACAGCCCTACGAGCGTATTCATAATTCCTTCAAAAATGTTTGAGCTGTTGTGTTTACAGACAGAATGACTTACGACACAATAAGAACTAAACATGTGGGCGAAATGCAATTGTAGAAATTGGGGAGGTTAAAAACAGATCTAAAGATGTGTTTGTTAAGCACTGTTCTGTACACAATGTTCAAGTCAGTCTAAAATGTCCTTATGTCAGTATGCCCTACATCATAAATGGCTTGAATCCTAAGTTTATTAATGACTATATTCTCTTGGAAAGAACATTCTAGAGCACTCCATCCGTCTCCATTAAGACGTGTATTGTTTTTTTGGGTAGGGGGGATCCGCACACTGGATCAGTTCAAACTACATGCTGACTGTCAGTTTTTAAATCTGCCCTTTATTGTCTAAGGCTGGTGCCTGCGACCTCTCATTCAAACTTTAGTACTATCCATTGGTCACATGTAACTACTAAGCCCCAGACGCTTTTAACCAGTAACAGTACCTTAAATTTTACAAACCACATCCCTGCATCCTCTGTGCTGACAAAAAAAACAGAACGGCAGAGACATTTTATCCAAGTTTAAAGCTGAAACTGAAAGCTGAGGTTAAACAGCTGAGTGTTCACAGTAAGTAGGGTTTGATTGGCATCTCCAGAAGAATATACACCCATGCTTTCCCACTGACACGCAAACCAACCCACTCAGCTCCCCAGCACGTGTTTGTCACACACATGAACCCCTCCACTCTCCGACCCATACGCTCTCTCAAACACACACATACACACACCCCTGTCATTTCCCGTGACATCCCCAGCCTCCATTACCTGCATGCATTAACAAACCTCTCTGATGTTAAAAATTATAATTCATACATTTGAATAATTCAGATTACTTTAAAAGCTGTGCGCTCACACTCGCTCACTCTCTTCCCAGCTTGAATGAAAAGTGTTTACCTCAAATCGCATTCGAATAAATCCTATAAGTCCTTTTAAAATTCCTTAGATAAACCAATCAAATACCCCCAGCGCTGGGCTGACTGGCCAATCAAAATTAGCATTCGTAGAAGCGGCCTAGTTTTACTTAAAAGCCATCAAATAGCAAATCAAATTGCAGCGTCTATTTGTGAGGTTCAGTTTGTTAGAGTTAGAAAAATGGTGATAAATAAAGTGAGAGAAAAAGGGGCCCTGCTGCACCAGATGTGTGTGCACGTGTGTGTGTGCATGTGCGCATGTGTGTGTGGTGAGAGAGAAACATTTGAAAACAGTCAACAAGAAACAGGTTAGCAAACTGCACGTTCCCTTTAGATTAGATCTAAGGCTTGGATGGTGAGACCTCACATCTTTTCTCATCTCACTGTCCATGTCGGTTTCTGTTAATTCCAGCTATCTGTAAATCATAACCTTCTGCTTCCTTTTTCTGTGTTTTCAAAACAACAACTGTCTCTGACACTCATATTTCCTGTGCTGTAACGGATTACTCCCCACCCTACACTCAACACACGCGCAGACAGTTCCCATAACTTCAGAGGACATCACTCTGACTTGCACTCATGTCACAGACTTGTGCCAATCCCGTGGTTCTCAAATTGTGGGCTGGGCCCCCTTTGGTTCCTAGTTGGCACAGAGCCAGCACGGGGGATGTGTGAACAATGGGCATTTTGACTCTGTACGTTTAGACCTGCGGCGTTGCAGTGGTGCAGTGTGGAGTGCTTTCATTTGGGGACAGTGACAAAAATATCTGAAGTATCCGGTAGTGTGGGTAACTCTGGTTGGTGTTTGTGCTATTGCGGGTCCTTATGTGCAGCCCATGCAACTTGTGTTAGTGTTAAAAAAAAAAAAAAAAAAGCACAAACACTCAATTGTATCTCCTGTTTGAGCTTCTCACACATGCTTCTTTTTTTAATTTTGCACTTCTTCCTCTTAATGGTGAACTAAAAAAAACACACTTTTTAACCAATCAGTAGTCTGTCTATACATGGGATTATTACTTGTACATGTTGATGGCTTCTTGGCAGTGTACATGAGTGTGCCTCCATATAAGTTGAATTCCTACAATCCCTTTCTTGGACACACAGGGAAATGCAAACTTACACCAAAAGGTAGAACGATAAAAATTCAGTGACTACAGTTTATATTTAAATTTAAGATTCAACTTGGAATGAGCATTGCTCATGACACACACAAGCCTATTAAGGTTATCCATTGTAGTGCATGAGGTCCTGGAAATTAGGAGTGAAAGATGTATATACTGATTTATGTATTTACTGTTGGTAGTTAGCAATGAAAGCTAAACCTGTTTTTAAATCTATGCATGCGTCTTCCCAAAGTCTGAGTATACCCTGTCTTTCTAACGGGCAGGTGCGTTTCTTCCTCCTGATTTCACCCAAATCATACGACCATAATCATAAAAACATACAAATACACACCAAGGTTCAAGCAGCTGGTGAGTTTGTCCTTGACTGCCCACCCTGTGGCAGTGGCATGGATGCAGCTGTTTTAGAGGGTTCAGGATGGGACTTTAAAAGCCGTGTCCTTGTCAAGGGTGGACTCTTGGTTTATGTTTTGGGGGGGAGGGAGGGTTAATTACCCTAATATCGAAGGTTGTGTAAAGACCAGCACTCACATTGCATTGAAAGTTCCAGGCTCGTTATTTATGTCAATTAAAGTACTCTATTAGCTGTGCAGGAGCAATTAGCACACAAGGATATTTTCTTTTGGGAAGTAATACAGCAGACACCAGCGTTATCCAATCAGTTCTGAGAAAATTATATAACACACCTGGCACAATGCAGTACAGAATTTATTCATCTCTTCCTCATGCACGCATCGCAACAGGCATCCCTGCTGCGATGCGTGCACTCGGATGGAAAACTGTGGCGCAAAGGTAACGCAAAACAACTTTTAATGATTTGATAATGATTTTCATGACACTTAGTATTATCAGTAGTGCATTTGGGAGCCAGGATCAACCTGAACGAGTAAATCCTAAGAGTCCAGAACACAAGCAGCCTGGCAAGTCCTGTTAGTGGGATGTTCTTAGGGCAGTGGGGTGAAGAACAGCATAATAAGAAGTTTCAATACTTTGCGAGAGGTTTTATATATTTAATTTTATCTGTAGGTATGAGGCTAGAACGCTGTTATAAAAGAGAAAGGAAGAAATGTACCTTTGTCCCTTTTCAACTTAGCATGTTTTTGTGATTACTGTGAAATAAGTAAAGTTAATGGCAGAACGAATGGATTTTTGTCATCGTTTTTCATGTCTTTGGCAGGGAGATTTTGTGCATTAACACTTAGTTTTACAGCAAAGTTTGAAACACAATGAGCTCATGGATAAACGCTGGTGTTAAAGGGATACCAGAGTGACCCTAGCTAGTTTAAACAAATGAAAAACAGGCTTTTTTAATAGACAGTTGGCTTTTAAAATGCATATCATAAAATGGATGATAGCGCCTCAATAATTAAGTTAGCCACTTGTGTCATGAGTGCGTAGACTTGCCCTTGACTGACCTGCCTGGGGCTCTAACAGAGGCATGGCCTGCTGTGCAGTTAGGGATTCTGGGGGTGTGCTCTTAAGGAACAGATGCCAGCGCACAACAGCTGTTCCTTTGGCATCAAACTAGAGCCAAATGGCTGGACCCTCCACCCAAGAACAAAAACATCAACATGTGTTACTAAAACCTCTCCCTCTTAATAGGACACACACACACACACACACACACACACACACACACAGGAGTACGCTGAATCAGAACTTAAGTGTCTCCACAACCAGACTGAACCACAGAGACACCGACACAACCTTTTATACTCAATTCGAGCACAGTCAGGGTCAAAATCCACCAACATAAAGGAGAAAAGGGGCGCTGGATTTATAACCCAAGGCAAAACAAGAATGTGTCACATTAATTTTTTTATCTCAGTTATCTTGTTCTAAACCAAAACTGTAACTGAAATTGAAATTCCAATAATTGCACAGCCCTGTGTAGTGATAGTGTGTGTCTGTCTACAGAGAAAAGGTACTCACCCTGAAAAGACTGCCTTGCTCTCTCCACTAGCTCCTCTATGGGATAACTGGCCAAGTCTCCTCTTGCATGCTTCGTCTTGCAGTAGGTACACGCATTCAGACACCTACGCCGACAGAAGGACACAAAAGAAAATGTAAAAAGAGAAAGATCGAGCAAACCTTCACTTTTAACTTTATTGAAGAAAACATGTTTTTTGCTTTGGGGGCTTGTGTTTCAATCTTTTTGTGCTCCATTTATATCATACGGCACAAATCTAATAATATATTAAACATCAAATGAAAGCAGCTGGTTGTATTCACCAATGCTATTGGAAATGGATGTCAACTTAAATGAACTATACTCAGCTCAAAGTGTGAAGGTGGAATATAAAAAATATATAAATGAACAGAAGAGACTTAACCTCCTAGGACCTGCCGTCCACATATGCAGACATCACATTTTGGGTTATTTAGACCACAATACTCAATTTTGCTCTACATGGCCTGATATCCACTTACGAGGACATTATACTGCTGCTGTTCTATCAAAATTTTAAATGAATATCCTCATTTGTGGCTCTCATTTTTCTTAAAAACAAAAATAAGGTAAAAAAAAAAAAATCTGGTAATTCTTTGTTTTTACATTCATCAGGCCCCAATATGCCCAAATATCAAAGAGAAATTAAAAATGCATGTCGTGGAAGAGTTCGGGTCTTAGGAGGTTAAAAGGAAAGTAATGAAGCTTGCCCTGTCAATTCAGGAAAAGCACTAAAAGACAGGGGAGAGTTAAAACTGCTCTCTCTTTCATAAACTATTTCAAAGGATTAGAAGTGACCATGGACAGCTGTCTCGAAGACCGAGACAAACAGTGGAAACGCTAGAGTCGCCGCATTGTTTTGTTCGAGAAAAAGAAGAGAGGCTTGATTCAAATTGACTGTGAAAGGAAGGGAAAGGAGAATGAAGCAGAACAGAAAAACGAGAACAAAAATAAAACTGCCTCACACTAAAGCCCTGAGTATGGCAGGGTGTAAACTCCGGGAGAGTGCTTGGTTGGAAAGATCAACCAAACCACACTCTATTAAAACCATGTGATGAATTTGGATTCAATTTCAGACCTCGAAGTTGTCATTGTAGTTTGAAAAGTACAACCTGGCATTAAAAAAAGTTTGTGCGATGTGTTAACATCCTGAACTGCAAATCAATTACATCCTATATTAAACTGAAAATGGTAAAACACACACACACACACACAAACCGACAGTATTACAAAAATAACAGAGTGTCGTTCAGGTGCATTTTAACATGTTTTACAGCCAACTGTTGTTGGCATGGAATTTCTGAGGTTACGTGAGCATATGACATCTTTGTATTTTCTATTTTCCATCTAATTTTATTTCTATGCATTTTTCTTTTTCTGGCTTTTTTCCCCTCGTTAGCTCCATTAGTTGGAAGTACATGTTATTGGGTCAGTCTGACTAAAACGCTGTGGCATCTCATTAGCAAAATACTGCAAAGTAATTGGGGGTAAAGACCCAAACAAACTCAATTATAGCTAATAATGGGCCAGTACTTCTACTCATAAAGAAAACCTGACTGTCCATTAGCACAGCACTACTAATGGAGGCTTCTAACCTTGGGAATACATTGGGTACAGCTCTGTTGCTAAAGCTGATCATGGTAACATAAAACAATGCTTGGGATTTGTTATATATGCATCCTAAAAGCAGCTCTGTTCTGGTTCACTCGAAAAAGGAAGCAAGAAGAATGAGTTGAGTAAAGTTTGAATTATCTGACTGTTTTGCTTCGCTTAATGCGCCTTATAATCCGGTGTGCCCTATGGTCCAAAAACAAAAACAGTAAGCATAAACTGCATCCTTGACATTCAAGGAAAAATAACCCAGAAACCTGAAGCACAAAGGACAAAATTTGTCATATGCCTCACAAAAGACACCACTAATCACACTATGATATTACTCCATATATAAAACAATATTGTGCTCAAGAATGACCATGTTTTTCAATTAGGAATGGTGGATTCATTAATCCTGATGATTTCCACTATCCAGTGAGTAATGTTGTCAAGCATCTCTCAGGTGGAAGCTGGGATCATCTGTAATATGGTAACATTTTTTATATAATCCATATAAATATTACACAAAATTCAGCGTTATTCTCGTTAAAATGACATTAACGCCATAATGCGGCAAATCTCCGTTAACGAGTTACCGCGGATCGCCCCGTGCGTGAGGCTGGACGGTGTCAACACGTTAACAAGCTAACTGCGCTAACGCACTAGTTCCCACCAATTGAGCATTGCATGGCACATCCGACATACTGTTTTACTTTTGTCCATGATGCGCTTACCTTCAGGATCATACTTCACATGAAAACCAAGATAGTGCCAAACGCCACATCTGAATGAGGGTGGGGGAGGTTCAATTTCGGGTAGCGTTGAGGCAGTTGCCATGTTGCAACTAGCTTAGCTTCTGTCTCGCTAGCTTTCCCTGCGCTCAGTGGATCTGCACTCGACAGTGCAGCCTAGGCGGAGTAGTTGAACGCAGATCCACTGAGCGCTCAACACAGACAGCATCGTCAGAAGAAAAGTTGATAAAATAAATAAAAAATATTGTATTGTTCGATACATATGCATACTGAACCGAAAGCACTGTATGAACGGATCGATACGAGTATCGTTGCACCCCTAATAAATATGTTCCGTAGAGGAAAGTTCAGCTGTTCTTCCTCTGATGGTTCATAGTTAAATACTGGATCACATTTAAACCAGTGATAAAAAAAAAAAAAAAAAGGTTAATCACAATCTACAGAGCAGATACACTACAACTTTACACAAATTCTTTGTCAAAAACAAGTAACACGCAATAACCTAAAGATGACAAAAAAAGAGGTTATTCTGTTACGAAGCAAACAGCTACATTATACATGTCGATCCACTTGTTCCACTGCATTTGTTGGACCATCTAACACCTTGCACACTAAAATGCTGCATTCCCTCTCTTATAATCGTTCTGACATTCATTTAAAATAGCAGAAGAATTTTCAATGACACAAATCACCACAACGGTTAAAGAAAACAGAGCTATCCATCCATCCATCTCTCCTTCTCAGAGTATTGCTTCGCTGAGGGCACTAAAGATGGCAGCTAGGTCACAGGACCTTGCTGTGGAGAAAACACAGACAGATGGGACCCCGTGTGCGTGCACACACACCGACACAGACACACACACCACCAGGGGGTCAATCCATCTTAATGTGATCAGGCCCAGCTGAATGGATCACACCAACATTAATCTCAAGAGACAGTCAGTGGCCTGCTTGTGTGTCTGTGTGTATTTGCATCAGTAACGTGCAATGTGTGTGCGTATGGCTGTGTTCAAGTGTGCTGCTGTTGCTGAACATTTCTCCAGTATCACAACAATGCATTAGCGGTTTCGACTTCTCCATTAGCCAGGACGGTCTGTGACAACTAGACCAACGCTGAGCGCAAGAGAGGAGCCCGTGTCCCTCACTCACTGTGGCAGGCACATGCACGCCTTTACTTTGTATTAAAGTTGCGATGGATGATAAATTATTTGAAATAATACAATAATTTTAAAGCTGCTTTTACCATTCAGGAAAACTAAGCAGCTGCAGTGACGTAAAGACGCACTTTGATAATTAAATCCAAATATTTCTCGGCCTACTTTATATCTGTCCTTGCTCCCTCTTCTGTTTTGTCCCAGTTAATTAAACCACAGAGGTAGCTGTTGTACCTGACAACAGTGTAGTTCATCAATGTGTTACAATGAGAAAGGTTACCTCCCCAATGTGCGTGTGCGCGTGTGTGAGATGAAGACGGAGAGATTATTGTGTGGTTGCAGCCTTGAAAAGGTAACAAAGGGAGGAAAACCCTGAGGTTCCTCTATACATTTGTAAGCCTGCCTCAATACACACACACACACGCACACAAACAAAGTACAGTTCCCTTCGGGAAGGCTCCCTTGTGCTGCATATTAAGAACAAGAAAATCATTTCTCAGTGATAAGTATTTAGAATCTAGACATTAATTAGAAAGCTACACATTAATTAGAAAACAGCCATCGGTGTGTATTAGTGTTCGTCGGGGCTCGTATTGTGCCAGCTTCAAAACGCAATTATGAAAACAAAGCTTAAACTGCGAGGGGAAGTCGGAGCGCCATGCAAATTGTAAAGCAAGATTAGTCATTGCGCTTATTGTCGAGACAGGGAGGCGCTGAAGTGGGTATATTAGCAAACAAAATCTCCAAACTGCTGTTATATGGCTGAACAATGCCTCGAGCCTGTAAGTTTGCAGTTAGTGTCATCTCAAAGTCAAAGTGGAGGTGGCGAAATAATATGGAGTCAAGGAACAAAGACTGCTGACACAATGAAGTTAAGACCTATTAGGAGCAATGAATAGAGGGGTTATTAGTAATTCAGAAAAAGATTGGCAGTTAAAACCCACTTCAAGTTGCATGGGAACGGCACACACACCGATGATCTTGTGTAACTCATATAAAAAGGCAATATTCATCACATCAAATATTATTAGGCGCTCTAATCATAAGGGTTTGGGATTAAGCGGCGCTTGTGGCGCTTAGTCAATGGGGGTTAAGTGGAGTTGCGACGGTGGGTTTGAAACAACACAACAGAGATTTCACTTCATTTTTTTAAAAGTGTAAATTTGTGCGAACACTTTTCTACGGCGGCTCGCTGACTTGTGACGATTGGTTAACACTCTGAAGCTGTGTGTTAGGTAAAAAAAAAAATCAATCAAGTAAAAGTTTTTGCACCAATATTTCACATGAGGATTGGTTGTTTTTGCGTATTTGTGCGTGTGCATGGACTTCAGTGAGCTTCCTTTCATCTACGAGTGTGTGCTCTAATGCAGCTGGGCCCCGTTTCTCTCTGTGTTCAATCCAGCCTTTGTTCATGACCTCTCGAGTTCTGTTATCGAGTCTCATGTTCCCCGTGTTAAATACTGAAAGAGCTCTGTGTGCATTTTCGAAAATGTGTCACATGTTGACCCCGCGTTTCTGAAACTACTACAGCAGCTTTGCTTGTTGTTTTGACTGAAAAAACGTCAGCGTGTGTATGTGTGTGAGAGCGTGTGCGCTTGTGTGTGAAACCACATCTCCACGTCCACGTAGTAGCTGTGTTTTCCCAACTTCTTGTTTTGTCTGTAGTCTGACCTCGAGACGGTGTTTGTACTAAAGTCAATCGGCCTATTGTTGCTGGAAAAGAATGGTGCGATATTTGTTTATTTTTGAACTCACTGATAAAGTGTCACGTGAAGATATGCTATGAGGTTAGGCCTAGAATCAGGCTGACTGAGTCAGTACTTGGTCAGGTGATCGGCTCACTTCTCTGGCTTACTAACCACTTTGCACTCTAACTTACTTGATTTTTAAGTCCCCTTTTCGCTGATGATCTGAATGCTGAGCTGACTCACACAGTAGATAGATTCAGAGGTCAGAAGGACCTGCACACAGTAATAACAGTCAACTGACAGCTTGTTTTGCTGACTTACTACTTCATGCAAGTCACTAGACAAAAAAACAGTGGTTGGAGACCGCAGGTCGCCTGAACTGATTGTGACCGTTTGCAATGAACTTGTGATCTTGTTGCTTGAAGTTGATGAGCAGGTCTGCAACCACTTGCAAACAGCTGCCATTTTCAAAGCAAGTTTGATGTGTCAAGGTGATAAAACGGCAAGACTGAGCAAGTCTGCTATCAGTTTGCAAAAGAACTGCATCAAGTTGGCAATTACATGTAATGTGTGTGTGTTAATATGGTATAAGTTGTCCACCTATACATAAATTTAAAGTAAACAACAATTCACATTAACTACTTACATTTAGAGTTCAGCTAGAACCTCAGGTTTCAAACAGAAATTCTTCCACAAACATTTTATATTGGAATAAAACCAGAATAGAACCAGATGACAACCAGTTTAGTTGAGTTCCCTGTTGCAGAGAGATGCACTGCAGATTGACTAAAACATGTTGACAACGTCTCAAACTACACATTAGAGAGAAATTATTTTCAAATGCAGTCAGTGTGCAACAGAATTTTTACTCCATTCTGACTGAATCATCAAGGAGTGACTAGTCAAGTTGATATTTCAAATGCCTTAAAGTGGACCTATTATGCTCTACCATGTATATAGTGTGATACAGTGGTGGTTACTCACATAAAACATGGCTAAAGCTTTTTTCTTCCTCTTGGCTCTGTATGACATCACTAAAAGTCGATATCTGTTTTAAGCAGATGAACCGAGGGGCTTCGACAAAGCCCAGTCTAAGATAAATAAGGGTAATTTTAAACCGTAAATCATGCAAAGCTACTCTAATCAAACCCACAAATAAAAATATGCAGCTGGAAATGTGCATAACAGGTCCACTTTAAAGCTGTTGTCATTTTACATCTAGCAGAATCTTTGCATATATCAGAGGATGTAAAGGAATTATTGAGACCTTTTAAAATGTTTCGGGTTTTTTCTCAATTAAGAGTTTTCAAAAGGTTCCTAAACATTTTATTACAAACGTAACCACTCTCTTCTTAAACTCCATT
This sequence comes from Neolamprologus multifasciatus, assembly GCF_963576455.1. Classification (NCBI taxonomy): domain Eukaryota; kingdom Metazoa; phylum Chordata; class Actinopteri; order Cichliformes; family Cichlidae; genus Neolamprologus; species Neolamprologus multifasciatus. The sequence continues at coordinate 9,242,400 of NC_140449.1, read as the reverse complement.
CCTCTAAAGCAACAAAACAAAATGACTGGACTGCATGTGTACACACCACTACAGATAATGTAGTGGAAATCACCTCATTACTGGGCTGGTGTTTCTTATTGACAAGAAGTTGCTGCTTGAGTCACAAATCTTCTCTAAAATAGTCACTCGTGTGTGTGGTCTGGGTGTCGCTCAGATTGTAGGGATGTAAATTTGTTTACACAGTCACACTATGTCAATGTGTTTCCTTAGGAGGATAAAAAAAAGCTCCTGTAATGTCTGTCGTTAGATTTTTAGGTGAAGACATGTTGTTAAGGTTGAAGTAAGCTTAAGTTTTGACATGTAGTAGTTATGGTTAAAGCTCCAGAACATTTGTAACTGAACGTAATGCCCCCTGAAATCATGGACACACTAATAAACTACTGCGTGTATGTGTGTGCACGAGTGTGTGTGTGTAAATTGTGTTTGCCTGTGACACACTGGGACTAATTCAGTTACTCAGGGGTTCTGTAGCATAATACCTTGTAATGACACACAATCTCATTTTGTCCAAGGAGACACATCAATCTTTTGGATTTACTGTGGGGAGCACAGTCTGTCCTGGTGAGCGAGTGTGGAGAATAGTGTACGGAGTGTGTGCGTGTTTGTCCTGAGCATATATTTGTGTGTTTGTGTGTTAAGCAGTGGGAAAGAGGGAAATGGAATAAAGTGTTCAGACCACTGGAGCTGAAAACTACCCATACATTGGTTTGATAAACAGCAGGAGAGGCCACTGTGGTACACAGCTAGAAGAGGTGTGCGCATATGTCTGTGTGTGAGTGTGTGTGCCTGTCTGCATATAGTCGTGTGTGTGTGTGTGAGTGTGTGTCAAGAATGAAATAGAAAAAGAAAATGAGAATTCTGTTGTGGAGGTGTATGTGCGTGTGTGTCTTGTGCTGAAGTGCAAAATCAAAATGAGATTGTGTGTATATTGGGCATCCATGCGTCTCTGCGACTGTTCACACATATGTACGTGAGAAGAAAACCTTTTGTAAACACCCTTCATTCTGCTGTAATTCCACTTTTCTGAAGCACATCAGCACATTTTCTCCATCTTTTGTTGCTGCTTGACATGATGCATTTTCACTTCTGCTCTTTCAAGAGAAAAACAACACAGAAAAGAAAAGATGAGATCATTGACCAACGGCAAACAAAATGAAAACGCAGTCAAGCGGCACGGTCCAACATGATTCTGTTGTACGATGTGGAAGAGATATGGACCGATATCATGCAGAGTGACTGTGGATATTAGAATCTGAAGTTAGAGAAAATATACCTGCTTTCATTATTAGGTTAAAAAAATGATGTATAGGAGAAGGAAAAGGGAAAAAGAGACGTTGATCTCGAGTCCCATTGACTTCCATGCTGTTGTGATGAAACTGAAATTACAAAACATAAGTTTTTTTAAGTTATCAAATAACTTCGCTAATGAGTTTGCATCTCTCCATCTTTGCTTTCTGTGTCACACTCCCCTTTAAAGCAGAGACTTATCTATAACACCAACACCTGTATTCCTTTTGTAACATTAGCATTCTTAAGTGCCTATAGGGAATAAATGAATACAAATAACATTTAATAAAAATAATAATGTTTGCCTTATGCCAGATGCCCCACCTGATCCAACCCCACAGGGATTCGTGTCTTCTCCCAGGATCGCACCAGGAATCTCTTGATTATGCTATTCCCAAGTGACACCCTTATAAAGTGCGCACTCAATGAGTTTTGTTCTGACTTTTTACCTTGCTTAGTCAAGGAATTTGCCGTATAAATACATAAATCAATCATAATGACATTGATTGATCTGCAAAGAGAAACGGTTAAGAGGACTAAGAAAAGAATCCAAGCATGGAGGAAACTCTGAAAGTGAAACACGCCAATCACATAGTGATGACTGTCATTTCTTTTCTTGAAATAGGACCAGCATGATTGTTCAAAGTCAAAATTAGAAAAGCGAACTGGGAACTAGGAGTTAAAAATACACATGAGCACAAAAGCTGTTTTTTTGCGCTGTTTTTCAGAAGACCGATCACAGCGACACACTACTGATGGTGAAATTTAATGACAGAAATTTTGAGCAGACTGCAATTAAAATGATCACTGAAGATGAATTTAAAAGTAATCCTATCAGACAGAGGCTAATATAACTTCTAAATATAAAAAAAAGGGCTTTCTCCAAATTTTGTGATGTGATTTGCTTGACACTTTAATATTTACTGGGGAGGCAATATTCTTAATATTGAAATATTAAGACGGGCAGCACATGCTCAAAAACTTTTGCACAAATTTTACTGAAACTAGGGCTGTGCGATATGACCAAAATCTCATATCCCCGATATAAGAATTCTATCGTCCGATAATGATATAAATCACAAAAATGTAAATTCTGTGAATCTCGGGCAGCTCGACTTACGTGAAGTGTTTCCAGCTGCGCATCATGTAGCTGGAGTCGAGTGTTTTAACCAATGCATGAAACTATACATTTTTAGACATTGTTGTAACAGCCGCCGTTTTCTTTGTGAGTATTTATTACACAGAGTGCTGCGGGAAAAGCCTGTTCTAATGTTTGAGTCTAAGGTTTATTTTTTAGCACCTGGCAGCTCTTTTTTAATTTTCATCCATAAATAATCTGCTCGTTTACGTGATTCAGTTTATTTTGAAAAGTCTCAACAGGATCTTGAGCTTTAGTGTGAAAGGTTTATGTGGAAAATAAACGAGCCGACACGCAATGGTGTTACCGTCGTTGTTGCTAACGACAACGCATAAAAACAGGCGCTTGTCCGTCCGTAGTATGGTTATATTAAATATAAGAGAAAGAGAGAACTTTAAGAAATCAATATAGCCACTACAGTGACCATCAAAACGATGAAAAAAAATTGCCGTAAACCGTTTATTTTGCGACACCACGAAACAAACGATAGCGTAAAATGAAACTATAGATGTTTTTATATCGTCATCCGATATATATCGTTATATTGAACAGCCCTAACTGAAACAACATTGAGACACAAGCAAACAAATTAAACCACAGAATAAAATCACATCGCTTTCTGTTTAAATAAGAAACACCTGCCATCCAGCACCTGTATGCAGCTTTTTTGTTTCAAGTAGCGTGCATTGTTTGTTGTTGCTAGCTGACATGCATGAGTTCAGTACTGGCCAGTGGACCATCTCAATCCAGCCTCCAAAATCCTCCAACCTTAACAAACCTTCCAAAAGTACCCTTAAACCAAGTCTCCACCTGCAGCAGCTTCTGTTAGGGTGGCCTTTCAACTCGCACACAGCGGATCAAGGACTACCATACCCAGGTGCACTTAAAAACGGCAGGGTCTGAGTGTGTCAAACTGTGGGATGAAAGCATCTGAGGACTGCCTGTAGTTTCTTCCCTCGTTTAGTTTTGACTAAAGTATTTAGACCTTCATTCTGATCCGTCCTTGTTACTCAAGGATGCGTAATGTCAAAAAACAGGAGTCATAAAGTGATGTTGTATCTGCAGCTTAACATCTGAGTCCTAACCCTGCTCTAAGGCTAATTGATTTTCTGTGCACCGAGACATTAGTGACCCCAAATTTACCCCACTCTCAGCTGGTTAAAGTGTTGTGCAATACACCTTAGACACAATGGTTAACACAAATCTACGTGAAGGTCAGCACTAAAGTTGATAAGGCCTATTATTCCACTGTGTCGGCTCGGAGAGGGGACACAAATCACAGGAAACAAGGAGGCTAACACATAGGGGGCCTCCCGGATAACACAAATATGTTCACAATGCACTCTAACATAGATTTTTTACATGCTCATCTGGCTTTGTTTACATTGTGTCTGTGTGCATAGCGTAGGTGTATTTTGCTACACTGATTGTGGTTGCTTATATAAATACATAAATGAAAACAGCAGATAACAAAATAGAAAAAATAAACTGTTTTTTCTTGAGATTATTAAAGCCAAATACAAATAAAGCATCTAAAACCGTCACGTGAAACGTTTTAATCATCCATTCAAATCCCTAACAATGGATTCATGCGATATTCAACACAGTAATGGGAAGATAAATTAGCTTTCTGTTAAGTAGATAAGAACATTACTATTAATGTCACGAGGTGAAAAGAAGAAAAAAAGAGAGAAATCAGGAACTGGATAGAAAACTGTGAACAAAGGAGAGAGAATAAATTGGTGTACAAGTTCCAAGGTTATCCATTATAGTCCCCGGACTGAGAAGAGCAGCAGCTACAAGAGGAAGACATGTTTACTCTCCTGTAACAAAAACGAAGAGCACTGAAATTTATCATGCATTCAATTTTCTGATCCTCTGATCTATTTGAAACCCATTGTAAACCTAATCTGTGGGCATCCAACGGTATATTTTTGCATTAATATTTATTTTAATTGAGATCTATAAATTAAAAAATGCACCATCATTCTATTGGAATAATTTGTTTCAAAGTTTTTTGATACCTCTTGATATTAGCAGTTCAACTTCAAACTATTTGTTGCAAAGGACAAAAAGCCAGCCCAGCGCTCAGTCGTCACGGTGCAGTCGGCCTTCGGGCAATTCTTCAAATGTGTTTCAGAGAGCTTTGAAACACATTTGAAACACAGCCTACTCTTGCTGCCTATTCTGATATCATCCTGTCCACCTATTGGTCTGCTGGGAGCAACAATACAGTTAGTTATTGGTTAGAGGTTAGAAGACGGGATCATGTGCACCTGACTTTAACATGCTGCAATCTCAATGACAGAGAGAACTGCCTGAAATGCAACTAAACAGAGAACGGGGAGGAGACAGCTAATGAAACGTAATGAGCTGTAACAGCGGAACAAAGGACTTTTTTACGCCTGGAATCTAATAGCAAAGGTTGATACAGACACAGCAAGACACACACACACACACACACTTAATGACCCATTCTGTGCAAGTGGCTGTAAATTCCTGTTTATGACACTGAAGCACCACATCTGATCTTGCTCACAAAATGGTTACACACACACACACACACACACTCTCTCTCTCTTATATATGTCCCCAATGTTTAATCAGAATTTGACACCCAATACCAATGCCTGTCCTTTTTTGTTCATTTCCCTTTTTCCAGGGAAATTTTTCATTATATACAAAGTTTATTACAAAAACTTTGCATTTTTCAGCCCTTCGATCACATATTAAAATCATAAATATATTTGAAAATACATCCCATATAAAACACTCACAAAGCTGATGAGACACCAGATAATGGTAGGTAATTAAGTTGGCCACTATATTTAAAATAGCGTTTAAAAATCCAAAAACAATCAGTGTCGGATTTTCAATCCATGTAAAACAATCCAAAAACAAATAATAAGGAGGAAAAATTATACCAAATAAAGAGCACAAGCAACAACATGAAGTCAACATCAAAAATATAAGGAGCGTGGTTTTCAAAGCAACAAGACCTTATTCAAAAACTCCAAAAGTTATGAGTGTGTATTTCCAATATTCTTTTTTCTTCACCCCATTACCACATCTATTGCCTCCATTGCTTCACCACTCTCACTGACTATTCAATGTATCCATTCACAAGGTGTGAAAAAGCCTAGGTTGATGAACATCCAAGTTCTCAAGGTTTGAATTACATGGAATAAGAGGCAGATGACACTATCATTTTCTCATTTTCTGAGATTATCCATTTCTGTACCACCTCTAAAGCTTACAGAGAATGGTCCAACAAAGAGAAAATATCCAGTTAGTATCAATTCTCTGAGGGAAAATACCTCATTGATGTCAATCAGAGGAGAATAGACTGAATGTTTGAGCCGATAGGGAAAAAAGCGCTCATTAGAACAACGGTATACTTTTAGAACTAAGGTATGCAGAACAGCATCTCTGAAAGCACAGAAGATTCAAGCAGATGTTTGGATATATTGTGCATGATGATGGCTACAGAAGTATAAGACCAAGAGCCACTCAGCTAAGAACAGGAAGGTGAGGCTATAATTCACACATGCTCACCAAAAACTGGACAACAGAAGACTAGAAAAATGTTATCAAGTCCAATGAGTCTCTTCTGCTGCAACATTAAGATGGTACAGTCAGAATTTAACATCAACATCATGAAAGCACGGTCCATCTTACCTTATGAGGTAATAAGGTGGTGTAACGGTTTGGGGGATATTTTCCTTTCATACACTGGGCCCATTAGTATAAATTAAGCATTATTTAAATGCTACAACTTGAGTGAGTATTGTTGCTGACCATGTCCTTCATCCCCCTATGACCACAATGTACCCGTCTTCTGATGGCTGCTTCCATCAGCACTTTCGGGATGTGGTGGAACGAAAGATTCACATCATGAATGTGCAGTAACTGTGAGACGCCATCATGTCGATATGGACCAAAATCTCTGAGGAATCTTTTCAGCACTTGCTTGAATCTGTTATGAATAATTAAGGCAACCCTGAAAGCAGAAAGGAGCCCAACCCACTACTAACAAGTGACAGCAAAAGTGGCCAGTGAGTGTATATTTGCAATACAACATGCATAATATATATGACTCCCAATGTTTGGAAGTGTGAAAGTGAATCCAACTAAAATCCAAAATCGGAAGCAAAATGAAACTAAATTAAAATTCCCAGCCATTTTAAACAAGCTATTGTTGAACCAATATTAAAGAAACCAGATTTGGACACATCTCTTCCAAGCAGTTACAGGCCAATATCAAAATTACCATTGGTGTCAAAGATCTTGGAAAAAACAGTTGGAGAACAACTTAACAACTTTTTGGAGAAGAACAATGTTCTGGACAGTTTCCAGTCTGGTTTCCGCAAATTGCACTCCACTGAAAAAGCTTTACTTAAAGTGTCTAGTGCAGGGGCGGGCAATCTCCGTCCACGAGGGGTCCCTGCAGGTTTTAGATCTCACCTTGGGTCAACACACCTGAATCACATGATTAGTTCGTTACCAGGCCTCTGGAGAACTTCAGGACATGTTGAGGAGGTAATTTAGCCATTTAAATCAGCTGTGTTGGTTCGAGGACACATCTAAAACCTGCAGGGACACCGGCCCTCGTGGACTGAGATTGCCCACCCCTGGTCTAGTGACATTCCGATGGCAGCAGACTCTGGAGAGTACACCATTCTGGTTATGCTGGATCTCACCTCTGCGTTTGATACTGTTGTTCACAGCATCATGATAAATAGGCTGAAGGACTTGTTTGGGATAACTGGTGTTGTTTTAAAATGGTTTATGTCATATCTATCTGAGAGTTCTTTTACTGTGTGTATGACTCATGTGTTGTCTGAAACATCAGTTCTGCCTTCTGGGTTATCTCAAGGATCTGTTTTAGGTCCGATTCTCTTTTTGCTGTATATACTCCCTATTTGTCTCAACAAATCAGCTCTGGATCGCCTTCAAACTCTACAGAATGCCGCGGCAAGACTTTTAACTGGCACAAACAAGAGGTCACACATTACTCCAGTTTTGGCTTCTCTTCATTGGTTGCCAGTAAATTTTATGGTTTATTTTAAACTTTTAGTTGTAACTTCTAGAGCTCTGCATGGTGAAGCTCCCCAGTATATCTCTGAACTGTTAAAACCTCATGCGTCATCCCGAAGACGTGGGGATCGGGCTTTTCAGGCACTGGCACCAAGGCTGTGGAACTCCCTGCCGTCGTCTTTACGCTGTCTAGACTCCACTGACTCCTTTAAAAAGCAGCTGAAGGCATTTTTATACAAACGAGCTTTTGATTTTAACTTTGTTGTCATGATGCCAGGTCTCTCTTGGAAATGAGATTTTTAATCTCAATGAGATATTTTTACCTGGATAAATAAAGGACTAAAATAATTAATTTCTTCACTGTTTTTTTATATTATTTTTTTTGTATTTCTGATTTTATTGTGAAGCACTTTGTGATTTTTATCTGTGAAATGTGCTATATAAATACATTTTGCTTACTTACTTACTAAAATAAACCTCCAAATGATATAAGGATCAATATCACAGGCACATGGCGGCCCTTTCAAAGTACAATCCAGGACTGTTGTTCATTTATGTAGCTAGTAAAGACAACTAAAAGTAACTGTGCTACTGGCCAAGAAGAAATCTAACAATGTTTCTTTGATACAAAGCTGAGGCTACGGTGAATGTATTCTGAGGAGATGAAATTAACTTGGTGGTGGTGGCGGTGGGGGGGAGCCAATCTAATGTGGATTTAACAGGAGCAAATGAAATTAATATGCAACTTAATGAAACTAATATTGTGAATCAATTTGAACACAAAATTACATTTTTATAGGTACTCCCAGGTGAGTCACTGTGCCAGGCTTTTGGTAGGATTGGCAATAATAAAGCAAAGAGGATGGTTCCCTAGGTTCATCTACAAGACCCAGAATAAAATTAGCATGTGCAAAATAATTTATTTATTTCTTCTTCTTTTCGGGAGGGGGTGTGTTTGTTTGTTTGTTTGTTTGAAAATATGAACTACTTGACCTTTCACTCTGTGATCATCTAAAGTTCTAAAGCTCAGAGTCGTCTAATTGTTGGGGTTTTCGCTGTATTGTTGTAGTGTCTTTGCCCTAAGCACCTTGAGATAAGTAATCTGGCGCTTTGATTTACTACATGTTGCATGCCATTCTAAAATTCAAAACAGCACTAGTAAAATTCTAAGAAAAAATATCTTAGACATGGCAAAAAAGCACGGAGATATCAACTGGGTTTAAGACATGTTCAGTTTTTAAACCCTAAATTTATACAAGATTTACAACGTTTCAAAGATCTGTGGAAGCCCTCCACCCTGAAGCATGACACCTACTTGACATTTGGCAAGAATAGAAGAGAGCGCCCTCAAATGAATGCATCCCACGAGTTCATATAAAAAAGCAAATTGGCAACAAACTTGAGACATTAAAAGCTACACGAACGAAGACACGCACACATAAATGGTTTTGAGTGTTCTCTTCGGTTATTTAAAAAAATAAGTGAATGTGAGCGCCTGTGTCCCACACAAGGATTTCTCTGTTTTAACAGCTGACAAATGTCACCAGTGATGTCACCAAGACCTCAGAGGAATAATTACGACTGATCATCCAAAACTAGAAAACATAAAGGACACATTTTGTCTTCTTTCCATTACACCCCCAAACACACACAAGCGCACACACACACACACTTTAACCTTTAACCATGTCAAATTACTGACAGCAGTGGCTGACCAGCTCATACAAAAGCGCATATTAAGCTTGGATTTTCAGTAACATAAGTGTTATCTGGAAGAGACTGGGTCGATTCACCCAATCAAATATTTGAATAATCCACTATTCTACTGAAGCCGTTTTGGTTAAAAACAAGAGGATTTATTTGCTGCCAACCCAACCCTTTGAAAAACAACAGCGAGATCATCTGGATCAGACACAGACCTCCTGCTGGCAGGAGGCTCCAAGAGACTGACATCTGCACACCCATACTGCAACACAAAGCCACAAACACAATTCATATACAGTGGTGTGAAAAGTGTTTGCCCCCCTTTCTATTTTTTCATGTGTTTGTCACACTTACAGTCAATGTTTCAGATCATCAAACAAATTTAAATATTAGACGAAGATAACAGAAGTAAATACAAGATGCAGTTTCTAAATGAAGGTGTTTATTATTAAGGGGGAAAAAGTTTGTGAAAAAGCAACTGCCCCCTAAACTTAATAAAAGGCTGAGCCAACCTTAGCAGCAACAACAGCAATCAAGCTTTTGGAATAACTGCCAGTGAGTCTTTTATGGTGCTGTGGAGGAATATTTGCACACTTATCTTTGCAGAATTGTTGTAATTCAGCCACATTACAGGGTTGTAAAGCATGAACCACCTTTTTAAAGTCATACCTCATACCATATGTCAATCAGATTCAGGTCAGGACTTTGACTAGGCCACTCCAAAGTCTTGATTTTCTTAAGCCGTTCAGAGGCGGACTTGCTGGTGGGTTTTGGATCACTGTCTTGCTGATCAGAATTGTTGTGCTTCAGCAGTTCTGATCAGCTGGTCACGCCTGGGAAACCTCACCACTGTTCCATGTTGTTGCCATTTGTGGATAATGACTCTCACTGTGGTTCACTCAAGTCCCAAAGCTTTAGAAATTGCTTTATAACCTTTTCCACACTGAAAGATCTCAATTACTTTGTTTCTCATTTGTTCATGAATTTCTTTGGATCACGGCATGATGTCTGACTTTTGAGGATCTTTAGGTCTACTCAACTTTGTCAAGCAGGTCCTACTTAAATGGTAAATGGACTAGTAGTTCTTACATTACGCTTTTCTACTCTGGGCACTCAAAGCACTTTATATAACTTGTCTCATTCACCAATTCATACATGGCTTTTTTCTATGCTTTTCCTGTGCAAGTGCTTTCTATCTAACCTTCACACACATTTGTTCATATTCCAACGATCACTTCTTCACACAGGGCCATGTAGGTTTGAATTTTATTCTCCCTTATTATTAAATACCTTCCTTTACAAACTGAATTTTGTGTTTACTTCTGTTATCTTTGTCTAAAATTTTATTTTCTTTGATGACCTGAAACATTTAAGTGTGACAAAAAAAACAAAGGAAATCAGGAAGGGGGCAAACACGTTTTCACACCACTGTATCTCCAGGTTTAATGACCCGCTTAAGCAAACACAGCAGAAACAGTCATATGCGTTAGTGCAAAGGTACACAGAGCAAGATACAGATAAGAAAAATAAACTGTGCAGCTTCAAATATTGTATCTTTCAGACTGACAAGGAATAAACCAGCTGCACTCTGGTGACCAATTTTAAGCAACACTTAGAACATTACAGAAAAGTGCTGTCTCTGATGTGCACACTTGATGGCAGTTGTTGCAAAAGACGATTTATTTAATTGAAACAAAAATCACAATCCTGCCATTTTGAACATGCTAAATTGGACATCGATCAGAAGTGTCAATTTAGATGAAAAACAGTGGCCGAACCAGTTAAACGTACAGATTTTCTACTTGTATCAGCTCAAATGTGGTCTAAGAAGTTTTACTCTGGAACTGAGCTCTGCAGATTATGAACAGCTGAAACACAACCGGCTCTTCAGGAAAGACTCCCACAACTTCTCAGCTGATGCTTTTCAGAATTAAAGCAGTTCTTAACCTTGGAGTATCCATCCATCATCATCATTTATGTTGTGTAATAATAACATCACTTCTCACATCTTTGAGGTAAAGAAGGATACCCTCTTCGCTCTAGAAGTACAAGCACGCAAGTGAGGAAATACAACAGGCTATATATTTTACTACCACCAACAGCAATGCTAGTGGTTATACACCAAAACTGATGTTACATATAATGACTTCAATGACTGCAGACACTATATAAGGAAACCTTTGCTGACAAAACAAATACAGTTTTAAGCAGCAGCATTATAAGCATGATCTTATCACGTTAAGTGTGAAAATAAGCATAAGAATGCTGCTGCAAGTAGTCCAACAGATTCAAGGAGAAAACTAGTAATTCTAGTAAAATCTTCAACTCCCTCACTGACTGTAATAAATGTAAACACAAGAGGTTCAAAGAAAAAGACGATGTACTGCTGATTATGTGAAGTCTACAACTTCTTAATGGTGCTTAGGAACAGCTTAAGCTTGTTTACTCGACAGCTAGTTAAAAAGCAGGAGGGCCTGAACACATCTGTACAAGAACAAATACTGTGTATTTAAGCCTAGAATGCTATACTCATAAAGAGGATTATTGCTTTGGTACAAGAGTACTTGGTCTGGGAGTCAAGCCATTAATATATAGAGCCGGAAGACATGCATTCGGATGATTGATGGATTATCCTCAGTGGAGGTCCAGCACTAGGAATTAGTCCGTCATAACCCTTTTTAACTAGTCTACTGAGAATATAGTGCATGAGTTAGAGGAGACATATCTGTAAACAACATAAAATTCACCCATAAAGTCCAGCTGTGCAAGAGGATGTAGGTCTCAGAGTCTGTGTATTTGAGACTTAATTATCAAATTTATATAAATTGACAAAATTTAGATATAATGTAGAAAAATTATTTTTAAATTAACTAGGAGTGACTTAAAAGGCAAGATCTTGCAGATTATCACAGCGATGATGGAGAAAATAGGTTTTTTTAAATGATGCTTTTGTAATAGTACACCGAGAAAAAACTGAGAGGCATGTTAAGCATGTTAGGCATGCCACTCCCCTGCTGATTCAGCTGCATTGGCTCCCTGTCAAGTTCAGGGTCCAATTTAAGATCATAATCATGACTTATAGGGCCCTGCACGGTGTAGCTCCAACTTACTTAAGCGATCTTCTTCTTAATTATCACCCCAGCAGGTCCCTGAGGTCTTGTGACCAGGGGTTGCTGGTTGTCCCGCATACAAGGTTAAAAACAAAAGGTGACAGAGCGTTTGTATCAGTGGCACCCAGACTCTGAAACTCACTCCCTTTGAGTTTGAGATCTGTGGACTCAGTCATGTCTTTTAAAAAGCAGTTAAGAACCTATCTGTTTAAACTCACTTTTGGTTGATTTTGTTTTGTTTTAGATTTTAATGTCCGTTTTCTGCCTCTGTAAAGCACTTTGTGATTTTATCTTACTATAATAGTGGTGCAACGGATCACGGTTGATCCGTAATCCGAACCAATCCCACTCCACGGTTCGACACGCACGTGATCCGAAGATTCAAAAAAAGAAGGAAAAAAGTATGTGTATGGTGCGCGTGGTGGGTCTGTCAAGCGATAGTTATGGCCAGTGCTAGCGGTCCAAGTGGAGGAGCAGAGGAGTATTTAAGCAGCCCTTTGCTGCCCAGTCCGACCGGGCTAAAGCTATTACAGAAGCTATTGGGGTGTTTAGCTGCAGACGGGAGGCCGTATTCTGTTGCGCAAAACAAGGGGTTTAAACTATGATGAACGTGCTTGAGCCACGCTATGATATCCCGTTTGCGTCCACTTTAGTGGCAAGATCATTCCAAGCATGTATGAGCAGGAAAAGATTTAAGTTATGGCTGAACTGTCCCAGACATCTTCTGTTGCCCCGACTACTACAAATGGGTGGACCTCCAGGGCAACGGAAAGCTACGTGACCGTGACCGCTCGTTATATCACAGCGGAGTGCGATATAATGAGCGGTATGTATTATTGTAGGGTCTACCTTACATTATAAAGCGCCTTGAGGCGACTGTTGTTGTGATTTGGCGCTTTATAAATAAAATTGAATTGAGTGGTAGATACAAAGACTGTACTGCCCTATATTGTACCATATTTTTTTTAAATAATTGCGTGGAATGAGTCTTGAGTTGAATGTTTTTAACAGGCAAAAAATATTTCAATAAGTAAATAAGTAAATGTTACATTTTTGTCTTTTTTCGCTGATCCGTAAAATTGATCTGATCCGTGACTTAAAACCGTGATCCGATCCGAACAGTGAGATTTTTGATCCGTTGCACCACTACTATATAAATAAAATTTTACTTTACTCCTATTACATTTCCACTTGATAAATACCAATATATGTTCATGAACATACTCAGATTTCATACACGCATGCACACCACGAAGTGATTTAAAATACCCTTATTAATTAGGCATAGAGATGCGCTGCTCAAGTAGCTGAGCAACCAGAAAGAGAGAGCACACCAACATGCACATGCAGTAAACTGGAAAGGCAATAAAACTGTATTCAGTTGTAACATAAATACTTTAGGCTATGTTCTCTGTTAGTGTCTCCGTGTCCTACCCAGTGTTAATTGAGATGATTTCAATGAGAGGGTTCTTCCTGATCTTGGGGAGGTCCAGTCGAGCTCCTCCAAGTCTTCGGCCTCCATCTTTCTTCTGACCCAACAGACGAACCGAGTGGCCTGAAAAACAACAAAAACAAATCGTCTCACATAATCAAATGATCCTACTAAAACGCTGACTGACTATCACACTACTGTCCATGTGCAGATGGATGCAAACATGTTTAAAAAGGCACCCTGAAGTATTTTTGTTGCTGTATTTTAGATGCCAAATCTGAATTGCACTGCTAAAGAGAAAAATAAATACAATATAACGGACATAAGAAACATTTTGCCCGTATTGGTTGTCAGAGCACTTGCTCTCTCTCGAGTATGTCTCTCATCAAACTTACAATGCAAACAATGAGATTATATTTGCATTTTACCCACAAGCAAAATGCCAAACAGAAATCAAACTTCCCATTGTGCACCTCAAATAAATCGCTCTCCTCAGGACAATGAAGAAAGACATAATAGCAGATCGAAGCACATGCAAACAGGGTTTTTCCTTCTCAGAAGTGGACTTTGGGGCCTCTGGCTCTCATTAACACTGTTTTGGGGTTGGGAGGGGTCCTCAGCCGTGCCCATTCACACTATAAAAGTTGGTATCCAACAAAAAGTACAACCAAAAAGAACAGACCCATCCTATTTCTGACAACCTGACACAAACTAGGGGTTAACAAACACAATGGAAACACAGTAGGAAGAGGGTAATAAGGCCCAGCTGAATACAATTAATTACAAAGGCAGGAAAAGTAAAAAAAGGAGGGAACAAAGACACAGAAAGCCACACTGTTTGTCAACATTCAAAAGAAAAAAGGAGGTAAACTAATAGACTGACCAAGAATAAAGTCACATAAAAAAATGGAAAAAACCAAAAACTGATAATATTAGAAATGAAAAGGGGATTCCTCTACATAAAGAGGGCTACTTTACCCACAGTGAGAACTAAAAGAAATTATTTCTATTTAACTATCATAGTGTCAACCAAGGCAAATGAAAAATCCACAGCTGAGCCTAACAGCTAGTGACGTCTAGCCTTTGGTGTGTGGAAATGGGACGCAGTACTCTCTCTTTAACCGTTTAATAGGCTGCTAGCTAGCTGTGTGTGAGATGGAGGCGCTGAGGGATGGAATTGTCTTCCTGTTTTCATCCGCAATACAAGGGTCTCTTGGGAGGGTGGGTTCAGAGCAGGAAGCATGGTTATCAATTGGAAGATAAAAATGACAATCTGCCCCAGAGGAGGACAAAGAGCCAATCGTTGCGGCATGACTGGTCTTAATATCCCAGTACAAGCAAGGAAATACAAAAATGTCCCTTGTGGAAAACAGCTGGGATTTGGACCACATTTGGCCCCACATATTTTTTTTTTCCTCCCCTGGATCTGTGCGTCCACCCTCAGTCATGAAACAAGGATTGAAAACTCATGCATGTGCTAATAATGCCCTGAAACATTTGGAATATGTGAAATGTTAATGGCTACAAAAAGTCACAAGAGTAATTTCGCTGCAGGTTTGTGGTAAAATCTGTTTTTAGAATTCCCTCTTTTTCTATTTTCATATTGAACATTTATTTCTGCACGGTGGGAAAATATACTTACTAAACATAATTGCAAACACAGACTTGTCAGGAAAAAGCAATTACCAGTATGGTGCTGGATTTCCAGATGTTTTTTTCCCCCAAATAATGAGCTTGTCCATTCTAATAAAACTGGAAATTGTCATTCCCCACATACTCCTTTGCTCTCTAATACTGCACAGGACCCCTGTCACTGTGACTACCGCAGAAGACTCTAGAAATAATCTCACTGCCAGCATGGAGTCACTCCAGGAACGTACCCAAAGCCAAATTCAATTTCAGGGCCTAGGGGACCATGAATGGGAAGCAAGAGATAAAATAGCTAATATGACTTGCTGAAGAAAACCAAAGAACGCTTCACTATTTGTCATCTCAATTACAGAGTTTACAGAGGCCAACTGCTGTGATGGGCAACCCTGCATAGTCATAGACACACACACTCCCGTCTACTAATACCACATTTTCTTGTGACTGACTGCCCTCCTCTTTTTCCTTCTCAACTTTCCTCAATCGGTTCTTTTCTTTCCTTTAAATCTAAACTGCTAGAAATGTCCTATCCACTCATAACGTCCCACTAAAACACGCCAGAAAAGAGAAGGAAGGAAAGGGAATGATAGATGGATGTGAAGCTAAGATTTGTAGATGCTTGGATGATGATGAAAGATGTGTAGGATAGCCAGATGGATGGTTTGGAGGGAGAGGGAGAACGCTAAAAGGATGACCTGTTGACCTGTGTCTGATGTCTTAGAAGCAGAGGGTCTTGTTGAGCTTTCTGGGTTGATTGTAAAGTAGCAGGCAGGAATGGGGGAGAGGTGATGGGAATGTATTGAAAAGAGGGGACAGAGGTGGCAGATGAGAAGGACAAGAGGGTTTCATGTTTTTTCCATTTATCCTTTCAACCTAACTCTTTATTAAATATGTAAGACCGTCTTTGAAAAAGCTGTTTATGTTCTGACCAAATCTCACACAAACCAGTTTTGATGGGAAATTTTCTCACACACGCATCAAATGCATGAGCGCTACAATGCCAACAATTCCCAAGAGTGCTTCCCTTAAACGTCATCCAGGTTTTGACGCTTTACAAGGAAGATTTTTTGGTCACATCTAGAGGGGCTCTCTCAGAGCAGACACGATACTCAGAACATCTTCAGATGACTTAAAACATAAGTAAAAGTCCTAACGTTTTTCATTTCTTCTGCTCTTCATTTACTTCACTTACTATCATTTGTCTGCATCTGTTCAACCACACTTCTGCTCAGTTTTTCCTCTGCATTGATAAAGGCAAACAGGTTATTAATACTGGTGAAATAAGGCTCACAAGGTTATAAACTCTGATCTGTAGCTGCACACATAAATTATCCTAACTATGCTTTTCCTACTCCCTGTCTTTGTGTGGCATTCGCACACCAACTATAAACTGTTTCCTTAACGATAAATGAATATCAGGTGAAAAGGTAATATCCAAGGGCATTTCTCAGTGAAAGAATAAGAATATTAGGAGTCTTAATTATAAAAAAGTCCCAAGATCAGGGCCCGTATCCCTAAAGAATCTTTGTGCAAAAGGTGGCTCCTAGCGGCCAAATTCTAAGAAAATTCTCAGAGTCATGACGTTTTCTTAGAATTTCCCCTAAAAGTGACACGACAATCCCAGTTAATATAAAAGCTATTCCTCAAGATTCCTAGCGCTTAAAAGGGCTCCTAAGGCGAGATCTGCTAAGAGCAGGGAAGAGGACTTTTAGTGGCTTAGGAGTTCCCCTAAGTAGCTGCACAAAATGGCCAACAGAAGAGGCAGGAGAGAAGTCCTGCAAACACTGGATGACAGGGAATTATTGAGACGCTACAGATTGGATCGTGCAGGAATCATGTTTGTGGTGGGTCTCCTTAGAGATGCAATTACTTCACCAACTCGACGCCACAACGCTATTACACCGGAGACGAAAGTAATCACAACCCTGAGGTATTTGGCAACCGGGAAAATGCAACAATGCAGCAGTGACTACTTGGGTCTGTCCCAAGTCATCACTGAATTTCTTGAATGTGAAATATTATTTACAATTACAGTCAGCATAAGATTAGAGTGTATAATTATGTTTATTGATTTGAGGGTACATCCTTTGCTCATTATCACCAAAAGCTCATTTCCATCAAACTTGTAGGATCAACCAATCACGGCTTTTGAAATGATGACTCATACCTAGCAACGGGGTCAACCACACCTCCTCACTAAGATAGGATTTTCCATCCATTCCTTGCTCAGAGTTCACTGAAAATGTTCTGGAATCACTTCTAAGCTAAAACTCCTGGCAAGGAATTTTTAGGTTAAATTAGGAGCTCTCTGAGAGGATTCTCAGAATCTTTAGGGATACGGGCCCAGATTATTAGTATCTTTTTGTGGGTTTTTCCATACATTCTTCTCGATTAAAAATATTTTACTCATTTGTTCTTGTGGTGTGTATTTGTCTGTTGAGCATTGCCGAGAATCGTAAAAGCTGCCCTTGTAAAAATGTGTATCCACGGGTGTCATTAATGTGTCTTTTTTTGTTTTTCCGTAAATGGAACTGCCAGTGGGCTCGGAATACAAGACGGAGTCAAAGCACGAGTTGTTGTTAACAAGAAATTAACTTCTGGCACAACTAAAACAAATTGATCTGGATAATCAAGCTCGTAACCACAGTAACACCACCACCAACAAATAAATAACACTGTATAAGCGAGCATGCACCGACTAAGCCAGGAAGTCAACCTGAGATAACACGACGGGATAAAAACACGTCCTATCATTTACTACAGGTAGTAACTTGAAGTCTTTATTGCACAGATGCACTATGATAAAAAGCAGCTTTACAACTATGATGTATCCTCATGACATCAAGGATGTTTAATTCATTTAAAGCCTGGAACTAAATGAAAAAGTCACACACGCTAAGAAGCGAGTCCCCAAAAGCATATGAGTACTCTTGTCATGTGGAAAACAGGACCTGCAAGCAATTTTGGCACAGCAAAGACCTGTATCTATTAGCAGTTCATTGAAGTAAGTATTTTAGTAGCCATTACGATAGGCAAATCCCCCAGCTTTAAGGTTTATGCCCAGGCCTCTGAGACGAAATAACAGCTCTCAGTTTATACGAGGTCATAAAGAACAGTAATGATACTGGGGAAATTAGTTTCTATGGAGGGGCTGATGGTGGGAGGAAAAGGGGAGGGAAAGAAACAGGGGGGTGAGAGGCGAAAGAGAGGAAGGGAAGAGATCAAAAGATTTTGGAAGGGTGGGAGGAAGAAATGGGGAGAAAAAAGACAGAATGAGCAAATCACAGAGAAGAAAGGGGGAATAAAAGTCACAGAGTAGATGTGTGACTGTGAGCTTGTGTGTAGGCTCACAGTTTAGGCTTGATGACACATTGTAAAATTAAGCCTTAGTTCAGCTGTCCTTCATTAGAGTGAACCCTGCAGTGCAAAGTAGTCACTCAGACGCGCACACACACACACACGCACAGTGTAAACTCAATCTGTTCTTTATTAGAGAACAGCTGGGGGTGTATGACAGCTTGACTAGACTCACTCACACTGTAAACTCTCTCTGACCGTCATTAAACAGCTAAGTGTGGTGGTTCGCTAACAGTTTAAACGGATGACCTATAACTGCCATGTGTGTCTGTCAGTGAGCTGCTCAGACAGAGAGGATCATTTAAGAAGCAGCTCAGACAGTTAGATCGGTTTCAACAAAAGCTGAAGACTTTTGCTTTAAAATACACATTTAAAACAATTATTTAGTCAAATTTAGTTGTTTTTTTGTTCTTTTTAGTTTACCATGACAACATAAAAAGCATGCTCTTTCCATTCACTTTGGAAAATACTACATTTTTTAACAACCTTAACACTATTATAGCTAATAATGACTGGTGGATTTTTTTTTAACAGTGTTAGTATAATATTAAGTCATTAGCATTTGATTATGTGCTCTTCTGATGCAGTGTGATGCACTCTGATTCTTACCGGTCAAGTAGACTGTAGTAAAAGTGGAGAAACTAAAATAATACACGTGGTGGTTAGCACTGTGGCCTCACAGCAAGAATGTCCTGAGTTCAATTCCACCATCAGGCCGGGGCCTTTCTGTGTGTGCATGTTCTCCCCGGGTCCTCCAGCTTCCTCCCACAGTCCCAAGACATGCACTTAGTGGGGATAGGTTAGTTGGAAAGTCTAAATTGCCCATCGGTATGAATGCAGGAGTGAATGTGAGTGCGAACGGTTGTGTGTGTATATGTGTCAGCCCTACAACAGACTGGCGACCTGTCCGGGGTGTACCCCGCCTCTCGCCCTAAGACAGCTGGGATAGGCTCCAGTGCCCCCCGCGACCCTGCCAAAGGATAAGCGGAAGCGAATGGATGGATGGTTGGATAAAATAATACATCCTTGGATCTTATTCCTTCCATCCATAAGTGCAGATTTGTTTTGTGTTGTAGTCGGGATATGGATTTGTGTTAGAGGACCTTAGTTTTGAGTTTAATTGCGGTGGTTAGCATTACGTTAAAGACCACGCAAAGACAGTAAAACAAGGATGCGTGTGTGTGTGTGTGTGCCTTTGTGTGGTAAAATACCTTTAACAGCCTCGTCCACTACTTCCACCACTCGATCAATCTGCTGGACCTGTAACACAAAGAAACAAGAGAAAACTTTATTGATCCTGAAAACCCAAGTCCTCACAGTCAAACAGAAGCCTGATATTGACGACCCACAGACACACTGATACTCTGATCCACATTTAAACAAGGTGGATATGTAAATATACACAAAGGCCATATGCAATAAGAGCAGAGACAAACAAGCGCAAAAAAGCTACAATCACCAGGCAGGATTAAGGAATATGGATTTCCTAAATGCCACTGACACTGAGTGTTTGTTGTGTATGTAGTGACAAACATGTTCTGTGATAGATCAGACCACATAGGTAACAATAAAGCATTACCCAAGTCCATAGCTGTGTTTTTCTCCTCATTGTCTCACATAGAAAACAAATCCTGCAGTTCTGCTAATGGCTACTATAATGAACCACCGCACTAATATAAAGAGAATAAATAAGGCCCCCCACAGGCCACAGTTTAATAACAGGCAGACTTTAAGTAGGGTAATCTGGATACTAAAAGAGCCAGAATATTAAACGAGGAGTTCAAACTTTACTTATCTACCAACCGATATTACATGAAGGGGAAAAGAAGCAGAACGAGTGAAAGAAAGAAAGAAACAGAATACTAAAGTAGTGACAGGGGGACAAAACTGATAATTTTTCTGCTGTTATTTTCCTTTCGCTCTTCCCAGCAACACCTCGAATTCTCTCCACTTTCACTCCACACTGGCCCTTGGCACTGGCTCTCAATGCCTTCAGGCCCATCACTTAAAATAAGCCTCCTTTCAAACACACACACTCAGATTCACACTGTGCTTTGCAGGAAGCAGTTACTTGCATGCCACATGCCTGAGTAAAACCTTTTTCAATCTAATGGTCAAGCAATCTGGGCCCATTCAGAGCAGCAGCAGGCGTCCCTACACAGAGTAAAACTCGGGTGTACATTTCAGCTATTAATTTAAATCGCACTTTTCAACTTTGGCTGTTTTTAAAATCCTCCATTGTACCCATAGAAAGAAAAGGATGAATACTGATATATTCAGCACATTTGTTGCATGTAAAAGGCAGTCACAGGTCTACTGGACGAGATACATTTCTGCCTGTGCTTAAGTTTTATTTTAAGGTTTGTCGTTCTATTACCATAACTTAATGACAAGCACTAATGCGACATCTATAGTATTTGGATTAACCTTCGATAAAGTAATTAAAATTGTATATTTTTAAAAAACAGGACCATAAATACTGTATCCTGTGAAAGCTGAGGTGTGACATTTCCTGCTCACAGCTTTGCATGCCCATTCAGATCCTCTGATTACTTAACCAGCGCTGCGTAGGTGTGTGTAGGTGTGCGATGCATGGCAGTTACAGGATGCGACAAGTCTAGTTAAGAAAAGCGAAGCACTGCAGTCTTGCGTGACTGTCTATGAAGCTCACACAATACGTTTGCAGTCATTAAACAGCAACCTCAAACAAAACAGCACAACGGCAATAAAACACCACTCAGAAAAGCTGGCAATACACACACAGGTCAGATAAAATGAATTCAATAGGAAGGCCCGCCTATTTATTTTTAACTAAACTCCTTATCTGGCCGTTGGTGCAATCACTATACACAAATTCTGAACTTGCATTTGCATCCAATTTGCATAACCTACCAACTGCCACTATCATTACATGTTCCACTGTGGGAATACAGAGGGACTCTGCATTCTCATATATTTATGTCTGGGTTTGTTACACAGTGTGCCTGTTCATGCATGCGTGTGTCTTTAAGTTAAAAATGCTTGTCACTGAAGCTCTGGCAGTTATACGCTGTTTGTGCTTCACCCCGAAGCCTATTATAAGCACAAGCCTGTTTATCTGAATAGAATCATATTATACATGCATGTCACTATATCTGAATCGTATTAAGTTACATTGTGGCATTTTTTACTTAAACTGAATAACATTATTTATTGTTAAAGATATCCAACTTAGCACTTGAGCTGTCTTCAATCCATTCATTTTAAGGTAGCGGGAGTAATCAACACAATACTGTTTGATTTGTTCCCATTTTCAGCACAGCAGTTTGTTTTACTTTCCATAAAAAAAACAAAATATCCAATTATAGAAATAAGAGCACAGCTTTGCATGGAGATTTAGAAGGCATATCCTGGTTGAATTACATTTTTAAAAATACCCTGCCAGATTAGAGCCTTTTAGTCTTTAAAACTTTTTTATGGCGCCAATTCAGCAAGGTGCTGGAAACATGATAACATCACGTAAATACTGCAGACTTGTCAACTGCACATCTATGATGCAAATCTCATATTCCACCACATCCCAAAGGTGCTGTTCTGGATTGAGATCTGGTGACTGTGGCGTGCAGACATCTTCAAGAAATCAATTTGATATGAATTAAGCTTTGTGACATGGTGTGTTATCCTGCTGGAAGCAGCTAACAGAACAGGGGCACCCTTTGTTCATAAAGGGTTATGGTCAGCAATAGGGCTGCCACAAACAATTATTTTGATAGTCGACTAGTCACCGATTATTTTTGCCATTAGTCGACTAATCAGATCATGCATCCATTGGACGTAAAATGTACAGCTTATTGCACCAGCAGCATCTGCTCTTATATAACTATCATTAGCGTACAGCTTTAAGTGTTTAAGGTATGTGCTAACTAAAAATAAAGACAAGATGATAGTTTATTAAATTTTAATGAAATTTGCAGATTGTTTCGGTGAAGTTTAATAAACTCCTTGCTATCTAAAATATAACGGGACACCGGAGTATATTCTCGAGCATCTCACACTTCTGATAATCAGTTGTCTGCTTGACGTTTATTCAGCTGTGTAAAAACTATAACTTTAATCTCAGCCAAACCGATTTACTCAGGAACAAATAAAATACTAAAAAAAAAAAAAGCCAAACAATAACATTTTTAAGTTATCTAAGTGACTTATATATGTTTAACCTGAGTAGCGAAAGACTGCAGTGGGTTTGAAAACGATTTGCCCGGAGTCGGGTGTTCTCACCGGCTCTAGTGAGCTTTGCCCCCGGCTAGCTATCGAGCTAGTGGGTAACAGACGTCTCCGAAAACGTCGGAGCGCTTTTGAAAATATGTGGTGTCTTGATAAACTGAGCAGATACTTGATGTTTACACAGCTACATTCTCACCTGAAAATATGTTTAACGTTTATTTTGTGACCCAGAAAGAATAATAAGAGTAATATTAAAACTAACTAGCTGCTGCCATTGTTGGAAACTGAGCTGGGCTGCGCTATGAATTCTGGGACAGAGCTACTTCTTCTTCTTTGGGGTTTAACGGCAGCTGGAATCCTTGTACATGCTGTGCTGCCATCTTCTGTTTCAGTCCGTTATTACACTCTTAAATCCTACTACTTATTCCTGCGTCTTTTGTGATTTTACAAAGCTTCAAATGACGCGTCGACTATTAAATCAGTCGTCGACAATTTTGATAGTCAACGTAATCTTGACTAGTCGACTAATCATGGCAGCCCTAGTCAGCAACAATAATCAGGTAGGTTGTGGTATTTAAATGATACTCAGTTGGTGAAGTAAACTGTATGGAGCCTGAACTGTTACTACAATGCACTGATCCATGTTTACATGTTCTTTACTCCAACTTCTGACACTAACATATGAAGTTTGGTAAGCTTGTGCAAATCGTAGCATCACTTTTCTTTTCTTAGCTGACAGGAGCTCTCATGGCACTGCCCATCTGCTTCAAGGTTAGACATGTTATGCATTCAGAGACGTTCTTCTGCATACCTCGGGTTTTTTGATTCACCGTTGCTTTCCTACCAGCTGCCACTCATTCTTTTTCTCCTGCTTTTGGATTATTCTCTGTAAACCCCTAGAGATGGTTGTGTGAGAAAATCCCAGTAAATAAGACGTTTCTGAAATATTCAGACTATCTTGACTGGCGCTCTCAACCAGGTCACATTCAAGGTCACGTGAAGCACCTTTCAAGTTAAACTTCAGCGCTGTGTCTTGACGTCTACATGCCTCAATGCGCTCAATAGTTGCCATGTTACCGGGTAATTAGTTGTCTGCATTAACAAGAAGCTGAACAGGTGTAACTAATGAAGTGGCCACTGTGTATATGTGTTAGGCATAGAGGTGTTAGGATGATTTTGTCCAGGCTGCACTGTGGCAGTGTGCTGAAAAGCAAACAAACAACGAACTGAATCAATTATTCAATGAGGAACACTCATTTCGCTATTAACCAACAACAGGCTTGACATATCCATTAGTTCCTTTCTGTGACAGCAAAGGTGAAACAGAATAATTCATCTGCTCTGTATCTCTTTGTTATGCACTCCAATCACTCACCAGTGGCTGGTAACCAAAGCAGAACAGCTCAGTTTAAACAAGTAACAAGTTAAAATGTATTTATTGTCATATATTTGTCTGTTTGCCGCTTGTACTCTCTTAAATATATTAATACTAGTAGCAAAAGTAGAGGCTAGACTGCCCCATGCCACCTTTAAAGGAAGCAGTCTATGCTGAGGAATCACTGACGTGTCCTTTCCTAGCTCCGTCTCTGTTCACCCATAACACCTCCCCATAGTACAGGAGTTAATGTACCCGATCTTCCTTTCACGCAGAACATTTGTGACTAGGAAATGTTCTGCCTGAAGAGAATGAGCACAAGACAGAGCAAGGTTAGCTGCCCGGTGAATGACATCCCGATCAATCTCGAAAAGCGTGTCCGTCTGTACTCGTCATCGGACACAAAGGAAGATAAAGAGACACACCTTTAATACAGCCAAGTCAAAATACACAGATGTTCACAGAAAGTGCACGTACCCCAATGATGCTGAGACCTTTGAGGTAGTCCATCCTCGGCTGGGCCTGGGGAACGCATCCTGCTACTACCACCTTTTTCTGCTGTTCCTGGGCTTTTCTGTGCAAAAGCAAAAAGAGAAATAAGCATAGAATAACAGGTTAACTGTAATATATGACAAACACTACTGTTTTTCTGTTCCACTTTCTGATTTAACCCAGGAAAAACACTGATCAAAAATATACAGTTAATGTATCCTCTGGATCCTTTTGAAGATGAACATCTTATTTTAGAACCTCAACGGTTAAAATTAAAATGAGTCCTTCATGTCATATGTGCTAAAGTCTTCCCCTCCGACCATCTGTGTGCATGTAATTTTTGATCTCCACTAGAAAATTTCTTAGGCTGACATATTCTAATGCAATTTTCAGTGAGAGTAAATACTTTCCGATAGCTTGGGAAATGGATGAATCCAAGCTTATGCTTCATTTGGCAGAATGCATCTGGCCCCCGACCCATTAAAACAGATTTCCACAAGCCTTTGCCAAGCCAATCACCACTGTTTATTTAAAATGAGGCGTGTTTGATATAATGACCACACTGTAGGCTTTTTACATTGTCACCTCAGCCCTACATGGCACATTTCTTTGCTCTGACTGATTGAAGGTCCAGAGGCATTTTAATCTGTAGCTGATGAAAACAGCTTTTGAAATTATTGCTGTAGTGAGATGTTCCCAGCTAATTGCATTTATCTTTGCACGTAAGGCTACTGTGCTCCTAAGTCATTAATGGATAACGGCTTGACAACAGTGCAAACAAGCAAAATCAACCGCATGCAGTGATAAAACTTGTCTGTATGTTCTAGCAAATGAAACAAACCTCCAAATTCTTCTGATACCCAATTCTTAAAGTCAAACTTTATAAATAAGTTACAGAAAAAAATCTAAGTGTGGATTTACTTAAAAGTAAATTGTGCACATCTATGAAATAAATCTAGGTGAAACTCAAAAATTAATTTAAAAAAACTAATGTTGTGAGTTTATTGTACTCAGAATTTGCCCTGTCATCCAAATTCACTCTGCTACAGATTATTAGGTGATCGAGAAAATGCTCAGTATATGAAGCTGAGAACATCATTATTTCAGTCGCTAAATGGCTGAGCCCAAAAACGTACAGGTCTAGTCTTTGATTGGCCACTGCAGCACCTTTATTCTTTCCATGTTCACACATTTTGCTGTAGATTTGCTGTTGTGCTTGGAATCATTGTCCTGACATAAGACTGAATTTCAGCCAAGCCAAACAGAAGAGTTCACAGTCGACGCCATGACTGCAAAGTGTCCTGGCCCTGTGGCTGCAAAACAAGCCCAAATCCTTATCCCTCCATGGTCGTGCTGAACAGTTAGCATGAGGTTGGCTGATACGCTGTGCTTGTTTTTTTTACAAACATGGACAGATATCTCCACTGTCATATGTCTAAAGTACATTGTTCCAGAAATCTTGTGGTTTCTTCAAATGAAACTGCATAAACCTTAGCCATGCTGCCGTGTTCTTTTTAGAAAGAACTGGCTTTATCCTGGTAACTGTACTGAACTTTCACATTTATCATGCTAACTGCAGCCTGTAGCTTCTGAGATGTAGCTCTTGGGTTTTTCATCATTACATGATCTGAACTTGAAGGGAATATGTAAAAATTTTCCAATCATCAGTCCAACAATTGGCAATGGGTGATTGTTAACGCAGCGTTAACGCAGCTTAAACGCGGTCATCACGATTAAACTTTTTAACACTCTCAACCCATCTGGAGCGCAAAATGAACAAAATTTGGACAAACTGCCATTTCAGAGATTTTGACTCAATCTGCGCTCCAGACGGGTTAATTGTTAATCATGTTAGTCGTGATGGCGGCGTGTAAATGCTGACAGCACAAAAAAATATAAAGTCGGCAATTTGGAATTTATTTGGCTTTAAACCGGATGAAAGAGGTAAACCTAAGGATGTAACCAAAGTGGTGTGCCGCTTGTGCAGACGTAGAGTGCGAGCAGTACTGAAACACAACTAACTTGCATGAGCATGCATGTGTCCACCATCCGGCTGAGTATGCTAGACTATCACCAGCTTCTGCAGCTCCATCAACAAGCATTTGGGCGCACTCTGAGGAGGGTGCACCTGCTCGCAGATGTAAGAGGGTGCTGTTAAAACAGCGCTATTCATTTTTTTTCTGTTGACTGCTTCAATTAGCTCCATCATTGTTAGCAAACTTACTCATGGACAAATAAATAAATAAATCGCCCTTGTAAAAACTATCGATGATAGATAGTCGATATACTCGTCCAATGGCCCAACCCTAGTATGAAGCACATATAGCAAAGCATGCATTACACCTGAGGTGGAAACAAACTAGTAAACAAAGGCACCGTTTTTCCTTTTCACATTAACTAAGGTACATTACGTGTACATACATGTGTTTTTATACTACTTAAATTGGTAATGCATAAAATCCAAAACAAAGCAATGTCAAACATTTCATGTTGCATGTCAAATATTGATTAATAACTGGTAAAACACTTAACAGCTTTAGAAATCCTAACTGATAAGCCGATGTGAATTAAAAAGCAGCGAGGCAGTGAATTCGTGAAACAAACCAGAAGGAAATTGTGTGTGTGTATTTGTGAGTGTGCATGTGGATTTATGCAAGTCTTTATGTCACATCCAGTTAGTGACAGTGAGATTTAAGGCATTCGGTCTATCTGACAAAAGCTTTTGGAAGAGCTGCCCAGACTCTGCAATGAATCTTTAATAATGAAGCCTCCTGACAGCTGGAGTGAAAGAGGGAGGTAGAGAGGGAGGGACGGAAGGGGGGGCGGGGGGGGATGCTTGTAAGTGAGGTAGGAATCATAGGAGTAGGCAGCAAGGAGCAGCAATGAAACTGGATGCAGAACTGTCAGCTGTGTTTTAATTTAGACTGTTTGATTCTTCAGGAAAACAAAGAAAGTGATGAAGGTGGGGAGGGTGGGGGTGGGAGAGCATGGTGTGATGGGAGAAAGATCTGTGAAGGTAGACATCGCAATTCAAAGCCAGTTTAATCTGTCTCGTGTATGAGAAATGAGGGGACTGATAAAAGCTAAAGTTTGTATGAGAGAAGAGATGGAGGAGAAAAAAGAGATGAAAGCAATAATTAAGGACTTTTGTCCTTATTTGATTATAAGAAGCTGCTCGCATTAGGCAGTGTAGTTTCAGAACCAGAATCTGTTAACTGGAAAAACAAGTACACAGTGCACATACAAGGGAATTTGAGTCCAGTATATTTAGTGTTATATAATGCTTGTATATAAATTCTAGGAAAAGGTAAAGCAAGAATAAGAGTTTTCTGACACCAGAAAAAAAAATGGTGGGCAGACAAACTTTCATGACCAGGTTAAGTGAGTCAGAAAAGCCAGGACAAAAGAGTCGGTATCTGTTTAGAGTAGCTTGTTCTTCCCACACTGGCAACGCCGCACATACAGACACACTCACAGTAGGGGTGCGTCTGCATAATTCACACCGTCTCTTGCCAAAATGCGCCAAACGTTCCTTTAATGCTCTGCTCGCTCTCTGCACACAGACTCGGAGCCATAGCTGACACAGCGAGTAAGCAGACAGCGCCTGAGTCGCCGCCCCAGGGGGAACGGGCCAATCACGCCGCACGCAGTTCCTGGGTGGGATGAGACGGAATGGGATTATGCGATGCGGTTGCCGTGGTGATACTTTTGAGCCCAACCAAGCGCTCGTTGCCAGTGACCCGGACTAGAGCAGATGTCCCCCAAGATCAGACGACGAGGTGTGTGTGTAGTCCCACACACACACACACACACACATGTTTCTCTTTGACTTCTTTGGCACCTCGCCCTAAATCTCTACGGCCCTCTGTCAACTCTTTGTCACCACTCTCCATTGCCTCAGGACCACACGCACAGACACACACACACACACTGAACACCCACATGCTTCAACGATACAATGCATACACATGGTCCTGGCTGGCAATGCCATCAGTGCACAATATTCTATGCATACATGCATGACCTCTGTGATATGTATGCATGGTACAGCGTGCTGTGCTGTACATACAGGTTTTTAACAGCTCAGTAGAGACAGTGAATCAGTCAAATTAAACCAGACTAAATGTCCAAGTGACTTGATCAGGTTGACTTGGGAGATGTCTCTGCTATGAATATGACATTAAAATAACTTAAGGCACTGGATGGACCGCAGTGCATGACCTATATAAAGGCCTCTTCAACTTTGTCACAACAAAACCTGAAGTGAAAGAGAAGCCCTTCCTTAGTGGATTACAGCAGCCGCTGGAGCTGAGATGTAGTGACATCATATAAACAGAGGTAATATGCTGAAGTCTTAATTCCTACTCATTTGAAAAATGGTTATGTTAACAAGAAAAATGGCAAAGATAAGATAAGATAGGAGGACCTTTATTAGTCCCACAGGTGGAAAATTGGTTTCCCACCTGTGGGACTAAGATCGAAACAAAAGGTATTGATCTTTATCCTTTTTACGAAAGGCTTTTTAACATAGCATATGTAGCGTCACTTTGGCCTTGTAGGAAAGTTTTGTGTTGACCTGAACAGAAGACTACTATCCTACACACTGCTATGGTCAACAAGATAGCCACAACCTCCCACAGAAACATTTCATGTGTATTTCCATTGTCTAGATCAAACCAGAACAATTATCAGAGGCACTAAAACCTAGACGCCAATCTAGTGAGGTTTCTTAGTCAGAGCAAGAATGAAAGCCAGGAGTCTGTGATAATTTCTGCCTAAGTTCTGTGACTCAGACTTAAAAATCAAAGACCAATTCAAACTTTCTTCTCCATGTGTGGTTCTGCAACAGTTCCAGTGTGTCTGCCACTGTTGGTTTGCTCCTTCCTATGAGCACATTGTGCATCTGCAAAGCCCACTGGATCTCATTCAGTCTTGCCAAATGGCAGCACTTCAATTTTAATTTTATTTTAACCTTAGGATGTTTCAAGAAAACGTAGCATGGGCAATATGACCCCAAGGAAAGAACATAATACCATATATTTGAATATATCTGGTCACATCAGACCAGCTATATTAAGATGAGTTTGCCACATCTTCTCTACACAACTTTGATTTCCATGGTATCATTACAGTCACACATGTGCAAGTGCAAAGAACTGTAGCATCCCACTGGAAGTGGGAGCTGATGCTGACGGAAAAACCTTCCATCCATCTTCTTCTGCTGCTTTATCCGGGGCCGGGTCACGGGAGCAGCAGCCCAAGCAAAGAAGCCCAAACCTCCCTCTCCCCAGCCACCTCCTCCAGCTTATCCGGGGGAACACCAAGGCGTTCCCAGGCGTTCCAGATATAATCTCTGCAGCGTGCCCCGCAGCCTCCTCCTGGTGGGACATGCCCGGAACACCTCACCCAGGAGGCATCCTTGTCAGATGCCCGAACGACCTCAGCTCGATGTGGAGGAAAAACCATCTATACATAAACATATCCACTATAGTTTGTGGTTTTGTATTATACTTCTTTCTTTCTAGCCTGCCTACAGTTGTTGGTGCTGCCGTAGTGCCGTAGAGGTTGCACGGATAAGTACATGCAGTCGTAACAAACTGGACACCAGCACAGAGCGCTGGTAGGGCTCTTCGATATAACGATATATATCGGATGACGATATGAAAACGTCTATCGTTTCATATATATTATGCTATCGTTTGTTTCGTGGTGTCGCAAAATAAACTGTTTACGGCAATATTTTTTCACTGTTTGATGGTAACTGTAGGTTTTCTTATACTTCTATCCTTCTCTTATATTTAATATAACCACACTACGGACGGACAAGTGACTGTTTTTATGCGTTGTCATTAGCAACAACGACGGTAAAAGCATTGCGTGTCTCCGCCGTCCGCTTGTTTATTTTCCACATAAACCTTTCACAATTAAGCTGAAGACCCTATTGAGATTTTTCAAAATCTGAATCACATGAAATAGCATGTAGAGTGTTTACAGACAAGACGCTAAAAAGAGCCGTCAGGTGCTAAAAAATAAACCTTAGTGAGTATTTATTACACGGTGTGCTGTGGGGAAAAGCCTGTTCTAAGAAAGTTGCGGCCGTTTCAACTTATTTAACACTCGACTCCAGTTACACGACGTCCAGCTGAAAACACTCAACAGTCAAGTTGCCCGAGATTCACAGAATTTACAGGAAATGTAAAAATTTTGTGATATATATCATTGAAGGGGCGATACATGTGTTATATCGGGATATGAGATTTTGGTCAGATCGCACAGCCCTAAGTGCTGGTGTCCAGTTTGCGCACACCCTCCGATTTTGAAGGACAGACACCAACAGACCCCTAGCATACTTGCAAACATGGTGAGTATAACGCTGCTGTAACTGTGTCCTCTCAATGACTCTCCCTGCTGCTCAACATCCTCAGCCCTGCATAGTGGGGGAGAGGATGAGCTCATTACACACACACACACACAGAGCCAGCCATATGCTCCTTTACAAGCATGTTGCTTAAAGGATGAGGTCATACTGGTAAGAGTGGTGAGGAGTTTTGTGTATGTGAGATGTACACATTGACGGTTTAGCGTGATTTGAATTCGATGCATTTTGGGGGAAGCAAAGTCCAAAACATAAACTTACCAACATGTCAGGTGTGTCCCTTCTTCCCTTTCCTATATCTGGCTTGTCCTTGCCCCTGTCTCCCTCATCCTCTCATCTCCACTCCGACAGTTGTTTCTGGCTGATTTGACAGCGAGCCAGCCACTCGGCACACTCCTGACCTCTCTGCATTAGCATAAGCAGCAAGGGGCAAGGTTAAGTACCCATCAAGCCTCAGTAATTAAGATGTGAACCAGTGTGTGCACAAGTGTGTGCGAATGTGAGGCCAAATGTATCTAATCTTCCACTTCATTTATGTGTCACTTCCACAAACTTCTACATGTAGAATAATTCAGTCTCACGGATGGTCACTGTCCTAATTTCAATTCCAGGATGGATATCGAAGTCTAAAACTTTACCTTACATACATTTGAGCTGCTTCAATATATGTTTTATTCATTGTTCCATATTTATTTCCCCACATGTTTCATCCAAGCACCAGCAGGATATGGATCTGCGCTGACTGACAGCACAGGCTGTTACTCTGATGAAGAATGTAGCCTTCCCTGAGTGAATAAGTACATCTGCAAAGTTTACCCAAAACAACTGTCAAAACACAAACAATATAAATAAAACAGCAGCTAACTCTGGGCCTAAGGGATCTGACTGCAGACAAACTAAAATAAATGAAAGCCATTAATGTAGTGGAACAGGATCCTGTAGGAGATGTTGCTGAGAGAGAGAGAGCGAAGAGGGAAGAGGGAGGAAAAGCAAAGAAGGATTCAGTGAAACTGTGAAAAGAACATCTTTATAAGAAGGAGAGAGAGAAGACAGCACAGGGGTGTCAGAGAGGAAACGGTTGAAGCTAGAGGAGATCAAACGCGGGGAAACCTGAGAGCAAAGTCCCACAGATCCCACCCGAAGTTAACTGCCAAATGTAAGGTTGACCTTTTAAAGACCGACGAGTGTCCATGAGCGATCTATCCCAGCTCAGACACTCGATACAGTGCAGCAATACTCTGTTACTGCGTCTGAATGATAAGCCTGATGTCTTTAACTGCATTTACACCAACTTTAGATTACAGAGGCTCTCTTTATCAATATCTGTTATTATTAGAGGTGGGAATCACCATACATCCCACGATACGATATTATCACAATACTTAATGCACGATACGATATTATTGCAATTTTTTAAAAATATTTTGCGATATTCAGATTCTGTACATAAAGGTAAACTTTATCAATATTCATTTTATCTAATAACAAAGTCTCACACTCAGTCTTTCTCTCATTTCAGTTTTATTGTTGACAAACTGAACGGTTTGTATTACAGTCTAGTCCAACTTAACTGAATGCAACCATCTGGTACAATTATAGCTATTCTGAACTATGCAATTTGTGAAAACTATGCAGCCCCTTCAGCAACTGAAGAATTTGAAAGTAAATTAAAACAAAATATAATTTTACATTAAAAAAAAAAAGTTTTAAACTTATTTTAATTTAAGACATGTTTTATTTTAATTAAGTAAACTGTCATGTTTATTGCTGCCAAAAAAAAGTTAAACACATTTGGACAGTGAAGGAATGTCAGGATTCTTGCTCAGAAAAAGGATCAACATGCTCTGAAGTCAGAGCACCCAAACTTTTTTTGTAACAAAATATCGATTTCTGCTGTCCCTGTATCGATACATTATTAGCAAACAAAATATCACGATACTACACAGTATCGATTTTTTTCCCCCACCCCTAGTTATTATTATTGTAATATAGGATAATGACGACTGCTTTCCAAATGAATCAGTGTTTTGGATATAATCAGAGCAAATCCAACCCAGCGGAATGGCAAACTTTGCATGATTTGTCTTTAATCTGGTCAATACGCGAACATGGACATTACTCTGTGCTGTTATTTTGAAATATCTCATCAGTGTTAATGTACCAGAATTAACTTCACTCTTAAGTTCACTGTTACTTGCCGTCCAACAAAACCATCCATCTATCAGCTACACTCACTTATCTTCAAAGCAGCCACGGCCTGTACAAGCTGACACCCGGTTAGAGGCGAGGTACACTGAAGTGTGTTTGTGCTAAATGGCGAGGGGTTGTGGGATCAGTCACGAGCGTATTTGAAACTGGCAATGAGTAAAAGGAAGGAAAAAGGGCACATCTATTAGCACAACTTCATCAAAAAGTAAAAAGACAGGCAGGAAGAAACTCAAAAGGAAATGAAAGAGAGAAATGTAAAGGTCAGGGGCTGCTATAGTTCCTTGGGACCTCTCTTTTCTTTCAAACACTCATAGATAGAAATTCTTCAGCAGTGCTATGTTGTTTTTAATTGGCTAGACAGAGGCAAGCAAAAGCAAAACTAAATGAGAAATTAAAAAAAACAAATAGACGACAAGACCAGCAGCAGAGAAGGGACGTGTGGATTAATCAATAAAACATAACTACATGAAAGCAGATCTCATAAACACATGTTGTGGAATAAGATGGTAAATGCAATATAAAATTGGGCAGCCTAAGCATTGAAGACAAGCTGCGAAAGCCTAAAGTCACCGCAATGGTGGCCAGGCCCAGTCCACCTGCAAACATAACCACGTATACAAGGAGAAAAAACTCATAATAACAATAATAATAAAGTCAACAGCATGGCTCATTTTCAGTTTTGCACATTTATTACTAATGTGCTTAATAAAAGCATTCACATTTGAGCTGTGTTTTACAGGATACGGGCCAATCAAGATCTGTTGACCAATCAATGCACATCTATAACACAGCAAGTTTATGGCCAGCTCACATGGCCTTTGGGTATATCAGAGATCGGGCTGCAGACCAATTGTCAACATGGGGCTAGTAAAAGCAAGGCAGACAAAATGCAAGGCTTACAGATTACAGCCTTTAAAAAAAGAAAATACCTGCCACGCCGGCCCAACGCTGTGAAACACGACATCTGTCTTGTAAAAACTGCTGAATGTGTGATAAATATTCCATTACTATAAATGAGTTGTATTCACCACTTGAGTGGTTCGTAATAGAGAAAATGCTAGTTAAAAAAATAACACAACAGCGCACAAACATTCAGACACGCAGACTCCAGGGAATAACTTTAGCTAAGCTGAACCTGAATCCTGGGAAGAGTCCCAAGAGTCCCATTTCTAATGCAAAGTCCTGCAATCTATACGTGAGACGCTTATGGAACAACGACACGGTGCCAGCCCAGCAGCCTCAAGCTGCGCTGAAGAGGCCGAAAGGGGAAACAAACACATGCCGCTCATGAAAGCAGAGGGTTTGTATTCTTTAAAAACCAGGAAGGTTCTCACGAAACAATCACACGCTTAGAACAAACAACTGGAAAATGCATCGCACTGAGCTCCTGTTTGGGGACAGCAGCAGTTATACGATAGTGTGGCAGCTTTAGTGTCAGACTGAACAGGTCATTTCAGTGGGGAATAAAGATATTTACCATGGTGAGCCGCAGCCACTGAAAATACGAGAATGTTAGCAGCAGGGAAACAAGCGTTTGACTTCCTCCATTTGTGCAGGCATGAGCGACTATGCAGCGTCTCTGTGTGTTTGTGTTTCTGTGCAATTATTTTGATCCGAAAGAGGAGATGAGCGAAGAATATTTGCTGGGATTACACAGGTGAAAGGACATTCTGGTTGAATGGATCCCTACAAAATTAGTCCAAGCATAAACAATCATGATTGGTTTCAAGGTCATAAATTATTACAAGCAAGGGTTTGGAAAAGTGGAATGGCACATGCTCAGTGACCTGGAATGCATCAACAGTCTTTGCAAACCAACACATTTTTTTTATTTTTTACAAAAGACAAAGACAGAATAATTACACCATTCTAATAAGGATTGCATAGCAGTATTCAAATTGTCTAAAAACATAACACAAAAAATGTTTTAGCAACTAATTTCTTGATTGATTAAAAGGAAGAAACTGACTGATTAGAATGAATCAAAACACTCAAAAACAGTCATAATTAAGCACAGTTTAAAGGACTTCGTCCATATACATAACTGTGTATGTATTTACACATAAAATAGTAAGGGTTGTTTTGAAATGCATGACAGACTGATGCAAACAGTCAAACTATTCAAACCTTCTGTTCTTGCAGGTTAGGTTTCTTGTGGTTAGGGATTGCTCTGTGGTTCTAGACCAGTTGACTCTGACGCAGCACATATACAAATAATCATTTCCTAGATTATAACACTACAGAAACGCACTGGGACTGTCGTCCGTCTTACTTTCCACCTTGCTGTTCTACAACTTCTGGCACAGAGAGAGGGTTGCTGCCACCTGCAGTAAAGTCTGGCTACATAACATGTAAGACTCCACAGTTAACTTTTGTTTTACATTATTTATATGATGAATATTTACCATATCATCCAACAAGTACTTCTGGCAAAAGCAGCAACACTAAATATTCAGTGCATCTAGTTCTGTCTGTAATTACAGAATAACAGGAAAACAGTAAATGATGAGATTAAGATGAAGACTAATAATGGGCACTAGGGAATACTCACTTCTGTACTATAAGCAAACACTACCTCAGGGCTGTTTAGTATATCGTGCTGCAAATGTCCCAACTTCGAGTAAAATCTGTTTCATCTTACTGTAATTCTTCCTTTGATGGATATTTCAATATTAGCATAAACACAGGAAATAAAGGGTTTTTCTGAACATGCAGCTTCGATATCATTTTATGTGGGTGGAAGTATTGCAGGGAAGGTGCTGAACACAACATGAAGCTATAGTGTGCTATACTTGGCAACTCCAGAGAAAAAGTGAGTTTCTGTAGAGAAGACGAGGCTTATTTTCACAGCGATGTGTTCACAGCAATCTATACTATGAATATGACTGTGCACTTAATATAGGAGACGTGATTGTGGAGTATGTTCCTCATGTGTAATGTATGTATCCAGGGAAGAGATGAACAGATGAAAGAAATCATGCATGTTAACCTCGTACTTTGCATCAGTGGAAATCAAGGCAACATGGAGTTTAGCTTTGCGTCCCCTGACTGACTGTTTGGAAAGAAGTAAACAGGCTGCTTTTCATTTCCTGATACACTTGCCTGGCATGAAAGTTGGACTAAAATCTCTTACTGGACTTCTGCGGTAAATCCTTGTAAAGCTAACAACATAACCTGTGTGGTTTACGCCGTCACCAGCATTCATGCTTTTTATTGGTCGTTCACCTGTTAATTACCTGGTGGGCCTGTCCCAGTGACACAACAGAAACAAAGTGCTAGGACTTATACAATGTGACCAAATATATTTGCGCCTCAAGCTTTTCCACTTCGTTGTAGACTTCCTCACATCCATTCTCATAGATTTGGTAGGCCCTCTCCAGGAATTAAGGACGCGGTTGCTATTCTCTCACTGATGGATTTAAAATTGAAGCAACATGCAGTTAAGAGTTGCAGGGAGGTACACTTCAGGGAGGAAAGGTTTGGGTTTTTTAACGACGCACCTTCCTATTTAACAGAGGTATAAATCTCTTGTGCCGCAATAATGATAAAAACACAAGCAAGAAATAAAAGATAAAATTAAATTATTTCGGTTGGTGTGCCGTTATTATTTTTTATGTGAACATTCATTAAAAAAAAGCAGATATGTGAGTAAATGTACAGTCAGAGCAAAAATACAACAAGTGTGGGAGTCTCATTATAGAGCTACAAAAGTCTAAGCATCTATTCAGCCTGTTAATTTCCCTGGTTGAAGAGGCTCTACAGTGGCTCATCAGTCCCTCTAAATAAGACCCCTCGTTTTACCACAGCGCCTTATTTATCCTAAACAACATTCTGCTGAAATTCAAGGAAGCAGTGCATACAAAGCCGACTACGCGACTAAATAGCTTTGCAGGACCCCTTTCTTTGTAAACATTAATTTATGTAATGCTACTTTTCTTTTCTTTACTCTTCTCATCAGAGTCAACGCCAATTAAAAGGAAGGTTCAAGACTCGCTTCATTATATTAGAAAGGAGGACGAAAAGGGTATGAGGAAGGAAAAGGCTTTACTGAAAGAGGTGGTGATTATGGAATACATTTAGCTTGTTAGAAGGACGCTGAATATTTTTACAGATGTGCATGAATAGAGTCGTCTCCACCTCTTTTGTTGAACCGTGTTTATTACAGCTTTCTCCTTCATACACTTTCAATTTGTTAGGACCACGTTCAATGCAGACTCGTATACTGTGGTGTACAATAATGAAATGACTTTCAGTTTCTAAGACACTTTAAGAATACATTTGTACGCTGCATCACAATGGACATCAGTCTTCATTTGAAGCTTAACATCCATTTCCTGTATAAGCTACAACGAAGGACTGCTGTTAACAGCCGGGTAAAATTCTTGTTACACCATGCGCGCTGCATGATTTTTAAGTACTTGCACCTGCATAACTAAAACACATCTCTTCAAAATTGGTCACTATTCTTAGATTTAATTTTCACATAGGGTGTTGTGTTCATCTGCAAAAGTCTAGATGTTATTTGAGTTTTTTTTTTTAAATCAATTTCAGTGAGAACAGCTCAAAGATGTACGAGTCAGAAAAAGCTACAATTACAAACTCAAAGTCACTGAACACACATACACAAAACTGTATGACACAACAAAGTTTACAGCAGTATACTGTACTAAGAAGCAACTTAAACATACCCAGGATATTTTCTTTCTGCTGTCTCACTTCAGGTTAAGCAGTTTAACATGCTAAGTAATCTAGCTTGAAGCACATAAAACAGACGATGACAGTGATAAAACTATTAAATGGAAAAAATAGTTATTGTTGTTGAAGTAACAATAATAGCTTATGCTTAATTAACAAGTGAACTGCCTTTGTAATAGCAAAAACCCAGGGCTAACCCTTAAGTGACATGACTATGCCCAATGTACAGCCCTCAAGTGAGTGTAGCTGATACAGAGGAGACACATGATGGTATCTTGTCTGACAGAATCACATATCCAAATATACACATAATCCCTTGTCATCGCAAAAATCCAGAGCCTTAAACACGCGCTCAGATTCCCCGCAGCAGCATCGCTTCCTTGTATATCTGTCTGTTTGTTTACAGTACCTCACATGTTAAGAACTGCCCCAGGTATACTGAGGCTCTGGCTTACCAATCCCTTACAGAGGTTGGCAGCTAACTGTGTACATTTCCACACATGTGTGCTCTGCATATACCAGTGGCAAAGTTGTAAGCCCTGGGCTTCTGTCACTCCAAATAGTGTTTGAGAAATTTCTTGGCTAGCTTGCTCCTGCCCATCAGCTGGTTAAGCAAAATTAGAAACGAGCCGTTCTAAGAGTACCGAGATACTTAGATGGCAACATCTTCTAAACAAATATAAAACGACTGGAAATAATATACACTATAAAATTCACATTTATGTACTGAAACACAATCAAGCGCATGTTTTGTTTACATTAGGTTTGCAAGAAGACATCCACAAATTAGCAACCCTCTGCAACATCTGTATAAGCTCCTCCAGTTCCCTCTTCTTTAAGGCTGACCAGTAAATTCTTGCTGTCATTGGTTTTTCACTCCAATCTTTTCCACTGTGTGCATCGCCCTAAACACACCTCAGGGTTTAAGCATAAATCACGCAAAGGTCGAAGATGTTACTGTCATCTTGCATGACTTAATGTATATCAAGCACCATATTTAAACCCTCAAACCTGGATGTGACATCCACTGACCGAAACTTTAAGACCGTTTGTGTCTTCATCGGGCCGATCGGGGTACCGCAAAGCTGGCCAAATAATTCTGCCGTCGCTCGTCACCCTGAAGCTGCATGAAGAGTGAACACAACATTTTCCTGGGAAAGAATGTCATCTTTTATAACTTGCAGCGAGTATAAAGAATCTCTGTGGCTCAGTGGTAATTTCCAGGTCAGTGCTTGTTTAGCTAGCACTAGCAAAAAGGCCTCTGGAATTGTTAGGTGGAAAAAAACTAATGAATAAATAAATAAAGGCAAAGACCAAGACGGGGAATGCAAGAGCAGCTTGCTCCTCGAGAGAACGCACTAAACTCTCTCTTACCATTGCTCTTTTCCTTTTCTCACATATAATAAATGAGTAGGCAATCTAAAAGCAGTTTGCTGAAACACAGTAGGCCTGTGCGACACGATAAAGTTTGATGTCGTTTTGAAATCCACGCGTCTGCACCCAGTTTTTGCCTTTCCTTGTTTGTCTCTACGGGTGAAAAGATCCAGGCCGATCATGTTTCAGTGTCACAGGTTTTGGTTTAGTGTCAGAGCCTTGTGTGTGTAACTAAAGATACTTGATAGGAACACAGCAGCTGCTATCCTGTCTGTTACACAAACACCCACACCTGCCACCTGAAGCAGTCGGTCCCACAGGCCTTTTCTTCTTCTTCCTTCTTTCACGCCCACCCACTGAATCAGCAGACATTATGGCATCTCTGTGGACCAGTGTGTCACACGGGTCCAAACACACAAATATGTCAAGAGAGATAATCTCGCATTAACGCATTGTCTTTCATGCCAGAGAGGCGGTTTGAAATCAGGTGAGAGTGGGTGCGAGGGGGGCGGGGCAGCAGGTGTTGTGTGTATACGTGACTTTTTCTCAGTGCAGGTGAACAGAAGGTCAGAGCGCTACTCTCCATATGCCATCTGTCAGGTGAGCTACATCTCTCACTGACATTTCACTACTTGAAATAACGATGTCAAACTACTTAGACTCCAGTCCAGTGCATTCACCGGTAGCGACACACAAACATCAAGTTTCTCATCAAATATTTGCTTTAGTTTGTAGATTTAGTTGCCACATTACACACAAGCGATTCCTTTAAGGGTGCAACATTTGCTTTTTAATCTGTTGATTATGTTTTGAGGAATTTTAAAGTGTGAGAGAGAAGCATTTTGAAATGTAACATATGTAGATTTCCACATTATTTCAGCTTGATTAATTCTTTCCGCTTTAGAATTCATGCGCTTTTCATAAATACCTTGATCTGCATGCATTAATCCAGATTTACAAGTAATACCCAAACTTCTCACAGCTACAGAAATGGACTTTGCTGAGTGTGAACATTTGCACCGGAGACATTATGCTTCCCTCAGTGAGAGATTGCGCTATACAGTGGTCCCTCGTTTATCGCGGGAGTTACGTCCTAAAAATAACCGCGATATGTGAAATCTGCCAAGTAGACAACTTTATTTTTTACAATTATTATAGATGTTTTAAGGTTTTAAGACACTTTATA
Source organism: Neolamprologus multifasciatus (assembly GCF_963576455.1). Classification (NCBI taxonomy): domain Eukaryota; kingdom Metazoa; phylum Chordata; class Actinopteri; order Cichliformes; family Cichlidae; genus Neolamprologus; species Neolamprologus multifasciatus. The sequence goes on along the minus strand of NC_140449.1, from coordinate 9,201,758 downwards.
CACTTTTCGCAGACAGGCATGAACATTTTCACACTTTTCGCTCTTGTTTATGCCCTCAAAGTACAAACCTTTGTAGAAAAATAAGACCAAAGGCACGCGTGGTTGCCTTTGACGGTGCAAAATGTTTCGTCAACATTGCTGTGTTTGTTGGGGAGAAAACTGGGGTAGCTGCAGCTCAGGAGGTAGAGCAGGTCACCTACTGATTGGAAGGTTGGTGGTTGGATCCCTGGTTCCTCCAGTCTGCATGTCAAGTGGGCAAGTATCTTGGGCAAGATACTAACCCCAAGTTGCTCTCCGATGCATCCATCAAAGTGTGAATGTAGTTAGACAGCACTAAGTATAGAGAAAGTGCTTGTGAGAATGGGTGTGACTGGGTGAATGTGGCATGTTGTATAGAGCGCTTTGAGTACTCCGGGAGAGTAGAAAAGCGCTATATAAGAATCAGTCCATTTACCATAACTTACAAACATACAGTACAGCATTTCAGAGTCACACTGCTAACAATCAAAGATTTATGTAAATTTGACAAGCTGAACCCATCCTGACTGCACAGGAGACACGGCACGAGATTGATTGACAATGGTCTACAGCCAATCAGGACGCAGAACACAATGCACTGTAAAAAAAATAATAATAATTTTAAAAAGCATGGAAAATTGCACAAAATTTTTTTTTAAAAAAAATCATTGAAGCAGCGAGGCCACGAAAGGTGAACCGCGTTATAGCGAGGGATCACTGTATTCCATTGTTTTGAAAGCTCTAGTCCTTTCACTGATAGGCTGACCAGGAATAGCATAAACAGTATGTGACATGTGATGAAGCCTGTAAACAGACATGCAGGGCATCTTCTGATTTTCAGTATGCTCTGCTTGGACTGCGGATCACCAGGTCAGCTTCACGTATGTCCGGTTACGAGCTTGTCTGCTTCACACATGGAACACATATATGGGCTTCCTACAGCCGTTTAGCTGCTTGCAGACTCAAAGCCACACACTACGAGCAGCCTGTTCTCTTATGGTGTGAGTGAGAAAGATATAAAGTTTGCCAAAGTGAACCACAGGGAACAACCAAAGAAACTTCTTAAAAACAAACCTAACCAGATACTTTCATCACCTTTGCCTAGTTGAACATGGCTATCCAGAGGTCAAAGCCACAGACAAGCCACCAGCCTCAGTATGACCAAAGGCTCAAAGCAGTATAAGGAACATGATGAGTGAAAGACAGAAAACTGCCCATGCCTTGTTTTTTGGTGAAGTAATTAAAAATTAAGTGGGTTATTAAATTAAGGAAGTAATTGATTGGTTCTGTTACATAAACCTGTAGCATCTGCCTTTTTCTAGTAGCAGAGAACTTTATTTCCTTTGTTTTAAGCAAAAGAAGACGCTGGAAAGGTGATTGTGTTTTGTACATGCTGACAGCTATTGTTCTTAGAAAGAGAATCAGGATCTTCAAAAATAAATGTATTAATCAAAAACAAAAAGTATCGGCAGATTACACCTTGAGGGGAAAAAAGAAAAATTAACCTGTAACCCAACAAGAGGAAAGACGACTAATTTGAATTCTACATCTTTTGACGACAAAAGACGTAGTCTGACAACACACAAAAGATGAAATGAAACTTTTGAAAACTGCTAAATTGTCTAAGCATAACAAAAAGACCCATACTAACCAATTTAGATTTTGCTGAAAGTAATGTTCACACAATGTGCTCAAAATGCTCAAACAAAAGGTGTCACGATTAACCCCGCCAGGCTCCATTCCCCTATATTTCTTCAACTTTATAATTACATTTTATTCCCAAGGGTCTAAAGAGTACAAATGAAGGATATTGACTTTAGGTTTTCATAAATTCAAAATATTAGTAGTATGTTAAAACAAAAAATGCAAGTACAAGCAAATAATTTTTTAAGGCCATTGTAAAGATGCAACCTTATTAATCAATATTTCCATTAAGTTTCTAGTTTTTCCTAATAAGACCTCATTTAGGATGAGTAAAAAACACAAAAACCCTCAAATCTCAGTTAATTTAATTCAGCCCTGAACTGGGCTCGACTCTTTTCCACGTCTCTCCCAGTCGTTTTTCTCCTTCCCCATCCGTCTCTCTCACTCTCTCTCGCCATGAAAGTCCTAATGAGGTGCTAATGAGATTCGCAGTCTTCTTCTGAATGAGATTACAGTGAATTATGTATAAAGCCTTTAAATCATTGCTTTAAAATTACATGAGTTGGCCATGTAGCAACATGACAGCCTTGTGTTTTTAGAAACTGACAGCACAGCAGCAATGCTAATTTTATTAAACAGAAATCACTGTGCAGTCATTTTAAAGGCTGGTATTTCTCTAAATGACATAAAATACACACAGGCTACATACTCATATAGCAAGAACCCATTGCCCCAGAATTTGAACTGTAAAACTAATGACAAAATTTAGAGGAAAGAAAAAAAACCATGAAGACCGTTGGTGAGGGTCCAAAAGTGGAGAGAACATAAGTGGGGAGAGAATGATAGACAGAAGGAGGTAATGGTGTGACCTTGTGAAAGCCTGCCATCACCTGCTGAGAAAAAATTACCTGCAGGAGAGAGCTCCAAGTACACCTCAAGATCTGAAAGAATCTCGTCTCTCTGCCTTCCTTCTTCACCACCTCCTTAACGACTCCCAAATGAAATGACAAATATGACGAATATGTTACCTGCTTGAAATAACTAAACTCAATTAAAAAGGAATAGAAATGACTCTTGTGGGTTCTCTGCTCTCATTAATTGGGAGCAAAATAACCTCGCTCCCATTTACTCCTGCGTTCCATCCATCTTTTTTATCTGTCTCTCTCACTTCTTCCTTTCCCTCCTCTACTGTAATTTGTCTTCATCTCTTGCAAGTTAACACTGGAGCTGTAAATTCAATTAAATGCGCATTACTGCTACAAAACTTTGAGCGCAGTGTTGCCAAAGCATCAAGGTCATCGGCACTGTATTGAAATTGTTCCGGGGTACCGACACACCAAAACACACTTTTTTATTTAACTAGATCTCTTACAAGAGAGAAAAAGAAAAAAAATGTTTTGATATTTGTGAGCGTATGCGTGCAATTCTAGTTTTTAGGTTTTGAAAAGCACTTTGTCATTTAAACACAAGTTATGAATGAATTCTTTAAATACATGGCAATGTGACTTTGCTGTCAGCAAAACCTTTGCATCAGTAATTCTCAACATTAATTACCTCAACAATTGCTTTCAAATTCTTGATGTGGGATTTCAGCTGCTCGGCAGCTCCTTTTGCATGTTTTCATTCATAATGCTACAATGTTGTTTTACTACGGTCTGGATTGCTGGCAAGCCAATGTGCCACTGCGACTCTTAATATTAGCAATGCTGCCATAAAACAGCACAGCCTTGCTGAAATAAGCAAGGACATTAATGAAAAAAAAAATTATTTATATGATATTTTTCTCCAGCGCCTGTATATTTGACTCAGATATATAATGTGTAATAGTGACTTGGTAATGATTACCGTATTATCCACACTATAAGGCGCACTTAAAATCCTTTAATTTTCTCAGAAATCGACAGTGCGCCTTATGTATGAATTCTAGTTGTGCTTACTGACCTCAAACTGATTTTATGTGGTACTCGGCCCTCAAAAATCTGTCAAAAAATGTTTTAGTACGACTTTGGTAAGCTACGAAGCTGCAATGCTTGATGGATTGTCTGAGTATTACGGCTACCATAGTCAGGAGCCTCGCAGAGTAATCTGGGTCCAAAATGCCGTCCGCTTCAGGGCCCAAAGTTGAACGAACACTGCGACTTCATCTTTAATAAAATGATCAGCGTTGACGCTTTACCAGGTGTAAAAATTAAGTTTAACATCCAGGCATCCATGAAAACAGAATTTATGAAATTCAACAGAGTTAGAAGTTAGCGGAAGTTAGCTCGCTAGTTTCCACCTAAACATGATATGCCATGTTCTGACTGAGAGATTTCTGAAAAAATTAAAAAATACAGCTCTGCTATCACTTCCAACATAAATGAAGACAGAAAATTAAACAGCAGTGATGTTTGTAGAGTTACTGAAGTTGGACTAGCTGGTATATAATGATGTGCTACGTGATCGCTAGCGACACAGCTATGTTAGCATAACATAAACCGTGAAGCTGGAGGATGAACGCTAACTTTTTTCCCCCACTCGATAAAAGTTAACGTGAGATCTTAAGAGATCCTTAGGATCTCTTAAGATCTCACTGTTGGGTTTGTAAGGCCATGTTACTCCTAAATTTCTATCTTGTTCAAAGAGAAGATATAAAACAAAGTTCTAAGCTAATCGACCTTAGTGTTCTCCTTTTTTTTTTTAAAAATCGATAAGAGAATCGATAAAGAATCGAATCGTTAAACAGAATCGAAACTGGAATCGGAATCGTGAAAATCTTATCAATACCCATCCCTAAAACAGACCAAACTTCAGTCAGGAGAACAATTGAGATAATCCATCCACAATACGAGGTTAGTCATTAATATATTGCAACAACAAGGAAATAGAGCAGCTGTGAGAGAATTCAGCATTATTGAATCAATGGTACCGAAGTGGAGGAAGAAGAATGACTTCAGTAAAGTTTGACTTATCTGACTATTTTGTTTCACTTAATGCGTCTTAGAATCTTTTTTCATGCACTTTTCATTTTCATTTTCATGCACCTTATGTATGAAAACATACCCGCTCATCAACGGTGTGCCTTATGGTCTGAAAAATACGATAAGAGAATTTTTTTCCTATCATATAGACTACAGGAATGTTTTCCTCGTGTCATTTCATCTTAAATGCTAAACTTAAACACTTATTAGACACTTTATTAGTTATACCTTGCTAGTACATGCTGGGCCACCTTTTGCCTTCAGAACTGCCTTAACATTTGATTGCATAGATTCAATATGATGCTGGAAATTTTCCTCAAGAGGTTTCTGTCCACACTGACATGATAGAATCAAACAGTTGCTGCAGACTTGTTGGCTGCACCACTGACACATTTTCTTCCACCACACCCACGAAGTGCTCTTTTGGATTGAGATCTGGTCACTGTGGAGGCCATTTGAGTACAGTACACTCAGTGCCATGGGTCTAGGAGCCAGTCTGAGAGGATTTGGGCTTTCTGTGCTATATTATTTCTTTTAAAAATCGGGTTCAATGTCCAAATCCTGAAACTGAACGCCAAGTACCCAACAGAAGAACAAATATCCAAGTAAAGTTTTAATGAACTGCTGCCTGAGGCCCTTGAGAAGTGAAGCTAGCCATTCAACATTGTTTTATTAATGACTTGTACTTGTTACAGTAATTAACCTGGATTCTTTAAATCCCCGTGTCCTTTGCATTGAGAAGTGCTTTTCTTAAATTGCTGAATGATTTGCCTTTACAGTCCTCCATAGAGCTCCTTCTCTGTATTTAATTCTGTAACCTCAGATGGTTTCTGTTACCACCTCCAGGTTAAAAGTAGCACATTTTTTAGCAACCTCTGCTTGTTTGCATTCTTCACACACCAGTACCAAATTCTGTTCATGGACTTTTGACTTTTGTAGATTACCTGAACAGCTGCCTTTTGTTTCAGTTACTGGAACAGAGTTACCAGTTTCACGTTCTATATTATCATTTTACAAGCTGGATTCAGTTCTCAGGCAACCCTAACACCATCATATCCTTTAATTTCACACAACAGACTCCACATCTTTAGTTCTTTGGGGTATTTTCATTTCCCTAACTTGGCAGTTAGTCTTAGAGCCCAATAAAGCCAGTGGTATATCCCTGTAATTAATTGTTCAGGGCTCGTAATACTTGACTCCAACTACTTTTTACTTCCCATCTTGCTTCATCAGTCTTCTACCTATGTATCACACTCTCTCCACATAACTCTTGGTTACCTGGGACAAAAACAAACAAAACAGAAACCAGCTTATACCACCTTAAATCTTTAGAAATCAGAGAACACTGTTTCCATCAACTTAGATATTAGTTTTGAGTCATCTCTGATTATTCAGAAAGGAGCATTGACCTTGTTATTGAATAAATAGACTGAAAACAGGAACATGGGGAAGTTCTGTTACTAGATGACCTTGCAACTGTCAGAAGAGTAAACAGTGGTCGATTCTCAGATGGCAAGGCCTCAAAAGGAGGAAAACAGCTTTGAGTTCCTGAAAGTACAGGCATCTTTGACTTAGAGGCTAATGGCAGCAGCGAGTCACACAAAACTACTTCCTGAACAAACAGTGAGGTAAGAGAAAGAGTGAAGCAGGTGTTAAAGCAGGGAGGTGGGAACAAACGCACTCTAACACAGCTAACATTATCTTATAGTTGGGGCTGGATCAGGTGATCAAGTACCCTCCCTTACCTACACTGCAATAGACCTAGGCTCCTGTGGCCTTCCAATAATGCATTGTATGTTCTTCTTCACTCACCTCTTTGTATGTTTACAAGTCACTCTGCACTTAATCGTTAGTTATTATCAATCTCTAGCTGTCTTTTGTCCTGTATTCTTCCACTCACCCCTAACCAGTCATAGCAGACGGCCACCTCTGCCTGAGCCTGGTTCTGCTGGAGGTTTCTTCCTGTTAGAAGGGAGTTTGTTCTTCCCACTATCGCCAAGTGCTTGCTCATAGGGGGTGATCTGATTGTTGGGGGGTTTCTTTGTATTATTCTAGGGGTTTTTTTACCTTACAACATAAAGCATCTTGATGCAACTGTTGTTGTGATTTATATAAATAAAACTGAACTCAAACCTCAGAGTCAGAGTAATAAAACACTCTGCAGATTACATCAACAAAGCAATCTCCAATAAATCATTCTAACAAACACAACCTAAACAAACAAGAACAAAGCCCAGTAAGAGTCATCCAATAGGACTCCTAACATGACAGAGACTATGCAGTGAGCCTACTTGATCAGTGATTCCCTGGACAACACAGATCCATGTGTATATTTATATCCACTATGTGCAAAGCCACACACACACACACACACACACACACACACACACACACACAATTCATCACTAGTTGTAGAGAGAGCATAACCTCCAAAACCTTTCAGGGACCTCTGGCCTCTTCAACGTGACCTTTTCCAAGGGTCGCTGCAGATTTATCAAACAACATATAATGAGCATTACAGCCATCATCACTCACCAGTGCTAGCTTCCTTGCTGGAAAACACACAACAATATACAGGCCAAATAAAAATAACACCACAGTGTCAGCGCTCCTGCTGAGACCTCCCATTTCAAAATATTTCACCATTTTCTTATTACACCTGACAGCCCACACCGTCTCTCAATCGTGCACTTCTGCCCCACTGCTTCACTTTTTATATTTTCTATTTACCTTTGTTATCACACCACACAAACTCTAAGTCACTCACTGATGGCAGTGGCGTGTAGCTGCCAATGGGTATATTATGTTGCTGTGACCAGAGTCAGTTTGAAACACAAGCCTCCCTGACAGAGTAACACAGCTGCGACGGTATTATTGACATCTATTCTTATTAACAGCCTGAGTGCTGTGGATGACAAACTGACATCATTGTATCAATTACCCATTTGTTTTGTTAATTCAGTGATTAAAAGTCAATCTATATAATATTACACACACAGTCATTTAAGGAAATCAAACCCACGCAACCCAAGATAAGACTGTCATCTCAATCGTCTGCAGACACTTCAGAGAAATGCAGTTTCCTCCTCTGTCGAGGTAAGGCTGACTCTGTTTTAACATATGCATAAAGAATTGTGATATAAGCAATTCATGAAAACAAAATGCAACACATAAATGTCAAAATCTGGAATGCTTGTTTACATATCCTACAATTACTGGCTTTTTCAAATGCCATGTGTCTTTGCAGATACGGGACTATCAGTGGCATACACATCTTTTAATAAGACAGTATTTCCTGAGAAGTCTAAGAATTGCATGTCCATCAAAATAACTACAGGGGGATTTAGCTCATTCAGCTTTCAGACAACGTGGAGAGTGATTTGCCAGAACAACACAAAAAAAAGCAGTTTGCATAAAGCAGTGGCAATCCTGTCACAGTGAGTAGATGCACACAGTATGGTGAATCAGAACGATATACTATATATACAGTACACACACAGAGTATTTACTTAAAAAAAGAATCATATGATTTCAAAGTGCTTTAATTTCGCAGCTGTTCACCGGTAACAACCAAAACAGAACAAAGGGATTCGTGAGTTTTTACGTGGTTGTTGGTGTGTTAAATAAAAACAGCAGTGGCTGCAATGACTCCAGATATGCTCACAAACACATGGGATGAGTTTGACTATTGTATGGAAATGTGCCATGCATGCAGAGGGGACACACTTGACCACTTGTAAACAGTGTTTCGTATGTAAAACTTTATATTCAGATTACATTACATTACATTCATTTGAAAAAAAAAATTATATATAAAAAAAGAAAAGAACAAGAAACCATCGCCAGCTCTGGTGCTCTCTGGTAGATGCCAGTCGAGCTGCTCTGTAAGCGCAAGTTCCTCTGCAGGAAGTGAGGCCCTTGTGCCAACCTCATGAAGTCTAGGTCAGAAACATGCACATGAGGAGCCCACTGTAGGTCATTTTGTAAGGTTGATTAACATTGCCTTCATACTCAAACCAGTCAGTGACCCCTTTCCAGCCGTACAGACAGAGGGACTGTCATCTGAGAGGGTACAACTCGAATAATGAGTGAAGTTAAAGAAACCACTTGGACAAAAGTTACAATCAGAACAACTGCAAGCGACTCTTTTCTCTAAAGGGACAACTGGACCGAAATTATGCAAGCAAAATGTCACCCAGAGAACCACTCTTTTAGTAACTTGTTTCAAACGTAGTACAAAAGCAGCCAAGTAGTAGATATTCACGAGAAATAAACAGAATATTAAAGGAAGATTACATGTGTTTTAATTCCATTTTTACAAACTGATAAGATTTTCTCCAGGCACTGTTAAGTTTTGCTTATCAAAAAAAATAAAATAAAACCTACAATCCAGTTTCAAGCCTATTAACACACATAAACCGTATGTTTTGGAGCCAAATTCCTGTCATTTAGAAGAATACTCAGCTTTTCAGGAAAACTCACGGATATGGATGGAGCCCTGCCTAGCCATTCGCTATTTCTTTATCCAAGTCAATTATAGGCAGACTATCCCATTCCCAGACTCATCCTCTCACAGATGTTTAAAGCCCTTATCTAAAACTGCAGTGGGAAATGCAACCCTCCCACCAATGACAGAAAACATATGGGCCTACAATTCTGCTTTAATTTTAATCTTACCAAATTGTGGCCTGAGTCCCCCTGTCTCTGCAATCAACATGATTGCAGAGACCCTGAATATGGGTAAGAGATTCTTTTAAGCTTTTTAAACCAACTAACTCACAAAAAGTTGAATTCAACTTGAGATTTAACTATGGAAACCAGTTATTCGTAAAACACCACGGTGAAAGGTCCTCCATTTATCTTCAAATCTATATTAACTTGGTCTGTTATGGCTTAAATCCACAATCGGGGATCAGCAAAAATGCAGGAGCCCAGTGGGGTGCCTTAAGAGCTCAGCCGTCTGAACAGATGAAAGGCGGGAGTTGTTTGTGATTGCTATTCAAGAAGGCCTTATAAGGCCAGCAACAATGTGACAGGCTGTGATTATGCAGCCATTCATTTAAGAGATCACTCATGCGCACACATCACTTGAAATATGCAACAAAACACACAAAAATAAATATCTGTTTTCCAGCAGACTTGAGCTTTTGCTCAGTTTGGGATAAACGCTTAAGAAGATTTGAAGTGCATCCATTAGTTTGTAATTTTATTAATTATTCTTCACGACTGCTTAAACAAGCACCATATTTCCTATTAAATGTAATTACCAACACTTAAATCATTTAGATGCAATAATATGAAAACATGAGTGAGAAGAATACATACAAAGAACACACAGATGCAAAATCAAGCTGGAGTAAAGTCATGTTTATCAAGATCTGGTTGCATGATGAGAGGTTATTGATTCAGGAGAGGCGCTGCAGTGAGAAAGGCTCACAGTGTGGACGCATGCACCACACCTCGAAACCATAGGCTCACGCCGAGTTAAACTTGGTCCAAAGCTTTTTGCAAATCAGGAAAAGCTTGATGGCAGGTTGCTTAAGAAGCTTAATATTGATCAGATTGGCTGAAATGATCACTTTAAGTCCAGTATTGGTTCAGACATCAGTCTCTTGCTCTGGCAACTTCTGCATCTGAAGGCTTCTCTCACTTCCTCACGCCGTATTTAAAAATAGTTTGGAGTGAAGTTAACTGCGAGTTTGACGTCAGTCACAGTTAGCTGGTTCACTGCCCACCCTCCTCAGTGGATCCTGTGTGGCGCAAAGAACATTAAGTGTGGTTCTTCCTATGTCTTTTTAAAGCCTATTGCTGAGAAGAAAAGGAGAGGTATGGGAGTAGAATTCCCACTTCAAACATAAAAAGAATAACACAGGCTGCACCTGTGGGAGAGCACAGATTCAGGGTTTGCCTCATTTCCATGCAGCGATAAATGTTTCTTAAGTCTCTGCAGCAAACGACACTGGGATCATTCTCATGAATGGGGAACACATCCAGAATTTATTTTAATGTTTATTATTAGAATTTTATAATTTAGGGCAAGCGTTCAAAGGAAGCCAATAACTAATAACAAGTTGGTGATCCAGCAATATCCCTCTGATCATGGAAAACATGTTTTTGGCCTTTCATATCCAAAAGGTCAAAGGTAACCTCAAAGGTAACCTCTGCTGCAAAAATACTTTTTGGCCATGCTTTAATGCACCAACTCAGGAACAGGAGGGAAGACTAAATGTGCCGTCTACCACATATTTTCACATATGGATCTCGGGAAGTGTTGTTTGGTTTATAGCTGGCAGGTAATCGGATTTGCAGTACACAGGCAGAAACCCTACATGTTAGGATTTCATGTTTTGGCACTTTGCCCTTTAACTAGTCACAATCCCCAAACTAAGCCAAGACTGTTAAATTGATGGCAGAGCACTTCATGTCCAACTTGAATATGTTTATTGTTCTCCACTGATTTAAAATGATTCTAATGATCATTTCTAAACTGGTTAAACTACATTTCTCTCTCTACAGAAATTGTGTATCCTGAGAAACAACAAACAACCTCTGAGATGACATTGCAAGACTAAACTGGTATGGACTTTAATTGGCTGTGGAAATGAAAGCACCTTCTACTTAATGTTTTTAAGCAAGCCAAGAAAAGTCACCTTTAAAAGGAAGAGGGATCTAATATTTTTAGCTTTTTATCAAATTACACTCATCCCTTCTGATGCTTGAGAAGCCCATGACCTTTTCTGATAAACAAGCTTAAAAATGCTAAGGTTGTTACTTTACTTAAAGCGTTGCTTGCACCACAAACATTGGAGCTGACTGTTTGTTGTTAAGGCTGAATGTCTTAGGATAAGTACCAAACCTAGCCTGACAGCAGGTAAGTCATTTTAAAAGGATAAGGCTAGGATGACAGATAATGACCCGATTATGCGTCCAGTTAAGTCACACTTAAGTCAATCAGGTCAAAGCTAGAGCTGTTCCCAAGACGCTGGGGTCATGGAGTTGAAGGTGTATTGTTAAGGTAAAGTTTTAAGAAGAGGAACCTATCAGTATTATGAACAGCTTTAATAAGATTTAATATGTATTACATTTAATGAGAATATTATGACATAGCTATTGTGTTGGCAGGGCCTATATAATATCAGATATCCACTTTGAGCTTGTTTTGACCACTAGTTTCATATAACCTCAAAATGACTATGAAGCAACAGAGAAGAAAGAAGCAGAACAAGGCAGATAATAGTGCAAAATAGCCAAAGCCACTTGAACTGCTCATGAATTACTAGGTGCAGTCTGTTTTCCATTTGTGCGTGCCATTTTAATTTCAAGGACTCTCTTGGCATACTCAAACTTAAAAAAGGAAATTATGACTACATTCTGAAAAATAATTTGTAGGGTTCACAATGATAAAAATCCACAAAAAGCAGTACAGAAATAGGGGGCAGTAATATCACTCAAAATCTCAACAATAGCAGATAATCTTCTCTCTACTCGACAAACCAACATATTACAAAAATAGAAGAAAACTGAAAACTCAAGTATACTCCAACTATGCAGATGTTAAAACAAGGTCAGGTTGGGGTCGGTCCCAGCTTCGGTGTGGTTCTCACACAGCCCTGGGCTCAGTGAGGCCAAAACAGGAGGCCTGAACTCGGCTACACTCTCCCATCGTTTCTCCCCCGTCTGTCCATCAGTCAGTCTCTCCCTCTCTATTTTTGTGTCTGTGTGTACCCAAAAATGTAGGCTAATGCCCTGCAGAACTGACAGATTAAATGCCAATCCCTGGGTTTCTACCAAAACCAGCCCAAGGCATCAAGCTCTGTGTATATGTGTGTGTATGTGTGTGTGTGTCTCTCCAGCCAGACACAAATTCTTGCCCGCATCTCTGCTGTACTGCCTGAACACAGACAAAACAACTGCCCTTAGTAAACAGCTCTAAAGGTCACTGCAGATATTTCAGATTGTTTATACCTCGTTGTCATGTCCTCATGAAAGGAAAACATTTCTGGCCTTAATGTCAGTCACTTCTGTGTTCAGTTCATTTGAAATAACATGCTGGCAAGGCCTGTTCAGCACCTCTGTAAGTTATAGGTACTTTTAGAGGAAAACAAGTCAGGATTTTGGGAAATATTTATGAATGCTTGAGTCATTGAGGTCACTGTCTAATCCTTTATTAAATCAGTGGGTCAGATTTTGCCATTTAAAAGATTTATCAGATTGACTACGGTCTCGGCGCAATTCAAGGTTTTCGAGAGACCCGCTCATGCTCAGAGCAGAATAACGTGTTGATGCTGTACGTTGGCCTTGGTAGATGTTTCATCAGAAATCAGCGAAATAAAAATCACTTGCATGGACTGAAAAGCATATTCACCACCTATAACTTCACTGTATACAGTGGTGTAAAAAGGTGTTTGCCAAAATTCCTTCAGAGCGCTATTAAAGGCTCTTCGCCAGTTATTGCAAATGCTTGATTGCAGTTGTTGCTGCTAAGGGTGGCAAACCAGTTATTAGGTTTATAGGGGGGCAATCACTTTTCCACACAGGGCCATGTAGGTCTGGAGTTCTTTTCCCCTTAATAACTGACACCTTCATTTAGAAAGTGCATTTTGTTTACCGTATTTTTCGGACTATAAGGCGCACTTAAAATTTTCTCAAAAATTGACAGTGCACCTTATAATCCGGTGTACCTTATGTATTAATTCTGGTTGTGCTTACTGACCTTGAACCGATTTTATGTGGTACACAGCGCTCAAAAATCTGTCAAAAAATGTTTTAGTACGACTTTGGTAAACTACGAAGTCGCACCGCTTGATGGATTGACGGAGCACTACGAGATGCGTAACATACCGACGATTTGTCACATCCCGAGACGTCCCACGGGAACGGGAATCGAACAGAATGACACTCTCGAGGGTAACACACGTTCCAGCCGTGTATTCCAACCCTAACCTTAATAATAACCATAACTATAACCTTATCCCTAACCTTAACCACAACCTTAATCGTGTTAATGTTTTCCAAAGCGATTAATGATGAGAAAGTAAAATAAATGTACATGTGCAGATTCATTCCAAACGGTTCTCATGTTTCCAAGTTTGACTTATCTGACTGTTTTGATTCACTTAATGTGCCTTATAATCCGGTGCGCCTTAAGGTCCGAAAAATACAGTACTTGTATTATCTTTGTCTAACATTTCAATTTGCTTGATGACCTGAAACACTGGAGTGTGATAAACAAGTATTAAATTAGAAAAATACTGGGGAACAAACCGTGTCCCATCCTTGTATCACATCAAAATACCAATGCATAACCATAACTAGGATGATATTTGATATGTAGCATAGTTATGAAGTAGCTTTGGTTCCGTTTTCCAATCTACTTTTGGCAGCATATGGTCTAAAATTAATGGCCCTAAATTTGCACAGAAACTTCTGCCAAGGCAACACTGATGTAAACTGTCCTGTAGCCAAGGGTTATAACACAAAGTCACACCCAGCCTACACATCTGTTAGAAATACTCCGTATAAGCACATTACATATACACTTTGGACGTCTTCCACGAGTTCATTCTGTGTGATGTGGGCCCCTTTTCAATTAACAACTGTTTTCTTTCCTTCTTGCGGTTGTTTCATGAATATTAAAATTATATTGAAATGAATGTAAATATAATATGGGAATTGGTGTATTTGGAAGTATAGAGCTCTGAGCTGGTTTCTAATTCGTTAAACATCCATTCCCTTGATCATACTAATTAGTAGAAACAGCCAAGTGGAGAAATCCAACGCATGCTGAAATACACACAAACGGAGAGCGGTTTAATTGCAGCGTGCTGAGCAACTACTCCTTTAATGTATTCTGCATTCATTGATTTGAGAGGTCTCTGACATTGAATTACACTATAGATTCTAGCATTTAAATGCACACGCATGCATGCCCAAACATCCATACTAACTGACTTTTTAGCATTCAGAAGCTGCTCTATTAGCAGTTTATGCTACTTAGTTCCTGACGCCAAAGCCCTGCCGGAGGAGTAAACAGCAGGGTGGAGTAGACCTTCACTCTTTTAAAGGATCCTGGAAGGTATCCAATCTCTCCCTGCACGCTGACCGGAGAGAGCCAGACGAGCACAAACTGAAAACGCTGAGGGGCAACCGTACGGCTGGCATTGCAACACCAGTGAAAGTAATTATTAAGCAAACAAATTCTGTCTTGGGCTTTCATATAATCTCAATTATAATCAGCACAGAATAAATCTGAACCTCTCCTAGGCATCCTTGACGAACACGCGTTTTATCAGCGCTCACTATAGATCTACCATAAATGGATTTTGTGCGTGCACTCACACAAACTCGCTCACACTGCAGACTCAAAAGAAACCTCATGCATATCTGATCGCGGTCTCTCACTGGGAAACCCTTCACACCAGACACAGAGCGCTCTGCCTGGGCATTCATCCACCTGACAACCCTCATACACATATGCGCAAATTCAGCTCCTTATCGCACACACACTTGGCATGGATGCCAACTAAGCCCCAGTTCTCCTGAGGTAATAAACCATCTTTTCACTGTGTCTTTCCAAACCACCATAGAAGACTGTTCAAAGCCCCTGTGTTTGAGTTTAAAAGCCCTCAGCTCGTTTATTATTACACTTGTTACTTGTGTGACCACGATAATGTGTGTGTTTATGTTTGGCCGGTGTTCATTTGGCTTTTTCCTCTTACACATGATAGTACACAACTATATATCACAATTAACAGTCACATTTACCCCTATAAAAGTCAATTTATCTAGGTTTTAGGAAATATTTAATAGGTGTATGAACATTTGGACCAAGTTTAATTAAAGGACATTTAATGTTTTCCTTTGTTTTTATATAAAAATCAATACGCTAGTGATCTTCGATTGTAACAAATGTAACAACGCAACAAATAACGCATTTCTCATTCATCTTTGTCAATGCGAAAGGTCACTGAGGACCTTAATAACCCGTGTGATACCGTTCTCAAATGCCTCTCGAATGACACTTTAGTAAATATTAAAATGTTCATATTTTAATAAAACTGTGCTGAAGCCTACAATACTGCATAATTAAGGCACTGGTTGCTTTGAGTGTCAAGTAGATGTCATTCTGTCTTGTATATTAGAAGACACTTGAAGTAGACAGCTGCTCAGATTTCCCAGTGCACATTTTAATTTCAGCCTGTTTTTCACTAGTGAATATTAATTTTATATAAGTGATATTTCACATTATACTTCTTATGACTCAAGTTCTCTGATTTGTTTTACTCTTCCTGCCAAAGTCTCTTAACAAATTACATCTTTTTACCATGTGGAGTAGATCGAGCAGGCACCTGTGCAATGCAGAGTTGTGGCTAACAAGTCCTCGGGTTTCTTTCACTTTTTCCTTTGACAGGCTCTTGGCATATTTTGTGACATGGTTATGTTAGGATGTAGGCTATGTTTCCTTGTAAAGCAGCAATATTTGCCTATAACTTTACTTTGTCCTGTATCGTGTTTACTAAAATTAAAATGTGGCCACACATTTCTTTTTCTGGAGTAACTCCTCTCTACCAGTCATTCCAACAGTGGACTGGTTTTCACTTTTCTTGCTGTCCTTTGGACTAACACTTTTTAGATCGGATAGTGAGTTAGCTATCTACTTTTTACAGAAATGTATGTTCAAACCAGCTTAGCACCAATGATTAGCTGGTAAAGAGTTGAAATTCAGACATGCACACATACACTACCAGTCACAAGTTTGGACACACCTACTCATTTAATGGTTTTCCATTATTTTCATGACTATTTACCTTGTAGATTCTCACTGAAGGCATCGAAACTATGAATGAACACATACAGAATTATGTAGTAAACACAAAAGTGTCAAAATATGTTTTATATTTCAGATTCTCCAAAATATCCACTATTTGCTTTGATTACTGCTTTGCACACTCTTGGGTGCTCTCTTAATGAGCTTCATGAAGAAGTCACCAAAGAACTCAAATTTGGACTCAGACCAAAGCACAGATTTTCACTGGTCCAATGTCCATTCCTTGTGTTTCTTGTTGTTTTTCCTTATTAGTCGTTTCTTGGCAGCTATTTGACTATAAAGGCCTGATTCAGTTTGTCTGCTACTGGAACTCTGTGTGGCATTTATCTGGGCTCTCATTTGAGGCACTGTTAACTTGCGATTTCTGAGGATGAATTTATCCTCAGCAGCAGAGGTGACTCTTGGTCTTCCTTCCTGGGGCGCCAGTTTTCTTGCAGGGTTTGATGGTTTTTGACACTGCACTTGAGGACACATTCGGAGTTTTAGCAACTGACTGACCTTCAGTTTTTAAAGTAATGATGGACTGAGTTTCACTTTTCTTAGCCGATTGGTTCTTGCCATAACATGAATTCTAACAGATGTCAAATATGGGTATCAGCTGTGTACCAAGCTGAGTTCTGCACAACACAACTGATGGTCCCAGCCCCGTTACGAAGGCAAAAAGTTCCACAAATGAACCCTGACAAGGCACACACGTGAAGTGAAAACCATTTCAGGTGACGACATCATGAAGCTCATTGAGAGAATGCCAAGGGTTTTCAGCACTGTCAACAAGGCAAAGGGTGGTTACTTTGAGGAATCTAAAATATAAGACATATTTAGATTTATTTAGCCATTGTTTCTCCTGCATTATATATTTGATGTCTTCAGTTTGTATCTACAATGTAGAAAGTAGTAGAAATAAAGAAAAACCATTGAATGAGAAGGTGTGTCCAAACTTTCCACTGGTAGTGTACATACTTTATCAAGGTTACAAGTCAACTTATTACAAAGCAGAATTTAAGAATTCATATGAAATGAAATAACCTACAGTTTGGTACAACAAGTTAGGCCCTAAGAAAAGCAGTTTAATGGCCGAATGACACCTGCTCCCTTGTTATTTAATGGCAAACAAAATGATCAAATGATGATCCAAAGTGTTGAATTTGTATTTTATAGCTTTTCACTATAATTTTAAATATGAGGCCCAAATAGATGCAAGTGCAGGAGGCCATCATTAGAACCAAGATTAACTTGAAGCAGGTTGATGGGGAGAGAAAAGTATGGAGAAGGACAAAGTTCATGATGTGTAGCATAGCACAGGCCAGAGGAACTGTTGATTGATTCTCTGAGTGCTGATAAAAGTATCAGAATGAATTAAGAAGTGTGTAGGACTGTACTCTGCTCACATTCAGACAAATACTGGAAAACTGAACAGTGCAAATGGATAATGACCCAAAGCAAAAACAAACCAAGAGTTTCTCAAAGCAACGAAATGGGCTACCAGGTTGACATTACACCAAGTCACATGATCTGAACCCAACAGAACAGCTTTTCAGTTTTTGAATACAAAACTGAAGGCAGAGACTCACAAACAAGCAACAGCTGAAAGTGGCTACAGTGTTTGCTGATATCCACCGAGATCTAAATCAAGTGCAGTGTTGCAGAGAGGCAAAACTACAAAAACTGTCTTTGTCCAAACAAACTATGGACCTTACTATCTGAACAGAAATATTGCCCCGGCCCATGCAAGTGTGTGCGAAGTCTGAGTGTGAGTGTGTGGTACCAGGAGGCGCAGGCGTAAGGGCTACCGTGTGACTGAGCACGAGGCAGCTCGTGTGCCTGTCTCCTCCTCTCATTTTCCCCCCCTCTCTCTGTCCATCATACAAAGAGAAGGCAAAGAAAAAAAATAATTCTTGGAGGAAAGAACAAAACGGAACGACATGTCGGCATTTGGATTCGCTCACATCCCGTACCCCCTCATTTTGTGTCTCCGTCTTGCACGTTGCAAATGATGAAAGGGAGAAAAACTTTTCCATTTCTTCTGTGTACGTGTGTGCATCTGTGTGTGAGTGTTTGTGTCCTTCTCAGTGAATAGAGCATTAATTGCATTAGCATTACAGCTGGGTGATTTTCCAGTCTAAGAAAAACTCTAGCATCAACGAGCAAGACATTTCAAAGTCCTGAAGTGTGGTGTTATTTCGTGCATTTCAATTGGCAAATTCGAAGCATTATTTTAAAAAATGCCATAACAGAAGGAATGAAAGAGAACCGAGCACCAGGAGACAGCTGGAGCAGGAAGATTGCACTGATCAGGTTGACCAAGTATAACTGTTCAGCTCTTGAAATATTCCCTTGATAGAAGTTATTCAATTGCAATAATTCAGCCACCAAAATGAAAATGTGGCAGATATTAAATTAAAGCTTTAGCCTGATTTAGCCCGAAATGCAATAATAATCTAAAAGAGTAAAATCTAAAAACAAAGTGAAGCTAACTGGGGCTCAGCTCTTTTGTTTGGCTGGTGCAGAAATTCAGCTGGTGCTCCATGCTGTGTGTTGTCGGTTTGTAATGAGAGGGGCAATAAAGAAAATAAAGGAATATCATAATAACAAGCAATAACTAAAATCTTTCTCAATTTTCTGAGTA
This sequence comes from Neolamprologus multifasciatus, assembly GCF_963576455.1. Taxonomy (NCBI): domain Eukaryota; kingdom Metazoa; phylum Chordata; class Actinopteri; order Cichliformes; family Cichlidae; genus Neolamprologus; species Neolamprologus multifasciatus. The sequence continues at coordinate 9,182,683 of NC_140449.1, read as the reverse complement.
TTTAAACCAGAATAAAATCCCTGATATCTAATTAGGTTGTATTTTTGATTATTGTTAGTTCTCTCTGTGGGCCACTGATGCACTGGAGCAGCTGAGGTCAGAGCAAAAGCGTGTTAACCTGCACTCTCTCGAGAGGCCCCAGGAGAGACGCTCAAGTGTATATTAATTTCACACGACTAACTTGATGTTAGACAAGGATCATTAATTCCACTTTCCCTCTTCACCCTGGCATGGTAAGGTTAAAACCGCATGCAATAATATGCAGTGTATGGACATAAAAACATATGTGTGTGCTTAAATCATTCGGGATTTGGATTTCTTACTCAAAGTAAACCTTAAAACCTTTAGTAGCAAAATCCAAGTTCTGAGTCGCAAACAAAAGCACATACCCGCCAGGTGTGTGCGCCCCTGATGGAGGCAAATTAATCAAAATGCAAAACAGTTAGCTTAATTTCTCTGTGTTTATGCAAATAGGTAGGTGTGTAGGTGTGTGTGTGTGTGTGTGTGTGTGTGTGTGTGTGTGTGTGTGTGTGTGTGTGTATCGCTGAGAGAGACCAGTAGAACAGTGAGTAGGTGGAAATTGACACCAGGCAAAAGGCTAAAAAAGAACACACACAAAATTATGCATAAGAAAAATGGTTTTCGCAAAAAAGCATCACAGTTATGTCCACGCTGGAGTAAAAAGGTACATTTTGAAATAATTAAAGATCTACAGTCATGGTAAAGTAAACCCTCTGTCAAGTCTGAGGTTTTATTAGTCAGAATATGGTAAAAATCCATCTAGTCCTCACAAAATTTACAATTATTTTAATACAAACTCTAAGTACACCCCGGGATTCACTAGCTTGTAGAACCTCCTACTAGCAACAACTAAAAGTAACGGTTTCCATATAACTTTTTCAGTGTCTAATATTGCTGTGGATAAATTTTAGGCTTGGTTCATTGAGATTTGTAGGCATTTGTTTATGCATAGCTCTCTTAAGGTCCTGTTATAGCATTTCAATCAAGTTAAGTTTTGGACTTTGGGCCGTTACACCTTTTTTAACCATTCTGTTGTAGATTTGCTGCTGTGCTTAGGATCATTGTCCTATTGCATGACCCACTGTGGACCAATCTTTAGCTGTCAGAAAGATGGCTTTACATTTGACTCTAGAATACTTTGGTATGCAAGTTGCCTAGGACCTGAATCTGCAAAACACCCCTAAATCATCAGCCCTCCACCACCGTGCTCAATGCCTGTATTTGGTCTTGACAAACATGGCACTGTGCATCGTGACCAACATCTCCACTTTGTTCTAGGGATGGGCGATATATCGAATGTACTCGATGTCTCACGAGTTTTTCCATGTATGATGGTTAAAATGGCTTTATCATAACCATGGAGTATACATCGAGTAACTGCCATGGCAATATTAAGCTGTCTGCATGTAATTCACTGCGAGTTTTCTTTCTCCCACACACTGCAAATGCATCATTACCCCTCCCAACCAGAAAATCTTCTACCTGGCACACATGCATTTTTATACACGACCAGACTGGGAAAAATAACCATAAAATGTTTATTTTTTTTAAAAACAAACATTTCAATTCATTCAGATTCTTTGAATTCAAAGTGGGGAAAAAAAAAAACACTGAATGGTGAATTTGAATGAGTATACCAGTGCAATAGTGCATTTTAGGCACTTTATGGTTGCAAATAAAATTTGTTTTGGGAGGTGATTTAAAAGATTGCCGGTTTGATCCCCAGCTCTGTCTGTCCTGGTCGTTGTGTCCTTGGGCAAGACACGTCACCTACCGCCTACTGTTGTTGGCCAGAGGGGCCGATGGCGCAATATGGCAGCCTCGCCTCTGTCAGTCTGCCCCAGGGCAGCTGTGGTTACAACTGTAGCTGCCTCCACCAGTGTGTGAATGTGAGAGTGAATGAATAGTGGAATTGTAAAGCGTTTTGAGGGTCTCGAAAAGCGCTGTATTAAAAAAAATGCAATCCAATATCGTGATATATATCGTGTTATAGCCAAAAAAAATATTGTGATATTAGATTTTCCTCATATCGCCCAGACCTACATTGTTCCAGAAGTCTTGTAGTCTGTTCAGATGCACCTTTGTAAACCTAAGCTGTGCTGCCATGTTCTTTTCAGAGAGGAGAGGCTTTCTCTGGGCAACCTTGCAAACAAACCGTACTTCTCAGCCTTCTTCTAACTGTACATTAACATGCTAATTGAGGCTGTGAAGTCTCACATGTACCTCTTAGGTTTTTTGGAGTTTCGATGAGAATTTCATGCTCTGAACTCAGGATGTCCGCTCCTGGAAAAATGTTCGCATTTCCTTTACGATCCACACCAGCAAAAGGGACAAAATTCTGCTTTTATAGATGTGCTCACCCTTGTTAATGATCACTTAATCAAGTGCATTTGATTAGCAGCACCTGGGGGCTACTTACCTTCTTATTTCCTATGGGAAAAGTAAGGCTGCACTTAGTGCTTCTGCATTTTGGCTTAAAATGTGTTAAACATGCCTTGTTTTGTAGTTCATTTGTGTTAAATTGATCCTGGATTACGTTTTCTAACAAAACACAATTAGATGTTCATTTATTTATGAGTGAATTGTGCTCCCTTGTCACACATAGTTGTGATCGTGATTCAGATTTAGTAATATAAGACATAATTATTATAACAAAACTCATCACAATGGGGAAATCTTTTTGGCACACATTAATTTGTAGAAAACTATTTCTGATTGTCTGTTGAGCAGCAATTCTACATATGCCAGTTTTTTCATTTGTATTAAGATTATTTTTTTATTCTTTTTTTATTATAATTTAAAATTTTTACTTTTTTTTTCTCTTTATTCTAAACTCTCCTGACAGAAAAATGAGCCATCATAACCCCATATAAAAGACCTACTTAGCAAAGCTAACACTTCTTTATCCAGTTCCTATTAAAATGTAACAATCCTTCGAAAAAGACAAAGATACATATCGTTTGTGTGTGTGCATTGTGCTTTTTCATTACTTGATTGAGTTTCTGAAGTGATCCTCTGCAGGGTTTTTCACAGTGCAGCTGTTGAGCAACCACACATCTGCTTCTGTCGGGTCATCTACAAAGAGAGACAACGCATTTTATTTTTGCAGACTGGAAAAGCAAACGTAGCATTACAATGTTATGAGTACCCAAGATGAAGCCAACACACAGAAAAAAAACCAAACCGAAACTCATATACATGAGTCAAGCACAAAGCACATGGCATCCTAAAAGATGAAGAAGTGCTTAATTAGTCTCTGGTGGAACTCCTTTGCGTCTGAATTCCACAGTGAGTCAGTTTGTACTCACAAAATGATCCAATGTGTGTCGGTAATTTTAACCCCATGTAAATTCCCACTTCTCTATGTTGTGAAAACTAGAATTAGAGCGCACTGGAAAAAGTGTCTCTGACAAAACATGGTTGATTCCCGTGTCCACTTAGCATTTTCTGCACTTTCATATATATATATATATATATATATAGCTTATATAATACACCAAGTATACAACTACATTTTTAAAGCTGAAAACCAGCTTCGTGTCAAGTGCCAAACAAGATAAATTCTCAACTCCTAGTTGCTTAAAATTAAGATCGTTTCAACATGTTTAACCAGCACACACACACACACACACACACACACACACACACACACACACACACACGCTCTTTGAGACGATGGTATGAATCTTAGCACTGCCAGGAGAGCTGTCACACACAGATTTGGAGGGGATGTAATGGCACGTTGGTGGTGGGGCGCTGCTCCTTTATGCCACATTAAACCAGATATTTCAGGAAATCTACTTCCCTGCTGCAGCCAAGTATACTCACACACAACATTACAGTTAATGTGCTATATGGTGGTTTTATGTAATAAAATTACCAAAGAAAATCAACGTACCATAGGTAAACTCTACGGTCAATAGAGTTCACTTTCAAAAACAAACAATTTTAAACCAAAAAAAACCTCAAACAAACAGCCTACATACCATTTTTTTTCTCCACCAAGGGCAAACCAGAATGAAACAACTATTAAATTATTCATAGCGCCACACAAATATATGCAAATGTCTCTCCACTCTCATTCATGCTGTGACCAAGTATTCAACATTTTTCGGTATATTCAAATTCCAGTTCGTTAAAATTTAAACCTTCATGATGTCACTTTGCCACTAGTTTTGAATACATAAGACAGAATAAATTTCAATATGATGAACAATCTGTAACAGCGATATTAATTCAGTAACACACGAGCACAGACGCAAACCGCATCTTTAAAATGTACAAATGCAGCAGGTTTGAGGTTTGTTAGTCGACTGGATCCGACAGTAAGTTTGACTAAATGATGCCTCATCAAAACAGACAGACAAACAGACAGTCCTTCTAAAAGCACTACGTGTGACTCACAATAGTAGGGCATGAATCACGAGCATGTTTTGGGTTTGTTTGGGCTTTTCTGTTTGGAGTGATCAATTCTTTAAATGACAAAACTAATAATAGAAAGACCAGACATAATGAGTAATCCTAAAGCTACAAATGTGTGTATATTTGTGCTGATGATTGGGAAATGAATAACGGAAAGGGACGAGGGGAGGTGAGAGAAAGAGAGAGTGTTCAGCTGGCAAAAGCTCTTATTATGCCTACATTTATTTGAGAGGCAACCAACACACACAGGCACACACACACACACACACACACGCACACACAGGCACACACACACACACACACACACACACACACAGGACTTTAGTGAGAGTGGTCTCAGCTGTGTGGTTGCTTTCTCCTCTCAGTCCCAAGGGATGCTTTCCAGACCAACAATAACAAGCTCTCCATCAATTTAACAGAAATGCGCGCACACACATATGCGCGCGCACACACATATGCACACACACACACACACACACACACATATGCACACACACACACACGCACACAACAATCCTAGCTACAGAATAAGCTTGCTAGTGCAGAGACAAAAACTATGCTGGAAAAAAAAATGAGCGAAAACAACTACAGTAAATATTATGGTGCACATCCTGGATTTATTTCTTTTTTTATTTATTTGGTTTAAAGGGACTTTTTTCCTCATTATAAATTATAATATATCATATTAGCAACGGGCCTTTATTTTGAAATTAATCTATTGGTTAAAAATACAAATAATCTTAAAGAATGATCAAGTGAACAGCAAATGAAAAAGCAATACAACACCACATGAGCCTGAATGTAGAAGCATTACCTTGTAGCTCAAAGCTAACATACAAAAGCACATTTATGACATCACACGATGTTTGAGGTCAAAGGACGCTTTATTGTGTTGTATTTTTGGAAAACGGAGGCTGTATTTAACTAAACATTTACAGAGAGGGCGCGGAGGGAGCGGCGCATTAACGGAGCCCTGACAGTCGCTGTCACATTCTCAGTGACAGTCGCTTTGGCTTCTTCTTTCACATTTTCATCTAACTGAAAACTAATCCAGGCGTAACTGCTATCAACCATGTGACGATAAAAGACAGGCGCTGGCTGTTACAAGCAGCCAACCAGACGTAGATGTGCAGAGGACGCAGAATCTCAAAGATGCAAGACTGTACATTTGCAAAATAAGGTTTTATGTAGTTGTGGATTAAATGGCGTAGCCAGCAGCTGAACTTTAGATCATGTTTTGTGGAATTTTTCTTTTTTAAATCAGTGAATCAAAGTGCAAATTTAGACTGTAGATGACTTAGTAGGACACTAAACATTTCCTAGGGTCAGACTAAAAAATGAAGTCTGCATTAGATCCTCTGTTAGATTCAATATTACGGGTCCGTGCGTATGTTCTCTGCCTCTTCATCTCTCATCCTCAGGTATGGACTTGCTTTTATAGAGCGCTTTTCTAGTCTCGCTGGCCAATCAAAGCAAAAGCTTTCTCACGGTAACCTTGACTTAGTCACCATTTAAGCTCCGATAAATTCCAACCACATAAAGACATCATGTTGCTGGAAAATCTGTGGAATTTCACATTTGCATACATTTGCATGAGGACAGAGGTGCAGCCAATGGCACAGAAGTCATTTGGTTATTTTTTGCCTGCCATGTCATGACAATGTCTTAAAACAGAAAGTGCACAAAAACTGTTGACTTATCTTATCTAATGCAGGACATAAAGATCTGTATCCCAGCCCTGTGCTTTCACACCATGAATGATAACTTTACCAGTTAGACTAAGGTGACACCAGTGGGTAAATGGGTAACAAGTAAAAAGTTTAATGATGCTGTTCCTGCCTTTGTGCCATTCTTAGACTTCACAGAACACATGGAACAGCAAAAAACAACATTTCTACACAGCATATCCAAACGAAAACCCATCAGGGCCTGCATGGTGAAACCATAGTTATATGCAAGTGCATAAATGTATGCATCTGATATTATGAGAAACAAAGACAGAGAGCATGTAATAATGGCTATTCGCTTTTTATGTGCAGCACGCACATAAAAAGCCTGTTTCATATTTTGTTCAGTGTAAGAAATGTATTCCATTTGACCACAACAGACTGATATTTTTAGGCTGTATGTTTGTGAGTTTCTCCAATACTATTAAAAAAACTCCAGCAATCCCAAACCGTTGACCCCAATATATATAAAAAAAAGAAATTGACCTGTGTGCATGCACATGTACAAAGCTTGGCTTTGATTTCTATGTATGTGAATGGAGGTGCGGTACGTCTACAGAGGGCCCAAATGATTAAATCTTAACCTTGAGGTTATTTCTGTTTACGCGGCGTGTGTGTGTGTGTGTGTGTGTGTGTGTGTGTGTGTGTGTGTGTGTGTGTGTCTCACCCTAACTTCACCCTAAAACCAAATCATACAAGAGAGACAGGGATATTGGAAAAGCAGCACCTGTGGTCAGTGTGTGTGTCTGTGTGGGTGCAGACGTATACACAGGATCATACATAACATATTTCAATCACACTAGTCCCTATGGAGATGATGTATGGGAGGTTTGGGAGCAGGTGCACTCATCAAGTAAGTACGGATGGAAAAATGGCCAAATCAAAGGAAAAAAAAGGGACTGCAAGTTATTGTTTCTTACATAAAAATGAATAAAAATGAATAAAATAATACGTAGAACTGACTTAGAAACGAGTCATCCTGAGAGAAATTGAAAGTGTGTGTGGAATAAGGCAGGTGATAATTTACCCAAACACATTTTTTTTTTTTTTTTTTTTTTTTTAATATGACAAAGTAAAAACAAAACCCACCACAATCAACATAACTGATTAGAAACAGAGCCGAAGTCCTATTTGTCTGCTCACCTTTACACTTAAATGTTTTTGGTTTACAAACACTACAAAATGATGAATTCTGCTGTATTTGCACATGACTGTATTTCTTGCTGATTTACCCACAGGTGTGTGCAGCACCCCGCGGAGCAGCAGACAGTAGGCTCAGCTGCAGGGTCAGAAAGCAGAGGAACACAAACAATAACAGGCAGAATGGGAATACGGTAATTTCCGATGCTCGCATGTACTTTATGCAGATGTGCCAATTTACAACTGAAAACTGTAAATTTCACTCACTTGTTTACTGTAAACAGACAGTTGTCTTGCACTTAGAAATGAGAAATGTCTGTGGTTTTGTCTGTGTGTCTAAATTTAATTGATTATGAATTTTCTATTTTCCTATTAGGGCCTAATTACATTTACACTAAACAATAAGGATATAAAAGCACATAAAATATGTATAAGAAGTCATTTTCCACTACAAATATTATTTTTACAGGCAAACTAACCATAATGAAAAGCAGAGGCTCTCCAAATTTTCATGATTGAGTGCCAATTTAGGGAGCGAGCGCGACTGAGGGCAGCAACATGCTTAGAGGATGGTTCATTTGTCAATGTTAGCAAGGTTTACTCTGCAACAATGGCTACAAAAGACAAGCTGAAATTGAATAGATACTTTAATCCTGTCACTTTATAGTATGACATGAAAAGTATATTACAAATATTACAAAAAGGCCACCATTGACCAGCATGGCCCGCTTTGTGAACTCTAGATATAAAGGATACATTTTAAATTACTAGTACTAGCCTGGAATTTACAGTTTTTACCACTGAAAACTGTAAATTTTAACTGTAAATTGTAGGGATGGGTATCGTTTGGGTTTTATCCGATACCGGTGCCAAACCGGTACTTTTGAAACGGTGCCGGTGCTTAAACGGTGCCCAAACCGGTGCTTAAAGAATGGAAAACACAAAATTGAACTCTCATGTTCAGCTGTTTTTTTGTAAAAAGATAACAATGTTAGTCTTTTCTGCAGGTATAGGGCATATATGGTATCACTCTTGGCTGGAAGCAGTGCTTAAACAATGGAAAAAACACAAACTTTGTCAAAAAACCTCTCATGTTTAGCTGTTTTCCACTTTTTCTTCGGTCATTTTAGCCTTTTTGGCCAGGGTGAAGGGAGTATCTGACATCAAACAAGAAGACAGCCGCATGTAGCTATGATGGTGTTTGCTAGTTCACGTTACATGCATTAATTTAATAACGCGGTTAGCCTACTCAACGTAAATTACACACGAACAACATTAAGCTACTCACGCAGAGAAGAACGGCTGCTGCTGCCATCATCATTTCTGCTACACTGGCAGGGCTAGGTTCATCGGATTTAAAGTGTGACCTCCTTTGACAGTATCAGCTTAAAGCACTTGTTGCAGGCTGCTGAGTTTGCATCTTTTGCTGTGAAGTACAGCCAGACTTTTGACCGCTTTGCCTTGGGCATTTTTAATCTGTAGCTCTGCTCTAAAAGAACGTACGTACCTGGACCCGCCTACTATCCTCGAAACGTAAAATGATTGGCTAGAATCTAAAGTGTATCATTCCATACCAGTTGGTGGCGGTAATGCACCTTTCAGTTGTTTGCCAACCGCCAATAGAAATGTAAGGAAGAAGAAAGTGTATCACAGCTCAGGAAAAAAAGCACCGAAATAAAGCACCGAAATGCGCGCTGCTTTTTGGTCTGGTTACTACCGTTTATGTCAGAACCGGTGCCATGATGGCACCGGATACCGGTACCCATCCCTAGTAAATTGTCTGTTTACTGTAAAAAGAGCCATTTTCTACTTTTAAATGACCCACTTTATTTAAACCCACATTTTCTCCAGTTAAACAAGAGGTTTGATGGTTTTATTTTATATTATTATTCTCTTTGTAATAGCAGAAATGTTGGTTTGAACATCTTTTAAAGTCGGAGTAAAGATAGCGTACAGGAAACTACTTTATTATGTGGACAAATGATTTGCTCCTCGCCAATGCTGAGCCATAACAGCCACAGGTCTTTCAATTTTACATTTCTTGTAAGCAATAAAGAGTTGGATCATCTCTAAAAAGAAAAGAAAAACAAGTATTCTAACAAACTGCAGGTTTGGAGCACAAGCTTAATTTTTAGCTGTTACCTGATATTTCAGTCAAGTAAAACAGTCCCTGTCAAGAGCTTTGGCTTATATCTATGCTGTGGATGTTGTGGATGTTCCTTCTCATTACAATATTACCAGGATGAGGCATACCAGTCTTCAAAAGCAGTGTTGCAAACCAAGATTAAACAGTTACATTTATTTTGTATCTGACAGGTTCAAAATTCATTAGGATGTGAAGCTAAAAAAAAACTCTTTTTGATGCACTATATAATTTTATTGTCAGAATTTGGACCCCAACCCAACAGCACCTTTTAAATATTGTGGTAATGTTAAGAAAATACAGAAAAAAAATAGAAATCCTCTCTACATATTCTAAATGTTTTAAAGTATACACACAAATGAAAGGAAAACACTGAAATTCTGGCCACTCAGCAGGTCTTAGACGACTAATCTGCCGGTCTAAATGATTAAATGACTGAAAACCCTTTACATTCATATCTTCAGCTAATTCACCAGCTATAGTAGGCTAAAACTATCCTCATCCAGAGTTTTCCTATTGGTATAGCCTCAGGAACTTGCGATCGGTCTCAGTGTTTTGCTTGTTGCTGAAAAAATCTATTTCCACAGTGGGTCTGTGAAGGTTCTCAGTCATTCAGGTCATCGTAGTCTAAGGAGCTTGGAAAGAAAAGCGTCTGGATCTCATCCGAGAAGCTTCTTCAGTTCTAAGAGCAATTGGTGGAGAGTCCCAGATTTAAACCCTATGGGAGTGTCCCCCAAGAGGGTCATGGACCCCCTGTTGATCCTCTACCTAATCACATGAGCCACGGTGTGAAAACGGGTGTGTGTCACAGTCAGCCAGGGTTTCGGGTGAACCCATTGTGAAGCCTTGCCCCACCCTATCATGTGAGTTACTGAGGTCAAAAGGCCCAGGATGTGAGTGGGCGTTAAGGTGTCTGAGGAGGGATCTCAAAACTGGATTATAGATGGCAGACAGTTGGTGTTGTAAGCCCCGCCCTCTCTTCAAAGATGGCTGCTCACAGTGGACATAGATGGCTTCTTTCACTCCTCTTTCAAACCATCTGTCTTCTCTGTCCAAAATGTGAACGTTGGCATCCTTGAAAGAGTGACTGTTGTCCTTTAGATGCAGATGGACGAGTCCTGTCCTGTCGAAGTGGCTCTTCTATACTGTGCCGTTTATGTAAACAAAAGTAGAGCCTGACCAACACTGGGTTTTCAACACTGACACCTTTATTGATATCGTTATTTGGCCATTTAAAAAGCTGATGTGTCGTCTCATTATTTGTTCCTCTTCAAATACACAAAGATTAACATTTCTCATGTGTAGCCATTTCTGAGTTAAGATCTCAGTTGTTGTTGTTTTTTGTGACAACAGGTTGTGGGTTACACTTCTACGCTCTGCCCTCCTCAGCTCGGATCAGCTGGGTGTTCTGTTTGTGGCGTTACAAACACATGCTGCCGACTGAGAGGCTGCAGAGTACCTCCTAAGAGAAACTATGAAACATCCACACTTTAATCTGATTTATCAGCCAACACCAGCATATCAACAAATGACTAATATTTTCCTCTCTAAAAAAGAAACTGGATCAACTATGCTAAAAATCCTAAACCACAGTAAGTGTAGGTTTCAAAATGTCATATATCGACGTATGCACTGCAGTAAGGCTGTAAAGTACACATCGTGGTGTAAATAGCAGCTCGAAACTTACACTAACAGTCCCTCCAAATAGGGCTGCCACAAACGATTATTTTGATAGTCGACTAGTCACCGATTATTTTTGCGATTAGTCGACTAATCAGATCATCATCCATTGGACATAAAAGCTTACAGCTTATTGCACCAGCAGCATCTGCTCTTATATAACTATTATTAGCGTACAGCTTTAAGTGTTTAAGGTATGTGCTAACTAAAAATAAAGACAAGATGATAGTTTATTAAATTTTAATGAAATTTGCAGATTGTTTCGGTGAAGTTTAACTCCTTGCTCCTTGCTATCTAAAATAACAGAACACTGGAGTATATTCTCGAGCATCTCACACTTCTGATAACCAGTTGTCTGCTTGACGTTTGTTCAGCTATGTAAAAACTATAACTTTAACCTCAGCCAAACTGATTTACCCAGGAACAAATAAAATACTAAAAAAGCCTAACAATAACATTTTTAAGTTATCTAAGTGACTTATATATTATGTTAGTAATATATAAGTCAGCGAAAGACGTAGCGAAAGACGGCGGTGGGTTTGAAAACGATTTGCCCGGAGTCCGGTGTTCTCACCGGCTCTAGTGAGCCTTGCCCCCGGCTAGCTATCAAGCTAGTGGGTAACAGACGTCTCCGAAAACGTCGGAGGGCTTTTGAAAATATGTGGTGTCTTGATAAACTGAGCAGATATTTGAGGTTTACACAGCTACATTCTCGCCTGAAAATATGTTAATCGTTTATTTTATGACCCAGAAAGGATAATAAGAGTAATATTAAAACTAACTAGCTGCTGCCATTGTTGTAAACTGAGCTGGGCTGCGCTATGAATTCTGAGACAGAGCTTCTTCTTCTTCGGGGTTTAACGGCAGCTGGCATCCTTGTACATGCAGTGCTGCCATCTTCTGTTTCAGTCTGTTATTACACTCTTAAATCCTACTACTTATTCCTGCGTCCTTTGTGATCTTACAAAGCGTCAAACGACGCATTGACTATTAAATCAGTCGTCGACGATTTTGATAGTCGACGTAATCGTGACTAGTCGACTAATCGTGGCAGCCCTACCTCCAAATATTGCTAACATGGTAATTAAATACCTCTGCAGGGATCAGCTATCAAAGCTAGCAATGCCTTAAAATAATGAAAAGAAGAATTGTCCTTGTGTGAGCTGACACAGAGGATATAAATACAGTTACACAGATATTTAAGAAAAAGAAAAAGTTGGAAAACCGTGTTCTAGACCACAAAAATCTAAACCACCCACCCCGGGTCTTCAACACTGGTAGATGATACATGAGAGCTACTACTGGGACGTGCGTGTGTGCACGTGCGTGTGCATGTAAGTGACAGAGAGAAGGGGCAGACAGCAGCCCTACGGGTCATTTTGATGCTCCTGGTGCTTCACATACAGACTAAACCATGACCCACTTTCGGCCCCATCCCACAGACACCCCCGCATTCACACGCACTTCTCCCCCTTGTTATTTCTGTCCTGTACCCTCCATCCATTGCGCCCTTCATCTCTAACATATCGTCTTTTCTCCTCCTGTGCCGCCCCCACTGCTCGTCAGACACACACACAAAAACGCACAGGACATGCCGACCTTGGGATACGGCGCTGTAGTGCTCTATCGGGGTAAGAGTGCTGGGGCAAGGGGTGGCTTTGGGGTGAATGGACACACTTGACTGAGCTAACAAGGCCTGTATGGGCTTATTGGCTGATAGGCTGGCCAGACAGCTGGATGCCAAGCGTACTGGCTGGGAGGACAGGTGGACTGGAGGGCAGGGCGGGGCAGTGACCCTGCTCCACCGTGTTATGCATCTCCCAGAAGTCAGAGAGCTCACTGCCATGAATAATGTCCTAGCACAGATATGGCTACAGCCCCCTTTTCCCCCCCTTTTTATTCATTTATTTATTTATGTTCCCTCCAAACAAACAAAAAACTAAATACTAAAGCATATTTCATAAAACATATTGTCAGGACAATAAATATTTCAAACATACATTCTTTTAATGTATTTAGACTTGTTTTATCCTGGCACTACAGCAGTCTTAATATGTCACACAGAACGAAAACCACATGCCACTATCACGAACACATACAAATTCAACAGAAGGGAAACTGAATCAAGCTTGTTTTGGGGTTTGTTTGTGTTTTCATTTCTGTCAATTCATCATTTCATCATTTCTTTCGACACTTTGTGTCAAAACTGCAACTTTACAACATCCCACAGTCACAGGCACTGGTAAACAAGCACAAACATAACAGCTACAATCGCAAATGCACAAAGTCATTCTGTGTGTGTGTGTGTGTGTGTGTGTGTGTGTGTGTGTGTGTGTGTGTGTGTGTGTGTGTGTGTGTGTGTGTGTGTGTGGAGCAAGGCTGATTCTCAGGTGATAACATTTCTGCCTAAAAGGCTCCTTTTCCTTAGGGGAACGAGTGTTAGTGTGTGTGCGCCTTACTGATGTGGCAAATTCTGAATGGCTCTTAGAGGACTTATGAGCTTCACCTCCAATCACATTTTACAAGGAAGCACTTGCACTGGCACACAGCTACAGCCACACAAACACTAAGACATACGCACACTCATATACACAGACAGAAGGCCCTGGGGTTTGGCAGTTGGTCCATACATCTACAAGGGTGAGCAGCCACTCAGCCGTGGATGATAATGCAATCAACTATCATTAGAGGGATGCTGGCTGACTGCATACGCGCGCACACACACACACACACACACACACACACACACACACACACACGCACGCTACAGCTACCCACAACACACTCAGACCTGTCACACTGAGGAAACTGCTCATATTGCTGTGGTAAGACGCGATCCTACGTTTACAGTCACTTTTTCACAAAGTCCTCATTACAAGGTAGGAAGCAAATGAATTTTTTAATAGATTAAACAATCAAATAATCATCAGCAGAATAACAAGAACGGAAACAATCTTCGGCTATAGCCCTAAACTAAAAGGGATTTTGTTAAAATATCTATAAAAATAGCAGAAAGACGCACAAACAAAGAAAAAACTGGCACAGGCACATCTAACTTTATCACTGCTTCATCTTCTGATGCAACTACAGGGCAACACTAGTGCGCAACAGAATCACAGTGTCTCAGTATTAAAGCGTCTCAGGGCATCAGTTCTTTGTCCTCTTTTGGCCAACTCTCTATTTATTCATGTTTTATTTAAAGCTTGCTGGTGGCATATAGTTTACAGAGTCATCAGCATCTCCGTAAACTGAAATCCGATCAGACAGCCTGCTTCTCTGCTGGCCAGTGAACCCTTATTTTATGTTTTAAAACTATAGATTGCCAAGCCCTCTATAAACTGATTGTCTATGTTATATGTGTCTATAAAGTTAAAAGACACTCACTTAAGAGTACAAACATGAATAAAATAACTTTACTGAAAGCAGTACAGACTGCTAAAGAAAACTAATTTTTACTGGGCTATGGAGAAAATAAATACAGGAACAATCGCAAAGAAAAAAAAAGATGTTCACACAGATTTCCATTCAGATTGATTTTGAGTAATTTATCCATTTTTCAAATATTTGATCTTCAGGGTTGGAAAATCCTAAACTAGATTTGAAAAGGAAAAAAAAAAAAAAGCTTACAAATTAGTACAAATTACATCGTCTGAGATGTCAGATTTTACAGTTTTTCTATTTTTGACAAACCTCAGAGACACCAGACTGCAGTCCTCTCAGACTCACTGTCTACATCGACTCTGTTAAATAGCAGAAATCCACAGCAGTGGTTCTCGTAATGTGTGCATAATCTCCCGACTCTTCTCAAGGGACAGATATGGCCGTGTGTGCGAGTGTCTCTGTGTGGAGGTAGGGAAGTAGAGAGGGTATGCCAAGTTAGGCACAGCGGGGGCCCGTGATAGCACTCACGTCAACAGTTTGACAACATCTTAGAAAGATCTGTTCACTTGGGATTACTCTCCTGTCCTCAACAACTCTGAGTACATTACTGTTGGAGGAGGAGAGTGAGCCTGACAGATAGGGGCTGAAAGAGACAGAAACGATGAGGATGCAGGGCTGAGAGGCAGGGAAAGAATCACGACTAACAAGTTAAGAAGGATGGAGGTGAAGTGAGAGGAGAAATTCAAAAGGGGGGGGGGGGGAGAGAGAGAAAGAAAAGCAAGCCAGAAGAGATTGAAAAAAGGAGAGTGATGAAAATAAAATCCAAGAAACAGACAGAAAGAGTACAAAATAATGAAGATGGGTAAAGGAGAGGGAGCTAGCATTAGAAGATGAAGTGGGAGTACCTCGGTGAAAAATAGCACGCAAGCTCAGCTGAAAGTGGAGCAGCCATGATGAATGCTGCGAGACAGGCCAACCACTAATTTGGATGGCAGAAGTTTGCTTCCACAGGGCAAGAGGCCGGAGTCAATCTGTCTCTCTTACGTCTGACCACAGAGCCACAGTGGGTGCACCTGGGTCCAGACAAGGGCCCCCGTTTCAGACCAGAACTAGTGAACTGCCAATATGAAGAGTCAAGCATGTACGCGCCTACACGGGGAAACATTAAGGCATGTTTTTCCACTACAGTCATGGAGTTACAAATGTTTTCAGGTATTGTGTTTCAAACAAATCACATTCTCCAGCAGAATTAAGGTCTTGTAGAGCATATATGGGTTACATATATGGGGAAAAAGTACAATGGAGAGTAATGATAAACATCTGGCAGTCAACTTCATGCAATTTTAAGTGTGCATCAAGTGTGATTTATTGAGCTGCAGGCAGGCACGAGATGGAAGCGAGGCCTAAATAGATTTTTGCCATTACATGTCTCACCTTGCATAGATAGGATGATTTGAAGTCTGAGGTTCATGCTGTAATTGGGGCCAATCACTAGTCAGCAGCTCAGACAGAAAACCATTATGATCATCAGCGCAGACATAAAAAGGTATTTCACACAGCCAGAAAGGGATTATTAGAGTCAAGGGCACAAAAGTCAGGGTGTCTGGGAGAAAGAAGGGCCTGAAAGGTTACTGACTGACAGATTAATATACCAGTGATTTCACTTTTACCACACACCTCAGAGTGAAAAATGACACACACTTTCGCTTTCCAGCGTAATTTCAAAGGCTGGATAAAGAATCTATTTTCCAATTAATTGCCTTTTTAAAATCCAATATAGACTCTTAAAAATCCTCCTGACTGACATTAGCATTTGAGCACACATGTCCTATACATATATCATCTCTGCTAAACATTATTCAAACGTGCACAAAGCTAGCATTATCATTTTTAATCTAGCAAAAAGTTACAGATGGCTATAAAAGCTGCTGAGAGTCTCAACAGTCCAAACTAATGAAACCGTGAGTGTTTATACAGACCCGTCGCAGTTTAAGACCCCAGCAGTCGGCCGTACCAATTGTATTTGATCCAGACAACACAATTACACGAGAAATAGAATAAAGAAGGAAAAGTCTGCACACTGGTTTGAAATCTGTGAGTGTTGACAAGATATTTTCTCTGGCTACATCATATGAAGCCCATAAGTCGAATAAACAGGGTGTGGATTTTACTTTATCCAGTCTGTCCCTGCCGGGAGCTAATACTAGCCAGCCAGCTGCCTGCAGACATCAGGCTGATCTTGTCAACACAACACCATTCTGCAGACGAATTAGCGAGCAAACTTTCAGTTTCTGCTCTGTCTGTTTAAAAGGAATGTCTTAAAAACAAAACTCAGAGTCCATCGTGAGTCTAAGACACAGGATGTAAGTATAAACAGCCTGTTCAACGTATTGAATGGTGCAGGTCCTAAAAATGTGTGTGTTGTGTGTAATGGGGTTCTGTATTTATTAATTAAAATGATCATTTAAAAACTGAATGTGAAAATAAATGGTTTGTTTTAGGGGTGTGCGATATGACCAAAATCTCATATCCCGATATAAGAATTATATCATCCGATAACGATATAAATCACAGAAATGTAACATTTTCTGTAAATTCTGTGAATCTCGGGCAGCTCGACTTGCGGGAAGTGTTTCCAGCTGCGCGTCATGTAGCTGGAGTCGAGTGTTTTAACTGATGCATGAAACGATACATTTTTAGACATAAGTTGTAACGGCCGCCGTTTTCTTTGTGAGTATTTATTACACGGCGTGCTGCGGGGAAAAACCTGTTCTAACGTTTGAGTCTAAGGTTTATTTTTTAGCACCTGGCGGCTCTTTTTTGCTTCTCATCTGTAAATAATCTGCTCTTTCACATGATTCAGTTTATTTTGTAAAGTCTCAACAGGATCTTGGGCTTTATTGTGAAAGGTTTATGTGGAACATAAACAAACAGACACGCGATGCTGTTACCGTCGTTGTTGCTAACCACAACGCATAAAAACAGGCGCTTGTCCGTCCGTAGTGCGGTTATATTAAATATAAGAGAAAGAGAGAACTTTAAGAAATGAATATAGCCACTACAGTGACCATCAAAACGATGAAAAAATATTGCCGTAAACAGTTTATTTTGCGACACCACGAAACAAACTATAGCGTAAAATGAAACGATAGATGTTTTTATATCGTCATCCGATATATATCGTTATATCGAACAGTCCTAGTTTGTTTCCTGAGGTTCTATTGTCCTTCGTTTCCGATAAAATTACACTTTATCCACGTGTCAAAACTAATCATCCAGTTTCAAAAAGCTAGATTCCTTCTGCTGAAGGGATCGGCCCGTTTGTTTGTTAGCAGGCAAGCATCCACAGTTTCCAAGATATCACAATAGCTCAAGTTGATTTCAGTTTCATCAGCTCAATCAAGGTCACGCTCTTCTGGAGGAGTTGCACTCTTTGAATGCTTTTGTTTTTAAAGAAGTTTGCAGTCAACTTTAAGGTGTCCTACCTCAGATGCACGGCATGTGATGATACATTAGTGAATGTATCATCGCTGTAGGCACTGCTGCTGTTACGCTACCAACCAGCAACCACGTAAAGCCTGTGAAGACCCTCGCGAATCCACAGTAAACCTTAATATCGAAATCAGGCCATTCTTTTCTGACGCACACTGTAAAATACAACCGAAGACAAAATCCAAACTCACCATAGTTGACTCAGCACCTTGCGTGACATCACATTAGCAAAACTAAGCTGGTGTTTGTGTTTGGATCTACTGGTATTTGCGGCGTGTTGTGTTTGCCTGTCATTTAGAACGCTTCATATGGAAATGTAAGATGCACAGAAACACTCAGCGATTTAGTGATTATCACGCGATGAAGTTTAGATTATAATATATGCAGAAAAACTTTCCTCTGTCACAGCGAGATGGCGAATAAGAGAAATACAGACTTGCATTTTAACCCCTCTGGAGCAACTGGTTGCTTCCATTGTCATATCTAAGATGTGCTGGTTTTCAACAGATCACAAATAATTTAACTAGAAAGCATATAAAATTATGATCGGAGCTCATGAAAAAAGAAAGCGAGAGAAAGAGTGACTTTCTGTACCTCAAAGCCAACTGTCATGCACACCATGGTAACCACAGTCTTTTCCCCATTTCACAACAATAACAGACTAGACAAATATTGACACGCCATTTCCCTGCCATTACAAATGTGATTATATTTGCTGTTTGCCCTAGGAGATGGCAGTTAATATTCAATGGTGTGCGTGTACCTTTGTGTGCAACTGGGTGTGTTTGTGTATATGCACAATTGTGCGATGAAAAAAAAAAAAGAAAAAAAGAAAGCACACGTCTGTTTGCTCTGCACACAAAAGAATGTGTTAGAGGGCGACCAAGGATCCAGAAATTTCCTCTGTGTGTGTCTGTTTTCTTTTATGCCATATGTCACCTGGTACAGAGACAAAGACTTAGGATAGAAAGCTTAAAAAGTAGGAACCACCTGTATGTAAAAGCTCACCTGTCCTCTGGGGGGGAAAAGCCTGTAGTGAACGTGTACTGTAGCAGATGGAGTGTGAGGCGAAACAAAGGTAGAGGCAGTAGCTAAAAGGGGCCGTGGTCAATAAAGGGAGAATACCAAAGCAGTTCTTTTAGTTTTTTGTTTGTTTTTTAGTCTTTTTAGCCTAGAGAATAGATAACCATCTTTCACAATTACACACAAAGACCTGTCTTATTCTGTCCACAGTTTAGATACACACTGTAAAGGAATGGCAGCTGAAAGGACTCTAATTCCACCATTTAGATCCTGATCTACCAACATCCAGGTTCATGCACTGCTTAGACACGAACAAGCATGGCTACTCCAGCTGTAGGCGAAGAGAGTTAGAAGTTTGTCAGTGGGAACGGAGACCTACTGGAAAAGCAGCTGAATAATATTGTTGCACAAGAGCAAAGCGGCTCTCTCCACAGTGGGAAAACATAAGGCGGGATGTCAGCATTAAAAATAAATGTCTGTGTATTTGTGTTGTTTGTTTTTTCGGCCACATATTACTGGCGGAAATGGGTTATAAAAATTATTTTTAAAAATAAAAAGAAGGTTTGATTTGAAGGCTTTTTGTACGACTGTTAGCAAAATGAAAGGATACTGTATCAAATATTTACATCTCTTACATTATGTTAGATCATGTGTTGTTTTAGTCTTTTTGAGCCTATATATATTTAAAAATTGATTGAATCAGCCCAAAAATATACGGCTGATTAGCTATTTTGAAACTCAAAATAACTCCTGAGAAGGACTCCCAACAGAGGAACGTTGCATAATCTTTAACTCTCCATATGAAGAGCAACCATCACTGACGATGAGTGAAAAAGAAAACTTGGAGTAGACGTGGAATTAACACCCTCCATTCCTCTGCTGGCTAGTGGCTGTACATCTAGCCAACAGCAGCCAGCCACAAGGATCAGAGACCTTAGCAAGAAGCCAACTGCAACTACAACATCAAACATCTATAGGAAGACGAGAAAAACATTAGGCACTGCTGTTTTGTTTTTACCATAGAAAAAAGTGTGTGTGTGACTTAAAAGCTGGTATAAAGCTTAGACTCAAATTTTATTCAGGTTAGCCTTAATGCTGCTTATACTCAGATTGCTTGTTAGCGTTTGGAGCTAATAACTACTTCACATATTTATGTTTCACATGTAAAGTGACCTAATTTGATTAATAGCAATAATTAGAGCTTCCTCTGTGTTTTCTTTTTTTTTTTACTTCTGGGTGAAATTGAAACAATTTAGGTCATCTGGCTCCTTATTCCCAAATCTAAGCTAAGGGACATGCAAATCAGATGCAAATGACACCCAGAAAAGTGAAAACTAGTTATGGGCCCTGGTAATAAATACTGAATTTAGCCTCTTGGCATTCTAAAAGCAGCCAGTTGGGGTTAATATGCAAATTGTATGCAAATAGCCCAGATGCAGAGAGCGCCTTTTTCTCCCCTGATATAGAAAGCACAGGGGGTGTCCTGATGGCTTAGAAAGCAGAAGCATATAACATGCCCTTATGATGATACCGTCCCCTGATACTTGCACTCTTATATTCACTCTCCAACTATCATAAAAAAGAAAAAAAGCACAGATATGATTTAAAAAAAGTGTAAAGGAAGAGAAGAAGAAAAATTACAAGCCCGTTTGAGAGGAAAATGAGGGGGTAAGACAAGGAGACAAGAAAAATTGAGAAGTATGGTCTGTAATTTCAATACTAAATCCCAGACAGCGTTGTTAGCTGATTAGAGGATCGGCGTGGAGGCAAAGGCAGAAAGAAATAAGAGTAAAATATACAAAGTACAAAGTAGGAAAGAGCCAAGTAAACGTAAAGGGAGAAGGGTCCAAAAGGATGATGAGCTTTGACACAAAGGGGTTCAGGGAGTAGTAGTCAGCAGCTTGTATGTAAAAGTCACAGGAGACAGACCTAAAGATATGGCACACACGCACACACACACACTTTGCTGATCCTGTTTGTGCATAAAGAGGAAAACTGGGCAAGTACAACACATGATAAGCTTAGTGGACCACCTTGTTCAATTGGCGGTGTCTCCACAAATTACATGCACCACCGGCACACACACACACACACACCATGCTATATACTCGCAGTTCCACCATAATCACTATAATGCTGTTAATTGAAACCCAGACTTGCCCTGAACACATCACCTGATCTCCCTACCTGCAATGGTACCACATTCAAAATGAATACCACAAAGCTCTTAATCACAGATTCCACCCTCCGGTACACAGAGGCAGGCTGGTTGCTGATGTGCTTCGTGCTGAGCATTAAAGGGAATGTGGAGGCTGGCAGGTAGACTGGTGATTAGACGGGCTGTTCTGCTAACGGCATGTAGACGATTAAAAAAAAAAAAAGAGAGAGAAAGAAACACACGCCAATACAAATTGCTAGTCTGGTTCACAGCACATTTCCATACACAGACACTAAGCAGGGTGGTCCATTTTTGAGCGTCGCATTTTCATCATCTTCTTTTTATCTCAACACCAAAAATCTACAGTGACTCAAAAACCCTGACTGCAATAATTGCTAGGAAGACAGAGGAAGAGATATATGGATGTAATAAAAAGGGGGGTCTCATGACTGGATTAATGGAGAAAATCATGCCAAAAATATATCAACAGAAAGAAAGGAAAATAAATACAAGGATTATTCTGACTGAAGAGCATGAATTGAACTGCAGCTATTGATTAACTCTCTAAATTGACCATAATTTAAGATGCAACACAAAAAAGATCAGTGACTTGGCACATACAAAGCAATTTAAATTGACCACCTTTATTTTCCAAGTAGTCACTGTGCGCATGGGGAAACGGCAAAAAGGCACTCTCTCTCACTTTTTCCATTAACCTCACATTGTCCATATCCTGCTGCTTTTCATTGCTTCCAGTTTCCTATCAGCATCATATACCACACCCCTTCTAAACTGCTGAGCCTCATTTAAAAATCTCCCTTTTCTCACTCATCTTTTCAGAACTTTTTATTTGAAGTTATTAAAAACCTGTTTTATTAACACTTATGCACATCTAAATGGATAAACCTATAGAACAATTTAAAGTATTTTGATAGTAAAAAGCTGCCTATGAGACCTGTGTGTGTGCGTGCACACATAAATGTGCGCCTCCATTCATTTGTGCCTGAATATATTATATAGGTGGAGTAAAGATGAAGCCAAATCCCAAAGAATGCGCCTCCCCTAATTAATAAATCATGACAAAAAAATGGAACAATTAAAGTGTTTCTCATTATAAATAATTGATGTGTTTGTCCACAGAAAACAGTATCTCTCCTCTTGCAAAAAAAAAGTAAAAAAATAAACCAAAAGGTAGAAAAAGCTGCTGGATAAAAACAAACACCGAGCCTAAAACAGCAGCATGGACGATGAGAGAGAGAGAAGCAGGGGCGGCGCATGCACAGAAAAACACACATTCCATCTCCTAACAGATTCCATTCAAAACAGATGGTATCAGAATTATCTGATGTCCTGTCACCGTCTTTTTATATGCTAATCCAGCTCCTACACACATCCGAGTGGCTTTAATCAGATATCAGGTCAGAGAAGCTAAATCAAGCTGAGACAATCGTGCTGCTAGAATTTTACACTGCGCCGAGGCAAGCAGTCACACACCAACGTATCGTTGCACTTAATGCCGTGAGACTCAAAGTGTGGAGCAACAAAGCTGGGCGATGTTGTTTCCCGCACTTAAAGTGACTGATAACTTGGACAGAGCATACCTGCTGCACTAACTCACTCGCTGCAGAAGCTCCACACCTGAACGTTCAGCAACGTGACAAACTTCTCGTGCATAATTATCTCTTATTTATCCCCGTTTGCCAGCAGTCATTCTGTCACTCAAGTAGCAATGGCACAGCAGGAGTCTTGTTGTTTTCTGTTACTGCTCAGTTCCTGTGCCGCATGCAGCCGTTATTGATGTTTAGAACTACTGTTGAGGATAATTCAACACTTTCTCCTTCAAAGTCGATCAGTTTCTAAATAAAGCTACGAGATAAGAGTGATTTTTTTTTACTGTATGGTCACCTCTGGAAAGGTGACAGAAAAATAATGTTACCAAAAGACGATGACTTGTTAAAGTTCGTGCAAATGTAGATTTTTTTTATGCTTTTTATATGAACTCTGCCCTCTCTATCTTTTAAACAAAGTACATTATTCAATGTTTGCACTAACTGACTACTGTTCAACTGCTCTTTAATTCCAATATCTAATCAGCCAATCAAATGGCAGCAACTAAACTGAGCATCAGAATGGGGAAGAAAGGTGATTTAAGTGACTGTGAATGTGGCGTGGAGTATTTCAGAAACTGCTGATTTGCTGGGATTTTCACACAAAACCTTGACAAGGTTCAAATTTTCAGTGACCTGCAGCTCTCTGTGTGAAAATGCATGCAAGTTTATTTCCAGGGCATTTATTTCTACACTTTTTTATGCATGCATGCTTCATTATATGTTGTATGTATGCTGCTATGACAATTCAATTTCCCTCCGGGATTAATAAAGTCTCTCTGAACCAACCTCCAATTTGATCTGAATAAAACACCTTTGAGATGTCGTGCAACAGGAGATTTGCATCATGGGTGTGCAACTGACAAACCTGCAGCAACTCTGTGATGCTTTCATGTCAACGTGGACCAAAATCTCGAAGGAACGTTTTCCATCTATGAAACAAGAATGGAGTTCTCAAGGTAAAAGGTGTAATTAATCATGTGGCCAGTGGGTGCACATCTACAAGGTTCCTTTTGTCTTGTGTAGATGGACAGAGGAAGACACATGCGCACAGCAAAGGCTGTGATCTTCATGTCAAAGTTTTTCCAGTGTTTAGATTTTTTTGGCATCATGTAAAATAAGGCTGTGCGATGACCAAAATCTCATATCCCGATATAAGAATTCTATCATCCGATAACGATATAAATCACAAAAATGTAACATTTTCTGTAAATTCTGTGAATCTCGGGCAGCTCGACTTGCGGGAAGTGTTTCCAGCTGCGCGTCATGTAGCTGGAGTAGAGTGTTTTAACTGATGCATGAAACGATACATTTTTAGACATAAGTTGTAACGGCCACCGTTTTCTTTGTATTTATTACACGGCGTGCTGCGGGGAAAAACCTGTTCTAACGTTTGAGTCTAAGGTTTATTTTTTAGCACCTGGCGGCTCTTTTTTACTTCTCATCCGTAAACACTCTGCATCTTTCACGTGATTCAGTTTATTTTGTAAAGTCTCAACAGGATCTTGAGCTTTATTGTGAAAGGTTTACGTGGAAAATAAACAAGCGGACACGCGGTGGTTTTACCATCGTTGTTGCTAACGACAACGCATAAAAACAGGCGCATGTCCGTCTGTAACGTGGTTATATAAAATATAAGAGAAAGAGAGAACTTTAAGAAATTAATATAGCCACTACAGTGACCATCAAAACGATGAAAAAATATTGCCGTAAACAATTTATTTTGCAACACCACGAAACAAACGATAGCGTAAAATGAAACGATAGACGTTTTTATATCGTCATCCGATATATATCGTTATAGTGAACAGCCCTAATGTAAAATACAGCTATTTTTTTTCTTTTCCACTGAAAACAGTGAAATACAGCCACATCAAAATATTCCTGTTCAGTCACTTAACTACCAACGATAGATAAGTTATACATTTTTTTTTTAACAAAATGCTGAAAGAACACATACAAGCAGCTGAAAAACACACATACACACACATAACAGCTGGGACCTTCAGAGGATAGACTTATTGAGTTCAACCGCAGAAATACACACACACACACACACACACACACACACACACACACACACACACACACACACACACACACACACACACACACACACACACAGCAATCATAAGATCAGATCAGATCTCAGAAGGCAGTGTCTGTCTGAAAGATTAGAAGAACCATCTGTCCGCCATGTGGAAAGCATTGGATTATCAATAAACTTCACACACTTTTCGATGTGCATGCCTCCATGTGCCTGTTTGATCCAGAAACCGAGTGTGGAAAGTAAATGAGGGCAAAAGCAAAGAAAAACACATCTATACACCAGAATATAGAAAATAATAAAATTAAAATAACCACTCCTAGTAAAAATTTCAAAATAAATCTCCAGATTTTAGCAGACTAGATAGATATAAAATATGTATTGTCTGTTTTTGAAAAAAATGAATAGAGGCAGTGCTTTTTTTTAAAGTCGTGAGTTTAATAATATATAAGAACCCTAAAAGTTACACTAATGCATTGTGTCATTATTCAGTCCAAGCTAGAACTTATAAAAAGTTCTATAAACACACAAAAAAAAACAACAACAATCACTCGCCTTCACACACACGACCAGGAAATTACTTGTGGCCACACTTGATG
Source organism: Neolamprologus multifasciatus (assembly GCF_963576455.1). NCBI lineage: Eukaryota > Metazoa > Chordata > Actinopteri > Cichliformes > Cichlidae > Neolamprologus > Neolamprologus multifasciatus. The sequence goes on along the minus strand of NC_140449.1, from coordinate 9,157,243 downwards.
CTTAATCAATACACAGCCATCGATCTCTTGCCTGGCTAAACATTACTTGTATTTACTCTGCTAACTTTCCCCTGTACAGATCCATATTGCTAAAATAACCACAGAACTAGAGGATAGCAAGCTTTCAAAGAGAGCACAAAGAAGTTGAGCTGAAAATTCAAGCTCTGTTATCACCCTGCTCTGCACAATCGATAGCAGATGAGCCATTTGACTCAAACCCTGTGGATAACCACACACAGTTGCTTATATTCATTCACAGTTTTTTATTTTATCTGGTCAAGCAAGGTCCCGCCAAGCCTCCCTGTCAAGTTGCTTTTTCTGCTCGGCGATCAGGGTTACTTTGTCGGATGATGATTCAAATTAAACCCGCTGCTCAAATCATCTGCTGCTTTTTAATCCACTTTATCCATTATCTGTTCTCTCACATGGAAATCAGGAAATCTAGCACAGAGCTGACTCATTTATATGGATGAAGACGAGATCAGAGACGCATGCAGGATTCATTACAGAAAGGACATAAGCGTGTAGCACTGAAATACTTGCGGGGACCACAGACTTCTGTAACATGCTTATTATCTAGTGCATTTATTCAAAGGGGCGACTAGCCCTCACACAGCTAATAAATTCATACAACACACAAACTCATGGTCACATTTTTTCCCCCTTTTCACTCACAGGTAGCCAGTCCTTTCATTTCAGCAGGTGGCCTCATACAAACATCCACACACAACAGCGCAGGTCACCCCTGCTTTCCATTTCAGCAGGTGGTCAGTGAGTAATGGCAGCTGATGGCTGAACATTGGACACTCAGACAGAAAGTGGGGGACTATCTTCCAAAACAACACAAAAGGGCCAAAGTGAAGAGAAGGAGAAAGAATAACCTCAAAGGGGGCCTTTGAAAAGTCATTTACTACGTGTCCTTGAATGCCTAAAATGATTTCTTTGCTTTTTATCCATATGTCATCCACCCACACCAACGGCTTGGCACGCCACATTAATTACAAATGTCTTTTAAGCATTTCCTCCTTATGAAGGAAATTGCATTTGTTTTCCTTGTTGAGTCAAGATGACAAGGAAACCAAAGAGACTTTTTAGTCTTTCTCACTTCTAATTTGTCCCCCTCCTCTTTAAGCTTGTAACGTATTAGACAAGCTAATTATTCTGAAACAAAGAAAGCTACAATAAGTTGTCAAATGTCAAAGAACACAGATCATCTGTCTTTAGTCCTTTTAGCTCTACTGCCAGAAAGCGCGACACAAAGTTGCACTGTTTGTCCTCCAAGAGCAGGAAGCTGTGTGACTACGCTGCACCAAACGCTGACATTTTGAAACAATGACATTTTGAAATTGGGACAATTTGTGCTGCCAAATTATGTGAATAAAGCTCAGTTTGGACTTTGGTGAACCCAATTAACACATTGTTAGCTCTGTGTTATTGCAGTCACTGGTAAATTACCACAAAAAATAAAAAAAATAAAATAAAAAAAAAGTCTTCTTGCGTGCATTACAGTTTTTTTTAAATTGTCAACAAACCCAATGAACAAATATGTACTCAATTCAGTTAGCTGAGTTTACAAAGTCAAATTTATTCTAGCTAAGGTGAATGCTCGCAGGCTTCAACAGTCAGGCTTATAATGGTTTGTGCTATATATGGTTCGTATGGGGCTCCATCGTCAGATAGGATTTCAATAATATAAGCACTATCCAGTCTTTAAGTCTGATGTCATTAACCGTTTCCAGGTCCAAAACTCCGTCCTCTTCAGGTCCTAAAGTCAAATGAACACTGCGGCATCACTGAGAGTTAAAAACTGTCTAAATTCTTTCATCTTTAATAAAATGAACAGCGTTGCTGCTTTACCAGGTGTAACAATTAACATCCAGGCATCCATCCAACAGAATTGACTAAATTTAACTGAGTTACAGGTTAGCAGGAAGTTGGCTCGCTAGTTTCCAAACAAATATAATATACCGTGTTCTGACTGAGAGCTTTCTGAAAAAATTAAAATGTACAGCTCTGCTATCACTTTGGACATAAATGAAGACAGAAAACTAAACAGCGGTGATGCTTGTAGGGTTACTGAAGTTGGGCTAGCTGGTATATAATGATGTGCTATGTGGTGGCTAGCTAGACCGGTATCATTAGCATAATATAAACACGTTAGCACAGTGAAGCTGGAGGATGAACGCTAACTTTTTTCCAGTTGATGAAAGCTAACATGACGGCTCCCAATGGTTATGGACAAATGCTATCGCATGGCAGGATGCTGTAAACGGACCACACTTCAGTCAGGAGAACGACTGAGATAATCCATCCACAACACGACGTTAGTCATTAATACCGCTGCATGCATGGGGCTGAAGGTACCACATAAGGTTTTAAAAACTGAGCTTTAAAATGAATAGTGGTATAGGGCTGTTCGCTATAACGATATATATCGGATGACGATATAAAAACGTCTATCTTTTCATTTTACGCTATCGTTTGTTTCGTGATGTCACAAAATAAACTGTTTACGGCAATATTTTTTCATCGTTTTGATGTTTCACTGTAGTGGCTATATTAATTTCTTAAAGTTCTCTCTTTCTCTTATATTTAATATAACCACACTACAGACGGACAAGCACCTGTTTTTATGCGTTGTCGTTAGCAACAACGGTAACAGCATCGCGTGTCTGTTTGTTTATGTTCCACATAAACCTTCCACAATAAAGCTCAAGATCCTGTTGAGACTTTTCAAAATAAACTGAATCATGTGAAAGAGCAGATTATTTATGGATGAGAAGTAAAAAAAGAGCTGCAAGGTGCTAAAAAATAAACCTTAGACTCAAACATTAGAACAGGCTTTTCCCCGCAGCACGCCGTGTAATAAATACTCAAAGAAAACGGCGGCCGTTACAACTTATGTCTAAAAATGTATCGTTTCATGCATCAGTTAAAACACTCGACTTCCAGCGCAGCTGGAAACACTTCCCGCAAGTCGAGCTGCCCGAGATTCACAGAATTTACAGAAAATGTTACATTTTTGTGATTTATATCGTTATCGGATGATAGAATTCTTATATTGGGATATGAGATTTTGGGCATATCGCACAGCCCTATAGTGGTAATAAAAACCGGGAGAGACCGACAGTGATCACTGACTGTTTTGTTTTGTTTGGGGTTTTTTTGTGGTTTTTTTGTGGAGGGCTGGGGGGTAGTAAATTGGACCCGGAAGCAGGGTTCATATGTCATCACTTAAAGAGCGGATTACCAATACTGCAACATTACAATCATCACGGCCAATTCTAACACAGCGGTGAGCTCACTCTATGTCTCTATAAAAAGTTCTAGCTTGTTCCTAGCAAGTTACCCCAACAAGAGTACTTGTTATGCAACGTGTTTCAACAGTGAACAAAAGCAGCTGAACGAATAACTTTTCTCTGTATACAAACTGGCTTTTTATCTGCAAAGATTTTCTCAAAAGTCTAGACTTCTTACTTAAAGAAGTCCAGACGCTTTTCTTTGCAAGCTCCTTTGACTACGATGACCTGGATGACTGAGAACCTTCAGACATCTAGAAAAACATCATCTTTAAATTTACTCTGTGTATGTTTGTGTTTCAACAATAGCGTAGATGCCGAACCGCCATCATATGTAATCATCTGATGTCCCTTTCATCATGAACGTTTCTGTTGGTGAATTTTCTATTACAGATGCACGTAGCAAATCCGTGTGAATTTCACAGTTCGAGTAAAATTCACACACTTTTCAAAAGTTGGCGACAACCTGCGAGACTTTGCTTTTTTTATTTACCCTTACCCAACAATTGAAAATGAGCTTGATTGTGCTAGCTCCCTGCTATTCAGTAACGGAGCTGCAGCTGCTCGTCTAAGCGCTAATTAGGAACATGTGCGAAAACCAGCGTTCACACCGACCCGGGTCAATAACTACAGACTTCTTTTCATAATGATACCGTCTGTTATCATGACACGAGGTTAAGCCAGTCACAGTCTTAAGTTTAGTTTGGCAAATTTCACCAGCACTGGAGCCAGAGCGCTACACTGAAGAGGCTAGAATAACAGCCACCTTTATTAAGTAAGACGCACTGCACTGCTTCAATTTAAAGAAAGGGTTTTTTTTTCTATTTTCTTATTTTCTTATTTTCTTGAGGGCTCCTGGTTTGTCCCTTTTACAAGCAAGCAGCTTTTTAAATACAGCATACTGCATGTAACTGAAATTACATTAAATGTAGGAAATTCAGTACTTTTGAACGTTTGAACACATCAGCAACTTCATTATTACAGTGTTTTAGGAACATGAAAGCATCAACTAATGTTAGATTAACTTAACGTCACATGAATGCCACTTAGCCAGATGTTTATCAATGCTACAGTGCTGACCTGTCTGCCACCAGAACTAATACAACAAGACAGCTCTGTACCATTTGCTCAGTATAGGTGGGTGGAGGACATGTCACCAAAGGTCAACCTGTTACTGTTAAAGAAAATCATGAATAAAAGCAGCAAAAGGTACAATGATCACCAAATTAAAACTTCTGTTTAGTATGACGATTTAGCTGAACTATGTAGCAAATGTAGGTTCAGAAAGTCAGAACGAAAATAGCAGCCATGAGAGAGAGTAATGTAAAACAAAATAGTGATACGATATATCCCATTTCTTCCTCGTGTGATACAATACACTCTTTTTTTGGTCTTTGGTTCTTAATATATTAGTTTAACTGAAAATGCAGTTTCAAGGCTCTTTGTAGTGCCACGCACAAAGAGGAAAGAGGGCAAACCACTCAGACAGTTTCAGATGGTGTGTAGTGCATCCTTTAAACAGTTTGAGTAAAGTGGAGGACAAAGGAAGAAGAGGCAGGCCTAAAAAAAATTAAAAAAAAAAACTATCTACAGCAGATTAACAGTCATTGGAAGTCATGTCCTTAAATAAAAACAAAAACCAAACCTGACACAAGACCTGAGGCCAGGACAGGTACAACAGTGCGAGTCTGCAGCCATCAGAAAAACACGCTGGAGGCTCTGTCATGGTTTGGGGCTGCAGGGCCCACTCGCCAGTTTCCCAGCAGAACACAGAAATTCGATTTGGTACTCGACACGGTACTTTTAAAGATGAAACATGAAATGTAAACATCAAGCAGCTCTAGTTTGACTCAAAATCATAACTTCATGAGTCCTTGTAGAGGAGCTTAGCACAGAATGAGGGCAATGAGGAATAAGGCAGCGGTCCCCAACCACGGACCGGTTTATGTCCGACAATATTTTCACAGACCGGCCTTTAAGGTGTCGCGGACAAATACAACAAAATAAAGCCAGTACCGGTACCAAAAAAAAGGAGATTTACGCATAATACACAGGAAAAGACCCAGGGAAACTGAGCTAACGATAAAAAAACATAACGATAAAAACCCTGAAAACCAAAAATATCAAACCGAGCCTCAACTCTCGCAGACCAGTACAAATGATCGGTCCGTGGCCCGCGGGTTGGGGACCGCTGGAATAAGGGAAGAAGAACATCCTACACTAATGTCATAATTTGTCAATAAAATTCATTACTAAAACATAGTAACAGCAATAATATATATGTACAGCTCACTAAAAACCACAATACAGTAAAACAAAAACAAAAAAAAGTTAAACCTGTACAAGCAATGGGCAGCAGCACACACATACACCGATACCCAGTATACTATAGAAAGAAAACTGCTCAGATACTCACCTGGATGGAGACTGTTGTCCTTTCAAAACCCTGCTTAAAATGACTCTTAGTATCACATGGATCTGAACCATCAAACAAAGCTGAAATAGCGCATTACTGGTTTAATGCTGTGGAGGATACATATGCATAATGGTCTGCTGTACTTTACATTTACAGCATAATGTGCGACACGGCAACCCTATTCTTTTTACAGAACACCATCAACCACCAAATCTGCAGGTTGCAGTATAGAAACCTCACATTAGTTGCAAATCACATACTTGTTTAGTTTTACTTGTCCTTACACGCCATGAATATGACACAGTATTAATTCTGGGGCAAAAAATAAAAACGTAGTTTGATCTCTTTTCCTGTCGTATGCTTTGTACACATAGGTCATTCCACTGTAATGTAACTATTAATCTTAAAATACATATGAAATACAAACACTTTCATCTATTTCATTTATATTGAATGTAGCCTAAAGAAGATTTAAGTCTTCTAGAAAAAGGAAACATTTTTGCTTAGTGTTAAAAAATTTATAAAGATGAAGAACGAACTATTATACTGAGCCAAGAACTATAGACTCACTATAATCTTACTATAATATATTAACAGGAAGCAGTTTTATAAACAAAATTTCACACACACTGCCCAAGAACACACACGCAGTATTTGTGTGTCATATTATTACACATGAATTGGCAACACTTGGGCAATAGAGGGTGGGTGCATACACCTAACTGGGAGCTGCCCAACATATCCACAGGCATGCCATGTTTTCCATCGAGCAGCTCCAGTGGAGACATTAGGGGTTAAATGCCTTGTTAAATGGCACCCGATGGATTGCGTTCAAGGGGAGTGAAGGCTGTACTCCTGCAATTTCCCACACAGTGTGGGTGTGTTGGCCACAGAGCTGAACTGTCAGTCGTAGGCCAATAGATTTTTTCTTCTTTTAAGCCTAGGCCACCTTCAATGCCAGAAACCAACATCTCCCAGCTTTGATTTAAGGCTCAATACTATGGATGTTGAGCAAAATCTAGCCTCACCTCTTATCCCTTTTCCAGACAACCTCCTTTACTTGTCATTTTGCTAGTCTCCTTTCCTTTCTGCCCCTCCACCCCTACGCCTTTCCTCCAGCTCCTGCCTTATCCCATTATATCCCCTCCATGATATTCACATTATGCCCCTTCAGGGTATTCACAATCCCTGTGGAATGCAGGCGGTATTCCTGGTATAACATGGGGTTTACTTGGCTGGTTGGATTCTAAAGGGAATAGGTAATACACTTCCTTCCTCCACGGGGAAGTAGCAAAAGAAACTTCCTTCCAGCTTCTCTCGTTCTCTTCATCAAGAAATGAAAGTGCAGGGACACAAATGACTGTGCAGATGGGGAACTGGAGCAGCTTTTCTTTTTGCTTCAATTCTTCTTCCTCTCCTACCTTTGAGGTTTAAGGCAACAAGGATGAAATATCACTGCCCTTTCGGAAAAAAATTTGTTCTGTTTTTCCCCCCTCGGAGAAGCGAGGAGAGGTCTCTTTTTAGTCAAATCTGATTGCTCTCCATGCTCCTTAAATCATACACATGAGAAAGGTTTTCCAGCAGTGAAGGAGATCTGATTCTCGGGAATGAGTTCCTGGAAGGAACATATTTGTTGCCCTCCTGCAGTCTCTTTACCATGTAGGCATTTATTTTGCCCATTTCCACAGCACATGCAGATTACTTTTAATATTGAACTTTTTTGAGAATAAAAATCTCCAAGACTGACACTGTGTTTTCCAAACCCCGTGACAATTTCTTGCCGCAATGATTGTTCTGCTCAGACGAGTTTACAATGCTATCAATATTCCATTCCTTAGAGTAATCACCGATTGACACCGAGCACCGATCTCCCCCTTTTCCCTCTGCCGCTTTCCATAATTCCCTCAAGGGAATTTTAAGGTCTTTAATCCTATGGCTTCTAAATGGTTACTTACTGGGTGCCGTCTACACATGGGTCACCTTGTAGGATCACCAAAACACACATGTGCGTGCACGCACTGGCACACGCACAATGCTGGGATCACTCTAATCTTCTGATCTCTAAACGGTTCCACCCGACTGCCTGGACTGATGGGTCTTTCTATCGCAACTTCAGACAAAAATCCCAGCTCTGCGGACTGTGTGTCCTTAGTAAATACCTAAGAAATGAGAGATTGGTGTTGCTTTACCGTTTTAATAGTTTCTCCTTGTTTACATCAAATTGCATTACACAAAAATGGAATAAGGACAATTTCTAAATTTAGCAGATTAGTGCAAAGTGCTCTTTCAATTCAAACACACGCGGTGGAGTTATTTTATTTTTTTACATGATTCAGACGATGAATAATTCTGCTAACTTTTAAGAGTATTTCATTTATTATCCAGCAGGAATCTTTTCCCTCGCACTGTATCTACAGCTGCCAGATAAAATTTTGTATTTTCTTTCTGTAGCTTCTCTTTTTTTTCCCTCTCCCCTTACATCTCACCTGTCATTCCTGGTCATACAAACCACTACACGCTACATCTCTCTACTCCCCATTTCTGCAGATCTGCCAGATTCTAGCTCATTTCCCTGGCACCGTACTTGCCCTCCCTGCTCGCCTTCGCACTTCCAAACCGTCGCTTAGACTAATTCTGTCTTGAAGTGCCATCTACGTCTGCTGTGCCCCGCATCCCACCACCATCTTTCCTTCCCCTCGGACTCCTCCTCTCATCTTTCCTTACATTGCCTTCTCCTTCATTCTTTCCCAGTCTCCTTCTCCCCTCTCTAAATCAGTGAAGCGAGCCGCGCAGCTACGCCACAGTGGAAAGACGGTGAGCATACAGTGAGTTTTTCTCAGGCGTACAGACACCAGGCGATAAGTCTAATCTTACAGAATGATGACTGTCGAAAACCCGACTGTCTCTCAGATACTTTCTCTGCACAACACCAATTCCCACCACGGCTGCAACTGTGTGTGAGAAGAGTAAATGTGCGTACGAGCGGGCGGGCTGCGAGCGCCAATGTGTGTGTTTATGTGAGAGGTGGAGTCAGGCAACATTGTAAGTTTTCATTGGCTATAATTTTACGGCGTGTAATGTTGCGTAGCGTGTAGGCAGCCAGTCAGAAGGTCCTCGCACGCTCCGTTTTATGAATGAGACGGCACGTATGCGAGGAACACAGGCTCAGAGTGAGAATACTCTACGGTGATGTAATACAATCACACAGAGCAACAGAAGAGCTAGAAACACAAATGCAGTGTGAGCGCCATCAGAACATTGTTTCAGGGGTTTCAGCCAAAACATCCAAATACTACAACAATTTTTCTAAGGCTAAGCAAATGTTAAAGACCCTTAAGAGCAGTAAAAATACTAGATCTAAATTTAAACTATTATTTTTTTAAGCTACTATTGACTAAACACTTTTAAGTGCTTTAGCTCAGTTGGAAAAAATACTTTTATTACTAAAAGCAGTATACATACAATGCTTCAATCTCAATTAACCGATATATATATTTCATATTTTTTTGACAATTACCTGCTCTGAAACAAGGCTTAATAAAGGAAAAAAAACACACTCTGTGACACTCACAGCATTTCTATTCACGGCAGCACCTGTAATACCTGCTGATCAATTAAGTCCTCGTATCATTTTGTCAAAGCAGCCCACACCCTCTCTCTCTCTCTGAAACCCATATCCTCTAACGTCTGCGTCCAAACCAGGAACTGAAAACGCCTCATTTGGCTGACATTGTGTACCCGGGAGTAATTTTGCCTAACCGGTATGTAAAATCCTAACTGAAGTGCTGTGTGCCCGGCTGGATGGCAGAAAAGATATTGGGAGGGGAGGAGACCAGCCAAAAACAATCAAAATATCCTGGTGTGACTTTCCATGAAGGGTGTGTTTGTGTGTGTCTGCACACTCATGTGTGACCATAGATGCCTTCCTATGAAGTCACTATTTGGCACATTGCTCTTCTGCTCAAACGCCGTTCGTCGGTGTCGGTGTGCTAGCGTGGGTGAAGAGTGCCCCCTTTGGTTGTGCGCAGGAACAGCAAATGAGAACGAGCCATAATAAACCAGTACAGCACTAAAACAAGTGGAAGACAATGAAAGCACAGGTAAACAACAGTGTCTTTCATTGATGCACACAACTTTTTAAAAGGAGCAAAGAGAGCCATTGTTATTTGATCAGCACTATTTAGTTTATGTGTGTGTGTGTGCGCATTTATATAACTAGAATATGAGCGTGACCAAACAAATAAACGCCATGGCATATTATTTATCGCCACAGGTGGCAACCAAGTAATATGCTAATCTCAAATATGAATGTAACTGGTTAAATAAAAGACGTTCCTGAGAGTTACACCTTTAAAGCACTCCATGTACAGGCTAAGAGCATCTCCAGCTACAGATGAGGAGTGATTTTTCTCAACTAAACACAACTACAACAATCTGCATTAAGCCTTAACAGAGCAGCCTCCATGTTTATATGTTTATAATACAACTGATAGAGAGCTGGCTTCATGTACAGCTTGCATATAATCAGTGGTTGCTTTGAAAGTTACACATTTTAAAACCATGAATGGGAAGAGAGGATGTTGGAAGGATGACCTCACCCTGATATTGTAGTGGTTCGTTCTTACAACAAAGGGCTGCTACACGGGGAAAGGCTGCCACCTATAGGCCAACACAAGAACTGCTACTATCTACTATAAAAGTGATGTCATAGTTTAAGAAAGAAAGTTAGAGAAGGGTAGGAAGGAGCGACAAGGGGGGGCACGGGGATGTGATGGAGAGAAAACAGGAAGGAAGGATAAGAGAGAGAGGGAGAGAAGGTGATGTCATATTTTCAGAGGCGCCGCGGCTCCTTTGTCCATACGCTTTCATTAAACTGCAGAGCGACGTGGTGGATTTGAACACACATAGGCGTACAAATTACAGAGGTAGGCGGGAATTTGTGATTTCATATGGAACGTTCAAACTCACAAATGATAATGTTCGACCTGTCCTCATCTTCCATCTGGCCAACAGCGCCATGCTATTCACAAGCCTTTTTCTATGTTAGTTATACCACACGATTCCACCTTTGATACACTCCTGACAATTTCATGCCTTTGTAGAAGACTGCACATCATTCCATACAATACCATTCAGCACAATCGTCACCTCTACCAAGTGTAATCTCACCTGATTTTGTCCATGACCGTCCATTTCTTTCTAACAATCTCACACTGAAATGCAACGACTGACTGCAGATTTTAACTCCGAGAGGGACGGAGGGACGAGGACGGCAGGGAAAGAGAAAAGATACAGGAACGCAAACAAGACACGGATAAAAAGCAGAGCTGTGGAGGACAGAAACCAAACTAAGCCTTTAGCATTAGCAGTAAGACTCTGACCTTTAACATACTTTGTTGAGAGAGAACAGAGTGAAAAAAGGCTTATGAAGAAAAGCAGCGGTCGTACTCTGAGGCTTTATGAATGTAAGATAAAGGTATACTTTGGGCTACAGCACAGGGTAAAACAACACCTTTTCATCGCTGTGAATAGAAGAATTTCTCACCTTTTCTAACCTGTTATATGTGAGACATGCAACTAACAAAGCTTGCATACATGTAATGATGGCCATCAGCATTTCTCCTATTATAGGGAACCTATTACTGTTCCCTACTCCGCGCTCTGTTTGATGTGACTTGCATAAAGAAATAGTTTTTTTACAATCTCACACACGTTCACATCGTTTCTATCTCCCTCTGACTACTGGAGTACATCTAGTCTATGGCTGTGGCCACGTTTCTGTTAAGGTCAGCTTGAATGACAGCAGAGAGATGGCCTTTACATTGTGGAAATATCTGCATTATTCTGTCGCAGAGTTATAAGACGTATTTTTTTCAGCTGCCAGGAATCTCTAAACGCATGCGCCCCCAGCAGGTAAATTTATGTGTGGCAATCATGCTGAAATAAAATATCATGTTTAGGGCTGCAGAAAGTTATAAGGGAAGATTTACTAACATGCTGCACCAGCACAAATTTGGTTTTGCCATTAAAAAAATAAAATAAAATACTGTCTGTATTTACAGTGAGGAGACTGTAAGAGGTGGGAACTGAGACTTTTTGCGGCTGATCATGTTGCATATGCATTTCTGGGAGTTCCTTTCTCAAGGTGCTAAATATAGAAAGAAATCAAGCGCACAGACTGATTTACTAATGTTTGAGACACGTCATTTCCTGCCAACTGCTCTGCTATTTATTTTAAAGAAATCATGTGTTTAGTGTATGGAAGCCCGTTTCCACCACTAAAAAAAATTAATTAATTAATTAAAAACAAAAGTATTCATAACTCGAAATTTCAAGTTATTTTCTTGAAATTTCGACTTATTAACTCGGAATTTTGAGAAAAGTAACTCGAAATTTTGAGTTAGCGCTGCCAATCAGTAATCTACGTGAATGACGTAATTTCCTTGTTTCCTTGTTAAGCTGAAGCCCTGAGCTACAAATGCTAGAGCTAAGCTAACAGTATCACAGCCAGTCATGAATGCACAAATTGCTGAGTATTTTCACCGTGGCTTCACAAATGATTAAATCCTTGTGTTATTAGCTGAATCACATCAGCAAGCATGCTCTCAAAAGCGCCAATTTGTTGCGATCCGGTTTTAAGTGCGCACTCCTCTGTGCCATATCCTTCCAGGTAATAAGAAAACGATGTCAGTCACATAGATTACTGATTGGCAGAGCTAATTCGAAATTTTGAGTTAGTTTTTAGTTTGAAATGTCAAAATTTCGAGTTATTTTCTCGAAATATTGTGCCTGCACACTCATGTGTGCCCACATATTTCGACAGAAACAACAGATACTTTTTTTAGTGGCGGAAACAGGCTTGCATAGAAACAGCACAACTGGTTGTTGTTTTTTTGTTTTTCTTCCTTTTTTCTTCCTCTTTCTTTTTTCTGTTTTATTGTTATCATCCTAATTTGTTTTGATATATGTCTTTATATCAGTTGGTACTTGCTGTATTGTGCCTGATATGTCAAATTACATGTGCAAAACTTTATAAATAAAGAGGGAAAAAAACAAAAAACAAAAAAGAAAAACAGCACAACTTTTGTAAATCACGTGAAAGACTAAGCACACCTATTGAGCACCATTTGGGGATCATGCTCAGATGCACATGTCCATAAAGACCCTGGAGTCAGAAAACTGTTCTGGCAAAGAAAACGTTAAAAAAAAATTGGTGAAATAGCAGCTTCACATCAAAGTACGGCGTCAGACAGAAAGAAAATGAACCTACGTTTCAGCAGAGTAAACATACCACCGGGGCACACACCAGGGAGACAAATGTATACGACAACATCAAACAAGAGCGCATCCTTTCTAAACGTATTCAACCATGCAAAATATATGCAAACAATAGAAGACAGACATTCAATTAACTTTCTTCTGACCCTCATGTGTATTTATATCCAATTTTCTCTTTTAGTGTTTAAAGTCTGCCTCACAGGCACATGCTCTGAATGATTTGAGCTTTCTGCTGCGTAAGATTATTAAGGGTTTCACTTTTCCTGCCCGGTCGCTGTGCAGCCATGCTTTTAACATGAGGAGGAGACAGAGAGAGTCTTCACCCGGAGATTATAATAATCTAATACCCATAACAGCAATATTTAACCTTATTACCAAAGAGTGTATTACATTACACCCTCTTGCATGTATATCTGCTGAGGACTTTAAGACAACCAGAGAAGCAACATGTGCTGTAATCAGATTCAGAGACAGGAGGATGCTACCCTTACAAAGGTCAAAGTGGGAATAGAAAACAACTGTCTGAATACAAACAAGTTTTCTCTACACTCTCTTCCGACTGCAGCCATTCCACTAAATTTAAAAAAAAATCCCAAATTAAATTAGCACAGAAAGTCTAAAGCTTCAGTAGATGTGTGACAGGATCTGTTACGAAGTGGAGGGGCAGGTGAAAGACGACAAACTGAACTGAGATGCGTTACGTCAGCAAGGACTGAGAAGAGAGAAATCAAGAGTCTGGCCTAGCAGATGAGGAGAAAAACTATTGGCCTGTGGTCATGGGCTTACTGTGTCTTGCGTGTCACGTTGAATGAGTGGGTAGATCTGCATTTTTGAAGTGTGTGATTAATTTTGCTCTATCCCTGTGGAGACCCCACGGAGAGAAAGAAAAATGCCTAAGGGGTTTACTCCGTCTTCTTCATCCGTCTTGGTGCGTGTCTATTGAAACACACACACACAACAACACAAATACTCACACTGAACACATAACTAATCACACAAAGCCACGGACAATCAATTTTCCTTGTGACAAACATGAGGTCACAAACATTCACCAGAGTATCATATTTAACCAACTACAATGCAATGCAACACTCACTCTCTGCGTTATCGTTTTCACCTGTGTCGGTCTATCACACCTGTGCACACTCGCAACAAAACCCTCCTGAAAGACGTCCAGTAATTTAGTACCGAACATGGCCAGCGTCTTCATGCAAAACCGAAGAATGAAAGGCAGCATTCACTATATCAGTTTTTTCTAACGAGCTGTAATCTGAACCATGTACGCTCTCATCTACTTTAAGTCAGCTTAAAGCATGTAAATGACCGCTGTAATCATGGCGATGAGAAATAACAAAATACAACTGGTTCCTAAAGACTGACAGACGTGAATTAAAATGCTTACACTGCACAGTTCATCCATAGGTGTTTTTAACAAGTTCAATTCAATGAAAAATAAAACTCACCAACCAGAATAACATTTAAGGTTCAGTGTACTTATAGAGCAAGACCGCCCTCTTGTGTTTAATAATAATATTGACATTAATCCTATAGACATTTAACAATAATAATGATATTTAAATGGTTTAAAGATTTGTGGCCTTTTTTGCTTTTACTAGATGCACAGTGGAGAATAAACAGAAAAGCATAAAGTGTGGGGGAAGACAATCGTCAAAGGCCCATGGGTTGGAGCCGACCCAGAGCGCTGCCCCTCCTCAAGCAGCGAGCTAAACTGGCACCCATAATAATGGTAAATGGCCTGTATTTATATAGCGCTTTACTTAGTCCCTAAGGACCCCAAAGCGCTTTACACAACCAGTCATCCACCCATTCATTCACACACTGGTGATGTCAAGCTACGTTGTAGCCACAGCCACCTTGGGGCGCACTGACAGAGGCGAGGCTGCTGGACACTGGCGCCACCGGGCCCTCTGACCACCACCAGTAGGCAACGGGTGAAGTGTCTCGCCCAAGGACACAACGACCGAGACTGTCCAAGCCGGGGCTCGAACCGGCAACCTTCCGATTACAAGGCGAACTCCCAACTCTTGAGCCACAAAGCCCAATAATTCCATATTTACCACTGTAGCTGTTCATCCATTTATCTTTTGTCTACATATAAAATACATCCAATATTTCTATTGTAGCGTTATGGTATAGGCAGCTTCCTGTTGTTACTGTTGACTTCAAATCAACAGAATTAATACAACATAGTACAATTACATAATTTCTTACCAGTCATCTTGTATCCGCTGGCAGCCAGCTGCCCAGCCATGTACTCCCCATCTGAGTTGTTATGACTGCAGCCCCATGTTTTCATCCAGATCTTTTGGGTACCAGGGATCAAACTAAAAAAAAATACACAAGTAATACGTCCATTTAAATCATCCTGATGTGCAAAAATCGATGTCTAAACCAAACCGGCTGACAAAAGACTGTCTATTGTAAATTTGCTTTATTACCCATGTGTGTTGGAGGAAGTACAAAGGTGCTTTTACACCAGCTGCTGTCAAACTAAATGTCAAGAGTAAATATCAAACCACCCTGATAAGGTGGCTTTCCGATTCAGTGGGATCTTGTGTAGAGCATTTGTGGCTTGGAAGCTTCTAAGGTTTTTGGTATAGCTGATGTATGCTATTGGTGTCATTTCCTCTGTTAGATAAGAAATGCAAAAATTAAGACAACATGAACGTGGAACAGCAACATGTACCGCGACTGTAATTTTGTTTTCCCCAGCATAGCCATGTAGAATGTAAACATGCTCAACATGACTATGGCATTTTTCTAATCTATCCCATTACTGAAATATAAATATATAAAATATTAACATAAAACTAATCAGAAGAAAACAGTTAGATGAAATTATGGGGGGTTTTTGTTGTTGTTTGGAGTGGTGGAAGTAGTGGAAGAAACAATTCAGTTATACCAACAACTAGAAATGTAGTTGAAGAAACAAACACTCCTTCAAACACTTCAGGAATTTCAATTAAAAACATCACTCACTTGGAAAACTAAGTAAACACCTTCAGAAATCCCCAAAATTACGAGCTTCCAGATTATACACTGGTGACCAGAAACCTCTCGCACAGGGTACAATCGATAGAACAATCAAGAGAACACTGGTAAAAATGCTGGAAATAGAAAACATTTGGTTTTGTTGAACGAGATGCTTGGAGTAATTTAGAAATAGTGTCCAAATAGTTTGCTTAGCACTGTAACTTTTACAGAACTCTAAAAAGTGTCAGCAACGCATGCAGCCGAGTTGTGATTAATAGAGCAGTGTCTTGATTTAAGTTGCTAAACACTTTGTGAAATACAGTCATTTTCCTTGTTACTAAAAGTGTTTGGGATCATTATTCCAAGTTTCATAGCTCTAATATGAGAAGAATTTACCGCGGATTCGACAAGCTTAAACCAAGATGTTCAAATGTATGTAATGATTTATGTGTAACTTTTGAGAACTCGCAAGTGCGTGTTTAAATCCACACACAAATGCAAAGCAATCTGGCTCCACAGATAAGATAATTCTCTCTTTCAAAAAGCTTTCTGTGCGTATAAACGTCTAAAACTAAACGTAGTGTCCCTCATGCTCACAAAACCTTAAATGTGTGTGCACAAATAGCCTGACACACTCATCTCACCTGGAGTTTTGAGACTAATTTCACAGATCAACAAACATGAGATGCGTTCAAGTCCCAGTGTGAAACTGGGACATCTGTGCTTCCACTGTATACCTACATTTCTTTCTTTCTCTAAATAAAGAGAACAGATTGTCACCACTATACTACAAAACATACAACATGTTTCATCCTACATTTGTGGATCTGTGCAAAGCTGGCAACATGAAATCTTTCTCAAAACCCCAAATGGGTAGGTACGAAAAAGCATTAGGGCCACATGAAGAAAAAACATTATTGGTCATTTTGAGAAAATGTCCAAATGTGGTGATTAAAGTTGTTGTTTCAAGAAAAACTGCCATGGCTGCTACACCCTCTACAAAATGCCAGTGGTTATCGATGGTTAAATCATGA
Organism: Neolamprologus multifasciatus; assembly: GCF_963576455.1. NCBI lineage: Eukaryota > Metazoa > Chordata > Actinopteri > Cichliformes > Cichlidae > Neolamprologus > Neolamprologus multifasciatus. Next base: position 9,140,222 of record NC_140449.1, on the reverse strand, counting down.
AGAGGATGTATGTTGAATGTGTTTTAGGCTTGAATTCCACAACTACAATCTCCACATGGAAGTGGGCTCAAAAATTTCAGTGCACTGATGTTAAGAGATGGGTGGACAATTATTAAAAACCATCTAAAAGACGTTATTCCTTCTAACATGAAGCCAAAATACACGTTTTTCTACTAATACATTTTTTTAATACATGGTTAATTTTTTTTTATTTTTAGGCCTACAATTTCCCTTTTTCCCCCCCATGGCAGTAACATAATATCAAACACTGGACACACCTGTCAGCTTGAAGCTCCTCATCGTGCAGGAGCTCTTTCTTCTTCCTTGCCCTTGGTATGATACTTTTTCTAGCAGACTGTCTTTCATGAGGAGTGGGGTCACTAGAAGACACCATGTCCTCGATGTCTTCCATCAGAGAGTCACAAGAAGACGGCATGATGATCTGGAAATTAAGCAAAGCTTTAGTCAGCTTTTTGGAGTAACATAAAAATATATAGTGGCAGAATCCCTTTAAGAAAGCTCCATGCTTCACTGTTGCCTGCAGACTCTCCTTCATTTCGCAGATTTCAAGGTTTTTAGTCATAAAGTCTAAAAAGGAGTACCTGCAAAATTCTTGGTATGGTTTTGTGGACACTTTGTTTTGTTCCTAAACTGTTTTGCGTAATGCTTCAAGATTTGGATATGAAACCTCTTCAGCAATATTATGGCTAACTCTTCCTCAGTCTCACTCCTTGTACCTTGTACTGTTTTTTCATTAGTACCGTTTTAGGGTTTTAGGAATGCAAAGGCTACGTGTGCAGGAACAGCATTAGCATTTGCAAAATAAGCATGATTATTAGAAGGATTCATAGATAAAGAAAAATGCAGTGTGCAAATTATGGATTAAAGTATTACTAAAAAAAAACTATCAATACAAGATCTTCATGACCAGTGAGTGCGACATCCTGAAGTACAGTACCTCTATCTACTGATGCACGTGTATTAATTACCGTTACATTCTCTTTAAATGTGTTGTTCACGATAAGTAGATGAAAAGCTGCATGTCTGGAGATACAAGCTATGCTGAATATGCGCACACGTCACGTAAACGCTTACTGGGTTCAAGTTGTACAAGTTTTATACAACAGATCACGTTTCACACTTATGAGCTGGTTTTACGTTACCCTAAACGAGGGTTTACACAGGGAGGCTAACATTAACGTAAATTTACACATTTAAAATGCTTCATTTGACACTTATTTATCCCTCTTCATTGGTTTTACTGGTTAACAAGCGCAGGGTAGCGTTTATCTTGGCTAGCCTCATTGGCTAGCTAGTACCCACGTGTCTCTTATTCTGAGCAGACAGTCCCAATAAAAACATTAAAGTTTCTTACCTTAGTCGTACTGTAGTTGTAGCCTTCAGCTAAACTCGAATGTCGAGGGCAATATGCTTTAAAAAGGCACACGATGATTATTTACGCCACCAAAGCAGTCACCACAACCCTTAGACCGCCATACTTGTCTGTAAGTACGGAAGGTAAATAGGGACAAACTGTATAAGCGCGTGTTTTTCTCAAGTAGTGGGTGAATAAGTTCAGGCCAACTGAATACGGGTATGATTCAGTGTCGTGTGTGGATAACACTACATATACGGTCACCAGCTACTTCATTAGGTATACCGGTTCAGCTGCTCATTTAAATGGTAAATGGGCTGGTTCTCATACAGCGCTTTTCTATTCTGAAAACTCAAAGCACTTTATACAACTTGCTTCCTTCACCCATTCCCACCCACACAAGCACTTTTCTCTTTGTAAGTGCTTTCTATCTATTGACAGTGCATTGAGACTCCGATCAGAGAGCAACTTGGGGTTAGTATTTTGCCCAAGGATATTCAGCATGCAGACTGGGTCTGCAACCTTCTGATTAGTAGACGACTTGCTCTGCGTCCTGAACTATAGCCTCCCCATCAGACTGGATGCATGTATGTTGAGCCCCCTTCTCTTCACTCTGCTGACCCACGACTGCACACCATCACACAGCTCCAACCTCTTCATCAAGTTTGCAGACGACACAAATGTGGTGGGTCACATCAGCAACAACAATGAAACCTACTACAGGAGTGAAGTTAACCATCTGGCCGAGTGGTGCAACAACAACAACCTGTCCCTTCAGGAGAACTCACACCCTGCACACCCCACTAACCATCAACGGTGCTGCTGTAGAGAGGGTAAGCAGCACTAAGTTCCTGGCTGTGCACATCTCAGAAGATCTTCCTCTGCAAACTGAGGTGAGCAAGAGCCTCAACCACCATTATGAGCACCTTCTACAGTGGCACCGTTGAGAGTATCCTCACCAGCTGCATCACTGTGTGGTATGGCTCCTGATGGAAAAAGTTACGAGTAGTGACAGCAGCGGATCGTGGATACTTCTCTTCCCTACCTCCAGGACATCTACTGCACCCGCCTCATCCGGAAAGCCCTCTGCATTTCAGGTGACTCAACTCATCTGTCCAACTTCTTCAATTTGCTGCCATCAGGAAGGAGACTGAAGAGCCTCCGGGCTAGAACCAGCAGACTGAGACACACACAAACTCCAGACCTGCATTGACCTCTTCCCTCTGAACACCCCCCAACATACAAACTCTGAATCACCACCATTTGCACACGAACTTGCCCACAATCACTATGATTGTGTTGGACACTGCTGTTTAAATAATTGTATAGTATTGTACATAAGACTTATCTTTATATTGTTTTAGTGTACACTTAGGGCCATGAGAGTATTGCAATTTCAAATTCCTGTGCATGACTGTACATAGGGTCTTTGACAATAAAGCTGACTTTGATTTAGACATGTAGACACGGTCAAGATGACCTGCTGAGTTTCAAATGAGCAGAATGAGGAAGCAACATGATTTATGTAAGTCAAAGGAGCTTGCAAAGAAAAGCGTCTGGACTTCTTTAAGTTACTTGAAGACGTTTCACCTCTCATCCGAGAGGCTTCTTCAGTTCTTCTGTTAAACTGGGTGCGGGTCCCAATCAGCCAGAGTTTCGGGTGGGGTCCTGGCTGATTGGGACCCACACCCAGTTCCACACCTTGGCTCAGGCGATTAGAGGGTCATCAGGGGGTCCTTTTGTCCCTCTGTGGGGGGGCATACTCCCACTAGGTTTATATCTGGGACTCTCCACCATTTGACCTTAGAACTGAAGAAGCCTCTCGGATGAGAGGTGAAACGTCTTCAAGTAACTTAAAGAAGTCCAGACGCTTTTCTTTGCAAGCTCCTTTGACTACGATGACCTGAATGACTGAGAACCTTCACAGACATGATTTATGTAACTTTGAATGTGAAATCCCAGACAGGCTGGTCTGGGATTTTCCCCACACAACCATCTCTTGGGTTTACAGAGAACGGTTGGCAAGAAGAGAAACCATCCAGTGAGCAACAGTTTGTTAGTGTAAACAAATTACTGATGTCAGATAACAACAGCCAGACTGACTCAAGCTCTCATGAAAGCTGTTACCTGGATGGACAGCCAATAAATCTGCAGCAACTGTTTGAAGCCATCATGTCAATATGGATCAGAATCTGATGTTTCCAGTTCCCTGTTGAATCAGTCTTACAATTACAACATTCCTGAAGACACAAGGAGACCTAACCTGTACAACTAGTAAGGTGTAATTAGTGGCAAGTTACTATACATGTTTAAACCTACAGACCTCTAATAATGCAGCCAAACTTTCTACCATAGTGCAAACTACTCCCTGAAGACGCATCAAGACAAAATATACATTTCCTCATTTATATTTGCTTTATTCAAATTTTCAATTACAAATGCCCAGAGTACAAAAAAACAAATTCATTTATCCCCCCCCCCCAACCCACCCCTACCCCTCCAATACACACAGACACGCACACACATACACACAGCTCAAATTCCTCATTTTAACAGATGTACATAAACAAGCATGTAACTGAAATACACACATCAAAAAACATCAATTTTATCTCCAACATTCATGAGCTCTTTCACCCATGCCTTCACATCGCAAACTGCTCTCTCTGTTCTGTAATTAGCAAAAACAGGCAGAAATATAATTTTACAGACAATCTAATCAGATTTGTTTTTTGTTTGTTTTTGTTTTTTTACATAAGCTTTACAGAATATTCACTGATCATTACATCGTATTTGGTAACAGCTCAAGAATAACCATAAGAAAATAAAAACAAAGCTGTTTCAATGTGGACCATAGTTAGCATCATACTTAGCCTAACGATACACTTCAGTAAGATCTAATCACACATTTCGAAATGAAAAACAAAGTTGCAATTTAAAGTCACTCATTATTACCAGACACTAGCTTTAGCAGTGCACGAAATCTCCAACATTCCATTAGAAACCAATGGAAAGGCACAATCTTTCCACCACACACACACACAAATCCCTCATGTAAAAGGACATAAAATATAGCAACCAGATTCTGGTTGCTTGAAATCCTTGGGGGAAAATATTTTAACTACTGTAAACTGGAGAGTGGGTGTTTAAACTTTGCATGAATACATGTAAAATACACCAATATAAATACGCCTGTGGAGAAACTCTGCTGTGAATCAGGACATTTTTGTGCATTTTGTAAAGACTGAAATAATGAAGAGACTGGATGTTCTTCTCAGAGTTGAGGCTATTTTTTTAACAAGTCAACATGCTTTTCCTGAATTGCCCCCATCGTGCTCTTGCGTCAGAATTTTGCAGATGTGAAATGCTTCAAAAGAAAAGAAAACCCAACAAAACAAAAAAACAACAAAAAAAACAAACAAAGCAGCACAAAAATTTAAAAAGTCCATCCAAACAACAAAATAAAATTTGCATTCGAGCATTTTCTTCTGTAACCTCTCGGTCACTGTGTAAAACACTTGCACCTAATGGCTAACTTGGCAGACCCTAAAAGAATGCACAACCCTGTATTTTTAATACAGTCCAAAGCGATGTTCTCATTTACATATTTTGCCTTTCTGCTGTCAGATAATGTCACCTTGCCTTTTCATGCCAACTAGCCATTTAGTGCAGACTGTGGGGATTATTGGGAGTGGAGCATTCAAGGGACACAAGTGCAAGTTTCAGACAAAGGGAACAGAAATGCTGCAGCAATGTACGGTATAATGCGTTCTTTGAACATTAAAGCATGCAAACATATTCTAGCTCCTTTAGCAATAATGAAACCGAGGTTGTACATGAACATAATAGGGGCACTTGGAGAGGTATCACTCCTCTCCAAAAAAGTGAGAATTGCAGAAATGGTAAGGAATATCAGGGGGAAAGTTTCCAAAAGTTCCTACACACTTCCAACAGAGAACAGCCAAACCAGGGATGCGAAAAACACAGATGTCTCTGCATGACCTGATAGACCAACTGTGAATCACTGCCTGCATCCGGGATTATTGAATATGTCCTTTTTGTGTCTAAGTGGTGCCTCTTCATTTAAAAAACATAATTAAAACAAAAACACTGACACAGGAGCTAAATAACTTATTGGAGAAAAAAGCAAAACAAAAACGACACACACTAAAAAGTATTGCAATACATTCATCCACTTTTCTATGCTTCAAATGTGCACCGCAATGGTGAAAATTAATATGTGACAGTATAAGTCTGGCTTTTGGCCAACGGTATTCCCACTATAATGTCGGGGTTTCCGACATGACTGCTAAATAAAACGCGGGCAATTCCTAAAACAAAAGAATTCAAAAATCATACAGACTATGGCATTTATCTCTTAACGCCCTATTTTCTATTTTGCAACATTAAGTGAGAGGTAGCCTACAGTACCTTGTGCACTGAAAAAAAATTAGAAAACTGTACATCAATTTACACACAGGCAGGCTTACTCTTTAACGCAAGCTCGACTCTGACATTAACTCACACACGTGATTCCTCAGGCACACGTCAATCAGGTCGGGCGGTGATAAGTCAACAATAACAGCAGCAATATCACCTGTGATCTCTAAAAGCCAAGGTCTCTTTGCACTTCACTATTATAAGGGATGTAATCAGACAAGCTACTGGTAGTGAACTGTGATGGTGTTTCTAATACCTAAAGTGGAAAAAATTACATCCTCTCAGCTTGTTTTTCAGCAAGTAATCAAGCCTTTTTTGCTGGCTAACCACGGTAAATTCAGTAGCTCTAAACAAACACAAGTCACTACAGTTTAGTTGCGCTGAATTCACTTAAATTACAAAATAGCTGTATTTTTTTTAAACATTTTGTTACAGAGGAAAAAAGCCCTTCATTACATGCTGAAGTTTAAATAAGTGGCTATCTCATCCTGTTTTTTTTCCCTTAGATGACCCAAGACGTTAAGTAATTTCTACAGTTTTAAAATCCATTAAAATTCAACAGTTATTGAAGCTAAAAAGAGCCAACAACAGTCTCAGTACACACCGAGCAGGAAGTGTGCACAGAGTGGTAAGTGATTCAAATACAGGTTTCTCTGAATAGCTCAATCCACAGTATAACTGCACTGCACACAGTCTAAGTGAGGAGGCATTAAGGGATTCAGTTATGCGGGCTGCTAATGAAGATGGGAAAGGTAAAAAGCAGCGAGAGTCGAGGAGTCAACTCCCAAATACGCCAAATCAAGAGTATAGGGTGGAGATGATTTTTAAGTGTGCACATCACGTGTTCAGATTTACCCACTGGCAAGAAATGATGGCTTTTCCAGCTTCCTTTAGCAACTTAGCAAGTTGTGTATTTGTCAGGAGATGAGACACTGGAATATGTGGAATAAATGACTCAAGAGTGCATATTCCGGTTATTTTCCACACTAATTTTTCAATGGACACCCAAATGTACCCAATACTTATACTCTGAACTTTATAATCAGCCTAACCTAACTATTCTAACTATGTTGCGAGTGCTGTGCATCAAAATCAGCCCTGTTTCCATTCTTATATATATATATTTTTTATAATTTCCAAAAATGTTTCATATGTGCACACACACAAGATGGCTATTTAACAGTCAGCAGTAAAAGCCTTCAGTCACAGATCATTGTTGTGGATGAAATCAGCTTGAACTCTACCCACAGCACTTGGCAGTAACACATATAAAGCGTTACCTGGGTAGCTCTGCACACCCGACGATAAAACAAAGAAGATCGACTTTTTCCTTGCCAAAACAAATTCCCAGACAGGATCCTTCAAGATTTGACAATGTGATTTTTCTTCTTTCCCAATCTCGAGGGTGTTTTTTGCTAACTGCACGGTTATGCTCAACAATGCAATAACCCCGGATGTGAGGTAATGCCAAGCACTGTGGGGGATGTTTCCTTATAGCTGTTCTCTCTTTGCTGTCTCTCTATAGTAACACCCATACAAAGATGTGGATACCCTTCCCATCCCCATTTACATTTAACCAGCCAGCCATGTAAATTAGCATCCACCAAAAAGGAGATCAAAGGCTTTACACTGCTGATGACGTTTGTTAGTTATACCATGAAAGAACACGGTACTCCCTGTGGGACAGAAAAAGCCCTCTGTGTGTCCGTCCGTTTTGTTCACCTAATGCTAGCTGCCCAGGAGCTCATCCAGGCCAAGAGAGGGCATTTTATCAAAGTCACAGGATTCAAACAAGTCGCTAATTCCCTGGTCGTCTCCCAAACCTAACAGGTAGTCATCTTCTTGGTCCAGAAGAGTAGGCCCAAGGTTTAAGAAAGGACCCAGGGATGAGGGGATCTGGTCTTCTGTCTGCTGCAGGAGACTGGTGTAAGGGGATGAGATGGGTGAAAGAGTTGTGACGGAGACAGCTGAGGAAGAGGAGGGAGGTGGAGCCAGAAAGGGGTTAGGAGAAGTGGTTGTGCAGCTGGGATCTGTGGAAGGAGAAAGACAACTTGTTATGACACCAACACAGCCAAGAGTACCATTGGTATTCAAAGAAGCTGTACGGCTGTTTTGTTGCACTGGAAGCAAATCTAGTGAGCTCTGAACATCTCTTCTGGAACCACTTATAGATCAGCACTGAACACTTAACTCATATTTTACCAATCCATCCACACTATTTAAGAACAATGAAACAAAGCATGTGGTTTTCATTCATTTCAGTACAGAAAACTGTTTAAATGTTGCCAATTTCTGTGACTGTAATAGAAATGGGGATTTTTTTCCCCCCCACGTGTTTAAATGGTCATGCTACTTCTTCTTTGACTCAGTCTATGGATATATGTATATGCAAAATGAATGGATCAGCTTTTCATTATGAATGACAAAAAGTGCTACGGTACACCACTATCCATCTGAAACCAACCTTGAAGGACTTTGAGGAAAGGAGAGTTCCCATTGATGTCTGTGTTCCCATTTTTTACGGGACTCCTGGGGTCGTTTTCCTCATCCGGGCACAGCAGAACCTCTATGGGACCCTTTGTGCTGGTCAGGTGTATGGATAAACTCTACAGAGAGAGAACAGGTACTCGAATCAGAACAACAATGCACGTAAATGTACTACTGATTACCAACATGTGCACACACCAAATGTAGGAGTTTATGCATGTAGCAACATATCTACATAACATAACCAACATATGTTATGTAGATATGTTATGTTATGTTATGTAGATACTCCAACATAACATAACATGTTGGAGGCTGATGGCAGTCGCTGGAAAATGACACCCATTTCCCCCCCACATAACAATACGGGAAAAAAAGATGCATTTTCCCGAACCAGAAAACGGTTGCTAGCATATCCCTTCAGTTGCTTATTGTTTCCATGAAAGTGACAGACTTGTCTGTAAACACTGTCCAGCTGCTCTGAGCTGTAATGAAACGGTGACAGTGTGAAACAAAGCGTAAATGATGACCACTCGCCTTCAAACTAAAAGTTTACTACTTTTCCAAGATGCTCTACCGCTCAAGATAGTTAGCAAGAGTCTGCAGAGAACCATGGAAAAATACTGGCAGTGGTCAGTAGTACCCTTCAGCCTTCTAATAGGTGCACCTATGGGACGAATTTCAAAATCCTAGGTGACCATCTTCTAAAGTTATCGCATTGACAAAATATTCAGAAAACATGACCTTCGACCCCTGATCTTGAGGTTCAAACTCGTCTGAGATTTTTACTAGATACACCTATGGTACCAATTTGAAACTCCTACAACGCTTAGTTCTCCTGTTATCCGTTTACAAACTTGAGGGTCCACATCTGCCTGCCTGCCTGCCTGCGCTGCAGGGTGCTGACAATGCACCATCAACCTTTTACGGTTGAGGCGTAAAAAAAGAACTACTGGCAACTGGGAAATCTGCTACCAACCGGTGCAATATAGGAGGTTTTCATGCAGCACCTACTTTCCAACAGATTTCACCCAGCGAAAACCAGAAACCTCCATGAACCACTCTGAACCAATCAGGCAATACACACATTATTGCCTAGCAACCAGTGGTTGTATAAGATCCAATATGGTGCCCAAATCTTGAGCAAGATGTGCATGACATCACGTTGAAAAACTTCAATATAGTTACATTCAAAACTGACTGACTTATCCGACTAAGGTCAGAAGTGAACCTAACCAATATGAAGTCTTGTCTATAAAAGAACTTAAGTCATATGACAAGTGGTCAAAAACAAATTAGGCGCGTGTGTTTGTGAGCATGTATACAAACCTCTTCAGGGTCCGGCACTTCTAGTTTGGTGTCTGTGGGCGCTTTGACGACAATGACCGTCTGGTCTCTGAGGCTCCCTTGTTTGATATCTTGGTATGTTACATAAGCATATGTGGAAACAGCCGGGTTAAAGAAATAAAACTGCGTCTGTGTTGATACAGAACATAGACTATATGATTATGTGCGGTTAGAAATGACTTGCATTCTGTGACATGTTAGAAAAGAGATGGTTTGTTCGAGGAGAAGTAAAACACAGCTAGTTGTTCCTGAAGGCAGAGCTCTTAAAGTACTGAAAGCATATTACAGCTTTTTGAGAAGAGACTTTTAGACTAAGAAACAGCCGTGTCACCATTCTGTGCCTGTCTAAACCCCCTTTTGGCATTATAAAACAATTAGTGAGACTTAAAGAATTCATAATGAAAATTTACAAATGAAAGGCACGAGCACAATTATTTTTGCCACTAGCTGTACTGCATGGTATTTGAGCACATGCAAACCATGACTATTAACTTGGATCACAAGGTAATCCATTTTACCCTGATGATTCTAATAATTGGCTGCAAGCTAATGTTAAGCAGAAAATCTTATATATAAAATCTTATAAAATATATATATATATATATATATATATATATATATATATATATATATATATATATATATATATATATATATATATAGTCTACAGGAACATTAACTTTTGATGATTGTGTGATCTTCTACGCATCCTATGTGTGAACGTGCATTTGTGCCTCTGCGGTCAGTTCTGGATCTCCTCCAGTTAATCAGAAGTGTTATCATTAAACTTGATTTTTAATTTTAGGGAAGTGGATAACATTGCAGGGAAGCAACTTTGGTGAGTGGGTTATTGGTGAGTTAACACTGCTGGTGTGAGGGACAAAAAAAGAAGTCTGTTTTCAATACACTCGGAGATGAATCGCCACGATTGATGACGTCGCAGTGCACAGCGCTGAAAAAACTGAAGAGCGTTTTCCATTAGTACCTACTCAGATCAGCAAGATGTGACTCGAGTCTTGTGGCGATACAACTCGTTTTCCATTACAACCTAGTACCAACCGGATGTGTGCGGGGTCGTTACTGCAATGCAGCTAAGCACTACAAAGGTGGACGTCAAGGCAACGTTACACCTGCTGCTCAGTGTGTGGAGTTTCAGACTCAGCAAAGTTGTTTCTGTCCAGCTGTTTTCCTCATTGCTGGGTTTAATAAATGGCGGTTTTGATTTTTGTGAAGAGACACGATTCACTGAGTGAACCCACTAACTAGCCAATCGGTAGTATGCATTCTGTTTACATTACATTTTTAGGTCACTTGGAACACCGGCCTGGTACCAGGTCTCATCACCTAATGAAAAATCCTGAAAACTGTGGCGAGCCGCCCTGAGTGGGTACTAATGGAAATGGTGCTCTAGTGCCACTCCTCACCTGACACGCTGCCCTCAGGCTTCCAAACTGAACTCCTACACCTGCTGAAAACTAAGCTGCAGCTCAGACTTATGAACAACAATCCTCCACATAAAATTAGAGTTAATTTGAAACTGACCTTGACTTTGTGCGCTCTGCGCAAGTTTAAATAAAAACGCAAATTACACAGTTAAAGGGTTATAGCACTATAGGACCTGCTGCCTGGACGTGACCAAGAAAAATCACCTTTACTGGGGAATCTCCCAAACTCAAATCAGCAAAGGCTTCTGATGTTTGGCGTTTTTGATCAGATCGCCTGTGACAAACTTATTTGTAATAAAACAGCCACTCCCTACTTGAGCTGCAACATTTAAGAAGCGAATGGCTTCCCTAGTCAAGAGCGATTTCTAACAGACTTCAATCTCATGTCAGAACGTATGAATACTCCGTCAGCTTCCTCCCACTGATCTGAAGAAGCACACTGCTTACAGAGACATTTAAAAATCTATCATCAGGTTGTTTCTGATTCTCCAATTGTCACTGCTCTTAGTAAAACTGCAGTGGACACTCCTGAAATTAACTTGCTTGGTGTTTCCTCAGAAATCTGCAGTTTTAGTAGATTACAAACAAGACCTTGCAATCCTGTACTAACTTACTCTGCATCTTTACGAGATTTATGTTGAACTAAAACTTTAGCCACTATCTCAACTAACAAAAGGATATTTCTGGTTGCCTGGCAACTCGCTCATGTGTCTCATATCCAGAGAGCATCTCTGGATGAGTTGTTCGAGCCTCTGCTCTTCATCAGCCAGCGCAGAAACTTCAGCTGTCAGTCTCTGTCTCTGGCTCAGCGCCCCCTCAACCTCCAACAGACTACAGCCCCTGTAAATGAAAGAAAAGTCAGTGGAGAATGAAATAACAGCGGTTTAGAGTCACCTCAGGGCGCTCAATTGTAGCCATTTGGTGTTTAGTTTCAAATATTTGGCACATCAACTTCAACAGTGCAAAAAAAGTTCTGTTCAAGTAAACACAGGATTATGTTTCCGTACGTATGAGCTACCTCTCACTTAAGCACCTTTCCTTCATTACAAAGAAGGTGTGATTACCAGGCTCCACTGACCGCATATCCTGTAAAGAACAAGTGACTTCAAAACATAAAGCTGGGGAAACTACCTTCAAAGTATTCTGACCCAATAAATTTCTGTAGTCATTTCCGACTTTAGTGCCTGACAGAAACATGGCCTACATCTTAGGCCATGAGAGGAAAATCAACAGAGCTTTAAAATAAAACCATAACAGTACATACAGCTCACAAACATGACTCAAAATCTGTTTAAATGAAAAGCCACCCTAAACTGCAAAGCACAGGTGTCTCGTGCCCAGTTATGAACTTATGAGTGAGCGAACTACTAAAATGATTCAAGTAAAGTGAGTGTCGGCACTGTTGGGTATCCTCATACGACATCAGCTGGGGTAAAGAAAGAAGCAAAGATGGAGGAGTCCAACCAAGCACCTGCATGGCAGAGTGAGGGATAATAACCACTTACATCCACTGAATGTTGTTCTTGGATTTCTTCTTGATGAGGTGAATGCCTTCTAGTACATTGGTGATATCATACAACCGCCTTTTCTGTACCTGCAAGTGAGGAACACACGTACAGATTTAACGGCGTAACTCATCAGTCGCTAAAACGCTGACCGAAAACAAAGCATCTTCCTCAATTTACCTGTAAGGTTTCAGCAGCAAGGTTGAGGTCCAAAACGCCATCGGAAGACTGAGCAAGAAGGTCCACGAACTTCTTTGTTAAGAGGCCCAAAGATGTGTCGTACCGCGTCTTCTCTGGTGGAGACTTAGGTGCTATGGTGGACAAAAAGCAGAAAGAAGGGGAAATTAAGTAATTGAAGCAATTTGAAGGACGGTTTCTAGCCAAGACATGAAAACTCAGTCATTGCTAGATGCAGTTTTAACATGAGAGCATATGGCTGAGCGAAACGCAGCTTCACCAATATGTCCGAGAGTCAACAGGAGTCCAAGAGCAGCAGGGGTGTCAGAAGAAGCAGACTACCTGCTGGACGGATGGGTGACCATACTCGGTTTTGTGTTGTGACTCATTCACAAAGACGAAGAGCCAACTTTGAAGTCATTGTTGGAAACAAGCGAGGCATTTTCATACTGAGCACATTTACAGTACGAATTGCTCATTAACACTCAATATTGGGAAAACTGAAGACAGTTTTTCCAGGGAAATGCTGAAAGGGAAATGACTCAGCAACGATCGCCGGGGTATTTTTGTGAAGACGAGCTACAGGCCAATTTGCAAAAAGATCACTTTTTAATTCCTCTGTCGGGTTGCAATTTAAAGCTAAACGTTTTTTCATTTTAAAGGCTCTGTTCGCACAGTATCCCATTCCTGTTCTCAGTGGGCAGAGCGGTTTAAGAGCAGAGATCCACACCACGTCACCTGTTGTGACCTCCCACAAGACCACGTATTAATGGGATCAGTAGATTCGTGTAAAAGAACCAGATCTCTCTCCCCACCCCTTTCGTTTTTAAATTTTCTAAGAATACAGGCCAAATAAAACACCAAGCTAACAGGAAGTTACTTACTGTGCTTGAATATAGTCTGGAAGCAATAAGCTTCATATGAAACACTTCCTTGCTTTTCTTTAATATGTTGAGAGAGTTCCCCATTTCAGCTCCATAGTTTATATACACAAAACTACTGTTTATATATTGAAACAGATTAATCAACACTACTAATATAGTGATATAACACTGGAGAGATTATTCTTCATGGAAAGCTGAGTGAACCACTCGGAGAGAACCAAAGACCTTACCTTCATGGTGATGTTTAGCTCAGGAGAAAAAACAAAACTCCTTTTATTGGAATAACCATAAAAAAAAACAGCTGTATCTACACTGTTCTCATCTGTGCTGCTCGGCAGGAGCGTGGACATGATGACGGTGAAACAATCTGCAGTGAAATGAACAAACAAGATGACAGAGGGCTCTTAAGAGCCACCTTCTTACTTCTGGGTGTCTTCAGCCGTGCCCCATTTGATGCCGCGGCTCCTCCTCTACCTCTTGGAGTTTTGGCTGGTTCTGTCTGGTACTGGTGGTCCGAATCATCGAGCGCCAATCGCCTTTTTGCCTAGGAGAGAGCAGAAGGGATAGTTAAGGGTGGATGTGGTTATTTGGCAGTCACTTCCAAAGCCTTTCCATAAGCCTAGTCTCTCTAAAACACAGTATAGGACCAAAGAAGAGTTTACATAGAGTGACTGCTAGTTTCGGGCTGCTTTTAGTCACCAAATGTGATTGTTCTCCGTCGACTACTTCAGCATTCCTGAGGTTTTCGCAGCAAGGACAACAACATCAAATCTAAATTGAAAGAAGTTTTGTCAGCCACAGAGATTCCATTTTTTCAAATTTATTGGAAAGGGCAAGCCCAAATAGCTCAAGAGTGAGTCACGTCGACGATTTGAACGTCCCACCACACACCAACGCCAATCCCAATAAATAATCGACCGTATAACTCCACCCAGCCAAATAATTAAGTGAAGCATCAAGTAGTTCTGCTCAGTCAAAAACTTAATTCCCAAATCCAGACAAAAATGTCTGATGTCCAATTACCCACCATGAGTCAGTTTAAGCGTATGATCCAGCAATTTATGGCTCCAACACAAGCTTTTATTTAGCTTCATATGCATCTACATTGTCCCCAGATTCATCTGTACCATTCACTATGTTTAAGCCCATTTATGGCATGTGTTGAACATTGGATGTGGTAATGCAGATGTTAAACTTCTTACCATAAACATACCCGATGTCTTGTTTCTTAAAGCACAAAAATACAATAATATTTTTTAAATCAAATAACCCATCTCAATTATAGCCCAATGAACATGAATCTGTGCTTTTGCAAGAATCCACCCTGTTTTAGTGTCTTTGAGCAGGACAGAGTGCCACCAGCTTGCTGGTCTGCATTTCCGTCTAAAACTCATGCACAGCAGAAGCCACTTTCCCCTGAAATGGAAAACGCATTATAATTTTTAAACCCATACTTACTACTTCATCTTTTGCATAACCCCAGACTGAGAAAGAAAGAAATATGTCCTCTGTTGACAGTCAAAGTGTCAGCCATTTTATATCAGCAAGCAGCTCCCCTCACCCCAAAGCCTTCTCATGGCTCACAGCCTGATATGTGCAGACTGGTTGAGTTCATAAAAGATGAATAACCAGGAGGAGAAAGAAATGAAAACAACACCCTGAATGCAGCTTTAACTGTTTTGTGTGGTTTGTGCATGTTGAGAATACAGGAAACGTAGAATCAGCACTAAAGCAACAAACTCGGGTTTCACTTTACTTGACATGAAAGGCACCACAGCGTTACTTCAGTTACAAAAGAGTGGCATGAAACAGTTGTGCCGAATTAAAAGAATAAGGTCAAGCTCGACAACGACTAACGTTGCTCTCTAATAACCAATAGTGCTACTAGCTCTGATAGCTAACGCATATTTTCAAAGCTTTACCCAAGTTGGCTTGCATCTTCACAGACGACTGGGAGAAAATCTATCGAGCAGATCCCAGACTGAATTGTAGCGATATCTGCGTATAACATCATGCCTTTATAAGTTCCACTAATCATGTAGCGTTAAAACGCTAAAAACAAACATATAGCTTACCAAGAAACGGGCAGGGAAACCATCCCCCAACCCCCCAAATTAAGACACCAACAGCAGCCACTAGGCCAGCGCTAACGTTAGTCATCTCTTACCAATATTTCCATCTGGCTGCAAGGGTGAAGCGGACTCAAAAGCACCATGAAGTCTGCTAACACTCTCTTAGATGACAGGTCTGCATTCCAGTTAACGCTAAACTCACTTAAACTTGTCACTGGCGTCCCCACAGCAAACGAAAACACTTAACCAGCCTACTTGGGTAACTTAGCTAGCGGTAGTTAGTTAGCCACCTCGCTAGGTTGAGTCGTGGGAATGTCCTGGCTAAATAGCTAACATTAGCTGCCCTGAACAACAAGCTCGGCTAGGTTAGCAAGCTAACATTGTGTCGTTGAGCGTAGCAAAGCTAAATGTATAAGCAAGCTGTGTGGATTATTACCGGCGGTCTTCCCAGAGCTGGTCGTTGTCCTGCTGCGTTTGCTGCAGCTTGTTGTGGAGTTGTGTAAATGTTGTTAATCTGAGGCTCGGATAAACACACATTTGATGTCTGTGTAACGTTGCAAGGCGGTGGTGTGGTTATTATTTGGATATACGTAGCGTTTGATTGACCGGGGTTCAAACGATCCGAGAGAGCTGTTAAAATTATATTATTATCCAGAGAAGAGCCTCCAACCCCTGCTAAAATCACTTTTTCCTGAGCCGAGGAGGTCCCTCTTCTCATCTTGCGTATTCAGGGTAACCCCTTTCTTATCTCGGAACTTTCGAGCTCGTATAGCTGCTAATCCGCCGCAATGGTTACAAAAATAATCAGACCAAAGTAAAGACGAGTGTCTGAACTATCGATTTCTGAAAAGTATTTTTCCCTCAGAAAGTGCATTTAGGCAGATGCAACGGATTAAAAAGTAGCGTAACTCTCGTTTCCCCCGTCTAGAAATGGCTTCAGGAAACGGCCTGATGAATGAAGGGATACGGTTTACGCGCTCAAGAACCCTCCCGCGAAACTCAGATTTCCCGGGAAAATTTCAAACATAATTTACATGCCAGACCCTATTGGCTCCTAACGGCAGAGTACCCACCCATATCGATGTCATTTCGACCAATGACGGCTTCAGATTCAGTGCGCCACGTGTTCATTGGCAGTTGTAAACACGTGACGTCACTTGTCACGCCTTGCGAGCTCTCTAATAGGACGTAAGGTGGCGCCAGAGACCAATTTGCTGAAGAGAAAGCATGAAGAACCAAAACATATCTACGGACTTTACGGATATTAAATTATATTTAAAATGTAATTATTATCATTAGACCTATTTTTTTTTTTAACATTTGCAAAAGCCATGTGTTTGTGCTTATTATCATTTCTGAATAAGTTTACATTAATCAAGTTTGGATCTTACCTATAACTTTAAAAAAGTCACATACATTGCAAAATGCAGGTCCCAATACACAGTCTCAGTGATGCAAGTGAGCTCAACTCTATGTTGCAACAAATGTGATTAGCTTCTTTTTTTTCATTAGTTTCCAAAGCACCCAGTGACATCACAGATTTTGTTTTCTTTGTTTGTTATTTCAGTGATTGCTTAAATAGTGTTTAAGCAATGTGATGTGTGATGTTCATCTCTTTGGACCATGTTCAAGGAGAAAATTACTGCTCTCAAAACCACACAAAATTGAAATACTGTATTTGAGAAACAACTGTGACAAGAAGGATGATGAATGTAGCCAGCACATTGTTCGGTCAGGTGAAAGCATAATAAATTTGTTTGGATTATGGGATCTCACATGTTTGCTATGGAAATGGCTGTTACGAACTGTGAGACATAGAGGAGTGAGTGTGAAGATGTCATCTGCATAAGTGAAAGAATTATAGGGGAAGATATAGATGGCATGAAGTTGCAGCCAAGTGAAAAAGAACGTTTTCAGAAGTTAAAATAGAAGTTTGATCTGTGGAAGTTAGAACTTCCACTGTAATTGGAATTAGCACTCAGGTACTGCAAATGAAATGCACTTGATTAACTGATCACCAGCAAGTGTGAGCACCTTGATAAAAGCTGAAGTTTGAGCAGTTTGCTAATCTGGAGCATTTACTGTAGGTGTGTGTTGTCAGGACAACGCTGCAATCTTCCTGGGAGTGGACATTCCAGAAAATTCATTCCATCTGACCGTACAATGCCCAGATAAATGGCAAAATCTAACTGTCAGGCCTCAGTTTGTATGTTAAATTTTAACGTTTTTTGGCAGTATAATTAGAAAAAAAAATGAACATCTATGGCTTGTTTGGAAAGGTTGCAAGGTGTAAGCCTGAAGAACATGACAACACAGTTTGGGTTTGCATCTGAACAAACCACAAGAATTCTGGAACAATGTCCTTTGGACAGACCAAAGTAGAGATATTTGTCCATAATGTGCAGCACCATGTCTGGAGAATATCACACACAACAAATCTGTACAATCACCTAATGCCAACTGTCAAGCACGGTGATGGAGGGGTGATAATTTGTTTTTGTTTTTTTCCAGCCACAGAACCCGGGTGCCTTGTAGTTACTGAGATGACTGTGAACTCCAAACCCATATGTACATATGAAATTCTAGAGTGAAATAAGAGGTCATCTGTTTGCCATATAAAGCTTGGGTGAAACTGGGTCAGCAGCAAATCAACCACAACAGAATGCCTGAGAAAGAAAAGACCCAAGATGTTGTAATGGCTCAAGTCAAAGTCCAGATCTCCACCCGATTGAAAATAACCTGAAGAGAGTTGTGCCTAAACAAAGTCCCACAAACCTCAATGAAATGAAACATCAAAGAAGTGCAAGGCAAAGTTTTTCCACAATGACACGAGATACCGATAAAGTTATACAGAAAACAATTACTTCAATTTGTTGCTGCTAAAGGTGGCTCTACAAGCAACTGAATCATGGGGTGTACTTAGTTTTTCACAAGATTATGTGGAGTAGTGATGGGAATTCCGGCTCTTTTTAGAGAACCGGCTTTCGACTCCCAACTGGCTCTTCAGGTTGTTTTGTTGCTTTAATTAATTTATTATTAACAACAATATAAAATTATGCACAAAATTAATTACTAATGTAAAAATTTCAAAGCACGTACAAACTTCAAAACACATTTCTAGCGTTAACTGAACTTCCAAATCAGAGCTACCTAGATCACATAAATGACACAATTGAAAGCATATGTGTTTTGGTTGTGTATTTATACACAGGCACTCATATATATTCAACTAATTTAAAAAAAAGTTTATTTACCTGTTACTACCACACACCAAATCCGGTCGTTGGTACTTCCTGGCTTGTGTAGCCACTTTGGAGTTTTTATGTGTTGTTTTCACGTGCTTCGGAGTTTGTACGTGTTTTGGAGTTTGTACGTGTTTTGTCTCTAGGGGCCACCATGAATAATTTTTTATTTATTCACTCCACATAAAATGTAATAAATAAATCATATAATACAAAAACCAACTATTTACATTTCAACTTTTAACTATTTAAATTTTCAACCTTTTCCTTTTAAACAAATTTAAAGTGAAACAAAAACACTCCAAAACACGTACAAACTCCAAAACACGTGCAAACGTAAAAACTCCAAAATGGCAACACAAAGCACACTTGAAAAGTGATGGTCAATGGGCATCCTTGAAAGGAGTGCATTACTTCATATGCGTTTTTTTAATGGTAATAATGTATTTATTTAGGCACAGGAGGCAATGATCAATTTTAAAATGTAACATTTATTTAAATTTCATCTTTTATGCTAACAATAATGCCAACAGTGTTCTCTTCACTTGTCCCACAACTCTGACAGTTTTACTCCTCTGCTCCCCTCACAATTGGCTGATATCCATCTGAGCTGCTACTGTCAGCTGCATCAAACTGATTTTACATTGCCTTGTTATTCTAATCTTTATCTGTGTTTAGGACTTCAAACATTCACATCTGCTGTTAGTAACCAGAGCCCACAAGAGTGTAAGTGGTGTAGCTCAATAAAGTGATCAACGTGTTCACTAGTTGACTTCAATAAACCCGTAACTTATGAAATCTATATTTTATAGTGAGTACATTACTGATAAAAGAGGTAATAAACTGTTAAATAATAATATTTAAATAACAATAAGTCTGTTAAATTGATTTTGTGGCTGTTTTCCTACAGCCACATGGGGCCTATCCAGCATAGAATTGAGGCACTTCAAATAATTCCATCCCAATAACACCCACCTTGAAGTATCCCAAATACAGGAGTTTAAAATAAGATCTGGTTTCAAGCCATGGCGGAAGTCGTCCAGGATGCTCTTTATGCGCATCACAAAGTAAAAGCGGACCAGGTGGTGGGTGGACTGAGGAGTCAACACACATATGTGTGGCCGAAATTGGACCTCTTTGTAATCTGTGCCATTGTGCATTGGACCCAGATAGCCCCCTTTCATCAGGCAGTCCTGTTCGAAGCTTATCTCACCCTAAAGAAGTAGGTTACAACTGTAAGAACAACACAAACAAGTAGGTGAACTCGTTTCTATTTGTGCAAAAATATTACACTGATTTTTTTTTTACATTACAATTTAAATGACACCAGTGGAATGATTATAACATTTATATTAAATAAGTTAGCTGAGGTCTAATCTGGTAGCTTACACATGATTATACACCCTGCCCTCTTCTTTGTGTCAGTGTATAAAACTGGTAAATTTTAGCCCTTGCCTTGCTCCTTAGTTGATATTTCTCTTTCTGGATCAGCAGAACCAGATCCTTATATACAGAGCGCTGAACTGAGGAAAAAAAAATAAAACGATAGATTAGAAGCAGTCCCCATAGAGTCAAACATTACATTATGCAGATTCACTTCATTAGGCACACTTTTCCACTTTCCACTTCCATCACTTGGCAGAAGATTGGAGGAAACTGGGCTGGTTTTAGCATTTTAGAAATTGCTGATAAACTGAACTTAATTGCTACCATCTAATTGAGCCAGAGAATGGTTCAGAAAACAAATAAAATATATACAAGACGTCTGGATAACAATGTCTTGATGACAGCAGTTGACACCAGGGCACATGACACATTGAATAGGGTAAGAATTTAGGTGTAAGCTGTGTAATTTACTTTTCTTAAATTACTGCCCTCGGGATGAATAAAGTATTATAAATCAATCAATCATTCATGAATCTGCAGGGCATCTCTCCCCATGAATTGACCCAGTGGTGGGCTGGGTGGTAGTGATGGGATCTCCGGCTCTTTTTAGAGAACCAGGTCTTTCGGCTCCGCTCACTAAAAAGAGCTCTTTCGGTTCCCAACCGGCTCTTCAGGTTGTTTTGTTGCTTTAATTAATTTATTATTAACAACAATATAAAATTATGCACAAAAGGAATTACTAATGTAAAAAAAAAAAGTGCTTTTATTTATATATGTTTATTTATAATTATATACGGTGGCCCCTAGAGACAAAGCATGTACAAACTCCAAAAAGCACGTACAAACTCCAAAACACATTTCTAGCATTAACTTCCAAAACAGAGCTACCTAGATCACATAAATGACACTATTGAGAGCATATGTGTATTGTTTGTGCATTTATACACAAGCACTTATATATATTCAAATAATTAAAAAAAAAAAGTTCATTTACCTGTTACTACCACACACCAAATCCAGTCGTTGGTACCTTCTGGCTTGTGTAGCCACTAGGTAACAAAAGCTCAACACTGCGCCTAGCATCCTGGAGCACATCTGTTGTGTTTTGGAGTTTGTACGTGCTTTGGAGTTTTGGAGGTTTTACCTGTTTTGGAGTTTGTATGTGCTTTGTCTCTAGGAGCCATCTTAAATATACTTTTATTTATTCACTCCACATAAAATGTAATAAATAAATCATGTAATACAAAAAACAACTATTTACATTTCAACTTTTAACTATTTAAATTTTCAGCTTTTTTCTTTTAAATAAATTTAAAGTGAAACAACACAAAACACTGCAAAACACAACACAATTAAATATAAATTAAATATGAAAACAAAAAGAACATGCATATTCTCTGTCATATAGATCTGCATGAATAAACTTTCTGAATCCTTTATCATTCGCAACTGAAAATAGTTGTGGCTGATTACTGTACCTTTCTAATGTGACCTTGTTGTCCCTGGCTCTCTTTCTCTGTCTCTCCCTCCCGCTCTGTTCCTTCTCACTCCCGAGGCGTAACATGCCGACGTTTTGTCACGTCCCGCTGCGTTCCTGAGGAACGCGAAAGGAGACCTTCAGCGTTCTTATGGTACGCAGCGGGTACCATAAGTACCCGCTGCGTACCATAAGTACTGAAATCCAGTGCAATGACGCTCCCGCGGTAATAGACGTTCCAGCCTTGTATTCCAGCCCTAAACCTAACCTTATCCCTAACCATAACCTTTTTCCTGACCTTAACCAAGACTTTAATTATGTTAAATAGCATGTTTCTAAGCGATTTGAAGAAAAAGAGCGAACATGTGTAGATTGAGTCCATAGGGTTCTCATATTTCCTCATTTTTCCGAGGTCCTCATTCAGGAACGTGGTGGGTAGCCGAAAACAATATGTTGACGATTTGTCACCTAGCGTAAAATGTTAAGCTTTGAGAGTGAGAACGTGTTGGCTACTGAGTGTAACTACTGCCCCTCCCCCCTCTTCCCAGTACAAAGCACAAGGCTCGTGTGCAAAGTGAAGCAGGAAAAAAGTGTGGGTGAGATAAAGAAAAAAAAACCCATGGCTCCCAATAATGAGCTCGCATTTTTCACTTCAAAGACCTGGCTCTAAGAGCCATTTCGTTCGCGACCGACACATCACTAATGTAGAGGGTTGTGAAAATTGTCTTTTTTACATGACTCTATACAACTACACTACTGTCTTGAAGTCTCAAGATCTACCGTATGGTGCCCTGAGGTGCAAAACATAACAATACAACTAAAAACACAACAAAATTACCCTTTATTAGTATTATTATTAGAATGATCGACAGCGACAGCCTGATGTTTCTATACTACTTTGAGCAGTGTCCTTTGGAGTTTTCAGAGAGTTAAAAAAAAAAAAAATATGGAAAGGGATTTTGGAATAATGAGAGAATCTTTTAACAAAGACATTCCTTCCATGTTAGGACACTGGAAAGAATTCAGACTGAGATCACTGGATAACATTATGCAGAGTTATGCCTGCTTTTCTTATCCTGAGTTTTGTCTGTGATGTCACCACATGTAGCTAAGCAGAAACATTTTGTTTTTTGTTTTGCACATCAGGGCCACTATACAGGTGTTTTGATGGAGGGGAATTTTCTGACATGACAGTGAGGCCACGACAAAAAGTTATAAGTATAACTGACTTCAGTGATAACTGTCCCCTGACGACAATCCAATTTAGTTGGCCTGATTGCTGAGTGCGGTTCCTTAGACAAGACCCACACGACATTCTGTTTCCCCACATTTCGTTTTTATTTTTACTTTGACATATAATACAATAATAACTATAAAGCCGAAGGTAGAGCAGCTAAAACAGCTGAAAATAACTGTGTGTTGTGTCAGTCTAGAATATAAAAGGGAAAACCATCCATCATGACTTCAGTGATGTTTTACTGTATGACAAGTTAGTGGTTTGACTTAAAGGTCACATTACTCTGCTGTCTTTCTAGCCAACAATATGTCAGTATGGTTTGTATACCATGTAAATAGACGGTGAATTGTGGTGACAGGATGACATAAAGGCCAAAGAAACCGTCCTTCATATTAAGAAAGATTCAGAAAGAAACCACCTCAGACTAAAGCATGATGATATGTCCTAACTAACCTTATTCTGGTTTGATTTTGCAGTTGATCTTAACCTCTGTCTTCATCACTGAGGGGAACCAAAAGAAAGAATAATTCTGTTTTAGAGATCAATATGACATTCAGTGTCATATTGATTGTTTATCATTTAGAAAATATGAAATTTTTAAGTCCTCCTGTTGCCACGGGGACCACTGTTGCCTTCACCTTCTGCATCCTCTAGCTCCTCTCTCAGCCCTTCGTATTTCTCCAGTTCTCTACTTTGTGATGCTGCTATCACTTGGTATAGCTAAATCTACTACTACAGCCATCTCCTGTGCTCGTCCACCACTATGATGTCCGGTTGGTTAGCCACCACCAGTTTGTCCATCTTATCTCCACAGGATCTTAGTTTGGTTATTTGCAACAACCCTTGGGGGTGTATCCCATTTTGATCTTGGAACTCCTAGGCTATACTCAGCACAGATGTTCCCATAAAATCAATAACCTCTTCCAGCTACCATAGGGCTAGAGAAAGGGTACACCCTGGACACGTTGCCAGTCTGTTGCAGGGCTAGCACAGAGAGACTGTCAGGTTTCAGGGAAAACAAGATCCAGATGCAGGACTTCCTGATAGGTGAAAGTGAATTTATTTATAGTGAAAAAACAAGCAACGATGTGCAAAAACAATTCCAAAAACATGGTTTTCTTTGTGACAGTCTCCCAACTACCTCAACAATGTTTACAAAATTCAAGTCAAGAGGGGCAGGACTATGGCACAACAAACATATGACAGAAACATAATTTTACAAAACAGGGTAATAATCAAAATGCATTGTGGGAGATGTAGTTTATGCTCAACATGCACTTTTAAGCAACATACAGTGAACTTATTTTAATGCAGAAGTTCTCCAGCCACATTTGGCCCACAGGCCTTGATTTTTACACATGTGGTGTAGACAATCTGAGAGTCTAGTTCCAGGTTCTGGTTCTTCCTGCTGAGCCTCCTTTATTAGTGGCTTGATCTCCCATGTGAGAGATTCGATAATGCAAGCAGCGGGTAATATGGGCTCTTCCTTCTCTGAGGTCTCATTCAGAGTAGAGAATTGGTGTGATCGAGGGTCCGGTTTTATATTAAGGGATATAGGCCTGTAAGTGATAGTGAGATTGAAATGGGCAAAGGCTAAAGCCCACCTGGCCTGACGAGCATTCAGACACTTGGCTGCCTGCACATACGTTAGATACTTGTGGTCCATTCAGATGATCTGTGGATGTTCCATCCCCTCCAGTGATTTCCTCCATTTTTCTAATGCAAGCTTGATGGTTAGAAGCTCCCAGTCGCCCACAAATTAGCAGAATCAAGGAATCTTTGAAGCTGTTTCCTTGTTTGGGGTTGATACCACTCCACCACGGCTTTAATCTTAGCCAGGTCAGCTTGTAGCTTACCTTGTTCCACGATGAACCTGAGGAAGGAAACTGACTGGACGTGAAACTCACATTTTTCTCCTTTTACAAAGAGCTGGTTCTCCGGCAACTGCTGCAGGACTTGGTGGACATGTTTCTTGTGTTCCGACCTGGATTTGGAGAAGATGAGAATGTCATTAACGTAAACAAATACAAAATGATTGGTGAAATCTCTTAGGGCATCATTCACTAAGGCCTGAAACACTGCAGGGGCGTTAGTGAGTCGAAATGGCATGACCAGATATTCGAAATGTCCAAGGTGAGTATTGAAGGCTAGTATTGTTTTCCATTCATCTCCCTCCCTTATTCTGATTAGGTGGTATGCATTTTATAAATTGAGCTCCTTGCAGTAACTAATTAGGGATGGGTATCGTTTAGGCTTTATCCGATACTGGTGCCAAACCGGTTCCTTTGAAATGGTGCTGGTGCTTAAACGGTGCTCGAACCGGTGCTCAAACCGGTGCTTAAAGAATGGAGAACACAAACTTTGTCCAAAAACCTCTCATGTTTAGCTGTTTTTTTTTTTGTAAAAAGATAACAATGTTAGCCTTTTCTGCAGCTATAGGGCATATATGGTATCACTCTTGGCTGGAAGCAGTGCTTAAACAATGGAAAAAACACAAACTTTGTCCAAAAACCTCTCATGTTTAGCTGTTTTCCACCTTTTCTTTGGTCATTTTAGCCTTTTTGGCCAGGGTGAAGGGAGTATCTGCCATCAAACAAGAAGACAGCCGCATGTAACTACGATGGTGTTTGCTAGTTCACCTTACATGCATTAATTTAATAACGTGGTTAGCCTACTCAACGTAAATTACACACGAACAACATTAAGCTACTCACGCAGAGAAGAACGGCTGCTGCTGCCATCATCATCCGTCATCATTTCTGCTACACTGGCAGGGCTAGGGGCCAGGACTCTCCTCTTCGGGTTCTTGGGGGATGTTGCTAACTCCGGGTCCGATAACAGGCACCACACCCGCAGTAGATGTGCTCGGTGTGAGGTCTTGCAGCAAGCAACAGTTTTCACAGCAACAAAAGGCTCCACCTGGAAATACAGCCTTTAGACCAGTTGATCTGTGGGTTATGAATACTCAGCAATGGATAACCAAGGACTAAGGGAGTGCCATTTGCATGAAAAAGGAACAGACTAATCTCTTCTACATGGTTGACAAATAGAGAAAGCTGGATGGGCTGAGTTCAATAGGCGATGTCTGGTGCCATTTAAGGCAGAGACTTGCAACGATTCAGTCAGAGGAATTAACAGGAGGTTGAGTTTCTTGGCTAAAGACTAGTCAATAAAATTTTACTCTGCTCCTGAGTCGATTGAAGCATTATAAAGGTGAATATAAGGATTGAGAATAATTTTGCCAAGTACCTGAGTGGAGGTAGGGAAACACTGCACCCCTACGGTTACTGATGGGCATGGGCGGGAAGGACAGGCATTGACATAATGCCCTTTCTGACCACAAGAGAAGTACTCAACAGCCAGCAGCCACTTCCTAATGTCTGATGGCGATAGCTGGGCTCGGCTGAGCTGCATGGACCGCTCCTCCCCATGGTTCGCTTCCTCCTGGACTCTGTTCTCCTGAGGAGGCTCCAATGGCCGGCGTGAATCCACCACTAGGTCGCCAAGAGCCAATGGACCATTTGCCATACTCATGCCTGCAGTCATCCATTCTAATGCACATGGAAATGAAAGCGTCTAAAGACTTGGGTAATTCCTTTGTAGTTAACTCATGTTTCTGGGCTGGTCCAGACTGGCTTCAGCTGGGAGAGATGAAAGGGGTTATGGATCTTCATATTGTGAGGTAAGTTTAAATGGAAGGTCACAGATTCAGAGATTAGATTCAGTTCTTTAAGGTACATTTTAGTGGATAACCATACTTTCTGACCTGATTGATATGGTGAGGCAGAGACCCTGTGAAGGTCAGCCAGATGTTTGTTTTGTTCCTCTGACCTGAGGAGGGCTTGGGCCTGGGATTTTGGGAAGAAACCCGAGTACTGGAGAGAACCCACACATGCATTGGATAAACTCTACACAAAGGCCCCAGCCAGATGGCTTCTTGCTGTGAGGCAAGAGTGCTGACCACTGTGCCAGCACGCTGCCCCAATATGTATATATGATGTACATAAGTATTCACAGCCTTTGCTCAATATTTTCTTTTTGTTTTGTTAAATTTGGCAGATTTAATTAAATTCTTTATATGTTATTTTTATAGCGGCAAATCACAACAAGACTTGCTTCAAGGCGCTTTATATTGTAAGGTAAAGATGCTAGAATGATACAAAATGTCAACAATTACAGCCTCGGCTCTTTTGAGTATGATGCTGCAAACTTGGCATCCCTATTTAAGGAGAGTTTCTCCCATTCCTCTTTGCAAAACCTCTCAGGCTCCATCAGGTTGGATGGGGAGTGTCAGTGCACAGACATTTTCAGATCTCTGTAAAGATGTTTGTAGAGATTAGGTTCATGTTTAGGACAATCAAGGACTTCCACAGAATTTCCTGAAGACACTCCTTTGTTGTGTTGACGTTATCCTATTGGAAGATGAACCTTCATCCCAGTTCACAGCACTCTGGAGCAGGTTATCATCAAGGATGCTTCTGTACCTTGCTGTATGCATCTTTCCCTTGACCCTAACTAGTTTCCTAGTTCCTGCTGCTGAAAAACATGATTTAGTTAACGGATGGTGACAGGTGCCTAGTTTCTTCCAGACAGGAAGCTTCACCAGATCATTTTGTTTCTCATGGTCTGAGAGTTCTTCGGGTGTCTTTTGGCAACTCCAGATGTCCTGTCATATGCCTTTTACTGGTGGAATGCTACATGCATTGTCAACAATGTGAACTAATGTAGAAAGGTTTCTGCATTTCCAAATAATTTTGGGCTTTGTCATTATGTATTTAAATGTATTGAATCCATTTTAAAATGAGGTAAAATAAGCTTTGTTACTAGCAGCCTGTTGCAAAAACAACATATTTCTTTTACATTTCTTTAGTTGAAACTCATGAAAGATGCCAAAGATAACAGCTCGGCAGAAATAAATTTATATAGGTTTTGCACTAATAAAGTAATTACCAAAGAGCTGCTGACCAAAAAATGCGACATATTTCAGCATGCTGTGCAATGTGTTCTTACAAAACTTTGGGGAAACTGGACAAGTGGAGGAAAAGTGGCAGTCTTAAAAAAAACTGTTTACAGGAGATGAACAGTTCCTGAAAAACTTTTTTTTTACTGATAGGAAAGAAATACACCAAAGACCGGACACATTTAAGGCTCTTGTACAGTGAATACAGAAATTTACTGAGAGTTCTTGATCCACCGATACCATCTGGAAAGCATGACAATGATCACAAACACACTCTCAATGCAGTAAAGGCATAACTGGATAGAAAAACACACAATTAAGCACTATTCATGGACTATTCTCTCCAGAGCCCGGACCTCGATATTATTGAAGCAATGTGAGCAGTTTCATTTTCGGAGAGAACAAAACAAAAGACAGCCAACATCCAAAGATGAGCTTTCATTGTAAAAAAAAAAAAAAAGTCTGGAGAACTATTCCTGAAGACTACCTGAATGATGAGAAGAAAGCTTGCCTTAGAGAATTCAGGCAAATTATTGACATTGAGATGAGTTTTCCCAAAAACTCTGTTTTTCCCTTATATACTGTATTTCCATGTATGTTTCAATAAAACACTACACCTATTACTCATTTTCCGTGCAAAATATAAATACATAAAGAGTTGCTTAAAGCTTTTGTACAGTACTGTGTTTATACTGGCTCATAAGTAACCTTTGTCCGTAAGTCTGAAAGAAAACGCACGTTCTGAGATGTTAAGTTCGAAAAAACACCGGAAGTTATGTGTAATAACATTGTTATGTTTTTAAAACTGCTTCAACATTCTTGATAAAACTTTTAACATCATAAGTAAAGGTTAAAGTTTAACTAGGATGTCGGCGCTAATGCACACGGGGTTATGGCTTAATTTCGTCTTTCGTGATAAAGCTGATGTTTTCAAAACAAAAGCACACAAGTCAACTTTGCGTTTGCCTGGACACAATAGCAATCTGTGCTCTCCATTCATCAATAGTGGACTCTAGGACATTGTATGGTTAAAAGAAGACTTTAGTCTGGAAGAGATTTGTGCGGTTAGTTCAAGTCTGCCGTCTAATTCGCTTTGAATTGGCTTTTATTTTGTAAGCCGCAACCGGAGGGGTTTTTATTTTTCGCCTGCCTTTGTCTAACTCGACTGGTACTGACGGGGAGGGAAAGAAGGAGGGGGAGTGTTCCTGGTCTGTCGACTGGTTTGACTTGTCACAGGCGCCCAAGGGAAAACGATGAATTTCAGTCACAGAAAATAGTTCGTAGTTAGCTACAAACAAACGTAAAGATAACCTGGCAAACCGAGGTGCCGTGACAGAACAGCTGCGTAGGATGGGCGAGCCGGCACAGACTCCGTTTAAAACCACAGGATCCGAGTGGCTGCTGCCTGTCAGTGAATACTTGGGCTTTCCTCTTGATCAGGTAGGACAAGCGTGAGTCACAAGTCAGTGGGGCTATTTCGGAAGAATTAAAATCTTTTGATATATTACTGGGTTTTTTTCTTAAAAAAAAAAAAATCATTTAGTGTCATAAATGATGTTCCGTCAATTAACCTCGTGTCACTTGTGGGACACGCGTGCCGTGACTCCTTAAAAGTCGTCCACGTCCACATTATTGTCTTTTTATTGGAGGCTTTGTCCAAAAACTAAATTCTGTCTTGTTAAAGAAAATTATTAATAATAAAAATAACGATAAAGTCCCTTGTGGGAATAGGTTAATTGGATAATCCAAATTGCCACTAGGTGTGAATGTGCGAGTGAATGTGAGTGCGAATGGTTGTCTGTCTCTGTGTGTTGGCCCTGCGACAGACTGGCGACCTGTCCAGGGTGTACCCCGCCTCTCGCCCTATGACAGCTGGGATAGGCTCCAGCGCTCCCCGCGACCCTGAAAAGGATAAGCGGAAGCGAATGGATGGATGGATGGACGATAAAGTCCTGTAACGTGTCATACGCTGTTTTACGTCCCTATAAAAGTTTTACACTATCATAGTACACTATGATAATATACTTTAAAGCCCTTAATTGCCTATAAAAGTATACAACGTGAAATGTTTGTTGATTATCTCTCTTAGCTGTTCACTCCAATCCTTATTTTTATCTCTTCCCACACAGGTGAATTTTCTGGCATGCCAGCTGTTTGCCTTAACTGCTGCCTTCTGCTTTCGTCTCTACCTCAGCCCGGCCCATGTCAGTCCCCTGGTCAGGCACTTTGTTGCCGCTCTCCTCGGTATTGGTTTTCTCGTCTTCTGCTTTGGATGGTAATATATGGCACTGTCTCACACACCACCCCATTCATTTTTTTTCTCCAGTACACGAGTCAAAGATATTTTATGTGTCCATATTTCAAAAAGTGTTTTCTGTCAATGAACAAAAACATTATATTTTATAATTACAGAACAGTCCAGGCAATAAGCTACCGGAACTTTTTCTGTAATTTCACACACTTATGTTGAACAACTAAGATGTACTGAAACGGCACTTCTTTTTCTTCTACTAAGAAGTCTCAGGGGTTAAATATTCAAATGTCTTTACAACGACAGAAAGGGGAGTTTCACTAGCCTCACTTAATATCAAAGTGGGCTGTATGTGGGCCCACCTGTATAAGATTTAAATAAAATCAGAATGCAGTGATTAATGAATCATTTACATCACACGTTTAATTGGAAAAATACTACAAAGCAATGTATTAAATGCTGAAAGAAAAAATGGTGTTGTCCTTGGAAAAATATGTGCTTAAAACATGGTAGCAGGTCAACATAAGAAGAAAAAGACCAGCCCACTGGATCAAAAGTTCTTTAAGAATATGGTCTCAGGCCCTCAGGCAGTAAGCTGCAGCACTAAAAACAGACCTTCTGTAGGAAAACTTACTTCATGCGCTCAGGAACACTTCTGAAATAATCCATGTGAACCAGATTAAGAATACACTTCTGCCTCCTGCCACTACAGCATCATCTGTGGTGTTTAGGTCCTTTAATGCACAAGGCATTGGTATCATCCACCTGTTGTGAAGGCCACATTAATAATAATGTAAGTTTTAGAGCAAAATAATATAGCCACTCTGACAACATGCATATTGTTTATTTCAGCAAGACAATGCTAAGCTACAACATGGAAATAGTTATGGTACTAACTGGCCTGGGTGCACAGTTAGAACATGTTTTTAATGCCTCGGGCTTATAATTGTAGTAGAACACTGAGGGTATGCGGTCATGAGACAAATTGGAAACACATGTATTTGTATGGGTGTGTATTGTAGTGCTTTAGCAGCAAGTATCTGTGGGAAATGTGTTTAAGTTGTATTGGCACATGCTGCCTGTGTCATTGAAAATACCTACAGAAAGTTTTGTGTCACTTCTGCAGGTATTCATCTCACATCCTGGCTGTGGTTGTTGCAAACTACCTGATCATCATCAAAGCTGACCTCAACAGTGTGCACAGGTAAATTCAAACCTCAATCAACATAAAAGTCTAGGGAATGGTAAATGGACTGATTCTTATATAGCGCTTTTCTACTCTCTCGGAGCACTCAAAGCGCTCTATACAACATGCCACATTCACCCAATCACACCCATTCTCACAAGCACTTTATCTATACTGAGTGCTATTTAACTACATTCACACACATTCATACTCCGATGGATGCATCGGAGAGCAACTTGGGGTTAGTATCTTGCCCAAGGATACTTGACATGCAGACTGGAGGAGCCAAGGATCGAACCACCAACCTTCCGATCAGTAGGTGACCTGCTCTACCTCCTGAGCTACAGCCACCCAAATGGCTATATAATGGATTCTGAAAGACAGAAATAAAAGTCTGAAACACCAGTGGATTCTTTCATGGATTGTGCAACTGTTGCTCTTTTGCACGTAATTCCTGTAACGATTAATTAAGCTTAGTCGGTCTGGTTGTAGTCGTTCTCATCGCACACACACCTTTCCGCTTGCATTGACTGACATGCCTGCTTCATCAAGCTGGTACGTGATTGGCAGGACTGCATTTACTATGATAGGGCTGCAGAACTAGCTGTTGCTGTTTTCAGGTCAAACTTGCCAAACGAGATCAACCCATCCCACAAGCCATTCACTTCATAGGTGGGCTAAGTTGCTCAGTTTAAGCCCTTGAAGTTTACCACTCATTCACTCCCTGCCGCGCATTCCAAGAAAGACTTCATTCTACTTCACCTTGCCCCCTTTGTCTTCCTGTTCCAATGTGGCCTGAACGAAAGTACCTTTTTAAAGTCATGAAACCTTTGGAGAACACGTCAGGCGACAGGCAGCCAGGTATGCCAGCCTGACCAGTCTATTCATGAAGATAACTAGCAGGTGTTCATGTTTACAGGGTTTCAGTGGAACTCTTAAGAGCACATGCACATTTTCATTACGTCTGGGTGGATATGGGTGTTGACTTCAGACAGCATGGCTCAGGTGTGTCTGGCAGTTGTTGCTTTTTTTGTTTTTTTTATGACTAGAGCAAAATTGTATGGTTATCTTGGTGAGGTATTCAAGGATTACCTGTAGGTAGAGCAAAGTAGAACTGGTATTGTTCTATGGCTTTAGAGGCAAAACACTGTGTAAACTCAACATGGGCTTCTGGACACACACCTCTGTGTCACTGATACGGGGAAACAAAGTAATGGAACATTTTAGGTTAAAGCCGGGACAATCTAGGGAACGATCAGAACAACAGGTGATTGTTACTTTAAGATATGCCGATGTTTGTAACTGTTTAACATTTTTTTGACAATGTGAAATGTAAAGCAGAATATCAGGTTTTCAGTCCTGCAGAAATAACACAAGTTCTTACCTGTGCCTGTTCATTCTTTTGTTTTTCATTTGAGAGTGATGAAATAGTTGCGTCTTGTCAAAGTTAAACCATGCTGGAAGTTTTAGAGGTAGTGTAAATGGCACAAATATTAAAAAGAAAAACGCATAATGCTCACTTTTTAAAAAAAAAATTTGTGAAGTAACCCAGAGAGGCAACAATCACTTCCAGTAATTTCTAATGACTCATAACTTAAGGAAACTTCTTAATCTCCTCAAATGCATTTACTGGTGACTCAACTGTTACCACACCAGCTTGTCCTTTTTCTTTTTTTCTTAGTATTGTATTAAACGATTGATTGAACTGCCCTTTACTTTATTTACTTTGTGTCATTCTTTTCCACTCAGGTATTCCATGGTGATATCTATGGGCTATCTGACTGCGTGCCAAGCGGGCCGAGCCTTCATCTTTAACTATGGAATACTTTCCACTGACTTCTCTGGGTGAGGAAAATCTGAAGCATTTATTCTTCTCTCCTCTTTGCCACACCTTCTTTGTGACAACACATTATGGAGACATTTGAGGTTTAGATACGTTATCAGTTTCCACCCTTGGTGGTACCAGCTTACACACCGACTCCCCCAGCCTTGTGTACATATAAAACAACTGAAGAAAAAAAAAAAATAGCAGCAGCATTGTTCACAGTTGACGCTGCCCAGCTTAGGCTGCTTTCTGCCTCCCATTTTATTGGAAATGTCTGTTTTTCTATGTGTGGTTATACTTTATAAAGCGACAGCTGACTTTGCTGGCCTCTGTATTCAGCAGCAGCTACTTTGCCTTGTTCCAGTGCGGATTAATTTGTTGGCAGCCTCATTTAGACTCCACGTGACTTTAGAGATGAGCAGCCAGGCCTGTGAGTCAGCCTCTGGTGTGATCCCATATTGAATTAGGGATCCAGATTTTCTTTTATTTTTTGATACACTTTCATGTTTCGGTATCAATTCAGTACAAAAAACCCCCCAAAAACAAATTACATTCACTACTTTCTGAGCAAAAGTTGTGTGAATCAGACTGAACAGCAGTCATTCATGCTGATAGATTTCTGGTTTCT
The DNA here is from genome assembly GCF_963576455.1 of Neolamprologus multifasciatus. Classification (NCBI taxonomy): domain Eukaryota; kingdom Metazoa; phylum Chordata; class Actinopteri; order Cichliformes; family Cichlidae; genus Neolamprologus; species Neolamprologus multifasciatus. Next base: position 9,106,298 of record NC_140449.1, on the reverse strand, counting down.
CTCCATATTTCTTTAGTAGGGTGTTATGTCATTATCTCTAAAGTCTGTTTGCATTTGTTCAAGAGCATTTCCATGAACTGAAATTGACACTTGACATGAAAATCATAGGTACTATGCTCGCTCTATAATGTACAAAATGGAAAATGGAGCCTGTATGCTATAGTAATGGAGTTTTGCACATACTGGCTGAAAACATTACTTCAGAGCCCCCTGCCAGCTCTCACTGAGCTGGCACTGCCAGCCGCATGGCCAGCCTCTCTCTGCCTCAGTTTTCCATGCTGTGCACACAATGCAGCCCTCACACCCACACAAACTAGTGTGTGTGTGCAAGAGAGACGTGGTTTATATGTGGACACACATTCACATGAGTTTCCTAAATGTGTGCTTGATAAGCTGAAAATCTAGCTGTGCTGGTTTAAAAGGGGCCCGATGATCCAATGAAGCTCTGGGGATAGGAAAGTATTGCATTGGATTAATAAGTGACCTGATTTGCCACAACTAGAGAAGAATGAAGTGATTCACAATGGTAAATAAATCCAAGAGTCTCTCACAGAGGCTTGGTGAGCTTGGGAAGTGCTGTGCTTAAATTGGTAATGCTTTAAATGACTTAAGTTTTTACTTTCACTTAAAAAACAAAAACATATATTAGAATTGCTATGCTGTCATACTTGCAACATTTATACAATTTAAAATGATTATTAAAGTGAAATCTTTTCAAATTTGCCCACCTACAATCAGGCACAGGTTGTGAGCATCAATTTCTAAACTTCTTAAGATAAATTAAAAACAATAATTTACCATCTTTCTCTGCCCAGACCTTTGATGATAGTAACACAGAAGCTCACCACGTTGGCTTTCCAGCTCCATGATGGTAAGTCAGACAGGTGGATGCACACATACATATGGAAGCTCAGCACATTGGCAAGCCTTTCACAGCATGCTGTCTGAGTAACTTAACGGGGATGACAGGTTTTTACACAGATTTTCACACCTGTTGTAAAACATTTAGCCTAGGCTTTTATTAAAACACGTCCTTCTGATTCTCTTCTAATATAATGTCGAAGTCATAATTGTGTAAATGTGCAGTCATTGATGTTGTTAGTAACATTTGTGCTTTTTCCATTGTGAGTTGTTAGTGTTTCAGTGAAAAAGTCTCTTAGAGTCAGAATTAAACATCTGTTAAAGAAGGACAAGAGAAGGGGAGGGGGGGAATTAAAGATATCAACAACTCCATATTTCTTTCAGGTATGTGTAAGAAGACTGAACAGTTGACACAGGAGCAGAAGCTCATGGCTATAAAGTAAGTTTACACAGCAAAGCAAGTTAGTAACTTACAGTGGTAACTGTGTGTGTGGTCTTTTTAAACAGAGTCTGATTTGAACAGACTAGAGTTCTTTGGGATTTTCCTATGTCTCTGATTTTAGCCTTCAAGTCTGCATAGATAAACTTACATATACCAGCCACTTTATTAGGTACACTTGCTAGTATTGGGTTGGTCCCCCTTTTGCATTTCGAACTCTTTTATTTTTCATGGCACTGATTCACCAAGGTGCTGGAAACATTCTTCAAATTTTAGTCTATATCAGGGGTGGGCAACTCCAGGCCTCGAGTGCCGGTGTCCTGCAGGTTTTAGATATCACCCTGGGTCAACATACCTGAATCAAATGATTAGTTCGTTACCAGGCCTCTGGAGAACTTCAAGACATGCTAAGGAGGTAATTTGGCCATATAAATCAGCTGTGATTGGATCAGGGACACACCTGAAACATGCAGGACACTGGCACTCGAGGCCTGGAGTTGCCTACCCCTGGTCTTTGTCAACATGACTGCATCACAGAGCTGCTGCAGATTTGTCAGCTACACCTTCATTATGCAGAATGATTTCACATTCCTGTACCATCACAGCTCAAAGGTGCTCTATTCAACTGTGACTGTGGAGATCTTTTGAATCCACTACAGTTTGCGATGATATGAGCTGTGAGATATGATGATGGAAACAATCATTAGACGATGAGTACATTGTGGTCATAAAGAGATGGACATTGTCAGCAACAATACTCAAGTAGGCTGTGCCATTGGACAATGCGCATATGGTGCTAATTGGCCCAAAGTGTGGCACAAAAATAGCCATAATATAAGACTTATCAGACCAGGTAACCTTTTCTAGTCTTGTGCTGTCCAGTTTTGGTGAGCTCGTGTGAGTTGTAGCCTCAGTGTGGTACCTGGTGCTGCAGCCCATCTGCTTCAAGGGTTGATAAGTGTTCTATTCACAGATGCTCGTCTGTAGCTCTTAGTTGTAACAAGTGGTTATTTGAGCTACTATTGCCTTCTTATCAGCTTGAACCAATCTGGCGATTTTCCTCTGAGCTCTGGCATCAGTGATTCTTTTTTGCCTAGAGAACCACTGCTTATTGGAGATTTTCTCTTTTTCTGACCATCTCCAGAGATAATTGTGTGAGAAAATCCCAGTGAAATCAGCTTTGTCTGGCAATAAGAACTATACCACATTCAAATCCACTTAATTCAACGGATTTTACTCCCAAGGCGAGTTGGGAGTTCGCCTTGTAATCGGAAGGTTGCCGGTTTGAGCCCCAGCTCGGACAATCTCGGTTGTTGTGTCCTTGGGCAAGACACTTCACCTACCGCCTACTGGTGTTGGCCAGAAGGGCCGATGGCGCCATATGGCAGCCTCTCTTCTGTCAGTCTGCCCAAGGGCAGCTGTGGCTACAACTGTAGCTTGCCTCCACCAGTGTGTGAATGTGTGTGTGAATGGGTGGATGAACTGGGTGGATGACTGGGTGTGTAAAGCTCTTTGGGGTCCCTAGGTGGAACCAGTAAAAGCGCTATACAAATACAGGTCATTTACCATTTTACTCTATACTGTACTGCTCGGTTTGAACTTCAGCATCGACCGTGTCTACATGCCTAAATGCATTAAGTGGCTGCCATGTCATTGACTGACTACACATTTGGATTAAGGAGCAGTTTAGCAGGTGTACCTAATAACGTAACTGGTGAGTGTAATCCTATAATGTAAAGTTTACATGTGCAGCAAAGATGTGCAGATACTTTAACAGTGCATCTGAACTTGGACCTTATTTAAAGAATAAATAACTGTTTCTTTTCCTTTAGCCACGAAGGACAATGACAAGGACATGAAATCATGGTGAATAGTTTATTTATGGAAAAAAGCATGCTGGGAACTTAGAAAAGAGACATCATTTTGCATGGAAAAACATTTTTGTGCATGTGAATTCATGAAATCACATTATCAGTGGACTGTACCATGCATGCCGTTTTAAAATGAATTAAAATGTATTTTAAAAGCAGCCATAAAATATAGCCGCCTACCTGTGCAATAACCCAGTAGCTGTAAATCTGGTAATTGATTGTCATAATCCTTAAATATTCGATTAACTGGACTAATTTTGTTCTTATTTATCAGGGACCAGACATTGTCCTTATTCCAGTTTCACATACAAGTTCTCCTGTACTGTAAATATTACACATAGTTTGTAACATGGATGGAAGTGCATTTGGTCATGAATTAGGTCAGGTTTTAATACCCATCCTGGTTCGTTTTATTGCTCGGCAGCTGGTATATGTACAGGGTCAGAGAAACCGAGTTAAAGACGAGCGATGATGCTGACTGATTATGACCTGTTGGATGTTTAATTTAAAACTAGATGGCATGTATTTCTCAGATTACGACTCACCTTGGAAGAAAATCTAAAGTAGCACCGTCACCTTTCACTCAAAGTGATCTCAGTTAGTGTTTTGAAAAGGTTTGTTTCTTTTCAGTGATTTCTGCCTCGTCTCTTTGTAGTGTGAGGCCTTCCCTCATTGAGTACCTGAGTTACAATCTGAACTTTCTGAGTGTCTTGGTGGGGCCATGCAGTAACTACAAAGAGTACGTAGACTTCATAGAGGGCAGACACATCAGCACGAGGCTCAAGCAGCAGCATGCCTCAAGTAATCGGCAGAATGGCTACAATAAGACCCAGGACCCATCACCTCTGGTAAGTTCATGAATACTGGTTACTACTCTTGTAGTCTTTAACTATATTCATTTTTATATTGATAGGTTATTGTTTTATCAGGAGGGGGATTAAATGCTTATCCAGCAATATGTTTCTTCTTCCATTGTTTGGAATCTCTGTAACTTTACTACAGTGGCTTTACTTCTTGTTCTTGTTTTATTGAAAGAGCGTTTGAACTGTCCTTTACTTTACATCATTCACAGTTCAAATTATTTTACTGGGATGTGGTGCATGCCTACACTTGATTCAGTTTCTGAAGTAGGTCATTTTGACTCTCTTCCCCATCTTCTTAGCTAGTTTTCTTCTGATTGGCTGTTCCTTGGAAATAAGTTTACACAAGCTCACAGCAAGAGTTGCGTGTCTGAATTGACATGAGGATCTGGCCTTCTTGATAACCTACAGAAACAAGAGTAGATAAAACTTAGAACAGGTGTTTAGAGGAGTCTAAATTGAATAAAGATGTGCAAAATTTCACCTACGCACAATGAATATTTTTGGAATTACAGGCCCTTAAAGTTCACGTTAGCAGACCAGGACTTTTAAGGACTAAAGAGCAAAACGACCTTGCCATGATGTAACTTCTTTTGACCTGTTATCTATCCAACATTGTGAAAACACCCTTGAAGTTCTCTATTGAATTCTCAGAAAACAAATAAAACGTCTAAGCTATAAATGTTTCTTTCTGTTACTCTGTTATAGTAATTGAAATCTGTGCAAAGTTGCTATCAAAATTATGATGCATCCCGTGATGCTGGCGCTGAAAGTTGATTATAGAAAATTTGATTTTTCTTTACATTGTAAAACTTGCAGAGGGTGCAAAATTACATTGGTTACAATTTGTTTCATGTGATAGCTGTTGTACTTAAGGAGTTATGCTGGAAAAAACAATAATGTAAACTAAAAAGCACCAAATTTCAACCTAACCTCTTTAACATAAATTGCATGGGGGCCTATAACTCAGAAAATACCTTCAGTAGGGAGGTTAAAGTTTTGCGTGGCTTCATTTTCATAAAAAAAGAATAGAAAAGTCTTGGCTGATGTGGACTAGATAAAAAATCTGCTACAAACATATAGTCGCAGAAAGGCCAGATATTACTGAGGTACCCAGGAGGACTTTTTTTCAGCTTCAAAGAAAATGTGTAACTTCTGTGGTTACAGAGTGGACCACAGAGGTTGGATCTAGTGTCTAGTGGATACATTTTAAATGTATCCACTAGAGCAGAGCTACAAACTGATAGTTTGTTTCTGGTTTCTCTTGGGTTAAGTTAAGCCATAGATGCTGATTTCTGCTAGTTTGAGAGTTGCTTAAGATTTAATGGTAATCATAATATTATCCATTTGTAATGGGTGCTTCTATCAGTACTCAGAAGTAATTTGCTTTCTCTGCAGAACGCTGTTTGTCATAAGCTGCTAGTCTGCGCCGGCTGTATGCTGTTCTTCCTTACTGTCACTCGGGCCTTGCCCATAAAGTACAACGTTGACCCCGACTTTGTGAGCCAAGCCTCCTTCCTCACCAGGCTCACTTATGCTTTCTTCTCCATACAAGCTGCAAGGCCCAAATTCTACTTCGCCTGGACATTAGGTGGGTATTTAGTGCGTCTGTGTGTTTTACTTGGCCAGTTTTTTGTTTTGTTTTATTGCTTCTGGGGACAAATGCCACGGACGTCATGTGATGATCTTCCTCTTCCTCTGTCAGCTGATGCAGTCAACAATGCTGCAGGATATGGTTTCCTTGGGATGGATGAACATGGAAAGCCATCCTGGGACCTTATCAGCAACCTCAACATCATCGGGATTGAGGTGCCGTGTTTCAGATGCTTAAAATCGAGAGCATGATCTTTCAGCACTGTGTCCAATTGTGAGTTAATTAGACACTGGAGCACACTCTTATTGTAGCTACTGATCTTTTTTCTTTTAGACAGCAACCAGCTTCAAGACCTTCATAGACAACTGGAATATTCGAACAGGAATTTGGCTTAAAACGTAAGTGTTGCGAGTGTGAAATCAAATTGTGTGCACAGTCGGAAAGTGGAAAAAAAAAAAAGTGAAATTCCCAACCCGTTCCTTTTTCAGGGTGTGCTATGACCGAGCACCAAAGCACCGTTTGGCGTTGACCTTTATCCTGTCTGCTTTGTGGCATGGTGTTTATCCAGGGTACTATTTTACCTTCCTCACCGCCATCCCCATCACCATAGCAGCAAGAGCTGTAAGTTGTCTACATTCTCTGCAAAGTAATGCTCTAAAATACAAATGGAAGGTAATCGGACGGACACAAACTGACCATGAATAGATGGGACAGCTCTTGTTACATTTACAACGGTGCAATTCCAGTAGCTTTGTGAAGATTAAGGATATTTAATTTTCCTCAGTACAACTACAAACAAAAACATATCTTATCAGTATGAAAGTGGCTCTAAAAATGTTTTTGGTGCCTGTTCAAACAAAACCTCTCTGGGAACAGCTTCAACTGACTTTTTATTGCACTTGGCACTTTCTGCTTCTCGCATGTTAATTAAATAGTTCGACAAAAGTTTTCCTTGAATACACTAATCCTGTCATCTATTAAACGATAATTGTTGTCCGTCTGCCTCTCCCCACCAGATACGCAGGTCAATTCGTCATTACTTCCTGGGCTCCAGAGTCATGAAGCTGGGTTATGACATCTTGACTTGGGCAGCCACACAGCTGGCCATCTGTTACACTGTCATGCCTTTTCTCCTTCTTGCAGTTAACTACACTATAGTTTATTACAGGTACGTCATACCCCGCTTTAATCAAACTATCCTTTTGCTTCAACTCTGTGTGGTTCTGCGCTCTATTAATCTTTCTATGTACTCATACATGTGAAGCTGAGCAGGAACCCCTGTACATACATCCATAAACTTCCAAAGAGGCGTAATCCCAGGCATGCCGAGTGGATTGTCAACAGTTCTTATATCATGCGTCAATAAACCGTTCTTGGCCACATTTCCTCTCTTTGACAGTTGAGCGAGAGACAGGAAGTAAGGGCAAGTGCCCGAGACTGCTCTTTGCAGTGCTGTAGATTCTCCTTTAGCTCTAACATAATAAATCCCCTTTATTTCCTTATTTTCTGCAGTAAGTCTGTGTGCACTGTAGACCATATAGGAGCATGCAGCGGTGTGTTTATGTAGTATTTAAAAATCCTTTACTATTTAAAAACATAAAACAATTCGGTGAGGTTTCATGTTCGTGTGTATTTTGATGGTCTTAGAACCCATTTTTAATCACTGGCCATTTTATTAGGTATACCATGCTAATAGTGGTATAAGCATGGTTTGCTGCTCATCCGTGATGTGAATTTCCTAAACTACCACATCCCAAAGGTGCTTTTAGATTGAGAGCTGTTGATTGTGGAGGATATTTGAGTACAGTGAGCTCATTGTCATGTTCAAGAAACCAGTTTTGAGGTTAATTTTTTCTGCATTTTGGCATGTTGTGTTATTGTGCTGGTAGCACCATTAAAAACTAGTTACATTGTGGTTAGAAAGGGATGAACATGGTCAGCAACAATAGTCAGGTAGGTCAGTTTGTGCTTAATGGGCTCAAAGTGTACCAAGGTGTGGTCCACCACACCATTGCACCCCACCAACGGCAGCTTGAACCATTAATACCATGCAGGGCGTGCCTTGGAGAGTCATGCTTTTATGGTGTTTACACCAAACTCTGACCCTAACGTCTGAATCTGGCAGGAGAAATTGTAACTCATCAGCATCTTATCCAAGCAACGTTTTTCCAGTTTTGGAGAGCTACTGCGAGTTTCCTGTTCTTAGCTGACAGCATGGTATGGTTTTCTGCTACTATTGTGCATTAAGAGATGGTCTTCTGCATACCTTGGTTGTAATTATTTGGGTGTAATAATGTGAATCACCGTTACTTTCCTATCAGCTCTAAAGTAGTCTGGCCATTTTGACCTCTGGCATCAACAAGGCATTTTTACCCAGAGAACTGCTTCTTACCGGATATATTTTTATTTTATTTATTTATTTTTAACCATTTGGACCACCAGACTGTTGTGTGGGAAACTGTCATTAGCTCAGCAGTTTCTGAAATGCTCAGGATACTCTAACCATCTGGCACCAACAACCATGTCACATCTAAAGTCACTCACTTCACCTTTCTTTCTTTCTCATTCTGTTGCTTAATTTGAACTTCAGCAGGTCATCTTAACCATACTCATGTGCCAAAATGCATTATGTTGTTGCCATGTGACTAGTTTTGAAACATATGATGACTGCTTGCCCCATTGTAAACACAATGCGCATGGTTTCTTGTCATAAGTTAGTAGTTAAGTTTGAGGAAGTTTCTCTGGATTCATACAACAAAGTGTGATATTGTTGCTCGTTTCTAATCTGAATTATTAATGAATCTAGTATAAATCTAGCTGGATCATTTTTTTCCTACATAATAAAAGTTCCCTTCTGTTTTTCCCACCTAGGTCCATGTATTTCCACGTGCACATAATCAGCATTCTGGCTGCAGTCGCCCTGCATCGCAAACACAAACCCAGGGAACCCACCACCAAAACCTCCTCTGTCTCCTCCGCTGCTCCGTGCTCAGCCCAGTGCCAGCATGTTCACTCCAACAACAATGACAAAGACTGAAAATCTCACTTTGCGTTCTTTTACTAGGCTTTTAGGACTCGGCCTCCTTTCAAAGACAAATGACTATCCCTAGGGCATTCAGCCAGCTTGAAATGGGAAAACATTGTGCTATTTATTTTTTGACTATACAGAGTAAAGAAAATTTGTACTTATGGTACTGGATGTGTACGGGGAGAGCCCTCTCCCATGATTGAAGCTCATCAGGCAGACACTGAAGGAAAAACCTCAGCTGAGGAAATGGTTCTGGTACAACCACCACCACCACCAGAATGCTGGCCCCCAACCCCCTTTCCCCTTTTACCTACTCCCGCTCCCTGCAGCTTTTCCTCCCTCCTTGGCCATCTCACCAGCACCAGCCTGCCTCCTCCAACAACAATACAACAGTGTGAAGAGAGTATTGAGACTCACTTTCGTTCCTGTCCTCAATCTGTGCTGTCCCACTGACTGGTGGGATCTCAGCCAGCACAGCGGGTCAGCAGCTCATAAACGGGCCACAAATACCAGAACACATGCACACGCAAACTCATGCATAAATAGACACTAGGAAACAAAAACGCACATATAGTCGCTCTTAGACATGCTTGTACTCGGTCGCATTCGGGCGGCACACAAAGGCTGCCCTTGTGAGGCTGCAGAGGAGCATGCCAAGAGGAGGCTGCACCCGCTGCACTCGCTCTGCCCAGAGGATTTTGTAGATCTGTGTGGGTGATGGTTTGCCCCACTGTTATATCCCAACAGCCACTGTCAGTGACCCCCCGAGTGTGTGGACCTAATCATGAAACACTATGGACTGTCACAATACTTCCACTGTTTACTGGCTTGGATTAAAACCACATGAAAAACTAATCAGACCATGGAGCTCTTAAGCTTTTTAGTGGAAGCCTTAATATTACTGTTAACCATTACTAATGTTTTTTAATGAGTTTGGCAGCTCCTTCAGGTGAGGAGACTAGTATTTTATAGTTTCTATATTTCTTGGCTTCCCTCCCTGTGAACAAAAAGGAAAGGGTAAGAAATAAAATGAAATCTTTTGCCCCTGTTGGTTGAAAGCCCAAGTACACTTCCCATAGTTAAATGAGTAAAGTTGATCTATTCCTCTACTGAAAATCCCCTTTTCTCTAACAGTGACAAAAGTGAAGTTAATGTGCACAGTGCTCAGTCCCTGTTGGCAAAATGTCAAGGAAACTGAGAAAAGGCTGTGGTGACACTCAAAGTATGGAAATTCTGATCTGAAAAAGTGATGTTTCTGTGATTCTTTGTAGCAGCGGAGGTTTGATTTAACAGAGACATCTGGTGGTTGCGTGAACTGAGCTGAGCCAAGTCATGAAGAAAAGTCATCTGACTGACATAAACAGCCATTTTTCCATGTGACATAATGGCGTTGCATCAGAATTCATTTTCTTCCCTGCACAAGCGTTTCCCTTTGCACAGACGATGCTGAAAAACTAGAAGTTAATGTGCAGATTACAGACTGTAAACACGAGACACCTTTGCCTTTTTAATTTATTTTGCAGTACTTTTTTTAAATTTTAGGACTGATTATAGATTTTGGAGCATTAGTAGTTTTAAAGGTGGCACAGTGGGATTGTTCTTTAATGGTGCTATCTGCAAGCTATGTGATAGCATTTCAATACATTTGTTATAACACGAGTTGCAGTGCGAGATGTTGTTTTGTAAAGAAAATGCGCATCACATTTGAAAATGTCTTACAATGCATTATACTAGTTGCCTAGTGCATCACGTTTAATCACGTTGGAAGAACAATCTTAATGGTTTTTTATTATCCGCTTTGGAATTTAATCTAAACTTGATAACGACAGAAAATGTTTGCCTGTTTGGCTCAGTTTTTACATACGGACTAAACCCTTAAATTTATTAAGGCTCTGCTTTGAGGCTTGACTTTTTGACATATCAGGTGATGTTACAGCTGCTTCACAAAACTTGGGATGAGGAGAAAGCATGAATTTAACACTTAAAAAATAGACATACCAGGGTATTTTAAAGATTTTAAAGGAAGTTAAAAATGCTATTAAATTTTTTTGAATATGGTAATCTTTGAACGTACATGAGTACTTGTCATGATGTTAAATCTTAGGGATGATGGCTTTTGGTCAAAAGTTCTGAGCATTTAGGTCTAAAAAGTGTGAGTGTATTACACTTGGTACCCACAGGCCTCATTAACCCGGCAACAGATTTGCGGCTCCACGGGTTTCTGTGTCGGCGATGTGATTTTAGAGCAGGATGACGAGCAGAGGGGCAGATTTACAGTATGAATATGTTGACGAGCAGCTATTTAAATGATTTAATACCGATACTGAAGATATTTTTGTATTTGCTTTGATGATGTTTGCTGTCTAATTGTACTGACTGTGAGAATGTGAGATTTTCTAATTACACCAGTGCTCCATTTTAGTGTTTTGTGTGGAGGAATGTCTGAGTAACAAATAAAGCTCGAATGAAACTCTGTTGCAGGTTTATTATAAACTATAATGAAGACGCTTTTTGTTTTTGTGCTCTGAAGATGTGAATGTAAAACCTCTTTTAGGAACAAACGAAGTCTAATTTCTGATGTCAGAAAACATTTGCTGTGTTCGTTCTTGCAGTTTGCTCTCCTTCTCCATGCGACACCTCTCCCCTCAGCAATTTAACCTCGGATGATATTCTCAAAGGGGCTCCGTCTTCGTCCCTCGTGTCACGTCTTTTCCCATGTGACACAGACGTGTGCGTGTGCAGTGATTCTGCCTGAATTCAGTCACGTAATGACAATTGGGAGGCAAGATGAGAGGAAAACAAACCTGTATAAAATGAAGTGAACAATCACTACACTGCCTGACTGTTTTCATTTTAGAGAGACTCAAATACCTCAGCTGTTATTAAAACAACAGCTGATCAGAAAAGTATGGATGCTTGCATAGCTAGTTTTTGCAAATATAACCAATCATCTGGAGGGATTAGAAAAGGTGAAAGTATGCACCTTTTTTTAGTCAGCTGTAGTGTTTGCATATTTCTTAAAAATCCTCAACCTGTCACCTAAAAATGTGTAAACAAGTTGGATAAGTTTTCCACACAAGCTACAAAAATGCACAGGATGAAAGGAAAAAATGACTAATCTATGAAGTTTGATCAAATTACAGAATTAAAGAAGATTATCATACATTTCATCATCAAAACAAAACAAAATTTAACTGTCCTTAATGAACAATATAAAACAAGAAAAAGCCTCCACTTATTGTTCAGGCTCAGTCCTCGTCTTTTATTTGTTCATGCATCCTGTGCTAGTCCTAAATCTTTGCTACTATTTGATCCAAACACTTGCACAGGAGTAGGAAGAGATATTAAAAAAGGAGAAGAGGCTGGAAGTTCCTGGATCAGATAAAGAAAAGCACAGCTTCACTTTCCCAAGCTGACAGAATGTTAATGATCCAAAGGCACAGTTTTGAAATAACTTTCAAAATGCTTGTAATTCCTAAACGGTGAAGGAAATACTTTTGCTAAACCCTGAGAATTAAACCTGGAAGTCTGCACTTCAATTCCATCTTGATACTTTGATTTAACATCCACTGCGTTGGTGTAAAGAGGCAAAATTAATCATCATTTGCAGATAGCCTGATGGCTGAAGAGCTGCAGGCTTGTGAACCTCACAGATACATTTAAAAACAGCGTCCTCATGCAGAACATTCTGGCAAAGTCCACACTAGGGAAGATGTTTGCAGCCAGGTCGCAACTTTAATCAAAGCAGATCAATTCTGAAACAACACAGCAACACACTCCTATAATCTACACCAGTTTTGTCCGTCTGCATTATATTTAAGGATTATTTTAATGGTTCTATTCTTTATACAGTTGCACAGAGCACATATTCAGTGTTTGCTTACAAACAACAGAAATCTTTATCTTCACAGAGAGCAAAACATGAATTTTTTAGGACCTTGGACTCCATCATGACACAGGAGCAACTGGGCAAACTGATTATTCTCGGCTAAAATGAAGTTTCCTAGAAAGATGAAGCTGATCTCAGCTCCTGCTTGTACCAATGCCATGAATTTAAACAACTTACCAACTCACAGCATTCGAGGAACACCAGAACGTCAAACAAAAAAGATCCTCAATGCATGCATTTGACTGCAGCATGCTGGATTCAAACATTTCTTTTTTCCCCACCTTATTTTCAAAAAACAACAACAACAAAAAGAGATCGCAGCTCAAAGTTTCTGTGAACTGGAGATCTTGTTGGCTCTCAACAGCACAATAACTTCAGTCGTGTATTTTAAATGGTATCCAGGAAAAGGCAGTAACCGTCATATTACCATACTTTAACAGAGATTATATGTTTTTACTGCGGCTGGCACACTGAAGAGAGCCTTAAAGCCTGGGACAGGCCATTTAACGGCGCGGTTCAAAGAGGCAAATTGCTGTTATTACTGCAAACCTTTCCCATCCTTCATAAAATCCTTTTTGCAGTAATAACAGCAAATCCAATTTTAAGCAACTGAAGTTTATCGCTAGCTATCTTAAATTGAAGCACATGATTCTTTATGGCCACAAAATAGTTTTTATTTATTTTAAATAACTTGTGCATCTTATTCCAGCCGGAGTACTTTATCCTCCACCAGTGAGTCACATCCTGCTGTGATGCACAACCTTACAACATACTGTTTTTTTAAATTAAGGTTTCTTTTTATTAACAGTGCATGCAAGGTGGATATCAAGCAATCAAGATAAAAAACTCAAAAATCCTAGCTACATATATGTACGCGTTCATTTTCTTCATTATTATCATTCTTCAGGATCACTCTTACCCACGCAGTAAATATTGAAAACAGTCATATACAGGGTATACAGGGTCTCCTTAGTCTTTTTAGAACAAGCGTAGTGAGTTCAGACTGTAACATAAAGCGGTCAGCCGCTGGGTCCTTCATGGCATAGAAAGCTGCTAAAATATTTTCACGGCCCTTAGAGAAGAAACACAATACAAATGTACATGAATACCAGTCTATTATAACAAAATAAATACATTTGCTGTGACGCAGAGCTGCCTCTTGTATATTTCTAGACACTTCTTCAGTGCAGCTCCTGAAGGAGAATCATTCAGAAAAATAATTACAGGGTGATGAGCGATGTGAGGAAAGTTGGAAATTATAACCGGGGGAGACTAGCAGCTAAGGTTTGTGGGAGCTGTGGTGAATTATAGCCTGTGTAGGGGGAAGGGGGGGTGGGGTCGTAGCAGGTCCACCAAGTTGAAAGAAAACAACTAGATCTCCGTCTATCGGCCAGCGGAGGGCAGTAACACACAATAGAAGTGAGGGACAGGAAGAAATACAGCCCGTCTGCACACACCGTAACAGTTAATCTCACAAAATGAAAACACTACAGCAGTCACGTTATGCAAAATAACATTCATCTCCCCCCAAACCTCCACCTCGACGTGTGGCTGTTTTCAGAAGAGGTTGAATATCATCTCACCTCTGAGGGGGATATATTGTATTTCGTCCAGTAGGTGCAAATACGGACATATGAACCGGAGGATCAGTGCAAATGAGGAAAGAGGATCCAGCTGTTCCACGGTTTGTACTTCGTCGTCTCTTCCTCCCTCTGCCTCTTCTTTAAAATATTTTGTAGGACTTTTAAATACATTTAACTTCTTCAGTGATTTGTGTGAACCCTTTGGCAGAGCTTAGGTGCGCATATGCAGTGCATCACTGAGGAGAAGAAGAAGCTTTCAGGTGTTACAGATTTAACTACCTGTAGCGGACTAGTTGTCAAGGTCTGTGGATGAGGCAGGACGTGCACAAATCCAGAAGCTTACATGCTTTAGGAACTGAAGACACTGTGTTCTTGGTTTATAACCACCAAAAACTGACAAGGAAACACGGAAAGGGTGTTTAAACTGACTTCGTTCCGTCTTCCCTGTAAGGTTTTCAAGATTTCTGACAGAAAACAAGAACTTTATAACACGACTGAGCTCTAACTGGGTTTTCTCCTATAATATTTCAGGGGTTGCATGAAGCTGTCAGTTAACCTATATGCGATCTAGCCATCTATAGTCAGAGGTTAGAGGAGGTGTCTTAGACAAATGACCGTGTCGGTCAGTCGAGACGAAGTGAGGTTACGGGATCAGGTAGCAGCAGTCGTTTCTTCGAGAGATGACGAGCCTCCTGTGCTTAAGTTCAGAGTTTGTGATCGAATATTATCTAAAATCCTCTTCAGAATACCTCCGATAGTTCGACTGAGCCGTGCGATTGGACCGTATGGAGTTCACTGATATTTCCATACGCTCCAGCGCACAAGGCGAGAGCAGTCGGCGTCAGATTAAGTCAAGCATTCAAACGGATTCTGAATAGTATTTGTCTCTAGCCTCGCCTCAGTTTTTGCTGCTCTCTGTTGGAGCAGGTGATGACTGCGTTTGCTCCTTCACCTCCGCCTGGCCTTCTTTCTTCTCATCCTCGTCCTTGAAGAAGAGGAGGGGAAACATACCGAGGATGCAGCCGATGCCCACGCCGATGGCTTTACCCTGCGGGTGGGAAGAAGACAACAAAGATTTTAGCAAAGATGGAGGGATTTCTGCACATTGTTACCGTGGGATTATTCTTCATTTATTTCAGGATTACATATTGTTCTCTAGGTGTGATCTTCGCAGGTTGGCAAATCCTTGAGACCCTCAAATTTCTTTTTCTTTTATTTGCAGAAAGCCCGCCTTATTGCTGTCTGATGAACACCCTGAGCTTTCTTAGCCTCTGTGCATCCCTATACTCCTTTATTTACTGAAAAAAGATGATTTCTGTCTGAAAAACAGACCCAGAGGCCTTAATTTATACGAACTGACATATCCACAACCCACATCTCCAATCTGGTCTCCTTAACTGGAGCAGCTGAATCCACGAACCCTGTGGAGAAGTCATTTACACAGAGGTGGACATGTTTCTCCGGCCTGCAGCGCGAGTTAAAATTCACTAGGTTCAATAGAGGCACAAATGGAAATCCAACTGTCTTTTTATAACTGTGACTTGGAGCATTAAGAGTTGTTTATGTAACTGTAAATTGGTCTTTATTGTCACTTTTTATTGAGCTCGGTGCTTTTCATGTCACACCTTCCCTCTTTACTGTAACCCTAACGGTTGGAAGCAAACACTTAAAATCTCCAAAGGCCGATATGTTATTTTAGGCTTGTATCTATTAAAAACTATTTCTTCACAAGCCACAGCAGCCTTTAGCAAGCAGCCAGGTGCCAGACTAATCACTGTAGCTTATTATATTTCATGCTTCAGCACTTATAGCATATTAAAGATCACCAGGTCCCATTTCCTTTTATGACATTTGAAAGCTGGGCCCCGTCACACAGACTTGTGTTACTCACATTTGAGTTGTCAGCGTGCAAAAGCCTGTCCTGGTTTGATGTGCATTTTGCACAGTAAACAGAAACGCAACAGAAACACTTTTTTTTGCAGTAGTTTCACTCGCACATCAGGAGCCGCTCAGATTGGGGGAGCGAACAGGAGCGAACCAGAGCAAATTCTGTAACCGTTTCTATACCCACCGTGTGAGAGCTGACTCTTGTCTGCCACATATCAGCCTGTTTTGGGCTCAGGTCAGGAATCTGCATCCCCAACCGAGACGCCAACGCTTCTACATAACCTGCCAGCCTGAGGAGAGGGAGAGACCGATGGAGAGAAAAAGAATTAAACAGGAGGGGACTTAACACAGTTCAGCAAACTGCAGCGACAGCATTATTCTATTGATAGCACACTCTATATACAGCAGGGGTGGGCAATTCCAGGCCTCGAGGACCGGTGTCCTGCAGGTTTTAGATCTCACCTTGGGTCAACACACCTGAATCACATGATTAGTTCGTTACCAGACCTCTGGAGAACTTCAGGACATGGTGAGGAGCTAATTTAGCCATTTAAATCAGCTGTGTTGGTTCAAGGACACATCTAAAACCTGCAGGGACACCGGCCCTCGAGGCCTGGAGTTGCCCACCCCTGATATACAGTGTACTGTGCAAACGTCCTGAGCAACCCCTCTTTTATTTAATATTTTGCTATGGAAATGGGAAATAGGTGCAGTGAATTCTTGAAAAGCACAGACATAAATGGAAACACGAAATATGGGCAAAAACGTTTTGTGATTTTTCTCATTGAAAGCAAAAATACAAAGAAATGAGGAGTGGCTCAAGATATTTGCACAGTGCTGTATATACAAACACACACACAAACATCATCCATCAAAACCTTCTAATCAAATGAAGTCTGAATACCAAAGTCTTGTAATTTTGTTGAAATGTTATTGTGACAAAAAGAAAATCAAAGAAACATTATGTGAAATAAAAAGTCTCACTCTGTAAAATGTGGCAGCACAAACCAATATTGCATCAAAGCCGGTTTTGTAAAAAGATTCCGGCTATTTCTGTAACAGATTGAATTCACCGCTGCCTATTTGTGCTTGCATTGTTTCTGTTTATATAATAATCCCCCCGTTGATAATTTTCTCCATTACATATCATAATTCAATAAACCCATGATAACATGATACTTCCCTACCAAGGCAAACAACAACCAGAGTCGGTGTGAATAACGACAAAATAAATCAACAGATTAATGCTCCGTCGCTGATGTTCATAAACCCAGCAGGATGCCAAATCTCAGCTCTAACAACAGATGGAGTAAAAGAGGAAGCTTCCAACAGTGTATAAATTAACTCAGTCCCAGGACTTTGCGTGGATTTACACAGATCACAGACCGATGACGGATTGCAGCAGATAAAGAGTGCTCCACGGAAATCACCACGATGTAGAAAAATGAGTAAGATTGTATCAAGAATTCTGTGCAACTAGAAACACGAACATTCTGCTGGATCTCTATTCTGATATGGACTGGGTAATGCGTTAGAAATGAAAGGATGCCATATCATCCTTTCATTCCTTTCATTTCATTTCATTTCTATCATTTGACAGAAATGAAAATGATTAACCTACAGGGGGCCTCAGCTGTGGCACTCCTGATTGTGCTCAGGCGCCTCCTGCTTCAGTTATGTGTCCACAACCTGACAGGTTTCTGCTCGTGTGTTTGGGAAAAAGTGTTCATTGTTTCCAAAGAGACACTTGGCTTAATAGTCCTGAAATAAAAGACTCTTGGAAACAGTGGGAATATTTCTACAGTTAGCCATCCTGGAAAGAGAGCAAGAAGGTCATCGCTACGCTCCAGTGAGCAGTTAGAGCCACTTTGGTGTAAAATGGACATGAAGCGACAGCCAGCCTGCCAAATGTCATTAAAAAGGAAAATTATCTGGCTGAAGCTAGAGAGGCTCTATTAGAGATTAGAGACTCCAATATGCAAACGAAGGGAACCGACATAAACACTGTCGTGTGACCCTACATGTGCCAAGGCACGTAAATATAGTGCAGGTGAGGCGGTTTTGAATGTGAGGGAAGAAATATGGGTTGACATTTGGACCCAGGTCGGCTTCACTCACTGGCACTAATGGATCCTCAGTCGGCTGCACATACAAATAAGCTGCAGCTGGAGCTGTTAGGGGGGCGATAAGCTGCACACAGCATATCTGAGAAAAAGGCAAGTCTGCCTGCGCATTTGTGTCCAGGGGGGTGTGCTTTCGAGCCCACTGCCTTTCAGGATGGGGCAGCAGAAGTAGTGGAAATAGGACTGATTCTTATCATAACAGATGATGAGCTATTAAGTCCTTATGAGGAGAATAAGCAGATTCATTAGACAATATTCTTTCTTACAGCATCTCAAGTGGATACACTGTAGCCATTAAGTCTCAAGTTTATGTTTTCTTTTTCTATTTCGCATTTAAAATGATGGTTAAATTAAAGTAATTGAGACCACAGCTTTGAAGCTCAGTAAGCTACAGTGAGGGTGGCATTTGGTTTTTCTCTCCGCTTCTTTGAAATTCAGTCTCACCGCCGAGCCCCAATCCTAATTTCTTTCACATTCATCCACGGCTTTAGATCAAATTCACTCCAAATTACCCGTGCTCCTGTAACAGCGGAGGGCAAAATAAATAAGCTCTGCATTTAAAAAAAAAAGAAAGCCAAAACAAAATACTGCAGCAATCACAATGCTGGCATGATGACATTTACTGAAAGGCCCGAGCTCATCCCCCCCAAAAAAACATAAAACAAGACAGACAGGCTGTTCACTGTGTGAGAAGCAGGCTGAAACACGAGCTCGGTGCATCGCAAGCCCCAGAAAACCCAGTTATACATTTTATCATTTGGAAAATTACATCTGGAGGAACTAAAAGCCATCATGTTGATAGAGTTACTCAGCTTGTGTTTGGAAGAAAAACACAGAATTTTGTGCATTGACGAAATGTCACCTTTGTTAATCTGTAAAGTTCAAAAGGCATCAGTCACACAGGCATTCACCCACTTTTTTTTAAAAAAAAAGAAAGGTAATGGAATATAATCCAGATTATTCCAGGATTCAGAAGGAGTAAGGTAGAAAATGCAGGCATGATACGGAGGGTGATGAGTCTCCACTTCTCTATTCCCTAAAGATCCCCAATGTGCATTTCCTTGTCTGCCCCAGAAAGCCACCGATGCATTGCATTTGTAAGAAATTCCTAAAACAGCTGAGGCTAAACTCGACAAAAGCATTAGTAATAACCAGCTGAATGGTCAGAATGACTCATGACCTCAATTATGGAGTTCAGCAAGATTCAGATGGTTTCCTAGGTTTGCCGAAATACTTAAAAGACTCAGACGGAGTGAAATATTACAAACGTGGCCTAACATGAACTCCTACATGATAAAATATGTATGCACTGGCACATATGTGGAAACGGTTGTGCATGTTGTTCAGCACAGTCACACACAGAAGAGTCTCTACAAGTGAGTCAGTATCTCTTAAATGAGCAGATTTCCTCTTAATTATGAAGACTAAAAAGCATCATTGCATGACTGGCCAAGGGACGTGCTGCAGTGACAGCTACGTCTGTGCACTTTGATTATGTAATAGTCAAAATTTAGTAACTGGGAGTTACTAAACTCAGAGGATCAGCAGGTTTGAGGCTCTTTTGATGCAATGTCCAGAGTGTTTATGACTCGTGTTACAGTATGTCCTTAACTTTTAATGAAGACCAACTCCTGCACATCAAATATCACGCTGAAAGTGTACGTGGATATCAACCAAACAACTTTATACCGGTAAAAGGTACAGTATATAATTTTCTGTGTGCATATAATATATATTTTACCCTGAGATAAGCATTCATTGCTGCAGTGGGTTTCTGCATAGCAACACGGTGACCAAATCAGGATCTTCTGTACATACAAGCACATTAACCAGCAGAATTCAGCTAAGAAAGAAAACTTTCTTAGCTTTCTTAGAACTCAGTAGTTCACTTCTTGATTAAATAAAACTTAAAGGCACTTCAACAAACGAAAGCTAAAGGAAGCTGCAGTTCACAGTAAGTTCGTTAGAGGCATTTTAATCAGTCTCTAGAGCCTTTCGTTTGGCTCATCTATGCAGGTGGAAAGTGAGTTCAGTTGCGGCTGAACATCATCACATCTATGCTGCTTGGGAATGGGAAGCCTGATCTTGTTCCAGGTGAACTAAATGTCTGAAAGTTTTTCTTTACGAATTTTGCCAACTTCTGTTAACCAAACAGTTTGAAATCCAGCAGTAATACTTGCAGTAATTAGTCATCTGGGATCTAATTTATAAGACGAGCGTTATGTGGACACTAAAGCGTTTCCTGTTAGAACAAAATCTGTATCGCAAACGTTGCTGTGAAAATCTCTTGTTGCAGCTCCACCGAGACTCTGAGGCAGACAAATGGCCTTCACACGCCTTGTCTCACCTTGATAAAGCGTCCACGGGGGCTCCACTTTCCTCTTTTGATTGAGCGGCAATCACACACTCGCTCACGGACGCGTGTGTGTGCCTGCTGAGAGTGTTTACATGGACCACAAGAACTAGACTAATATATCACATGGAAAACAGAAGGAAACAGCATATTCCACTTCTGTCATCCATGCATGGGTATGATTCACACGGAAAAGGAGGAGAATAAATGCACGGCATCATTGCATTCACCCTGGTGTTCCCTTATATTAAGTAATGGGACTGGTTGAGCTCATGAAGCAGCTCAGGAAGCTGGTTTTGATCTCTGTGGCCACAAGGAGGCGCTTAAACAGTCATGCATGAGCTGATGGAAGGATCGGAGAAACATGACCATCAAGCTTTCCTATATCATTACGCTGTTATTGAGGAAATCATATTACATTACTCTGTACAAATTCATCAGTCCTTACAGTCAGTGTTTTAATCCACTTTTACTTAATTTCATTCTTTTAATTTTGATTATGCAGGAAAGGGAAAAACATCTGACGGGGTTTTTGTTGCTGGGTTTCTGGGAAAGGAAACAGAATAAAAATGAAGAAATTGGAGGAAAATGAATGAAAGGATTTTTCAGGGATTTAAAAAACCAAACATTTAAATCATTTTAAAGTCGGTGTCCAAAACAAATTTTACATTTCATGTTTAATACGTCCATGTTTGCATGCTTTCAGCATCTTTATTGACTCTCCCGGTTGCTGTACGCTCCAACACTCCAACAACAGCAACGACAACAGTCAGAGCACAGACTTAAAGACGGCGAGGCGTGATTGCGGATGCCGCTGAGGTGTGTCCGGCTCCCCTGCAGCACCACCGCAGACCACGACTCGCCACAGGAGTATAATGCCATGTAGAATTTTACATAATTATTTATATTATGTGCACATTAAAAAAGAACTCCCTTTTCTACAGGACAAATTGTCCTTTTAAATACACAATAATTTCTACTTAATCTTTAAAGACCTAGTTCAGTGTCATTTTAATCAAACCACACCCCTGGGCCTACATCCAGTAACTGTCATGGTCCTGGGCCATGTTGGCCCAGCATTCTTAGTTTTCTTGTATTTTTGTATTTTGTTCCTTATGCCGTGGTTCCTAGGTTCTGTTAAAGATGTTCCTTATTTGATTACCCCCTGTGTGCCCCTCTGTGTATCTGTGAGCCCTCGTTTCCCCTCCTTGTGTTTCATTTAATGTTTTCCCCATGTCTGTGCTCTCTCTCTCTCCTCCTGTCTGAACCTCTGTGTACTTCCTGTTTTACTTTGACAGTCTCTCGTCAGTATGCGTCATGTTGTGTTCACTCCTGCCCTGTCTCGTTAACCCTCTGTGTATTTATGTGCACGTCTCCCTCAGTTCAGTGTCGCGTCGTCAATGTCTCCTCCCCGAACCTGTGTGGCTTTCTGTGTTCCTTCGGTCTTCTGTTAGTATTCCCAGTTTAGTTCTGTTTCGTGTTAAGGCCTGCAATAAAGCAGTGATTTTGAGTTCAGTTCCTGTCTCCGTGAGTTTTGCGTTTGGGTCCTCATCTGCCTCCACACAGCCAGTTCATGACAGTAACTGGTTAAAAGTGAGCAATTCATTGAATTAGCCCCACGAACAACATGATGGTAAACCTTTACCTTCTCAAAGTGATGTGAAAAGGACCTTTGTTTATAAATATTATTATTATTATCTGTGTATATTTGTGTGGAAAACGTGTTGCTGTACAATCAGATTAATGGCTCTTCCTTTCCTTGACTGATTCTAAATTTCAACTGAACTGTTTGAATTTACCAAACGTGTGTGTGTGTGTGTGTGTGTGTGTCAAGTCTTACCCCAGTCCTGCCAGATCTGATACCAGGTTGCCCAGCGCAGCAGCTGTAGATAACGGGAGAAGCAGAGGCATGGGTTACAGAGGCATTTTTCCGTAGGGCATGATGGATATCCCAAGTGCATTATGGGCTCATGAAAGAAGCAGAGACACAACACACTGAAGAAGAAGACCACACTGCTGCCGTTTTGCTTCTTACATGCTGTGGTGCAAGTAAAAGAGGACGAGGGAACGCTGAAATAACTTCACTGTCACCTGTTTATGCTTTGAATGTGCCGTATGGTACTGTAACAGCTGTGCCTAAAGACAGAAAATACTCCTGTTCTCTCAGCTGTCCCTGACCCTGAGTGCAGAGCATTGCTGCTGCAGCATTATAGAAACACTCCAGAGGAAACACACAACGCAACCGTGTCATCACTGCTGAGGCACAGTCATCATCTCCGGCTGGTCTCGAGCACTTTCATCTGATCTTTGAGCTACTGTTGCAATAAATATTATACACATTACTCAGAGACAAACACTCTACTAACAAAGCGAGCAGAGACACATGCATCCTGTGGCAAAGCGTCTTTAAGCTTCTGGTTTATAAAAGTTTAAAAGCAAGCAGCTTCTTTTTCTGTGACAAGATCAACGAGCGACTTAACTAGAGCCTCTGAATGAGAGACGAGAGCTGTTGCAACAGCTAGGAAAGTAAAGGAAAGTGTGCAACTCTTGGCCCAAGAGTCGGTGCCAAAACACACAGAGCATATTTGGACTAAATAAGGTACTTTCAGCAGAAATCTTTGCACTGTGCACCATTAAATCTGACTGTAAATCAGCAAATACCACAAAGGAAAAGGGGCTTGTTGCTTCAGCTGATTTAGGTCAGATGAAGATTTTGTGTGGTTATTTAAACATTTTTAGTCAATTTCTAAATATAACGTTACTCTGGCAGTGCATAAATTTAAACATTTTTCAGTGTGTTTCACCTCATGTTGGCACTTAAACAGAGAGAGCTGCCATTAGCATCACAAAGCTGAATTCTTGGCTATGCAGCAGAGGTAGACGCAGCTCACAATGTTCAGTCAGCTGAAGGAGGATACACGTGCAGGGGCATGTTTGGAAACTACCCAGCTTTGCATGGTTGCTTTGAGGCAATATGGCCACGTTAGCCAAATTAATCTACACTCTGAAGATGATTAAAACAGATGTAACACAATATCTTGCTGACGTTAAACACTGCACCTCTGTACAACCACTGAAGAGACAGCAGTGATGGAGCTTGAGCTTGAGACTTTATTATGTGGTCAACCTCCTCAGATGTAATTACAAGACAAGGTTGGCTGTGCCTTTAATTTGCTGCTTTCTCTCCCTCTTCGGGGCCTTGGCATTAGATCTGATGCACATCAACAGACTGATGAGGGGGCAGGCAAATGCATCACAATTCAAGTCATTCTCAAGCAGCTACAAACACAGAAATCACAGTGTAACTGATATTCTGACAAACTTTATCAAGTAGAAAAAGGGAAGTCAATTAAAGAGACAGAGTAACAAAAAAATAAAATAAAAATCTGATTCCCTGTTTGTAATCTCTGATTTCTGGCTGGACTCTAAATATAAGTATTACATGTGAACTCCTACTTAATGTAAATTTCTGGTATGTGGAAAGCAACAGGCTGTGAGAGGTTTGGGGATTTTCCCTCATTTATCAGAGTTAATCGCTGTATCATCACAAACAGACTGCATGTAATTACCAGCTTAATCCCATTCAATCACAACCTTGCAGTGTTTGAAGAGACAAGCCTGTAAATTCATTGCAAACGCCAAGCAGCACACTCTTTTCTTTAGTTTACTTTCATTCCTTAACCTTTCTGTTACTGTTATCACATGCTTCCTTCACACTGTATTTCTTGGGAACTTTCTAAAACTTTTTTGCCTAATAGTTGACAGTACTGTCAACCTGATGGAGTGAACAGATTCAAGTGCCTGGAAGCAGGCAAAAAAGGAGCTTTTTACACCTGAAGCAAAACTAGAGAGCCTGTCTGCATGTGAACTATTCACTGACGGCTGCTGTGGGATAAATGTGGCATGAAACAATGTGAAGTTACAAATGGAAGACAGCGGGAACATTTTACACTAGCTGTATTGCTCCTGTACAAGCGGTCATAATTTATAGGCGTGCACGAACAGCACTCTCTACAGTGACACAAACAGGAGTATACCTACACTCAGCAGTACGTGGCCTTACATGCTTCTGTTCTCACTCAAAGCTGAAAATTTGTTTGCGTGAGGCAGCTGGAGCTGTACAAAGGCTTCAAGTATGCAAACTGAAGCCTGGAAGCACCGATTCTGTCAAGAAAGAAATTTACACTTCTATTTCTTCCAGCTTGCTCCCCTTAAGGGTTGCCACAATGGATCTCCAGCTCACCCCATCCCTAGCATCCTGTTCTGTTGCACCAACCCTCTACATGCTGCATCTGTGAATATTCTCTGAGGTCTTCCTCTTTTTCCTCCCCCTGGGAGCGCCGTATTCACCATCCTTTGTCTAGTATTTCTCAACATTGCCTCTCTAACTTTGTCAGCAAACCTTCTTTTTTAAAATTTTCCCTAATTCTGCCCCCCAAAAAAGCCCAAAGCAAAGAAAAGCCTTAAAAACCCCTTAGTTTCACCTCATATTTATCACCATTGTTGCATGCTCAACCATTTGGTTTGTTTGCGCGCCACCAGTTTGACCAGTCTCATCAATCAAATGTTCTAAACTGTGCACTGGGAGGAAAATTCACTCTCACTAAACATGAGTAACAATTTTAAATAAAATCAAACTGAAATGTATTTATTGAAAAACCTCATCTTTAAGGAAAAATGTGCTTGGTACAAATTGAATGCATGCGAACCAAAATGACCTCTTTAATGCAATACATTACATTATACTTATTTAACAGAATTACACTGAAAATTTACCTGTAATTAAATTAGTTAGAGTTAGAATTTTGGCCAAATAAATCTTTTTTGAGTGTAATTGTTTGACCTCATATTCATTTTGAGCTGAAGTCTTTTCACATCATTAAGGCTGTTTAACTGAAGTAATTAAGAAAGTCAGGAGTAGATGATTCATGCAGCGTCCACGCTCATCAAGCGCGCAGAGACATTTTTGCCTCCTATAAGGTGATTTGTCGTCTTCACTAGAGACTTGACATGAGTGCTAAATCACTCTGGACCGGGTTAGATAACTGCAGCATTTTAGTTTGCAGACCCCTGAATGCCCTCAATCTAGTGCGAATGACTAAATGGGGTCTGAGTGATAGAAAGTGTGTTAAGGCTGTGCTTAAGGAAAGAACAGAAGTCCTGTGTGCTTCTCTTCTCCGAGTGGCTCTGCAGTAGATTTAGATTTTTTTTAAACTACTAGTTTAATGATGGTGTCTGTACAGCTCACTGTCAAATCCAGGTTAGAAAACCTCTCCACACAAAGGTAACAAGCACTCCCGTCAAACTTCACAGTGGCCTCTCTAAAACTGAATTTTGCACATTCTGCCTGATAACCTTCTTTCTACGAGTCCTACCATGCCTGAAATTGCTTCAATCAAAATTCCAATCATCCATTCAATCAATTCACTGGGAATGAACTGAACAAATGGAGATTTTTCTTTTTTTTAACTGAAACTTGGCTGAATAGAAATATATGGAGAAGGGTTTGAAGTGAAAATTCAAATGAGTCTTGTCTACAGTGCATCCCTTATAGATCCATTTAACTGGAAAAGGTCAAGTCTTCCTTTTCCAGTCCCTCCAGGTGAAGTGGAATTTAAAAAGCCTCTGGCTTCTACCTCCTAGGCTCTCGGACAAAAGATCAGTTTACCCAGTCTGCTGCATGTTTAAAAGCTTGAGCTAAAGACAAAGAACTGCCGTCACCACCAACAGCAACAGAATCAGAAGCACTGATTCTGCTCTGCCTCGATTAATGACAATCTAAAGGACGCTCGCTTTGTTTGAGTTGGACAAAAAGAAAAACACTAAATTTTAAGCACTGAGTGATACGGTCATCCCAAAGCTAATGTGTGTTCATTCTCACTTAGGGTAAAGTAAGGGGCTCTTTTAGACACGGCGAACAGGGGCGGGCGATAACAAAAATTCTGATGTGCGTCGTCAAGGGGATATTACAATACCCATTCAATGTGCTTGTGAGCAGCATTAACATATTCATGCAGTTTTCCTTATCGTAGCCAGCCGCTCTTCCTCCTCTCTTTCTTTAATCTGACCTCGCTTTATAATTATTTTTAAATAGTGTCACAGTTCCATGATTAAGGTTTAAGTTGCAACACAGTGCACTCTGTCAACACGTCACCTAAAAGTGCCTTTTCTTCTATTTGGAGACTTGGCAGTCAGCTATGATTTAGCATGCTGCAACATGAATGTGAATTACTCTCAAATATATTTTCCTAAATCGAATAAAATGCAATAAATAAATTGATTTGACTGTTTTACAAGCAGATATTCTTGAATCTGAATGTGACACATATACAATACATATGTAACACACGTTTATAGAATTGACCAAGTGCAGCACTGTGGGCGATCCTCCTTTTGCTGTTCAAAGTCTTCTACATAACTCATATAATCAATACTTTAAAAGGACAATACAGGAAATGAAAACGTGTTTTCAAAAATAAAACAGATTCAAATACATTACGAGATTCTCTGACCTGCCATAGTTGAAATGCCGAGAACCACGCCGATTGATAACTCAATCTGTGTGCCCTGGAAAAAACAAGAGAACAGAAGCTCATTTGTACAAAGACGAAAGCTCAGTGCAAGTTGTTGTCTGCATCTCTTTGCAATAAGAGTCTCAAGCCAGGATGCCAAGCACCTGTGTAATTTTGGAGTTAAATCACCTTCCTTTAGCATCTATGTCACTATTTCTGCTTCTGGCTGGACCGGAATTTCAATTTTCATCAATTTATCACAGTTAATAATCGTGTCGTCACAAAAAGGGTCACACATAATTGCCAACTTGACTCCATTCAATCATAAACTGATAGCAGAATGACTACGATTACATTTTTAATGCCTAAAAAATGCAGCAATTGACAGCGAGTGGTTGCAGTAGTACAACCTTTAAATGCATTTTTTCAGTCTTTCAGGTTGCATTAGCTACCTCCAGAGACTGAGAGAATAAAATGCTAGTGGCTACCTTTATATTCCCCGCCCTGACTAAGCAGATGGGAGTGCATGCTCCATGAAGCAGACACTTACAGCAACAATCATGATGCAGTTGTCCAGGAATCCAAATCCAACGAATGGGAGTGCATTGTGCAGCAGAACTGTAAAGCAAGCAAACACAACAAATCACTGTCAGACACATTATAATGTGACTCAGCATGGATAGACAACAACGCATCACACATTTAGAAGAGAAATGAGAACATTAGACACAAAACGCCTCTGAAGCCATAAGCAGCTGTAAATCAGTATCAGGCAGTGATGCATTAGTGCATGCTCATTAATGTGGTACGGGGGTAAGTCGTTCCGTCTTATTTCTTTAGCACTGCCGCTGGTAAAATGCAGACAGCTACGAAGCCAGCGGGTGAACACTAGACTCTTGATAAGGTGGAATGGATTTTTAAAACAGGAAAGAGTAAATAGCATCATAAATATCAAGAAAATCCACTTGCAGCAGGGGTGCATGGATACTATAGACAGTCTGATGTACCGATGGTGCTATCAAAGTGAATTTTAAAAGGTCATCCACCGCCCCAGCAAAGTATATTCGAGCTTAAGTTCAAGTGAAGTTCAGTTTAGTTTAAGTGACAAATCTGCAGGAAAGTTTGAAGCGTAATCGCCACGATGCGACTGTGTTCTCTACGGATCTCGTAGCGCTGCAGCTCTCCTTCAGGACGCTGTGAGAACTTTCAATCCTGCTGTGAGTGCTGTGAGCGCCAGAGCTCAACACGATAAACACCGACACACTGAACACTTAAACACAGACGTGTATGCTGAAACGGAACAAAGAGAGCACTCAGAGAATTCTCGGTGTTGGGTTTGACTGATTCCCTACGGAAACAAACTGGAACTCGAGTGTGAAATTTAACAGCACTTAGTGAGGTCATTCGGGAAATCTCAACATTTGGTAAACGATTTGCCTCTTTATTTCTCAAATGCGTTTTCAGATCCTTGATGCGTCACATTTTTATTCTTAGCTCAGAAAAATGATTTAAGAGTGAAGCTGTCTTTAGAGATTTAAAAGCAGTGAACGCCACGATGCTCTGAATTTGAATTTCACAGCAAGGGCCTGTTATCTTAACTGGACTCGGCTGTCTCAGGATCCCATTCTGCACACTTTGAGTTTAACCCAATATTAAAAAATGACTCCTCTGGCCATGTTAGCTCTGATTATAACAGCCATCTGGGGACATTTTTCCCTGTTGGTGGGGAAATTTCAATTAGGAAATTTGAGGCAATCACGACTGCTCGTCCTTAGTTTTCCTTTTTGTGACTTGATATGAACTTTCCTCTAGTATCAGCTCAAAGTTTGCTTCCCACAGGCAAAGGTCTGGACTGTTTTATCTGGGCTCCTCTAATGTTTTCCTGGGAACATCACAGCTAGCCTACAAGAAAGAAAAACTCTGAGCTCGCCAAAGTGAATATTTGAGATGTCGCAGGCATTTTTTTTGAAACTTCATTCCTCAGGTGGACTCCCATCCACCGCAGCTTTCACAAGTTTTCATCCCTGAGATGGATGCAGTGTTTTTTTTTTTTCATAATCTTGTAACTCCCGGTAGGAAAAAAAAAAAAGGCAACAACAAGAAGATTGAAATTATCATCACAAATGTGTGCGACACCACAGTGACAACAGGCTGAGTCAGCGTTCCACTTGAAGTTTGTCTCTTCTGTGTCAGCTCAAAAAGACAAATGCTCGACTCCAGAGGAGACTAAATATTTCCCACACAAAGCGGCTGTTGTGACAAAGATCTGTTTTTGTTAAATATAAGACAGACGAGGAGGAGAAGCTTCCAAACCTTTAAAGTGAAGAGAGAAAGCTGAGCTCATGAGATCACCAACAGAGAGAAAAATGCCCACACAGCCTTTGCAGTTGGATTACATCCTTTCTTTGTGAGCACAATGAGAAAACCCCCACTCAGCTTTATGCTGAAGCTTTTCTGGCTGGTCCCTTTTAATCTTGCAGTTTTATATACCAATTCAGGTTTAATTCATTTCATTTTTCTTCAATTTCTCTGTGTTTTACATTATTTTGACTTCAAAAGAAATGCATGCTTCAAATGTTTTCTAATACAAACCCTCATGTTGGGAAGTGCTGACTGGTTTATACAAGATGATCCAGGACGTAATAACGGACAACTGTACAAACAGAAAACATGTCTCCTTATACAAATTCACCATCCACCCACACATCCATCCGCTGAACCCCCGGTATCTTTTCCAGCTGTTATTGGAGGCCAGGTAGATATGAAACCAGGACTTCCTTGTTGTGAAGTAAAATGGTCAACGGCCTGTATTTGTATAGCGCTTTACTTAGTCCCTAAGGACCCCAAAGCGCTTTACACATCCAGTCATGGCACACCACATGGCACACCACATGACTGGTGCACACCACACCAGTCATGTGGTGGTGATGGCACACCCTGAGGCTGCCAGACACTGGCACTACCGGGCCCTCCACCACCAGTAGGCATCGGGTGAAGTGTCTTGCCCAAGGACACAACGACTGAGACTGTCGGGGCTCGAACCAGCAACCTTCCGATTACAAGGCGAACGCCCAACTCTTGAGCCACGGTCACCCAGTGAAGTAACAGTGCTGACCACCGCACACGTGCATAATAAAATAACACCTTTAAAATCTACTTTTAGCTGCATACATAATTTAATGGGTTGTCACAGGCTACTAATATTAAGTGCGCTTAGTAGTGTGATTAGTAGAAAGAAGCACTGATAAAGGGTAGATGTCAGATAATGGATGAAATAGCTCATCCATTTTTTACCCCTACCCTTCCTTTTTCCAAAAACACGTTCTATACAAGTCAGAAATCCTGTTATATTTTCTATTATCATATATTAGGGAAAGTCTGAATTAAAAAACGCTTCAAAGAAATTGAACAAGGCACAAATGGACTTAGGACTACGTGCAGCAAGTATTGTTCTCCATGTTTAAGCAGATTGTCATTCCGGATATTTTTTTCAGAGCATAATATTATGATGTACATCTTCACACATTTGCTGTGGCAATGTTTATTATAGTGAGCCATTACAATAGTAAGAACTAAAGTAGATTTAAATATCAGTAATATTGTATATGATGGAACAGCTACATATTAAAGTTACAGTGTGCAAAATCTCACCACTAGAGGTCAGTAGATTCCAAATTGCATTCAAATTTGATTTTTGTTTTTTTTTGTGTTTGTTTTTTTTACCACTCCCAATTCAAGTGCATAATTCTAGCTATTGTGGCCAATGTAGGAAAAACAACTCTGGCTGTTGTTCATCTCTTGTGAGTGTAGGCCAGGGGTGTCCAACTCCGGGCCTCGAGGGCCGGTGTCCTGCAGGTTATAGATGTGTCCTTGATCTAACACAGCTGATTTAAATGGATAAGTTACCTCCTCAACATGTCTTGAAGTTCTCCAGAGGCCTGGTAATGAACTAATCATTTGATTCAGTGGTGTTGACCCAGAGTGATATCTAAAACCTGCAGTATACGGCCCTTGAGGCCTGGAGTTGAGCACCCCTGGTGCAGGCTGTCAGTCCACTGTTTACCTCAGCTGGTCACCATGACTGTTTACTTCGGAGGCTGCAAAACTTGTGAAAGGAGTCAGATACAAACTGAAGAGAAGCTCACTTCTAAACATTGACAGTGATCCTGAGGTGAATTGTTTAGGGAATCCTGAACCTTTCTGTCAGTAAAGGCTGCTGCTTTTGCTGCTGTTAGCTGGCATTCATGAAGCTTTCTTTAAAGTGCATCGAACATTGTTGGACTCTGAGACTCATTGAATAAACTCTCATATGATATGAGAATGCAATCAAACTGTTTATCACAGCCTAATATTAGCTGGCTTAATGTTAGCTCATAACCAGCTGTTGTTGGTGCATGTTAATGCACGTCCTCGTGTGTTAGAGCTCAGACATCAGATCAGCAGGTGACACTTGAGGTGAGAAGGAAGAAGACGTAGTTTTATCGAGTCGCGTTGTCTCTGTCCTTCTTGTTTTAACTTCTTTGGTGAAGTTCTCAGATAATAAAGCATAGATACTCATATCCTGAGTCTGACACTCTGCACGGGAATGCCTACGAGTTTTCTTCTTCTCCACCTCTGGTGTACTATGCATGTGGCCGCTCTGCAGCCACATTCATAAAACACTATTACGCTGAATAACAAGGAATTGAATTGCAAACCTGCTCCTATCTAATTTTATTTATTAATTCTAAGTTTACACATAAATTCAATCCACCAATTTGTTGTTTTTTTCTCTTAAATAACCTCAAAAAACCACTGATTTTACATTTAAGTCATTGTGACCTCAGACTCAGAGACTTTTTTACTCCTTATTAGATTCAATTTGGATCCATTAGGTCCATAAACAGGGGTTTTTCCTTTCCTTTGGACAATTCACGGAAACAACACATTCACAATGAGCCATTAATTAAACTGGTCCTCATTAACTTTCCTAAACTGACTGACTGTTAAATGAGGCATGTCCTAAAAGATTAGTGAGCAATTTTACTCATCTTGTAAAATGAAAAGGATAAAATATATAGAGACACATTGAGGAGTTAATATATCTGCCAAGAACAAAAGGACCTCTTACCATATCTTAACTGTGCTGCAGTGGGTGGTGCAATTTCCAGCTGTCCTGGAAAAAGAAGAAAACAAATATTAAAGAAAAACATTTCTATTGAGGAGAACGGTCAGCATAATTGAGAGACACTTCATAGATGGCAAAACATAAAAGCAGAGAAAAAGAAGAAGGAAGGCATGCAAGAAATATGAGAGGAGCAAAGAGAAAAGAAACCACACCTCCCTCGACTGAACAAATATATATGGATTTGTGGATATAGACTCACAGTAAAACACAGTCTTACAGTCCTACATGCCTGCATAAACATATTAAATGGACAAAAAGGAGGGGAGACAGATTAAAGAAAAAGCTAGCCTATTAAAAATAGTTTTTAGCAGTTATAACAAACCACAGATAGGCTGATGAAGGTCACTTCAAAGTTTAGAAGCTACAACCTCAAAACTGTGATCACCTCTAGTTTCAAAATAAGAGCACAAAAGGGTTAAAAGACTCAGATAACATGATTGGAGACGCCAACGATTAGAATAAGGTCTCTATATAACTCTGCTATATGTAGACCATGCAGGACTTCATATGTTATTTACAACGTTTAAAGTGGATTATGAATTTCTCTGGAAGCTTGTGAAGGGAAGTGAGAAAAGTGGTGATGTGTGAGCACCAGCTGGTTTTCTTAGTAGCCTGGCTGCCTCCAAAATGAGGGTTAAAGTGATGTCGACATATAATAACTGTTGCCAAACAAGCTTATCGGGAGACTCGCCATCATACTGATTAGCGTGAATGCACGTGGCGCCAAACAATTAGAGCCAAGACCCAAAGATTCAAATATCTGACACACACAAAATACAAATACAAAGTTTACTGAGATTTCATTAAACTTTGATACTGCGACAGCACAGCTGAACTGAAACGGAAGTTAATGGGATGCAACCTCTATCTGCGAGCCTGGATTGCAGAGTAAAATTACTGTCAGACTATATGCCACATTTACTCAACAGCCACTGAAGTGTGATGCAGCACAATGACCTGCTGTAGAGAAATAGATAATTAAATTGGTTCTAAGGCTAAAGACACAAGACAAGAGGACTTCTTCTGCAGGTCCAGTGAAATTGGATTTATTGCCATGAGATCAGTGGAAATGTTAGTCCACATAATGAAGTCTGCTCTGTCATTTCCAGGTGTTATTGCACCACTGCACGGTAAACCAAGCTGGAAAGGTTTGGATTATTAGTAGTGAAGGTGATTATACTCCAAACAAACATACTCCTTCATTCCCTCCTTGGACCTTGGAGAAAACTATTAACTTTTGTTTTTACTTAATTAGAACAAAAAAAAAAGCTTGAGCACAATTTAATAATTTTCAATCACTTAATGGATTTATTTATGTTACAGTTAAGTTCAGAAGTTTAAAAACTGAACCTGGTTGATCACAGAATGAACGGGAAACTAAAGATAGCTTTCTGCCTTCTTTCCTCCACCCTGTGTGCCTCCCCCACACCCACTGCCACCCATGTTCAGTGTGACATTATGAGCTCTACAGTCTTCAGTTCAACTCCCAGCTCATGCAGCTCACAACAGATGTTCATCAGCAAAGTGCATACACAGACACACACTGACCTGTCAATGCTTCCAGTTTGTGTATAAAGAAATATTATTATCCCATTTTCCAAGTTTCTGGACAATTATGTTGCTTCCACAGGCATCAACCATCCAACTACAAGAGATGGAGATCTTATCCACATGGATGGTTTACTTCCCTCCAGAAACCATTTGTTTCCATTTATTGCTCATCCAGGGGCTGCTTCAGGATTTAATTGAAGAGCTTTCAATGATCATCAACATCAGTGAGGCAGTAACCATTAAACCTTCTTGGTACGCAGTTATCCTCACCTGCCTTACAACACTAACATTTGTTAGAAAATGGAACTTTTCAGTAAAGAAAGATGGATCAGCGTTTTAACGATATTCCCCCACTTTTTTATATTTCAAAGCAGTGTTTAACACCACCCTAAAACTATCTGCTCCCTGGTGAATACCCACCAGTGTCAGATGGATGAATTGCACATAAATCAAAGTGGTAAAGGTCAGCTGAATCAGTCCTCAGCTGACGCCGGTGCAGTGTCAGGTCATGTGATGTGAAGGGCTCATACTGCTCATTTAGCATGGCTCTGTCTCAGCCTTCCTTCCGTTTGCTGCTTTATTTGTATTTGTCTTTATTTGTAACATCTCAAAACTTAAAAAAAATCTAAATAAAAATGGAATGAATCGGTTTACTTCCACGCAGAGACTGATCTTCAGGATATTTGGATAAAGACTTGAAACATTGATTATCTCTCTTTTTTTTTAAAGTTTGTGCATGTAGAATTATTTAATAGCTTTAAATATTATACCCAAGCAAAAAGAGGGACTGATTCAAGGATTTGTCTTATATTCAGAAATGGGGGCAACCGATCCGAAACTGATACAGCATTAAATCTGCATTAGAAAACACTCGGCATGACTTTTAGGCTCATCACCTCGCTATTAAATAAGATGCAGTGGTTCCAACATAAAAATTGTTTTGTATTGGGGAACTTTTTGTACTTTGTTAAGTATTTTGTGAAGCCAAAGAAGCAACATATTGTAAAATAATGTTGCAAATCATGCACTGCAAGTTAATTTGTGTCACGTATTAGCATCAAAATATATATTAAAATATACTTAAAATATAAAGGAATAATAAAAACATAATGGAAAAAATAATAATAACACATAATTTATTAATTAGAAAAGTATTATTATATAGCATAGTCTATAAATAGATTTTATATTTTATGTTCATTATCTAAATTAGCAGAAATAATTAATATAAAACCATTCTCTTATTGCAATGTCCTATTTACAGTATCCCAGATTAATATCATTGGGGGTACTGGGGTGGTAATTAAATTTTAAAAGCTGGGGCATGTCTGCCCCCCGGTGCCCCCCTTTTAGATGCACCCCTAGAAAAAATGCTGACTCTCTTGGTGTGTTCAATTTGAAATTGGAAATCAGAATTTCTGAGTTGCCAGACGAGATTTTAAAGCGAAACACCCCCTCAAGTCAGAACTACAACTTGAATCAGCACCACCAACCCCACCTAACAGTCCAAAATGGTGGTGGTACAAAAAACGTAGTAAGAATTAAAAAAGAACAAAGTGTAGCGATTTTGTGTGTAGATGGCATTTCCTTAGAGAATAACACATAGTTAAATTATTTATTTAATGTAAAGCCCATTAACTTCAGTTATCAGGTATCAATAATCCCCGAATCCACAAAATTAAAACATTATCAGATTTTGAGGTGTCTGGCCCCCGGTGCCCCCCTTTTAGATGTGCCCCTGGAAAAAGTGCTGACTCTCCTGGTGGGTTCAATTTGAAGCTGGAAATCAGAATTACTGAGTTACCAATGCAGATTTTAAACGCCTGCCTCAAGTCAGACTGAAAGCTTGAATCAGCACCACCAACCCCAAGTTAACAAACAAGATGGTGGTAGTACAAAATAGTAGTAAGAAGTAGAGCTGGGCGATATATCGAGTTTTTAAAAAATATCGATATGTTTTTATACGAGATATAAGATGTGACAATATCCTTTATATCGATATAGTCTATGTTACGTTATAACTATACTTGTGGAGCCGCAAGTTTGCCTCTCTTTCGTCCACTTTTGTCTTTACGCAACATTACTCGGCCTCGCCCCTCCTTCACTGAACACAACTCCCCCTCCTCCCCATCGCTTCACCTGCAGGAAGCGACAAGATGGACACGGCAAATCTCCGTTAACGAGTTACTGCGCATCACCCCGTGCGTGGGGCTGGACGCCGTCAACGTGTTAGCTAGCTAACCACGCTAACGCTAACGCCATGCAGCCCAGAGGCGCTGCACAGCCTAAAATCCTTTCATTTTCTCAAAAGTTGACAGCGCGCCTTATGTATGAATTCTGGTTGTGCTTGATGGCCGCGAAGCGATTTTATGTGGTACACAGCGCTCAGCAATCTGTCAAAAAATGTTTTAGTACGACTTTGGTAAGCTACGGTGCTGCACCGGATGATGGATTGTCAGAGCATTACGGCTACCGAGGAGCCTCGCGGAGTGATACGTACTGTGCTTCAACGTAATATTACCCTACTGTGTATAAGGACCATAAATGGCACCTGTTAAGAGACGTGGTTACAAAGAGGATTTCAAACTCCAGGCTGTCAGTCACACAGTAGAAGTTGGGAACAGAGCAGCTGTGAAATCTGTCTTTGTTACTATGCTCAGCGTCTTTTAGTTTACATTTTGACTGCACAATTGTGAGCTTTTTGTTATGCACAAAAACAACATTGTTTTCTTTTATTTATGGAGCATTATTATTTAATAAATGCTCATAATTTATTTTTGAGTAAATTTTATGTACATCTATGCTCTATGTTAATAAAAGTGCCTGTGTGACATCTGGGACACAGCTTTGACTAAGAACTCTCTTTTTGTTCTTACTTTATGGCTTAAAAAAAAAAAAATCGAGATATATATCTTATATCGCCGTCCAGGTAAAATATATCGAGATATGAATTTTGGGTCATATCGCCCAGCCCTAGTAAGAAGCCGCTTTTACTTATTATTTATTTAACGTAAAGCCCAACTTCAGTTATCAGGTACCAATAATCCCTGAATTCACAAAATTAAAATATTATCAGCTTTTGAGGTGTCTGGCTCAGTTCTGCACCAGTAGGCATGAAGTTCTCATGCGCACAGCGCAGGCCGTGATCGTGCCGATGGAAGAAATAGTGTAATAAACATCATTTCAGCTCCAACCAGCAGTCCGTACCTGCTGCATTTTCTCATCACTTTAAAAACAATGAGAGAAAATGAAAGCACAGCTGAGTCACTACACATGAGCACTCAAATAAAAAAAAGAAATAAATATTAAAGAGGGAAAGATTCCAGCAATGATTTTTCACGTAGCCATTTATTATGCCCTGATAGCTGACATGGCCCTCTGTTGCCCCCAGAACTCTCCTATATTGATCAAATGGAGCCTCAAATCCCCCTGAGCTGCTGAGAGACTTAAATTTCAAAAGATAAGAGTGATGGGAACGTTGAATGGGTCGTAATAAGTCGCTAACTATGACTACAAAGCAGAATCAGCTCCATCTGATAAAGACTGTGTTTACACATAAACAGACTACACATTTCAGCATTCTGGTCACAGATGATGCTGTTTGCAAGATCAGGTATAACACCTGTGTGAATTTGGTAAACTCTAAAACTCTGTCACTTATTCACATGAATTTCCTGTAAATCCTAAATCTAAAAAAAGCTACTACTTTGAATTTGCTCTATATTTCAAAAGTCATTGCATAAGTG
Organism: Neolamprologus multifasciatus; assembly: GCF_963576455.1. Classification (NCBI taxonomy): domain Eukaryota; kingdom Metazoa; phylum Chordata; class Actinopteri; order Cichliformes; family Cichlidae; genus Neolamprologus; species Neolamprologus multifasciatus. The sequence continues at coordinate 9,068,834 of NC_140449.1, read as the reverse complement.
GTAGCTGGTTTGGCTCAACCCACAGATTATTTGCCTTGTTTTGCTGCTTTATTCCTCCCTCTATGAGAGTGTTGCTGTGATCTCAGAAGAAGGCGAGAGGAGCTCGCAGTGTGTTGTCTTTGTTTTGCTTTGACAAATGGCCACACTCTCTCGGTGCTGGTACAGTATGAAACCAACGTGTGAAGAGCTTAGTTTTGTAAATGGGAGATAAGTATGAAGAAAGGAAAAAGGCAAACAGCCTCAGCCACAGGAAAAAATAAGTTGAATAAATGTCTGTCAGTCCATTCTGCATTTCGTTTTTGTGCGTAGAAATGACAAATACAGGCACTGTGAATTTCGGCTTTACTCTGAGAGGGTAAAGCAACAACTACTGCAAGGACATTTCTGCACACGGTAGTTCAATGCAGTGTTGTGTGTGTATGTACCTGTTTCTGTTAGTGTGCATGTCTCGCATATTATGTACTAAAACATGGAGAGAGTCTCGATTCCAGAGGGACGTGTTTCTGTATGAATCTATGTCATTGAATTGTGTGTGTGTGTGTGTGTGTGTGTGTGTGTGTGTGTGTGTGTGTGTGTGTGTGTGTGTGTGTGTGTGTGTGTGTCTGGGAGAGAAAGGACAAAGGTTCAGCAGAAGAGGAACAATTGAAGGCTGGAGCCATTCATCAGCTGCACAGCACCTTGCTATTCCCCTATGATATATGAGACAGGAGAGAGGAAATTACACAGCACAAAGAATGTGGACCTCGTGGACAGGACAGTCATTAGCAAACACAAAATGGGAACGATTTTTTCTTCCTTGGGGGAGGGGGGCACTTTTTAAAGGTGCAAACAAAGCTGAAATTAGTCTACAGAAGGATGAAGATTAGGTATCATAAAAAGACAATGAGTTAAATACTCAAAGAAATATCAATAATAATAATATTTTTCTTTAACTTTTAGTGCCCTGCAATATGCTTCTGAATGTTAGAATTCATCCATTGAATGTCGGAGAAGGTATCATGAAATTGACTGCTTTTCTACTCTCCCAGAGTACTCAAAGCGCTCTATACAACACGCCTCATTCACCCCTGCACTTCTAAACTCAAGTGCAACTAATAAACATTCTCACATAATCACACTCCAATGAACGCATAGCAGGGCAATTTGGGGTTAGTATCTTACCCAAGGATATTTGGCATGCAGACTGGGGGAGCCAGGAATTGAACCACCACCTTCCAATCAGTAGCTGATCTGCTCTAACACCTGAGCCACAGCCACCCCAAAGCTGCTTACTTGCCATTGGGAGCCAGTCTGCCAACTACTTAGGCCAAAAGAATTCTGAGTGACCCAATGCCGTCCAGAAAAAAAAAAAAGAGTCCTCAGCTTTTGTTTTCAACATGATCTGTGAGACTATTTCAGTTTTGCCCAATTTGAGGACAACAGTATTGGCCTTTAGCAACCCCTACTATGTGTTCGGGGGAGGAACTTCTAAATGTCATATCACAACACGAATGTCTGCTGAGAGAAAACAATGAGTAGTTTCTCATTAAACGCAGAATTACCCTGTCAGTTTACTTCTGCGAGAAGAAAACACAAAGCACTGGAGCATGAACCTACACAAGCAGATGCATAATCCAGGACTTCTATTTCAGAAGAGTATTTTTTTTCTCTCTGAGCTCATTGAACTCTAAATGGCAGGTAGAAAAAGAAATACAGCTTTCTGTTTCCTCAGTGACGATTTAGGGAGCTGGGAAAGCCGTGAAAGAAAACTGGGAAAGCCGTGAAAGAAAACAAAACCACCACCAATCCCTGCAAAGATCCCTGACAAATGGAAAACCACTGGAGAAGAGAAGGAAAGCAGGAAGTGCAGTTTCAATTTTGCCTTTGATCGCCCAAAAGTTCACATTGGAAGCAGTGTACAACGGCTTTACCTGTACTTAACATTAAGTGGCAACTTCGTCAGGTACACCTGTTCAACCGCCCTTATCTCCAGTATCTTATCAGCCAATCGCAAAGCAGCAACTCAGTGCATTTAGGCATGCAGACTGGGACAAAACGACCTGCTGAAGTTCAAACCAAGCATCACAATGGGGACGAAAGGTGACTTTGAACATGGCGTGATTGTTGGTTCCAGACAGAGTAATTTAGAAACTGCTGGGATTTTCCAGTGGAACTCTCTCTAGTGTTTACAGAGAACGGTCTGAACAATACCTTAAAGAGATGGGCTACAGCAGCAAAAAACACTCCTGTTGGGGGAGAGCAGTTCACATGGGCTCAAGCAAAATGCAATAACAGAAGATTGGAAAAATACTGAGTTTCAATTTCTGCGGACATCCAGATACTAAGGTCACACTTTGGAGTGAACGACATGTAAACGCTACAGCCAAACCAAAAGTAGTGTTGATGAACATGTCCATCCCTTTATGACCACATTGTACCATGTGACAAAGCTCAGATCAGCTCAAACTGAGTCTTGAACATGGCACTGAGTGACTGTACTCAAATGGCCTCCATAGTCACCAGATCTCAATCCAGTGGAGCACCTTGCAGATGTGATGGATCAGAAGATTAACATCATGGACGTGCAGCTGTCAAGTCAATATGGACCAAAATCTCTGAGGAATGTTTCCAGCAACTTGTTGAATCTGTGCCATGAAGTGTGGTTTGTCTGTGCAGGTGCACAGCAGTTCAACTGCAGTGATAGTTTTAGCTTTTAAGCCAGTAAGGTCATATTTTTGCTTGGTGTCAGTCATATGAAATATATGTCCACTATGCAACAAATTGGTCTTAAATATTTAAAGCATGTGACGTAAACCATCAAACACATTTGTAATAAATCAAAATTTTAACCTGAAAAATGTCAAAAAGTGCAAGCTGACGTAATCAATACTTTTCTCAAATAACTGTAAAAAGTTTTAAAGTCTTAGCTACATATTCTCCTGCTCCCCTCCAGCTCATAAAGAGCATTTTACCATCTTTCAGCTCATTGTTTGGTTTTTGTTTGGCCTGCTTTCACTGCTTGTCTTTTAACCACTGATTCCAGACACAGCAGGCAACCAAAAAGACGCCTGCACACTAAAAAAAACAACAAAAAGCACAGATGCACCAAGTTCAAAGTTATCTTGTAAAAAGGGTGAAATATTTAGCAGCTAAATGGTCATTTAAATTCTATTTTACAGAGGAAAACCAAGGTTAGCGAGTTGCTTAGAGCAGTGAAGCCAAAGCAGCAAACCAGCAAATACAGGGCCAGAGAGAAATTAACCTTGATAAGCAAGTGCTGACTTGAGCATTATGGGGGAATCGGCAGCCATAGTCAGCCAGATATATCTCTAAGGGGCCAGGTAGAAACCAAGGAGACATTCTCATCCGAGTACAAAAGTAAAGCATGGAATAACAAAAGCAAAGAGAAAAGCTGCTTGGAGAAGACAAAAGGTAAATATGCGGTGTCTTGAGAGGTTGTGATACCTTGTGAAAAAGACATTTTTTCCATCCTTGTCTTTTAAGCTTTTGACCTCGTCATGAAATGGACAGGCTGGCCACAACAAACACCACCTTGAATGTCAAACACATCCCGCTGTGCATAATATTACCCGAGCTTCTGTGATGCTGTATAATTTGATTCATGGCTCGATCCATCTGCCTAGACTTCAGAAAAAAGAGCAACCATATGCAGTGATTTTCTGCCCCGCTTTTGTCCTCCCCGTATAAATTATAAAAATTTCAGATTGGCACCAGGCTGAAAGACAACATCAGTCTTTTATTTTTAACTTTATTCCCCTTTTTTTAGACTAACCCTCGATTTTCTCCTTTACAAGGACTTGCAAGAGGAAGCAACTTCATGTAGTACAAGGGTCACAGCAGTGGAAAAAAAATTACTACGTTGTTTTTGCTATTTGCCTCCAGCAAACAGCAAATGTATTTGAGCCTTTAGGCAGGTAAAGTAACTGACAGGAAGGGAAGCAGGAAAAAGGGTGCCATCAACAATCTGTGACGTACTGAGCATGAATGACAAGAAAATCTGGCACTAAACAAGTCCAACTGCCAGGTTTAGAATCTATGAGTGGACAGGTGAGAACAGGTGTGTGAGTGGGCGGGAAGGACAGGTGCCTGGGATTGGTACAGTCTGAGGACATCTAGTGGCTTCATGGAGATTTTACACAGCAAACAGCCTCTAGATGGCTCAGCAACATCATCTTAAATCCAAACAGGATGATTAGCCTTAATTCAAAGACCAAGGCGCATGTCATTAACCAACCACAGTTTGTTGGTAAAATGCTGCAGGAGTGCTTGCCTAGTTCCAATCCTGGATGCTATTACTGTTCAGCAGCTTTTGTCTCCTTTGCACAATTAAGCTTCAACAACCTGAGCCAGGTTCACTGTCTGTGTGCTGCTGTTGTTTGGATAAAGAGCTTTAAGTGCTCGTTTCTTCACACTTTAAACACATCAACAACACAGCATGCATTTAGACATCAAACACATGTTTAAAACCCTCTAGACTAGGCTTTCAACCCACTTGTGGGAGCTAAAGTGGTTTAATTAGCTAACTGCAGCTAATTAGATCCATCAGTAAGAGTGAGCAAAATCAATAGTCTCATTATGGAAATGGAAAGCCTGTTGTGGTAAACAACAGTAAACTGGTTTAGTATAATTAACCAATAAGAAGACCTGATTGAAAGGTAATACTGATTCCAGTATCGCTTAATGTTTGGGACGCATGCTATGAATCGTGGCAGCTGATTGGAAACGTTTCCAAAAACCACTTACTTTGTCTTACTGGCATGTTGAGACTGATTAGTTATTAATGGCTGCACCTCTGTTGTTGGCAGCAAAATCCAATTACTCCATAAACACAGTACTGGAGTATCTGTGTGATGTATGGTGTGTTTTCAGTACGTAAATTATCTGTCACAGAGACAACTTCCACAGGACGGTTACAGGCCTCCCTCTGTGATGTGTCAGTAACCAAAATAATTCATCAGCGCTGCTTTCGACCGACGAGTATCAGCAGGATGGCAGCGTCGCACCACTGATGTGGTAATCTGCGATCATGCTTCGTCGCAGTAGGTCAAACGCCACCTGGGAGCGCCATGTCCCAGCAGCACGTTTGAATTTGCATCACCATAATACTGTGTGAGAAATTCAAAGGTGCTCTCCTCTGTGTGTTAACCCAGGTAAGATGGACACAATGTAAAAAAAGGAAGTGAGAGGGCACGGCTTCTCCTTTCAACATGAAAGGTGAAGTGAAATATCACCGTGCTGTCTGACGGCAAAAGATATTGAGCATAAAAAAATAGTAGGTATATAGATGCCCCATTGAAATGTAGTAACCTGTGCATAGAGGATAAAAGCTTTGATCATCTATTTGTTATTCAATCTGCTTCAGTCGTGCCGTGGAAAGAGCTGCTAAACAAAAAGAACCAGTTTTTGAAAGGAAGCTTAATTCGATGGCACTCAGACTTGAGGGGACAAACAAAGCAAAGTCATAAAGATCATCGAGCCGTCTCCCATCCTCTCGCAGCTTGCTTGCCTCCTTTGCATCTCCAATTAAGTCTCCCTCCTTTGCGCCATAGAGGCAATTTCCCCTCTATCTCATCTCCTCTCGTGTTATCTCTTCACCAGCAGCCCTGTGGGCAAGCGAGGCATATAGTAGACATCACAAAGTGGCTGAACAGTGAGGATGACAGAAGTCCAGAGGAGCTACAGAACGATTCTGTTTTTCTCTTTTCCCCCTCATCTTTGCATGCATCCGCTGTACTCCTGACATTTTTGGTGAACAAAAAACTTTATATGCGAATCTATGCTCCCAGTGGGAGAGGCGATAGATACGAGGTTTTCTTTAAACCCCCCAAAATGTGTAGAGATGAGCATGGAGATACAGATTCAACTATCCTATAAAGAAGGTTTCAGCTGTAACTAAATCTGCCCTTTTTAGCAATATTGTTGGAAAAGCCACAAAGCAACTTCAGTCACAGGCTTACTACAGTAGACACAATATGTGTGTGTGTGTGTGTGTCTTCAAACTTCAAATATTTATGTAGATCCTATAAAAACATCCTATGTTTGTAACTTGATCTATATCCACAGCATATAGATCATATATGACATCATCATGTTGCCTAGGAACTACCAATGGGCTAAAATGACAATTTTTTTTTAGGATATGAACAGCATCTCCTGTATCGATTTAGTTTTTTTAAAATAATAATCCATCACTCCTAACCAGTCATGATGGATGGCTGCCCCTTCCTGAATGTTATTCCTCCACTTAAAAGGGAGTTTTTCCTTCCCACTGTTGCCAAGTGCTTGCTCATAAGGGCCTGTCTGATTACTGGGATCATTGTAGGGTCTTTACTGGACAATATAAATTGACTGTGACTTGGTGCTATATAAATGAAATTGAACTGAGTTGAAATTACTTTCCTGGAACAGCTTGATATTTAATTTCTCCATCAAGTATCAGTTTACGAACATTATGATCAGGCCAAACAACACTGCTGCATGGGGATGTACTATTGATTTAATAATAAATGATCTTGTTATGACAATAACAGTGAACTCAAAACTATGCTTACTGAACGAGACGGTGAAAAAAAAAATTACAGTACATCAGACTTTCATTTTTCATGACTAAATATCCCCGTGTAGTTGTTCTTTTAATATTTCTAATATTTAAATTTGCAAACACCATTTAGAAACAACTCTTAAATCTATATGCAATCTGATCAATACAATGCTCCTGCTACAACACAATGCTACAATGCTCTTTAAAAAAAAAAAATCTTTATTTGAGGTGAATGGTTGTCAGAAAGGTTATAACTCAAAGGCTAATTCACTATTTTAATTTCTTTTGATGTCATGAACTCAGTTTTCGGTTCTCTCTTTCTCTTTTATTTCAATGTTTTCTTAAAATGATGAAATTATTATTGATGTTCCTGTTTGATAAACTGGAGTCACAATGCACCAGATTATTACTAGTAGAGTATAGCGCTTCTCTCCATCCTTTTAACCATCATCTAAACAACTCAGCCTTTAACACAGTGTCTGCATTCCTCCGCTTTCTCCGTTTGTTCTTGTTCCAAACTGATTTGCTATCAGAAACCTCTGGAATAGACCTTAAATGCCCCTCATGAGTAAGACCTTGACTACAAATTGCTCCTTCTTAAATTTTTGTGGAGATGTTAATTCACTATTTTCCATTAAAACACCTGGTAAACTTTTCTCAGGAGAATTTTATAACAGTAAAAAGAAAATAGTGATAATTTTGGACAGAAGAAAAGGGAATAACACCAAAACAACAAACTTTTAACCGTGATCAAACTTGAGTTTGCTGATTTTCCAGATGAGCCCATTAGTATATCAAAAGTATAAAAGGAGAGCGAATATAATTTATTATAACAACCGCATTTGAAATAAATGCTAATGTTGCATTTATTATCAGAATCAGAGAAACTTTATTAATCCCAGAGCCAATTGAGTTGTCATAGCAGCAAATATACAGCAAACAACAAACACTCATATAAAATGAGTGTAGAAACAGAATTATGATAGATAAATATGTAGTAGGAAACTATTTTATTATTATTAGTCTTATTTATCCAGATAAAAGTCTCACTGAGTTTAAAATCTATTTTTCAAGCGAGAGCTGGCCAAGCTGAAGTTACAACAAATGCAACAAAACCATAAAACAAATAGAGAAACGGACACAAACATGTGAAACATATGCAATAACAGATCATTGAAAGCAGTCAAGCTGACCAAAAGAGCTATTCTGCTGTTCATTTAAAATCGACTTGCACTCCCTCACTATAGTTGCGGCAATTTCCGGAAATAGGGGCAGTGTATTTTAAATTCTTTGCATTATATTGTGAGAACGTGGGCTTTTCTGGTTGTGGTTTCAACCCTGGACACACAAACAAGAAGGAACCAGCCCAAGCTGAGAATTTAGAGATAAAAACCAACCAATGGGCGAGTCTGCAGATATACAGATGTAACCAGACAGTCATGTGTTTAAATGTTCACTATATGAATTAAAAAAAAAAAAATGTTGCTTGATATGCTCTAAAAATCAATGAATGCATGTTTAAATCAAAAACTACAGTTCCCTTCAATTTCCTAATTGTCTTTCCTCACATCATTATTATTATTATTTTAATTAAGACACATTATACACGCAAGTGGGAAAACATGTGCAAGAGTAGTTGCAGACAGACAAATGTAATATTTTAAACTGTTCCAGTAAAAACAGTGAATGCAGGTTTTTTTTTTTTTTTTAGCTTGTTTCATGTCTAGACAGTAAAGTATTTTACATCAATTTTTTCCAAGTTCAGCGTGAAACCAACAAAAAGGTAATGTTAAAATGTTCCGTGACCTGACAAGGTAAGTGCTGTGTTTAAATTCAATCAAGGAACGGAGGTCTGCAGGCAATCTCTGCAGCAGAGCATTGTAAATAAAAAATACAATGCTGCTGCTTTAGATTTGCTCAGTCCAAATTTTTCATATATGATACAGTGGGGTGTAAGAAAAGAGCCGTCTGTGATAAGTCGTCATCCACTGTGATACCGAGAAACAAGAGGCCTTTAAGGTGGCAACAGAAGCATGCATGTAAACAATGTCATCAGAATCAAGCGCAAACAAAATTGTGGATTGAACATTGAGAAACAAGATTTGTTTGCATATAAAAATCCAATTTTCATTTTTAATTTTCTTGACTTGCTCCCAACTCCAAGATCCAGGTGGATGAGTTATAGAAAAATTCACTCCACTTGGAGTTTATATAGCGGGGGAAAATATCAAGAGGCCAAAACTGCATTGTATGATGCTAATATACTTTTTGATTAGGTAAAGTTGGACATTTTAGCACGGGACTATGTGGGGACTAAATCCCTTTCACTCTGAATACCTACTTTACATTGTATCTCCCTTTGTATACAAATGTGAAGACTCATTCAATCTACTTTGCAATGCAGCAGAGCACTTACATTTACACGTAACAAGAGAGGAAAAAACTTACAAAAACCATAGTTACAGTAGCAAAAACGGAAGATTTTCACAGAACAAAACAGGAGAGAATGTAAACACTTACAGTACCACAGAGGGACGCTGTGTAATGGTACATTACAGCAACAAAACAGTGCCCAGAATCTCATCGACCTCACACCTAATGCTCTCCCTGGCACTCTTTTATATCTTAGAGCATACTGTTGTCTTCATCCTGCTTTACTTCACATGCACAAACACACATCCTTATTCCACGTCTTTAATGAGCACACTTTAAAATGTTTATTTGAGCATCATGCATGTATTGAACATATTTTTGGAGAGCAAAATGACTCATCATAAACTTTGCCTCTTTAGTTCACAATGACATAAGTGACAGGATGTTTAAGACTCATACTGATATCAATATTGGATTTAAAACTCTGATATATCAATTGATAAATGAAAATAATTTCCTGGTGCTGATATATTGGCTAAAAGCTAACAAAATCACTCTCTTACTCCCGTGGGTTGCCACAGCAGCCAGCACTTTTCCTAAACAACAATCCTAATGGACTTGTGTCTCCTCTCAGCATCAAACCAAGGATCTTTTGTTTGTTAGTTGCATGTGTAAACCACTACACTATGGAGCCATTACAGGCAAACACCTAATACCAGCTGGCTGATACATTGGTTTGGGCTCTAGCTGTTTTAGCAAAACGTTTTAGCAAAAACCTGAGCGTAATTATCTACAAAGAAAAAAGAGGCTTCTTGCTCTGTTTCATAAAAACAAAACTGAAAGATTTGACATATTTTGATAACTTTTACTGTCATTCAAGAAGGAAAGCTGCTGTGAAAGACTGAGAGGCTTTTGTTTTGCACATTTTTGGATGGCCCTTGTTAACAAGCAGCTAAATCTAAGCTTTATCACTTCCACTTTCCCACGCTGTCAAGGTGTTTGTGTCATCACCGGTCTACTCCAATCACCTTCTCAGTATCCATGTCGCGTACTTTAAATCTCACTGCGCATCTGTCATTATCCTTTGCGCAACCAACCTTCTCCCAATCTCCACCTCTCATCACTCAAGCTCCATTCACGCCACCTTCATATCCACCACTAGCGGACTAGGCTCCAGGGGATCCTGCTTTGATGCTGGGGTTCAGTTCTGCCGAGACGACCCATTGGAGTCTGACCGCCAGACACCAATCTATATTCTGTTTATCAATAAATCATGTTCATTTTTTCTGATTATCGGTCCTTATTGAACTGGTCTCAAACCTGGATGAAGGGGATCTGGCATAAAATCTGTGCCAAATCAAACATGCAGATCCACTGGAGAAAATAAGAAAGTGTCCAAAAGTATCTACTCAAGCTAGCTGGGTTGGTTAGCAGCTACCCAGCTTTACCCTAATGATAATGGCCGAAAGGCTTAAAGCATTCTAAACAGCATCCTCATCTCTTTAATACAATCTGTTTAAAACTGAGACGAGGAGAAATTTTACAGCTTTATTGTCTATAGGACATTACAGCATCTCTGTAGAGGTTTTGACCTAAGTGTTGATAAATACCACTGATATAAAGCTTGGGATGACATTTCTTGCTTTCAAGCCTCAATATGTAAGCAAACTGTGCATGCAGTATGAATCTGTTGCTCTTGAGGCAAGCATTTTCAAATATAAAATATAAACTGAATTTAATATAACGATCCATCTCAGCGGAAAACACATCCAGTCGATATGGCCGCAACCACCATGAATCTACCGCAGCACACTCCATTAACCCAGAGGACTGGCTGGTCCTAAGATAAGTCAGCAAGTGCGAATCACAGGCAGACACCCAGCACCCTTACCAGTCAACCAGCCCGTATGTGAGTGTCAGGAAAATGGAAAGTAAGGGTTTGGCGTTAAATGTCCCACAGACTGGAAGTGGCATAATGATGGATGCTCATAAGCCTGTCAAAAAACTCAACCTACCTGCCAGCAAAGCAGTCAGGGAGACCGTCGACCAGTCCAAGCAATTACAGATTCAGCTAGACTGCAGCCTGCATCCACAGTATGTAAGAGAATCCCTCAGGGTTTTTATAGAGCGAAGGTGAGGATGTCAGCAGGCTCCAGTCAGGCAGGCCCCACAAACACTGGCTTCTGTGTCTTCTCACCTCATTCTAGTTTATTTTGAGATGATTTGGAATTCTAGGATATGTGCCATTTAAATGAAAGCTGAAGATAACCTGCAAGTATCATAATCGTTCAAGAGAAACATGAATCGGTATTACCTTTAAGATTTGATGAGTGGTGAAATAGGTGATTTTCTTCATCTGCAGGCGTATAGATAATAATGTACTTTTGGAGAACAGTAATATCTATCTATCTAGCTCTGCAACATTCTCCCTCTTTGAATTTTTATGTATATTTACAGCATATTTTTTGTAATGACTTATTTTTTCTTTTATTTCCTCTTTTAAAAAGACAACAACAGTCCAACGGCTGATTATTTGCTTCTCAGAAGATGCCAGAGCGAGAAGATGTGGTACAGATGTGACACTTGCGCACATTTTTGCTTTATTCTGACTTTTTCTCTAAAGGTTAAACAACTCTGGAGCTGCCTGCAGTGTGTGCATTATCATGGAAATCATTTCTCCATCACCAGCCAGGAGAGTAAACGTAGCTTCCCTGAAAATACATACATGGCACATACTTTGTTCCACAGTCCTGAGGCTAGTGCAGCATTTCTGATTTTTAAAACCGATATTAATAACAGAGACAAAAGAGCAAGGAGCCTCAACCGAGTTTCTGATATCTAGCTGTAGTTTTGTGACGCTATAATTGTGACTGACAAAGATTAAAACACGAAGCTATTAAATAAAACAAAGAATATTTATTTTAAGAACTGACTCTGCACTTTATTCCCGAGAGGAATATGATGGGTGACAGCAGGGTGCTCCCAGAGAGCTTCGTATGCTGTAAAACCTCATCGCCATCGCTCATGTTTTTCCTCATTCCCAGCCTCTCTTCTCCTGTATTGATCGACCCATTTCTTTCTGTCTCCACTCGTTGCAGATCATCAGCACACCGCCTCCTTCTCATATAAACTTATAATGTCATTGCTACGTTTCACGAAACCCAAGTCATGCCTCAGCGCTACACTTCTGGAGTACAATGGACTAAAAAACAACCATGGTAACCTTCTAACATGGGGAGACATGTTGAGAGATAGGAGACATTACAAACTGTGTATGGTAAACCAGAGGCACCAAAAAGTCCCAGTTTTGATTAAATTCGTAACAATTTGAGAAACTGAAGTCTGTCAATGATTAGTTATTATCAAGCAGAACCAGAAGACTTTAGCTTAAAAATGGGAAAAAATCTATCAAGATTACGTGGTATAATGTGTTGGACATTGACAAAACAATTCTGAATCTAACAAGCAAGATTTGACACTTTCATTCAAACAGTTTCTACAAAAATGTTGCATGAAATCTTTAGGAATTACAGCTATTTTTATACAGAGTCCCTCATTTAAACAGTATAATGAAACTAACATAATTTTAAATATGAAGACTGTTGCTAATACTTGGATGAAAAAAAACCTTGCAGTCAATAGCGCCTTAAGTCTAGAACCCATGGACATCACTAAATGTCGTTTCCTTCCTTGAGATGTTCTGGCAGGCCTTTACTGCACCCAGCTTCATTTGCTGCTCGTTTGTGGGTCTTTCTGCATAAAGCTTAGATCTTCAGTAACTAGAAAGCATCCTCTGTTGGATTGAGATCAGGTGACTGACTTAGCCACTGAAGAATACCTCATTTCATTGCCTTGACAAACTCAATGGTTGCTTTTGCAGTATGCTCTGGCTCATTACCCATTTATAATGTGAAATGCAGACTGATCGCTTTCACAGCATTTGGATGAATCTGAGCAGAGACTACAGCCCTGTACACGTCACAGTTTATCCTGCTGCTCCTACTAAAAGTGAAATCAAAAATAAAAACTACTGACCTGGTTACACTGTAAGCAATATGCCCATGTCATACCACTGCTTCCACAAGGTTTGACAGATGATCCAAAGACATTTTTCAGAACTGTGCAGGCTTGTTTAGATATTTTTTGACAAAGTCTAGTCTGGTCTTCTTTTTCTTGAGTGTAACCAGTGGTTTGCACTTTGTTCGCCTCTGTATTAACATGGATGAAAGACTCACTTCCTTGTAAACCTTGACAAGATGAACCTAACTCTTTGAGAGTATTCTTGGTTAGATGCCGTTGTTTTCATTTACCATGGAAATAATTCTGTGATCATGCACTTTAGTTGTCTTCTGTAGTCTTTCAGGCATTTTAGTATTGCTAAGCTAGTTATTGGCTCCGTGGGGCGATCGTGGCTCAAGAGTTGGCAGTTCGTCTTGTAACCGGAAGGTTGCCGGTTCGAGCCCCGGTTCGGACAGTCTCGGTCGTTGTGTTCTTGGTGATGGCCAGAGGGGCCGATGGCGCGATATGGCAGCCTCGCTTCTGTCAGTCTGCAGGGCAGCTGTGGCTACAACTGTAGCTTGCCTTCACCAGTGTGTGAATGTGACAGTGAATGAATTGTGAAGTGCTTTGGGTGCCTAGAAAAGTGCTATATCAATGCAATCCATTATCATTATTAATGCATTCATTCTTTTCAAGTATGAACAACATTGTGATTTAGAAACTTCAGAAGTTATTGCTATCTCTGATAGATGTATTTTGGGTTTTCAGTCCAATGATGTCTTCCCTCACATGCATCAACACTGTCTTTGGGCCTCATGTCTAAAATTTCTGCAAAAAGCTATAAAATACAAATTCAACACTTTGAATCAACTTCATATATTAGACTACAATGGCAGATATTATTCTGCCTCATTTTTCATAACACCGACAGGGAACCGGCCTGACCTGGCTGTGAAACTACTTGTTATTCAGTTGTCCAATTACTTTTGACACTCTAAAAATAGGCGACAGTTTATAAAAAGTTGATGCAAAATTACTGTTAAACCCCTTAAATTAAAGCTAATAGTCTGCAGTTTAATTTCTGTTGTTTGACTTTAGATTCACAAAAACTGCAAATATGTGTCTTTGTCCAACAAATTGTTGACCTCACTGTATAAGCCTGAGAAAAAAACCATGTTCTCTGACTCAGTCCTCTTTGCTTGGCTGAACATATCAAGCCACTTTTTTTCTGCAACACTTTTTTTGGCAGAAGCACCGTCTCACCCATGAGAGAAGACAAATCACCAGTCCACCAGAGGACCCAAGAGGAAAGTCACTCACACTCATATTCACACTCAAAAGCGCTTTGGACTTTCCAGTACAACAAACTTACATGTCTTTGAACTGAGAAGACACGTGTAACAGTTGTGTGACTCAAACACATTGTGGCCTAACTACTAATCGTGGACCACAGAGACTGCAGACAAATGAAATGGGGGTGCCTGTAAAAATGCATTGTGTTTTATTAAAGTGTTGGAAAAACAAAGTCAAGGAACACTGAAGTGGCTCTGGCGTATTGTCGTGGCCCAAATGCCAAACCTCAGGTCTAAAAGATACACCTACTGCTGCATTTTGATAGTGGTAGTGCAGACCGATGCACACTCTGCTATAGCTATCTGATTAGTTCAAGATCTGGAGACTGATGAAAACTGCTGCATCTAACTGAGACTATTTTTATATTCTCTGGATCCTGGAAGAGATCACTACCATTATCACATAAGAAAGATAATCAATCAGGAAAAAGTCTCAATGCCAACAAGGTTCGTTACATTATAAGAGAGCTTCTTTTTTGGGGGGTCAAGGTGAAAATGCCAAAGTGGGAATTTAAAGATCAGAGGTCAGGAAAGAGTCAGGCCATTTCCTCGTGATTAACAGCTCTTCGTAAGGAAGTTATGAAGGATTTATTAGAAGCTGCCAATCCTCCACCATGCCTCAGAAGCGTTGAAATGGGAGTACTGCTTTAAGAACAGCACACTCCTAACTCTACAGGTGACTTCATCCTTTAAGCCAGATGTCAATGGTAATAAAGCTGAAGGCTGAATATTTGTAACCCCAGAGGTAACCCTTGTCATCACACACTGTATGATGAATAATAGATGCAACCAAGACACACCTCCTTTGATCATTACGACCAAAAACAACTGATATCAAGCAAAACTTAAAAAGAAAGAAGGACTTTAAAAAAAAAAAAAAAAAAAAAATTAGCTGTTACATATGACTAGCATGAACTGTTTCACATAAAGATTCATGCTAAAGCACAGCTTAGGGGGTGGGCGGGTGTCACACTGGACACATATATAAAAGCACATGTAATGCATCACATACCTTGAGCAATAGCTATGGACTCGAACCTGTGCAGCTCTCTGAGCAGACAGGTACGCTCAGACGGATGAAGGCTATAAATAAACTCCTTGGCTCCTCGGGGTGAGTTGAGGGGCTCCATCGGCTCCTTCAGGGGGTGTGTGCCCAGGTGACACCGCTGCACCACCACGGACAGCGGGGTCTCCGAGGCGAGCTGCAGCGGGGATGCTAGGGCGGGCGTTTGGTGGGTTTTGAGCGCGGCTCCGGTCAGACCAGTCCCGGCTCTGAGAGAGAAGGCAGGCCGCAGGACTCTCCGCAAGCAGGGCAGCATCTCTGAGATGGGGAAGTAGAGCGAAGAGCCGGAAACCTGATGGAGCAGAGCAGGCGACACCAGGCCTGGTTATCACCACTAAACGCGCACTCACCTAAAACCACATGGCGTAAAGATTTATATAATTATTTATCTCCAGTGTGGAACAATCGCGGCAACAGCCATCGCACGATAACATCCTGTACCCTCCACAGACAGCCAGGCTTACTTAACAGGAGCAAGCACCGGCCTGGCAATGATCACCACACTGACCATGTCGACGAATAAATATTGATTAGAGCGGATTGAACGCATTTGCTTGGAAACCCAAAGGTGAAAAAACAGATTCGCCAGTTTTCCAACTTGACTTATCGGACTCACCTCAGTCGATGCTCCGCTGTCCCGTCCAACAACCTCCAGAGGAAACCTTGAAAACAATGAGGTCGCTCCGGCTCATACGCGTTCCTCCTTTAAATCCGGTGAGATTTTGCGAAGCCCAAAACCTTTATAACTAGCTGGGTGTTTATACTTAATCGCATTTTTGCGAGCCTGGAGCCCTGTCGGTGTAACCTCTGGCTGACAGGATAATGTGTGAAGCGGATGGGAGGGCACTTAAGCGGCCAGTAGCCCTGGAAATATTTTCCAATGGCAGCGCCGCTTTCCTCCGTGCGTAGCTGTGACGGCACCGCCACACGCACGTACAGTCAGAACTACACTGACGGTCGGTGTATTCATTTTATGCCACATCATCTCATAAATTATCTTTATTTGCTCACGGTTGTGCGTATTCTCGTGAGGATACATTCTTACTGCGATTTCTATCGCGCATCTTCTGTGGTGTTTATAGCGATAAAGGTCTGTGTTTGTCTCCTGGGTGTGTGCCCATCACTCCCTCTGCTGTTATGCACGTGGAGCATTTGAATTATTCAGCCAGATAAGACAAAACTACCACGACGAAACATGACATCATGTGGAAGTTATTCGGTTTAGAAGAAGCCCGCACCTCAAGGAAAAGTAGTCTCTGTTCCTCATGCTGTTTCTTTTGCTTCCTTTTTTTTTTGGACTGTTTAAATGAGTTGTCCACTGACTATTTCATTGATAAATATTTCCAGGCCTCTAAGGATGGGTGGAGTAATAAAAAAATCCAAGTCGAAGCCTTGAATCAGGTTTGGATGTTTAAACTTGGATAAGGGCGGCCCCTGGTGGCCAAATCAGGGATAACATTTCTATATTATTAATTAGAAATAACTGCTCTTGTTTAGGCATATTTTAATTAGTGCTTTGTGATCCTGCAAAGGTTGGTATTGATCCGACAGCAAGTAGATACAGGATCAGTATTACTGACACCAATACTTTCAGCCTATAAGTGCACCTTATATAGGGGAGAGCAGATTTATAAGATGAATTATCATCAGTAAAACACTGACTTTTACTTTCCATAAAAACTAGCAAACAAAACAGAAATCTTTTAACATTTCATGTTTTTTTTTTTTTTTAAACTGGGCTTTTTGGACACCTGGGACGTACATGTGCCGATCCTACTCACTAGTATCAATTCGATAGTAATACCTGCTTTGGTATCGATGCCATTTATTTTTGGATTGATCCACCCACCTAATTTTAATCAGTATGTGTTTATAAGGGCAGCACCGTTGCCTCACAGCAAGAAGGTTTGAATCCACCTTCTGGGTAGGGCCTTTCTGTGTGGAGTTTGCATGTTCTCCGTGGGTTCTCACTGCCATGCCTTCCTCCTACAGTTCACAGACATGCAGTTTGTCGGGTTAGGTTAACTGGTGATTCTGAATTAACCATAAGTGGTGAATGATGTTAACCTTACGACAGATTTCTCTCTCTCTCTCTCACACACACACACACACACACACACGCTTACATATTTGAGAAGACACAAAGCCAAAACAAAATTAATATTCTTTATTATATTGCTAAAGCTGTCATAACACAAAAATAACAACATTTTTACCTCCTTAAACAAAATGCATTAAAGCCTGAACTCTACAGGGACAGACTGAGAGGTCAACTCTCTGTGGGGAAGGAAAACAGCTAAAAACTAAACTGGAAAACAGACTTAACTATACTTTAAAACTTTCACAAACTATAAACTTCTTATAGGATATACTGACATTTGGCAAATATAATATTTATATATATTTATGCTAGTAATTTAAATATGGGACTTACAGGTTAATGATACAAGTTTTAAATGAGTGGACGGGGGTTTGCATGGCGCAATCTGTTTAGCAAACTCTTAGCATGGTTGTTGTCATTCCACTTTCAGTTCAGTCTCCAGGGGGAAAAAATCATCACTTTAAACAATAATTTACAAAAAACAAAACAAAAGGTTTTGTCGTTCCCACTCAGATGAAAATGCGCCGTTTGGACTGAACTGAAGTGGGTGCAGCTCTGCACAAGACCTGGGCTCGTAATACTGATGAGACTCAAAACCACACCTGCATTTTTCTTACAAAAAAAACAAACCAAACCGTGTGCTTTCAAACCATCTTATCTGAATTCATGATGCAGAATATACAGATGTGTGAAATGAGGGACTGACAGCGGGACAGTCGTGAAGATTTGACTGAAAACTTTAGACGGCACTGATCGAGGGAACAGCTCTGCCACTCTGATATTTTATAGTAAGTATAAAAATAGAGACGAGTTGAGGAGGAAGACATTTAAAGGATGAGAAATGAAATAAATTAAAATCGTGTGAGATCCTGGACTAACTAAATAATATTTACAATTTCAAACATCCTGTAGTAGCCATGGTCTCACAGTGCTTGAACTGAAATGCAAATCAAATACAGACTGAGTGACACTAACTAGCCTGTTTAGCCTCTGGTCTAAGGACGGGCCTAGTATCTCATCTTATATGATGGTTTTTATGCGATTTCCTTGTTGATAAGATAATCACCTTTGTAAAAACAACCAAAAACAACAAAAAAACAAATTTAAAGTGGCAGTTGTAAAAACGTGGTCTGAAGTCTGAAGGACAGAAACATCATGGCGTTAACAAAAATTTCATTTAACTCTGAAATAATGCTTCAGGTTCAACAAAATGTTTAGTTCTCTCTCTCTTTTTAAACAGAGACAGTATATACTTTGAGATTTATTACTGCCGCTGTGAGCAATCAACGCCAAGCAGCTCATACTGTGGTCAATAAATGACAAACAAAGGAAAGAGGTCGTATATTAACACGAGAACCTCTGACAAGGTTTAATCTGCAACCCATGAACGTGTAGAGACTTCAGATTAAATGAGTCATAAACTGAGGAGAAGTAAACCCAATCCACTTGGAGGCAGTGTGGTATGATGATCCTTATTTCCTGTTAAAAGATGTGGAACTGATTGATTTTGAACGTTTGAACGAGCGATGCCGACACTCCCCGGTAACACAGACGTGCAAAATTATTTACAAGCCGTGTCAATATGAACCCTTATAAAGACGAATAGGACACAACTTTAGTCTCTCTTAATGTCACAGCGTCAAACATGTGACACTTTAGTCACACCGTAGCCTCCTACGACTCCGAATGCAACACAGTCATTTCCTTTGCTTTTGTTTTGTTTTCTTTAGGAGCTTCCTGTGCTCGTGGCGTCTCTGAGTATCGATGCATACTGCATTTAAGTCTTTGAACTGTGACTGGAAGCTCAGCACCTATGAACAGCCATCAGGGCGTGCCTCCAAATAAGCACTGATGCAGGTCAGGAGTTGCCAAAAATGGAGCCATCAAAGGCCAGCCGCTGAAGCCGTTACTGTTATAGAGCACTTTAATATCGCTCTCTCGAGGGCGTGTCGTACCTGCAGAGGTTATTGCCAAGTCATCAACAGTAAGAATGCTGATCCCACCGCAACAGTACAGTGCACTCCCAAAACACTGAGTCTGTGTACACATAATATACAGTACTTTTTTTTTTCCACTCAGAGGAGACGTAAGTATTGTGTGAATGTGTGAAAATAATGAGTGATCAGTGTGGTGCTACTTATTAACAAAAACATGCTGTTTTATGCTGCTCTTTTACATCTGTGGGCCTGCAATTACAGCTTATACAAGGGTTAGCACAAATGGCCTCATCCAGAGTGAGTTATTAACCTGGCTTTATATCATTTCTAGGCAACGTAAGCCCAATAAGACAACTGCTTTTTGAGTGATTGTAAATGGGGGCTGTAGTAGGAGGTTCTCACAGATAACGAAAGCCAGCAGATACAACTGATATTGCAATGTGTTATAAGAAGCCTTTTAAGTTTGCACATTGCACTTCTTATCTGCAACGTTCCTTTTTCCTAAAGTTTTTGACCTAATTTACAAATGAGGTCACACGTCTCCTGCGACCTTGGCCGAATCACGCGATGCGTGGTGCAGAGCGATCGTTGGTGAAGGTTCTCTTGAGCTTGACCCCTTTGCGGATGGCGATCAGCATGTCTCCTTCTTCTTGCTCTCCTGAATCATTTCCTCCTCCCTCCTGTCTCATCTCACTCTGAAGGTGCTGCTGGCTCACATAGTTGGGTAGATTGGGAGGGTTGGTTGTGGCCTGACCGCTCCAGGACGCCATGGGTAGCGTGCCGGGATCCTCCTCTCCTCCAAATGTTGGAGAACTGGGGGATTCTTCTCTGCCTCCCATCTCCTCGCCTCTGTTCCCATTAACAGCTCCTGGCATATCAGGCACCGTGGGGATCTTTACAGGAACGACAGGAGTGCGAATGGGAATGGGACCTGTACCTGTAACGGAGCCCGAACGGCGTCCAGGTTTTGATGAAGGCGTGCGGCGGATTGTGGCAACTCCAGGGGTCACAATAACTGGACCGTGGCCTGTAGAAATGGGAAGAGAGGCATTTTGGGAACTGATGGCCACGATATTTTATCACCAACATTAAGAAAGTGGCCAAAACAGTTACCTGTAGGCGTAGGGGGATACTGTGCAGTAGGAGTAGATGGATAAGCGCCTGTGTGGATTGGTGTGGAGGGATAAGGCCCCGTGTGGTAGGCCCCCGGGCCAGGATAAGGTACCTGACTGCTGGGTAGCCCCGCTGTGGAGGCTGGGCGTTTGGCCTGGAACATACGTCTGTAGGACTGAGTGATATCACTGTTTCTGGGGATGGTGGAGGACTTATCAAAGTCAGGCTGCTGCTGCTCAGACTCTGGGTCTCCAGCCATTGAGAAGTAGTCATAGTCTGATACTGGAACGAAACAAATAAAGAAATAAGCAGTGTATGCACCCAGCCACGTGACGTATGATATGATGCTAGCAAGTTAAAAAGTAGCAGAGAACTGGTGAATGTGCTACCTTGTGACGGTATAGTATCCTCAGAGCAGCAGGGTGTGTTGGTCTGTGTGCTGTAGCCACTGGAGCACTGGATAGAGTCTCTACTGGACCTCTGGGTGTCCAGTTCCAGACCTCTGGATAAGGCCAGAGCCAGATCATCCTGGGCCTCGATATCCCCGGCCTGGAGAAAACCAGATGCAATCAACCAACAAAAAGAAAGAAAAAACAAAACATTTAGTAACAATCTGAATGTTTGCCTGGAACCAGTCAGGTACAATTCATTAAAGCCATTAAAGTCATTAGATTCAACCCATTAAAGTCATTAAATGGGGACATTAGTGGTGGGAGGCTATTCATATCATTGAAATTCCAGGACAAAAACATTGGCCTGCAAGTAGTTTAACGTGGCTTCACCTGAAAGTCAAGTATTACAGTTGGCAATACACACAGACTGATCTCCGTTTACAGACTTCACGAGTTAGTAGCAGTAAGATAGAAATGAATCAGAGGAATTTTTATTTGGCTAGCAAAAATGACCACAGCTTTTAAGCATTAGGGAAGGATCTAAGCAGGAATCATGTGGTGCTTCTCGGCATAAAAAGCCATGAAAAAATTGAGAAGAAGTTAATTGAAGTTAATCCACAATTTATGGAGAGCATTCATGTAAAGTAGACCAGTAAATTTCTCACCAGTTGCTATTATTAACAGTATATTTGTCCAACACAAGAAGAGATAAAAAACAGGCTAAACAGTAAGAAGTGCAAATGAGATTCCTTAATTAGGAAAAACGTGTTACAGAGAGACCAAAAAACCAAAAGAACATTTGGCTGAAGCCTCACTGGCTAACTTACAACATGCTTGTTTAATCAGTTAACAAAAAGAGGGAGACAGAGACAAAAAACTGACCCTGACAGGTGTGTTCCTGTTCTTGTCTTGCACTAATGCTGATTGGCTTGGTGTTTGCACTGCAGCTGGAGCTGCGGTCTGGGCAGAGGGCGGGCTATTATCACAGTTCATACTCCCATTACTGTCCACCACAGCTGGACTCTCCTTGTCTTTCTTTCTCCGTAACGTGTTGACCATAGGCTGGTCATAAGGCCCAGGCTTCGCCCAGTCCTGTTAAAAAACGAGATGCAGATGTCAGTGTTTGTTGTTCATACTACATTTTTGGACTCAACTAAAGTAGGTAAACAAAATAAAGAAAACCCAAATAATTCACTGAATGTGTGTTCAAACTGTAGACAAGGAGGATGGAAATGTGTCGATCGTCAACTCAGAGGAGATGGACAAACCTTCCAGCTGGGGACTCGTGATGAAGGCATCATGGGGGAACCCAATGTGCAGTAGGGAGGGTAGTCTGGCAGCAAGGCCGATGCAGGACGTGACCATGAACGAGTGGGGCAGGAGGTGGAGGTTGAGGAGGAGGGAGGGAAGAAGGGGAAGGCAGTGTTTGACACTGAGCCCAAACTGCCCCCGTTGCTATGCAGGTAGGGGGAGCTGGCTGGGCTGTAGTGGTCGAAACCATTGGACAACTGTTTGTGTGCATGCCGATCAGGAGGAGGGATGAGAACAGAAAGAAGACAAGCAAACAAATGTGTAATGGGATAAATCATTTAAATGATAAAACAGTGGAAAATAAAAACAAAACATAACTGAGGATAACTCAAGTACAGGAAACACAAAAAATATACTAATCAAATCAACACAGAAGAAAGGAACTGCACACGAATGCTGAAATGAATGAAAACTGAAGATGCACATACAGCATACAGAGTACCTTTGCACTACACTGAATCGATGGCATACACACCCGGGTTTAGAGTTTAGTATGAGGAAAGCATGTTGCGTGTGTAAAGCTTCTAAGATTCATTGTGGATGAGTGTTTATCACCTTGTCAGTAGAGGGCTGAGGTGCAGTAGTATCTGCTAGTGAAGAAGGGCTGCTGCAGTCACTATGCAGCAGCCCTGTCTCTGACATCTCAGAGGGGCTGGAAGTGGGACAAGCCTGGGACAGCGAGGGCAGCGGCAAACAGGCAGTGACACGAGACCAGAAGGAGAGAGGAGCGGTAAAAGGAGGAGGGACGTGTAAAAGGAAAGGATCAAAAGATAGACATGTCAGCAGGTAGCGAGATAGAAGCAGTTTGTTAAGAAAGCAGAGGCGACTTTTTCACTGTTCTCAGCAGTTAGTGCAGTGCACAGCCGAGTGACTGCAGAAGATGTGCACTGGGAGTCAAACCAGCATTAAATGCATGGACATCAGCAGTGCGAGGGTGAGTGCTGGAGGCTGGAAACACAAAGTTCCTTGTGATGTGTAAAGTGCGAGCTGTGAGGCCGTTCTCTTTCAAACTCTTTCAGCTACTGTAACTACACCAAGAAAGAGGCAACGAGGAGGCCGATTCCCAGGACTGTACTGTAAATGGGTCAGAGTTAGACTTGCCAAACCACGTTCAGTGCATCATAAAAACTTGGAGCCTAACTCTACCAATGTGTTCTGGACAGGGGAACTCTGGTTGCTGGCATGCCAAGACAACATCAACTAGTGCAGCTGCTCTCAGTGCTGATCTCCAACCGCGGAGCCCACATAGACGATCCCTTGGACTACCTCGCAGACGATTAGATAAAAGTGACAGACTCAGACCTGCTGATAAAGACATGCTCTTAGCGACTGTAAAACATAATGTTGATGCTCTAACATGCAATTTTGCTGTAATTCATTTAATGAAAATACAATACACACCGCAGTCTGTCACAGCGGTTGACTTTTTAATAGCAGGATGGGCCTGACCCGTTTTGCCCTGGGCTAGAATGGAGGCAGACTAATTTCCTTCACATTTATGCTATAATAATAGCAGTGAAATGACTTCACCATGATCACACACACACACACACACACACACACACACACACACACACACTAACTGCTGCCAGCTAACTGTCTCTCATCGTCTTGAGAGAGTTGGATCCAAAATTATGGTCAAGTGTGGGTATCTGAGGACTTTTTCTTACCTTTTTTTCAGCTGGCAGTGGCGAGGACGACTTGGATAATGTGTACTGGTCTTGTGATGAAGAAATGAAGCCCGAGTCGTGGGAGGAGATGCTAGGAAGCCGAGCTGGGGTCTGCTGGGGTAGCGTGGAGCTGCGGTATCGATGGCGAGGGTGATGGTGGTGGAAGAGGTGGTGTGAGGAAGAGGAGGAAGAAGAGGAGGAAGGAGAATGAGAGTGAGAGCCACTGGATCCCCTGGAGTCACTACTGTTAACGCTGTTCAGACTACTGTGAAAGGGGAAGGAGCAAGCGATGAGGGTAAAGAGAATCAAGTGCACCCAAAGGCAGATTGGGGTGAAGGAGGGGGGATGATTGGGTAAGGAGGAGATAAAAGTAGACATAAAGGCAAAGGTTTGGGGGTGGGGGAGTGGAAAAGACATGGTGGGAAACAATTAAAACACCACACCAAGATGCAGCAGGCAGTGAATTAGGCCAATCCCCTCAAAAACAACAACACAAACCAACTTAAGGCGACTGAAATCATAGATGGCAATAATTGCAGGCAGGATTTGTGCAAGCTTTTTGTAAATATCCACAGGAAAAAATCATGAAAAACAAAAACAGCATAAACAGTGGGTCTTAATTACTCTGTGACTTCTAAATTAAAAGATCTGTCCTACTATAAATGCAGCGTGAAGCAAATTATGACAATAAAACAACTATATGCAAATAAAAACTATAACCAGCTCAAGCTGCTAGTGCTGTACTATGATGCACCATCTGATAAAATGTGTATGCATTAACCAAGTCGCCAAAATCTCAGATGAAAATGATATATTTGCAAAAGCCTTAAGAAACAGGAGGAAAAGCAGCAATTTTTGTTTTTGGCCTCAAAGTCTTGCATTGTTACCATATAGCAGTCAATCATAATCTAACATGTAATTTAAAGTTTTGGTCCAATCATCACACCCACAACCCTGAAATAGATTTTTAGCGCATTTAAAAAAAAGACGTAAAGCAATACACAACCCAGGCATTAGACTTATTTCCTTAAACCAGAACAGCACTGGAAAACGAATCATTGGAAGATACACAAAAGCAGTGAGGACAGAGTAAAGACGACAAGATCTGAACAGCTAAAAATCATTAGCTGCTTCCTTTTGTCAATTCTCCTTCATCTTTCTTAACACTTTTCACCAAATACAGTTATACCAAAACATATCTTTAGCATATCTTCTGCAAAGTATTGCAGATAATTTTGGCCACTAGGTGGCAGACAAAGTTTAAGCAAAGCCAGTAAATCATTTACTCCTACTTTAAAATCTCTTTAAATTGATATCAGCTATCTTCCAAGCAGATTCACAAGCACTGATATGGTTAAAATGACAGTTTTGCATATTTTAGTAGATCTTGCAAAGTATATGCGGGACACTGTTATAAAACTGTGGAATTCTAACTTGACGAAACACTGTAATGCAGTTCCATTTCTCTTATCACTTTATGGAAACTGGTCACAAAAATGGCGTAATTAAATTTTACTTTAATTTAATTTTAAGTAAAGTGAATTTCAAAAGTTTTTATGGGTGTAGATTCATGTGTGCTTATAAAACTATGCCCCTCTTTCACTTATTTGAGCCTACCTGCACATGCTAGACTTCCTGGACATGGTGGTGCTAGGGGATGAGGGCGGAGTTTGATATGACCAACCATAGTCTGAGCCCTTCAAGTCCAAGATCACCTGAAATGGACAAAATTATTAGCGTTTTTTTTTTTTTTGTCAGAGTTGAGAAAAAAAGATAGTAAACAGAAATTTTTAAAAAAGCACAAAAATATGACACACATAATGAGTACTTTATCCTTTTAATGTTTTTCCTCACCTGTTCACTCGCAGGGGGAAGCTTGTGTGGGTCTGAGGTCAAGGCTTTGAGGTCCTCAGAGATGGTCTGGAGATGGGTAACCTCTCCCAACATGGAAATCTCCTCATCCTACAAGGACAGGACATGTAGACAAGATGATTGCGCCTAATCAGGTTACACACCAGTAAGAACTGGTTTTTTACTTTAAACATTTCAGTGTTTAAAGTAAAAAAAAAAAGAAGCTTACACTTCAGTGTCTTAAAGAAAAAGAAAGTTCAACGTTTTCTATCCAGTGTGTGGGATGTAAAAAGCACAGAGCCTGTGGAGTTAATACATTTTTCTGTTGCTCTCTCTGAGTGGTTACCCAAGGCCCATTTCTCTTTCCTCTCCCCCACTGCACTCACCACTATAGGCCGCAGCATGGCTACAAAACAGCAAAATCTCTGTCTCTCCTCTATAAGAGCCTTCCTCAGGGCCTGCTTCTCCGTCTCTTCCAGCAGAATGTATTTGTCACTGACATCCTGCATGGCGCTGTCCAGCTGTGGCTGGATATCACCACGACCTTGGAGGGGGAAGAAAAAAGAAAAACAGGGGAGAAAGAAGAAGCTACGTCAATAGAGGAATATAAAAATGAGATCAGATATGTGATCAAATTGACAGGTTAAGTATGAAAACAATACTTTTTACCTTTGTAATTCCTTCACAGCACAGATATTAAACAGAATAGTTACCCTAGTGCGAGACGCATGAATAATCACTACTCTTTGGTGTTAGCTTGGTGCTAGCAACTTGTACTGCTTTGCATGTTGTTCATTGAGGTGGACATTGCTGTTGTAAAAACTACTGTTTGAATTTCTTAACTACTCCACTGCTCCTTGTAAAGAGCCACTCGTCCCTGGAGCTTCCCATCTTTTGCTCAGAAGTGGAAAAACAAGTTATCAACCTTAGGCTAAGCTTTCGCACGTCTTGGAAAGCTTCCCATATGTTATGATAAGATAGTAAAAATGGCACTCGCTTCCATCTATCTTTCCACTACCGTTTGTCGATTCCTATGAATTCCTGGAATGTGTTAAGAGAGAGAGAGAGAGAGAGACACTGTGTGCATCAGCTTTCATAATCACAAGAGTCCGGGGTATTGACACAACCATCTGGTCCTTGTGCTGCGTTTTAATATGCATGTATAAATCCAGGAATGTCTGAGGACATTTGCAGTCCCCAAAGGTTATAGTGTCATTCAGCACTTTCTGTTCTGATTCTGTGTTTAGAAATTGCATTTAGTGTATGATTTTAAGAGAGGATAGGATGAGGCAGCAGGAAAGCTGACGACTGCCCGACACTGTGCTTCAAAGGCACTTAAATTACACTTACACGCAAACATATACACACACGCACAGAGTTTTAACTTTGATAATCAAGGTTAAGCATACACTTGCAACGTGAACAAGGTCTGTGGTCTCTTTGTCTACTCTTGTGTCTGGGCAAAGATCTTTTGTTGACGTTTCATGTGAGGCCCTTTATCATGCAAATAGATACCAGAGAAAACACAGAGATGGAGTTACGCAGGTAAATCATCCTCATCTCAAATGTAAAACACACTGTAAGCATGCGCATGTCATCCTGAGGACAAACAAGCTTGTTCCTCGTGGACGTGTCCGTGTGTGGTCTATGCATTTTTAACAGGATAAAGCAGCAGGAAGATACATTTTTATAATTAACAGTGACTTGCAGAACACACAAATACCAGCACATGAACACTACAAATCTAAATATCACGGGGCAGTCTGGGTCTGTAATGACTGCGTACAAAAAACAAGAGACGAGACAAAAGAAGCTTCAATATGAAGGGAATCCATTTACCAAGTTTAGCGGGTGAGTTTGACACTGGACTCTGAGGAATGTGAGCTGTGTGTGTCTTTATGGCAGCTAAAAAGTAAATTGACTGTAAAAGCTGGACTGGGAAGTCCAGATTGAAGTATACATTTTCAGTCTCATATAGATCCAAATGCAACTTCTGAGGCAACCCAGGGTACAATTATAACATGCGAGGGTTTGTGGAGAGCTGGCTATGTGAGCAAACTTTAGAGGGCTAAGACAGACCTCACTCATTAGTCTGGTTTCCATTGCAGGACTGAACTCATTATAGGGAAAATCGTATCCCTCCTTCAAGGCAAAAGACAAGGAGGGATGTAATCAGTGCCGTGTGTCTGTCACTTAGGTATAAGATGCAAAAACTACAAAACCAAATTTCATGAATTGTAGTGGAGTGATGGAGCGCAGGCACAGGAAGACCCTCTTCCAGTCTGGTATGAATCCAAACAGCTATTTGAAAACAATGTCGAGCTCTCTTAAATAAAAGTTTAAGTTATTGTGATGTTTTATGTAAAATCGTGCATCTGTAAGGTTGTAAGTACTGGCAATATTTGAATCTAAAATATGTAAACTCTAATGGGAAAAATTCCTTTACATGCCATGATCGCAAAAGATGCTCTGAGCGAATGTACGCTCTCTTATTAATACTCATTTATATGCAGTATGTCAGACAAAGTTAAAAAAATGTTCTTAACATATTGTATCAATGTTTTCCTTCACTCGGTTTTGGGACTAAGTCCACGCTAGGTCTCAGTTGGCCTCGGCGTAGAAGAATAGCATTTCAACCCCCAAAGCCTGTGGTGTCTCCTCAGGACGCTGAATTCTGGTTTTCTTTACTTTAAGCATTGGCAGACGCTTTTCTCAACAAAACCGATGTGGTTTTGGAAAGACGCTACTGTAAGTTGACGTACTTTGTCTGACACAGATGGAAAGCCAAATATTTTCTTTGTTGCTGTTTTTTAGAGCTCGTGAGTAGCTCGAGTAGTGCTTCTAATTCTGCTTCTGTTAACGGTCGAGGCTCGAGCAGCTGATCCCTTTACTCGCTCGATTACATGAACAGTGTAAAAGTTGCAATGTACTAATTGGTTTATGAGTTTAGCCTCTTTAAAGTCAAGTATGAGGCAAACATGCTTATTTACAATAGCGTGTACTGACTAAACCCCCAAACAGGTACTTGTTAATAACCTGCTTATACTATTCAACCAGAGGCCATATCTGTTACTTAACAACATCAGAGACTTAATAAAGATACTACAATTGACATAAATGACTTAAATACTCAGACACAGGGACTCAAGTGTATGAGGCGGCCATGAAATGACAGTTTTGGTAAGAAGAGGTGGTGTTAGTGTTGGTTACACATTGGGTTTGTCTGCATTCCTAGTCTCTGAGCAGCTATGTGGATGACAAGGTTTTGATAGCTACCTTCTATTTCCCTTCAACTGCAGAAAACCACCAAGGTATAATAAAGATCTGTGGTCACTGACCGCACATTACAATCTACTTCACCGCCATTTTTAATGTTCAATCAGACAATTGGTGCTGTAAGAGAAAAGGAGAGACGGTCAAATAATGTGACCGTACAGAATTCATAGGATATATGAACAAATAGCAATTGTAGCATTAGGTACACTGGTTATGTTTAAGTGCTTATTGATGCAAAAACCTATTCAGCCAATCACATGGCAGCAACTCAATGCGTTTAAGCATGAGGACATGGTTAAGATGACTTGCTGAAGTTCAAACGGAGCATCGGATTGGAGAAGAAAGGTGATTTAAGTGACTCTGACATGACATGATTGTTGGTGCCTGAAAGGCTGGTCTAGGTATTTCAGAAACAGAATTTGGGGTAAACAATATAAGCGATCCATCTTGCCTAATATCAGCGGTTTAGACTGGTGGTGGTATAATGGTTAATGGTGTGGCACACTTTGGGCCTTTTTGTACAAACTGAGCATGAAACTGACTGTTCTTGCCGACCACGTCGATCCCTTTATGACCACAGTGTACTCATCTCCTGATGGCTGCTTCCAGCAGGATAACACACCATGCCACAAAGCTCAAATCATCTTAAACAGATTTCTTGAACATGACAATGAGTTCACAGTACTCAAACAGCACAGTCACCAGATCTAAATCTAATAGAGCATCGTAGGATTGTGGTGAAATGGGATGTTCTCATCATGGATGTGCAACCAACAAATGTGTGTGATGTTATCAAGTATGAACGCCATGAGGAATCAGAGGAATTGGCCAGTGTTCCTTTTATTAGCAAGGCTAGCTTGTGCAAATGACTGCAGAGAGCTTTTTTAGGTTAAAAGCAAACCTAAATCATCCTAAAGATTCAAGAATTCAGCTTTTTTCTTTTCAGTTGTTTTGAGTTGTTTGAATCAGGTGGTTGAAGTAGCCCCCATTCGATTCACATGTAGATACATGTGCACACCCAAATGAGATTAACTGCTTCAGCTTTCACGAGGGCAATGATTACATTAGGTTGCAGTCACAGGCTGTTTCTTAGAACGGCCAGGGTCTCAGGTCAGAAAAACACCCTCACAAGACACATATCAAACATCAGATATCGACTGACCAACACAAGCAGACAGATGGTGTCTTACATCTGATAGCAAATGGAGCAGTCTTCTTTCAGTGTAGCATATTAGAATCTACTAACCTACTGCTTTGCATTTTATTTAAAGATCTGTTTGTGCTGCTATCAGTCAGGTTTAAAGAAGCAAAGCTAGTTACGATTGTCTTTGCTCACATCAGTGTGGAAGTCTCCAAAATGCCTAAATAGAAGATGTCTATAAACAAATAGCAATCAATTTGGAATTAGTATGAAATATTAAAGGGTGGTTAGATTCAGCTGTTTATAAAAAACATCACTTCGGCTGTTTCTGTAGTTATGCTATGACAAACAACAAGTTAAACCGCCTATAAATGTGGTTAAAGTTAAGGTGATTATCAACACGGGTCCTCAAATCTGGAACTACAGACCATGAATATATAAACAAATAAAGAGAAGGTAAATGAAGCATCTACATAAAGTGGGAATCCTGGTTTCTCCACCCCTGAGGAAAAAACAACAACAACATGCTAATATGTTGTGGCAACCATCGAGTGTAAACAAGAGTTGCCTCACCTGTAGAAAAGAAAAATGAGCATGCAAATAACTGGAAGCATTTACACACATTAAAATTTGCATACAAAGATCCATGGTACCTATTTCACAAGACAACCAAGATGCTCGGTTAAGCACAATGGCGTGAGCAACAGTGTGGACAGTGTGTCTATTCTATAAGCTGACTTACCGAAATTATCAGCTGCAGTGCAGCGTAAGGTGAGGGATGGTATCAGAACCACATGGGGACAAGGAAAGGAAAAAGATCCAAGTCAAGTGAAGGAGCGCCAGCGCTAAACACTAATCATCACATGATTTTGGAGCATTGTGTGTGCGGATGGACCCTGTAGCATTTTAGGAACCTGAGAAAAAACTAAAACAGTACTTCAATGTGCTTCAATATGTTGATTCCACTCAGAAATAGATTACATATACAGTAAGTGTTTATGTATATTTGAGTGAGGAATTATTGACTGGCCATGTCTTTGTTTCTTATGTTTAAGCGAACTTAAAAGTCCTTTTAAAATATTATTTTGCTGGATATGTTTCACAGATTCAAATGTATATTCCTGAGTTAAATCTAGTGCTGAGCTGAGACTTTTTTTTGGCTTAAGTGTTTTGTACGAGTTATCCACTGATTTAAAAACGAACCCGCAATATCCCTAAAGATACTGAAGGGATGTCGGACTAACTCCTTTTTTGTGTATCGAATTTTTTTTCTAGGTAGGTGAATGTGTCTGTAGAACCTGAGCCAAGAAAACGGCGGAGGGAAACGAGCCCTACCCTCCGAGGGAGTGTTTACCAAGTAAGGTAATGTTTAGCCTCAGTGAAGCTGCACAACTAAATCAGTGGGGACAAACGTCTACGCACATCGCTGGTGTCTAATGAAAAGCTCACATATATAGTTTGAACATTTCCCTATTACAAGAAGATTCGTCAGCTTAAGACACGTAAAAGTTTGTCTTACATTTAAAATAATCAGGTTTTTAATTTACAGTAGATGGTTCTCTTAAATATTGTAAATATTGTAGGGGAGCCAAATATGTCTCGTCTGTTTTTCCTTCTACCCTCATGTGTCTTTATTTTCAATTGTTTTTTTAAACTTGCGAGATACAAAGGAGACCCCCCCTTTTTTAGCGGGAATTAGTTTATGTTGTGTCATGTGTAATCCATTTACTGTTACCAGATTTTAGCAGGTAAATTTATTGCAAAAGTTAATTAAAAAGTACCTTTTTTTGCTTTCTTTTGAAGTTTCAGCGTGTCCGATGACTTCTTCTTAATTTCCTGCCGAGCTCTTTTGTACTCTGGTTCACATGGACAAGATTAATGAGGTCAACTAACAGTTTTAAAGTACAGTTTTCCACAAACGTATTATGTGAGATGGGAAGAAAAAAAAAAGATAAAATAATTCTGTATTTAAAGCTTTGGTAACATCTAATACAGTATGAATAGAGCTAACAGATTACCAATACTGCTTTTCCCACAATGATTAGAAGTTTTTTTCGTTCATCCCACCTTTTGCATGGTCCTTGTCCAAAGTGTTGACTCCTCTTTTCCACTCCTCCATCTGTTCTTGTAGAGGGTTGATCAGACCCTCAAGGAAGCCCCTGTAAAAACAGCACATACCTCACCCCTGATCTAAGGTCAACCTGATCAGTTAACCACATTTCACCATATACAGCAAGTATTTGGACAGGGACCTTTTTAGTCTTCAGGGTGTGTGCTTCAGCAGATTCAATTTGAAACTGAATTGTACCGAGTTTGAGATTTAACTGGAGTAGTTTTAGATTAATATAGAAATAACTGTGTGAAAGATACAGCAATTTGAACACAGCGCAAGGTTATACCTGCCCTCCAATTAAAACTTCAGACAGACTGAAAACTCATTTGTTTAGTTTTCCTTTCTGTTTACATGGTCAATCATTGACAGGCAGAGAGAGAAAAACACTGAGAAAAAAGTACAGTTATATCTGTCAATCATTACAGACGTATCTGTGAGTGTGAGAGGTGGACAGCTGCAGTCTTAGTGCATGCAACTAAAATTAGACTATTCCCACTTGCAGACATTTCTACAAAGTCCCTGTGTGTGTGTGAGAGTTTGTGTGTGTGTGTGCATGCATTTGGGGGGTTGGTGACCCCAGCCCCCTTGTGTACAACTACTACTATGGAGCTCCAAGTGGAATCTCCACTGAAATGCCAGCTGAAATTAGAGAGCCCCTTGTCTGTGTAGTGTGTGTGTGTGTGTGTGTGTGTGTGTGTACAGAAGAGAGACCTGGTGTGTACGTCTTTACAGAGACATTATAGATGCACATACTGCCAGACGAATAGTCTCTTTCCCAGCATTCCCCGACACGGCAATTTCACCCACACACACATGAAATGTCAAAACATGGCGGGCACGGTGTGGAAACAACTGAATTACAAACCGTTTTATTAGAGCTGCACAGCATGGAGGGCAGCGTGGGTCATTAACTGTGAGTTAATAATATAGGAACTAGTGCAAGAAGAAAAAACAGAAAAAAAACAATCTACCTTTGCAAGTTGCAAGTTTTGAATCTAATCTCAAAGCAGCAATTGAGAGTGGCTCACACAACTGAATAGCACTATGGTTAAAAATAAGTAAGGAAGGGTGAAGCAGCACAGTAATATACAGTACTATAATGTTCCTTACGTGGAGAACTGTTTGAGTTTAGCCTCTATGCTGCGATGTCTCATACACATCCTGGTCAATGCTGATCCAATGTCTCTTGTGCCACCTGAAAGACAGCAAAGAAGAAAAAACCCACGTTATTTTGTTAATAAATCATGCTAATTGTGAAAAATGTTCCTGCCAGTGAACAAACCTAAGACATTTACCTAATGATACTAATGCACAACTGCACGAGCAGTGTTCTAACCCCCTCTTCCTCCCACCAGTTTAATTTTACGAGAGCTGACAAATGATTGGGACTGAATCAAGAAAATGAAGAAAGGGAATGATGTTTGCCGATATTTGAATTCTTATTAGTAACAAACATTTTTTTCCAGTTTAGACTGGTGAAACAGAAAAAAAAAAATCCATCTGTGTCTTATTCCCGTCAGCCAACAAGACTGTTTTTGATATGAACCATCTCATACGAACTGCCATCCAAAAGTTATATTTGCAATAATTTGCTTGAGATTGAGTCATATTATAATTATATCAGAGCTGCAGCTGGACCATTTAGCAGGACCTCCAATTATATGAGTAACAGCAGAAAACGTTTAGCACAGAGCAAAAACAAAAAAAAGGAAAAATGCAGTCATGGGTCTTTAAAACAGATAAATTCTAATGTCCTAATTATTGTGAAAAGATGCAAATGAACTCCACTGACTGCAGCTCACTGGCCTTCCTGACCTACTCTCTATCTACACTTCCCCATAAAACTGTCAACACTGAGCTACCAAATGCACATACTGTATGTATATACATACATATATATATATATTTATACACATGTATTCAGGGGTAAATGTGCTCGCGGCTAATATAAGATTCCTTTAGTGCTGTCCACCAGAAGTCTTCAGGCTGGACAGCAGGCCCCTGACGCTGATTGACAGAGCTATTGTCTGGCTGCTCGGTATGACTAGCCGCTTTCTCTGTGGGACTACTGCGAGTATGTCTATGACGGTGTGTGCGTGACAGAGGGAAGTAGAGGGCAGAAAGATCCTGTATGAAATCGTGCAAAATTATCGTGATACTGTCTATGTGAGCACGGGTTTTGTGTGCGAGACTGTGATAATCTGATGTGAAGTGTGAATCCCCTCCAACAGAGCAAGCCATTCTGCTGTCAGCGTGGCCCTTACCGCGTGCAGAGACGCACGCAGAGCTGTCACTCACTCACACATTTACAGAATTGTCTTTGACTCTTAAACCCTGCACAAAACACGAGCTCTCCGACACTAACACAAAATAGCAAGAAAGAAATCCTACAGCTATAATCTGATAAAGACAGTTTGGAAATTTTACCAAGTGCATTTCAGGCTTGTCAGCATCTTGTGCTATCTGGTGTGAAGTGTGTACCTCAGATTAAGCCAGGGTGCTAAAATGCTGGGCCCAAAATTATTCTCCTGTGGAATTACTGATTAATTTAGTGTCTAAATTCAATTATTAATAATGCTGAACAATAAAGCAGCACGAAAAGTGTGTGAATCAGCAGCTTAAAGAAGTGTGGGATGTATCAGCACTATCAGCAAAGTTCTTTCGTTCACTAAGCAACAAATGTTTTTGTAAGTGCACTAGAGTGACAAAACATCTCAGTGTCATCATCACACGTGTGGTTTGTGGGGGGTTTGAAGCCACAGTCAGACAATCTGCCTTTTGTCACATACTTCTACAAAGACATGTTTTCACGCTGTTATGTTTTAGACTGCAGAACGCTGGACAGAAATACTAGGTCATTATTATTAGGCTACTCTGATTGTAAATCACCATCTAACCTTTCGACTTAACTCACTGTCCCACTGAACTCAGTCCTAACCAAATTTTACCCTCTTTCCATTCATTTATTCATCCTCTTTTTCCATGTGCTTGTTATTGCAGAGGGTGTGGCTTTTACGTGCCATGAAAGACCTTTTTGTCATCCAATATCATAATGCTCATTCATTCCTGCGTTGACTTGTTTAGTCATCATATCTATCAATCTGCCCAGCTCTCCCTTACTATGTGTGCTTGTTATTCTAGAGGGTGTGGCTGATAGATGCCACAGTTCCACAGAGAGGCCACAGCAAAAACTGGGTGGTTAGTTTCTCATTATAAAAGGTACCTTTGTGTAGTTGCAGCCCATTCTGACGAATGAAGAGTTTGCTTTCAGTTGATTAGTCCTTTGCCACAACCTCACCCACTGTTATTGGATTCAATGAGGCAAATAAGACAACCAAAATCAGCTCATGTCTCGCAACTAAAGATGAACAGACCGCTGCCGTTAGAGCCTGATATTAACTACTGGTATCAGCATTTATGATTAAAAGGTAAAGAAGAGACGGGATAAACATCTTTTAACCGGGCTATGAGTGTTGATGTTGCATAGTTTGTCAGCCAGAAGGCATTCTACGACTTGTGGGCGACGCCACAAGAACAACAAGTCGGGCAGAGCCTCAATGAGTAATCCTCAACTTGGTGTGACACTAAAACAATTATTTTATTATTTTAAACAGCGTTGCCATATTATCTTAGTAAGGGCTCACTAAACACTGCACATAACAAAATTAAAACGTTAAAATCTGAAATAAACAAAAGAATATTTTTAATCACCAACTATTAGTATCAGTAAGGTATTGGTCTTAAAAATCCTATATTGGTCAGAGTAGTTGTAATCATGCCAAAAGCATGAGGTTAACCCCAAAAATATTCAATACTAGGGGAGAAACTTCTCTTCCTACCACTATCACAGCAGGTAGCCGGTCACTGTGGCCCCTGCCTTGCCTCCTAGTTACCAAGGAAACTGTACACAATATGCATCTGTATTATGGGCGCCTATAACAATTTGATTTGGTGCCCCAGTAGAATAATAGCGGTTTCTAACATATGACACATTAGCATTAATCACTCATGCATTACATACACAGAGAAGTGTCAGGCTGATTTTCCCTGCGTGCTCTCAGGATAAAATGTCTGCTTACACACTACACATAGTCTGCTCTTTCTAGCAATGATTGACCCCTGGATAGAAATAGCTGCATTGGCAGCTCCAGTTGTCTGCGACAGACGCACACAAAAAAAAAAACAAACTTCAGCTGCGTCAATACCAGGCCATACCTCTTCTGTGTGCGTGTGTGTGTGTATAGTGGCATAGCTGGCTGTCAGTAGAAATAGCTGCTCTCTGACAAGCTTGTTTTCAGAGGCTTGTAATTATCCCTGCACCACCAACTTAACCAGTCAGAGAAACTATAGGCTTCATTCTTTGGTGAGAAAAAAGGAGCAAATTTAGCCGCAGAATGTTTCAGTATATTATTTCACAATATTTTGGTTGTGCATGGTTTGGTTAGCCATTAAAAAAAAGCCTTCCCAATCAACAAAAGAAACCAAACAGTACGGAGCGAATGAAACATCTTCATGCTGCACTTTATTAAAAGAGTTCTTGGTGTTGATTAACTTAAAAACCTCAATGAGTAATTTTCTTATTTTAAGAATCTCAACGTTTTGTCTCATGGTTTCTGATATTTCAGCTTTCGTGTGAGCCAGCCCGCAGAGAGTCTGCGAGGACATTTGTGACATTTTTCTCTCCGAGTGAGAGAGAGAGAGATAGTGTGGCAATTAGATGCCGAGTTGCCAAGTCTGTGTCTGTCCTCAACCCCCTTCCAGACTGTTCCTTGGAATGTCACACTGTGCTGACACAGGAGGAGTGTGTGCATGTGTGTTTTTGCACTTTGTCAGACTGCATTAGAAAGACAAGACTTCAAAGCGCTGGAGCACTCAAGGGTTCGTGTCTAAATGGACTGGAAACATACTGTAAAAGACACCCATCAGTTTACAGTGTTTTTAGTTGGTATAACATCGTGGAGTGAGCGTCGACTGTTTGTTTTTGATTGGCTAATCTTTGAATAAACCGACCTGTTAGATAGACCTACTAGGCAACTGTCTGAAAGGCAGCAGGCTGTGTAAAGACGGAGGGCAAACATTCCTCTCAAACAACTCTCAGGTTGCTCGTGGATTATGAAACAATCTGATGCAATCTGAAATCATCGATCGTCATGGTATCAATAATGCAGGAACCAAGATGATACTGAATGCTTCTCGGCTATAAGCCTGCAGTTTGCACCTGCAGAATACAGTACATACTAAATATAAACTTGTATGTTAAGCATTAGGTTTCTAGTTTATAATGACAACATACAGGCACACAGGAAATGCCATCTCGAGATTCTAAATAGCCCTTTTAGCCCTGTGTCAGACTGGGGACCTGTCCAGGTGTACCCTCGGTATCTAGGATAGGCTCAGCACACCTGCAACCTTGAACGGGATAAGCAAAGGAAAACAAATGGATGTTAAGCATGTGTTTAAAACATGTGTGTGGTGGATAAACGGTGTATATAACAGTTACAATAACTATATCATACAAAATAATAATAATAATAATAGTCCTATTTTTAAACTTATACCAGCTTTTCTTTAGACATGATGAGAGAATTATGAGGGAGGAAGAGAAATGGAGGGGGTGAGGGAAAAGTCTATGAAGTAAATGTTAAAAAAGCTTCTATTTATTCATTTAAAACATGAGGGATAAAAAGAGCGGTGAACCAAAAAAGGAAAGGGGAAAGTGAGGAAGGAGAGAGCATGTAGTCCTGACATGTGGATGAGAGAGGTTGGTTAGCTAAAACCAACTCTGTGCATGGGCACCAGATGGCTGCTGTTAACTACGGGGCAGTGGTTACGCTGATAAGAGACTGGAGACTGTACAGCTGGTTACACACACGCACACCCCCCCCCCCCCCCCCCCCCCCCCCCCCAGCTGGACAGAGGTAGGGTGATCTGCTCACACACACACACACACACACACACACACACAATTAAAGAACCGGAGAATAAACATCCACACTGAGTCACCTAAATCTCACATAGCTGGTGTTTTTTACACCACAGAACGAGTGATGTAATTTATTTCAGAATCATTATGGAACACCAGCTTATTCAGAAGTTTATACAACACTACTGAAACTAACCTGTATTTATATGTTTCATTCGTGACTTTTTAAACTGCTCTGACAACCTTAATTTAAAGTAGGCCACATTTACAGGGGACATTTAGTCAAATCACCATTTTCTACTCATTTACGATAGCAGAAACAGAACTAGCATGTTTTCATTACCATAGAGAACAACTCATTTTACTATTTAACTAAAGAGGAAAACAGTGTCACAAAGTGTCCGTGATTTAGTTTAAAGCTACTACTTTAACAATACTGTACAGGCTAAAAAAGAAATGAATCCGTAGACACACGCACACACAGCCCTAGATGAGCAGTTGGCAAGCCCAGATGGAGCCACCCACACAGTACAGATAGAAGCTAGGATTTCATTCACTGATTTAACTACTCTGCCAGTCTGGTACCATACTATTAGTGCCCAATTACACATTTCTGTAAGTGTAAAACTAAGTGCCTATTTTTGATGGGCTTCAATAAATGTAGGAAATAAGGGAGGTCTAAAAAAGGCGATTTAATTAATTTAACTGATAGATTCATCTAAAGATTATCTCAATAAATCTAAGTATAGCAATTAATTAAGGTGTGCTGCATGGATATAAATCAGAGTTAAGCTTGAGGGCTTATAATAGCATTTTCTCTTAGTTAGCCTGCCCTGCTTGGCTCAACTCTTCATTCATCAATAGCTGCTGACAGACAGTCAGCTCGTCTGTCTTACGCTGCCTACCCACGTACACGCACAAACACACCCTATACCGTCAGCAAGTCTAACCTCAATGGGCACCAACACATGCAGCGTGCGGGCGAGCAAACGCACGCACCTGCTTCAGTGTGACCCGTGCTGACACAGAAAAAACCCGGGACTTTCTGATTACATCTCCAAACAGCTGTCATGCAACGACAGGATAAGGAAAAAAGGCAGAAGAGGAAATAGGAAGAAAAGAAAATGGGGAGAAATTATGGCAATTATCAGACACAGTTAAATATAGTGAATGCATTATCAATGTACTCATTTCCTGGACTGGACTGTAGAGCTGTGTCACCCTTTGTAAATGTTTTGTAAAGGTCTCAGAAATATAATTATGAATAACAATTCACTTTGGATAGACAGTCAGCCAAGTGATGGATTTCTGGATTATTTAATGATATAAATATTGTTGCTTCTAGCATTAAAAAGAGATTAAAACATTTACAGTAAAATATGCTGACAGGGAAGGGCAGTAATTGGCTCAGTACTGCGTTTGCACCATCAACACTGGTACATGTATAACAAGTTTTCCACTCTTAATCCCTGAACCTATTACCACGACCTTACAGTTGACTATTAAAGGATTTACCCAGCAACAAAGAGTTTGAACTACGAGCACCATGTTCATTGAAAAAAAAAGAATAAATAAGGTGACAGGAGGGGATTAGGGAAAAAAGGAGCGTAATTCAGCACATATTATTAACTAGAGAAAAACTAACAATGCCATTGTTTAATGCACTTTAGTGAAATGAGGCAGAAAAACATCTGGAGCTTGACCTCTATGTCTACAAAGCTATTCGGGATATTAAGTATCCTTTAGAATAAACTGAATGTGTGTCAGTCCACCACTGCAATGCAGTGAAATGCTTTCTGAATAGTAATGCATTACCTTTCTCTCCTTTACGTTGCTCTTCTCTCCTGAAGGCTATATTTTGTTAATCTCCTTACGTGGTTCTCTTTTTCTCTTCTTCCTGCCCAGATCATGTTTTCCCCACCTTCCTTTCTCCCCACTCATTTGTCCTCTTTTTCTCTTTTCATCACCTTTCTGCACGCATTCCTTCTATTCTGCCACATCATCGTCAGCAACGAAATTTAAACCAAAGATAGCAAAATGTTTTGGCACTGGGTGATGTATTTGGACTTTTAAAATTTTGTATACTAAACAGAACCGAGGCTAATATGAGTGAGTGTTTTAGTATGCCACTGTAGTGCTGCAGCCTTACTACTACTACTACATCTTGTTTAAAATTTGAGTAGAAAAAGAAATCATTTTCCAGAGGAGAGCTGAAAGGGAAACAGGTGATAGGATAGGGATATATCTACATATATCTAGAGTGTGACAGTATGCCACCTTACTGCAGTTCTGCTAATGAGGTCTTGAAGCTGTAGCTAAACACGATGAGACAGCTGACAAATTCAGTGTCTCTTTTCGTTTGAATACCACAAAGCGACTGTATCCCCACCTTCCTCCCCTGTTAGTCTCCCCTTTCACTGTTTCCGCCTCACAGTGCTGCTTTATGAATGGATGCTAAAGCAATGGATGGGAACCAATTAAGATAACAAGAAAGCATAGCTCTTGCCAACACCATCCCTTCTCCTTTCACTTTTCCGACTACGGCGTGCTACGTGGATTATTTCTAATCTTCAACAATTGTTGCAAATCCAGTCCTTATTTGTGCATGAAACAACGCTCCTACTCGTTGTCAGATACATGTTCGGTGAGTTTATAAAAATAGATTATTAGCCCTATTAATAGTTTTTAAAGTATTTCAGTTTGTGCTGTTTACTTTCAAAGTATACAGAACAGAAAACTACTTATTTTTAGGACCTAAACATACAAGTATAGCTAAGTGCTTTGTGCCCAAGCAGTGGAATGTTTAAGGGTGGATGACCCAGCTAACTGACCTCAATCCAGATGAGCAGATGTTTCACTTGACACCACAAAGAAGCAAACCAGCGCCCCAAACAAGAACTTAATGAGAATGGCTTTAGTACATGCCTAGCAGAGCACTGCCATAAAGATTTCCATTTGATCAAAAAAGGAAAAAAAAGGAGGACAGTGGTAGTAGTTGTAGTACAAAGATCCAAAGATCCAAAAACTCTTCTGTCTTTAGACTTGACGTGCAGATATATATCAACTTGCAAGCTGTACTCTTACAGCAAGAGATGTCATAACGTCACATTTCGGTTTCAGCTGCAGATTGCAATGGAAACATCGGCTATTTATTCCACTGCATTCCATGTTTAATCTTTTATCTCAATGATCTTGTTGTTCACAGTTCACTCCAATCTCTCTGTGCCGTGTTTGTTTCTCTATACAGTCTGAGGCCTTGACTCCCACTCGTCTCTGATGTCTCTGTGATAGCAGTACAATAATGTTAACGCTAAGCCCGAGTTAATCCAGTCAGTAAGCAGCTGGCTAGTTCAACGAGTGGTCAGAGTTAAGAACAAAACAAACACTCAAAGAGAACGAGAGACTATCCCATGAGAAAGTACAATAAGATGAGAAGGCAGTTTGTGTATTATTGCATATGTCTTGACTCTCTTGAGGGGGAGATTAAATGATTTCTGTGGAACATTTTGTTTTGCAATGTTGCCCTTATTTTGCCTTCTGTTACACTACTCCACAGTGTGCTTTTACTTATCTTTGAAGCCTAAACGTCACCAATCATTGGGCCTCTTGCACGACAGAAGCAAGTATTACATGTTGTTAGTGTGTTCAATTAAAGTGTTGCTGCAGTAGGACTTCTGCTCAGGCACCGTGGGTTGAAAAGCCAATGCAAGTTGGTGCAAGGCAACCAAACTGTTTGATGGGACTGGCGTGAGCCTGGATGGAGGTCCTTGGATGGCCTCTATGTAGAAAACCTTTTATTGCTTTTATTTAACTTTTTATCTTGAAATCATATTTAGAATTTAAAAGGAAACCACTGTGAAGTAGATAATTTGTAGTTTTTAAGTTGAATGATGCATGAGGTTTCCAAAAATCAAAGGGTAATTGCATTAAATATTTATGCCACTTTAGCTAAAATGAATCTACAGTCCCATGCCAAACACTGGGCAATTGTTTAGTGTGCCTGAATAGCAAAAAATCAACACAATTAATACATTTCTGCCCCATTAGCAATCATCAAATGTTGTGTGAATATCTAACATATAAAAAGGCACAAAAAAGATGTATGTAACAGCTCAACAGCAGCAACACGCCTGCTGCAGTTTAAGCCACCATTGAGTGGGTTTAAGCATAGAATAGCCCCAGAGAGAGAGAAAACGAGAGAAACAAATAGAAACAGACAGAGAGACAGTGAGAATAGATTACCCTAGAGCCCACTCTGGAGCTTTTCTGGGCTTTGGTGCCCCACTTTTTTCTCTAATCTTCCTTTCTGGTCTGACACACATTCCACAGACAGATAGACAGACAGGATTTACCAGGATCGACCAATGAACTAAATTCACTGGTTGTTTTGGGTGAACGGTTGGCTCTGTATTCATGCATGCAGCACTGAGAAGCAATAGCAACTTAAGCTAGAAAAAAACCAAAAAAACGAAACAATATATGACTCAATGAAAGGCAACGTTAAAACACACATGCGCTGCAGGGCGCCTGCGTCCATTTGGAATGTGCAAAAAGTCTGACGCCACAGTTAATCATTTACAACAAACAGTTTCATATTTCCACATCAGTTTCTCAATAAACTCATGACTCGTCTGAGTCATGTTTGTCTTGCGCTCAAGACAAACAAAGTCAAAAGTTCAGATCGCAGTGTGGAGAATGTGTATGTGTACCAGTTATAAGTCAAATTATTATCAATGCAAATGAGCATTATCATCATCATCATCTTGTATCACAACAATAAAATAAATAAATAATTACACCCTAAAAGTGATTAAGAGAAAACTTTGTTACAACATGTATGTGTATAAATCATAGAGAGAAAACAGGTAATTCAACTAAGAGGGTGGAGAAGGTTTACAACAGTAATTAAGACTTTGTAGACACGTTTGAAAAAAAAAATCCTACAAGCAAAGGTATACATTAAGTATGTGTGTAAGAAAAGAGACTTTTATCTTCAACAATGGAAAGACCTTCATTGATTGTAACCT
Source organism: Neolamprologus multifasciatus (assembly GCF_963576455.1). Taxonomy (NCBI): domain Eukaryota; kingdom Metazoa; phylum Chordata; class Actinopteri; order Cichliformes; family Cichlidae; genus Neolamprologus; species Neolamprologus multifasciatus. The sequence continues at coordinate 9,025,651 of NC_140449.1, read as the reverse complement.
ACAAACATGGTGAAACTTTCTGATGAGCACCACCCTAAAATGGTTTTCATTAACAAAGTTGCTAACAAGACAGCGACTTCACAAAGTAAAGAAGTAAACTTCCTTCTCACTTAAAACCAAACAGGAAACACAACATATGAAAAATATCTGCAATGTTTGGTTTGTCACTGTCTGCACTCAGTATGTGAATGTGCCACTGACCTCTTGTTTCCCTGTAGGGGGAGAAGCTGAGAGGCCGCTAGTCTGTGCGATACTGGTGATAATTTAAACCAGAGACGCACCAGAGAGAGTGTACTGTTCGGCAGTGCAACACAACACTGCCTTGTTTGCAGTAATGACCACCAGATTACATCTGCCATGTGTGTGAGACTCTGCATGTACATGTGTGTGTAAGAGACCCCCATAAAGTCAAAGGGTTAGTGAGGGGACTTTGTCCTCCCCGGTGCCACTCCACATATCCCTCCACCCACACAAGTAGCCACACTTCACACAAGTGCATCATTCATTCAGTCTTTTATGAAGAATCTAAGAGGGAACAAGTCAAAGAGATTACTGAATCTGGCTGCTTACTGAGTAACTTGAATGGACTGAACTTAAGCAGAATATATCCCTCAGTCGACAAGTACAGTAGAAATACTCTCTCACACATGCAGTTTTACACATAAGAACTGTTGCTAGCACAGGAACTACCTCTGTTCAAGCTTTAAATGGCCCTGAAGAATCACTGGTCTGGACTCAGTGCTGATTGAATTACAAATAAATGGCATTTAAGTAAGAAGAAAACCAGCAAGCACTAGAAAAATCTGCTATATGAGCTGACACAAAAGCATCAAAATAACCAAAGTGACATTGTTCCTGTCATTTTTGACAGGAACAATGAATCGTAAATGGTCATTCTTTGAGTTTGGTGGACAGAGTAATGGAAACAGAAAACTGAGAGGCCCGTTTAAGGGGCTACCTGGTGTAGGCAGGTCCTGCAAGGGAAAGGTTAACCTCACAATTGTTAATCACATCAAACGAATGCTGTATGACAAGCTTGTTTTGAAGAGTTTACAGCAGAAAAACCATAGTGTTAAATGACTATATATAGAAAATGTCTTATTTAAATCAAATACACCTAAAGAAAAAAGTACTTTCAGTGACTTGGGAGAACTGCATGAGCTGACACTTTGTTCAAGTTCACCTTTAATGTTAATGCTGCAACAGATGGCCCAGCTGCCCTCACAGCAACAAGCTGACACGGTATCCAACTGTGCGTGTGCGTCATTTTATGCAAATATGCAGCACTTCATTCTCAAGTATGATACATTCAAAACTGTAAAGTCTTAACACACAAGCACATTTTTCCCATTACAGATTTCTCTGTGCTGCCTCTGCACTCCTGCATCCTTCACTCTGTCCTTGAAGGAAGGATCACTGGCAGATAAAGCCACACCGTAAGTGTTGCTGTCAAAGATCAGTGTGGGTACACTTTCCCTTGACAACCTGGACATAGTCAGGGGTGAGGTTAGAGATTTAAAAAAAGAGAAAATCAGAGTTAATCTTCCTGAATGATATTTGGGCTAACTGAGACCACAGAGGGAAATTCTCTCAGTCGCAACTTCCCCGCCTATATGAATGAGTGTATTTATGTGTGTGCTGCAGGGAAGAAAGGTCAACTTTGTTGGGCCCAAGCTTGGCTGCTGGGACGTCGCCTTGTGTTAAAAAGTGCATTAAGAAGAGAAACCTAAAATTAGCAGACACAGCAACAACACATCTCTGCAATTGTGAGCTAGTCACAAAACTACAGATGTACACAGTTTCCTAGAAGTAAACAAATTAGTATGCACACACACACACACAGCGTATATGCAAATAAAACACACTTGAGTTTGACAGAAACTGACACTCATACACAGAGCATAAACAGACCAAGATCAGATCAATGTTTTCCTCAAAAACGAGGTGTACAGTGAGACAATATCAGCTAATATCACTGCTTTTTACAACTACTGGGGCTACTGAAGCTGATTCTTCACTGCTGTCTTTTGTCTTGAATAATAACAGAAAAGATTTAGAGCAGCACCCAATGTCCGATGTGCAAGTATCACTTTAACCAACAATAAGACAAACTGAGTCCTAATCGATTTGAGCCGATATCTGCAGATAGAAATGTGTAATCTGTAGGCAAAGAAGAATACTTTTGCTACTGGAAACCTTCTAGTTCCCATTTGCAGGGCAGGGCAATTGATTAACTACTGACCAATCACGTTTGATCACACATTGGTTGCATCCAGATTAAAAGTCCATGTGGTGAGCAGAAGAGGGAATGCAAATGCTGCTGAAATATAATCTAGAAACAATCGGCTATTGTCTTGTACTGGATATCAGCTGGGTACAGTGCACCCCCAAAACACTGGCTTCTGTCCACAGAGGCTATGTCATCAGAAAATAGCCAGCAGCTTCCCAAATTGATTAATTGACTCCATTTTTGTTTCCACAGAAATTTAGATTACAGTTCGCTGTATTTATTTTTCTCCCTGTGTTCTACCCCATGACATCTGCTGTATGACGTGAGATTAGAGAGAAAGACGGGAAAAAACAAACATAGGATAACTCCTGCAGTGCATCTTTTCCATCGGTAGAAAAATATCAATTTGGCAACTAACTTAGTAAATAATGATTTCAGCACTTCGGAGATAAACAGCACTGAGGTGCATTTGCCAGAGAAGTATGTTTTGAATTTGGCTTTGCATGCATGTCAGATGTTTTAAATCCGAAGCTCACTGGTCTAACCGGGTTTATGTTTAAACAAAAACAGAGAGCAAACAGCGCTAACACCCACAAACACTTGTGTAGACACACGCTGTATGCGTGCATAGGCAAGTGCACAGATGATTCTATGGTACTCTATTTGCTTCTCTACAACATACCTATTCTTTCTCATGTGACTTTCACGTTTCTGGTCCCTTAACTGTATGACAAGGGCAACTGGACAACTCTGAATTTGTAATGTTGACGTATATATACTCTATGCAAAGCAGAAGGCTGTACCTAAATATTTTAGAAAACCTTTCTTGCATTTTTGTAAGCTTGTAGCACAAAGCTCGTCCAAGGGATGAGATATTGGTCTGCACTGGACAGAAGACAGGAAACGTACATAGCCAGAGCCAGCCTGAGAACAGAACCCTCTCAGAGAGGGCATTGAGACAGTGGGTTAGTTCGGGATCTAAGGCTGCTCTGTTATGGAGGCCAAGGCGTGAACAGAAAAGGGGCAAAGAGGAAAGGCCCCGATTTTTTTTTTTGTTTTTGTATGAACGCCTGTCCACAGCAGCACACACAGCGTGTGCTTAGAGAAATGAGCAAAATACATTGAGAATTACATCAAGTCTTGTATGCAGAGCATTCCAATGTGGGTTTAGAAATCAGTGAGTCTTTGAGAAGTTAAAGCAAAAATGTTTATGTCAACTCGAATGCTTTTTGCTTTAATTAAAAGAAGCTGGGTGTAAGTCAGTTCCCAGTAATTACATGGTCCAGTGTCACTCACAGTAAAAAAAAAAAAAAAGACTGAAAAATGCAGAACAGAAGCATCATTGAGAAACAACTGGAGCATGCATATGTATCTACACTAACTCACAAAGACTTAAGAGCACAAATGTCTTGCATGCAAATGCCTACATGAACATACACACCTATAATCCCTACTGCTACTGTGTTATTGTGGAGGTCATTAATTACTCCCCTCTAAAACCTGTGATACAATATTGAATTCATTATAAACTTTTTGATGGCAAGACCTGCAACACCTGAGGTAGAGCGGGGCTGTCAGGATGTTTGTGTGCGGCACCTTTTATCATCCAAACATAGTGCTGCCTCTCATTTTGGACTGATGAGTACTAAGGTCTTTAGAAATGCCTCTGAAGCCTTTCACACAAACATCATTTGCCTTTAATTACAGGGAGGAGCACCTCTACGAGCCACACCTCCAATATCCTCTCTTTAATTGGAACACCTGCCTCAAGGTAGCTTTTTGGGGAAGATGTTAGGACACAGGCTTCCATCCAGCCTATGTTCAGATTGTGCAAGTTAAGAGTAACTACTTGTGCTTTATTTTTTAGGACCTGGATAAAAATCCAATTGCATTTTATGAGTAAATGGTGCAGAAACTTGAGATCTTGAGACTGTACATGTATTTATTGTGCTTCACTTGAACCTCTCATCCAGTGTAAAAGCCCACACTAACTGGTGACAGGGCGAAAAAGCAGCAGATGTGACGGCTTCTGCCTCGAATTAGCAGAAGTGCCAAGTACAACAATTTATATAATATCTGCTGATTTGGGGTGTGTCAGTTGTGTGTTCTTTTTTAAAGTTTTAGTTTCACAGCTTTATTATTTAAAAACAAAAGGAGTGATCACTGATAGTTATCATGGAAGAAAATACACCACCTCTAGGCTAGGAGTTATTTTGGGATGCTGAACTCATTGTTGGCACACAAAGGTCTCAGTGGAGCTAAGCTATTCCATAAGGAGGGGCAGAGCTGCTGTTAATGGGAGAGGTTATACAAGGCAGTGTAAAGAGGTCAGAAAGATGTAGCACAGCCGCTCTGTGACAACCAGAAGCAAGCTGTCAAATACACACAGATCGGCCACAACATTAAAGCCACGACTGATTTTGAAGGTCCCCTTTGTTCTGCCGAAACAGCTCTTGTCCGTGGGGACGCAGACACAGAACCTCTGGGGATGGGTTTTGGTTGGTGGCTGTAGATTCTTTGGGGTTTTGAGGGTTTTAGGTGTGGTCTGGGCTAATTCCAGCACATCCTGCGAACAATCAGTTGGATTCAGATTTAGGGAGCTCTTTGTCTTAGTCATATTCCTGGAGCTGCTATCTAGCAGTTTTTACTAGCAGTGGCGCATTGTCCTGGATAAGAAGGCTTTTGCAATTAGAGAGGGTGAGGAGTTAGGAACATCCACACAAACACCTAGACCTGACCTTTCCCTGCAAAACACTGCAATCTATGTAGATGATCGGTGTCAGTCATCTCGCCATTAGTGGTCTTAATGTTGTAGAATTAAAAGCACTGGCATTATTGTTGGTAAAACTCCTGAAACTTAAGTCTTGACAACAATATTCATACTATACACTTTTATTCTCTGAATATTTTAGACTTCTATGTCTAAGGAGAGTCCAAGAATCACAGAAGCTTTGTAAAGCTGGGAGGCTTCCAGTCAGTCTACTGGTGTTTGTGTTCAGTTGATGTTTTGTTTTTCCTCCGCTCCATGCCTGTAATTACTGCAAGTGACAGCTAAGATGGATGTCAACAGACAGGATGTGCATGAGATTTATCCTTTTAATAACAGCTAACTAATATTACACCATGGGAGTACAATAAAATATCTGGCCTTTAGGGTTAGAGCCTTAAAAAAATGTTTTCATGGAACATTTATTTTGTTTATGTATTTGATATAGATCACAGGAGGATTAAAGTAATTATAAGCTCTACAAAAGAGTTGCTAACTAATCTTTTTAGGTTATAACAGATCCAACAGGCTTCTACAAGTAAGCTTTGTGGCAGGTGTCTATTTCATCTCCACGGACTCAAACGTGTCCAAACAGACTCAACATCAGAGCTGCTGACAGAGTCACGGGGATTAACATACTGTATGTGCACAGGCTCACATCCACATGCAGACACACACTTAAACAGCACACTGGGTATGTACACACTCTACAAGTAGTGACAGAATCCTAACACCTGCCAACCTGCTTGTCAAACTGAATGGATTATTTTTATTGCTGTGAACTCTTCTGGGGAAATTAGGTGTGAGAGACAAGTGCACTGTTTCCCACACAGACCTTATTTGGACAAACTGCTAACATGGGCTAAATAACAGATATAATGAAAGACAGAAAACATGTATGGACCTCAGTAAATACTTTCCTGGAAACTTAATGGGCTTAATCACTAGTTTCATTGAATAAAACATTAACTTTATTTTGTAATCGATGGCCATTGCACAAGTCAGAAAGGAGGACTATCTAGTCTGTGCTCATTGGATAATAAGTTGTCAATGAACTTGTGGAGTCCTCGGTTTCACAATCATATCCACTCCTTGTTTGGCACATCTGATTTCAAAACACCAAGATGGCGATGAGAGAACCCCCCCCCCCCCCCCCCCCAAAAAAAAAAAACAGCTTGAGGCTTCACTAACTAATCAGTGATGTCATGGTGGCTACATCCATCTTTTATACTACCTATTATTATCTTTACCGTTTTTTTCCAAAAGAAAAGGACTACCTCTCATCACTTTGCTCGTGGACAAATATTGTTGCTCATCTTATTTTGAAAATTTTGTGAATGCTAACAAGTCAGCCTCCTTCCTGTCTGGCCAGTATGCTGTCCTTGATGTCACTGGGCTGTCTCTCCAGAGAATGCCTCACCCCACAGACCGACACTCCATCGTATTGAACTTGAGTCATGCCAAACTTACTGAGGCTGCACGCTTGTACAAGGACTGCTGTCGCCATATGCAGTCCAACACAGTGACGCTGGAGACAGCTGCGAGACAAGAGGTTCATCGAAGAGACCGCTTCACTCCAACAATATGCAGTTCTTATAAAGTGTAAACTTCTCTTTATATTATTAATTGTAACTTTAGCTTTTGGTGTCTCAATTGTTGCATACAGTGAGAACATCTCTCTGTGTAGGCCAGATGCCGCCAGCTGTTTCACTGCGGCTGCCTTGAGAAAGGTAACACAGATATACATGTACACACAAACAAGCTAAAAGACCACAGGCACACAGAAACAGATACAGACACACAAGATCTTTCTGTAAAAGAGGAAACAATGATGCATCTATAATTTGATACTAAACAGAGGGAAAGAAGATCTACATGGAAAATGGACTGTCGCTTGATGAAACAAGAGAAAGGATTATTCTCCAGAAAAGCTGTTTTTGTCTGTTCTCGTGCCCCTGTTATCGCTCTCTCTCTCTCTTCAGGGATTCAATAAGGCTTTGTCTCCTTCTTCACCAATGACCGCTACTGTTTCAAGTTTTTGCAGTCAGGAAATAGACACTCCAGACTGCCTTGTGTTGTCTCCATGGAAAGCGAAAGTTGTGCAAAACACTACGTCAGCTTGTTTTTCATCTACCACCCAGCACCTTGTTCAGAAATATATTAAAAAAAAGAGAGAAACGTTAAAGGTTAACTCTAAATCTTGAAAAAAATCAATACGAAAATCCCAATTCCAAAAAAGCTAGAGCACTGTTTAAAATGTAAATGATGATGGACACAATTTGCAAATAAATGACCTTGTTTGTATTGTAATAATGATAAAGTTCCTCAATTTAGAAATTTGACATGTTTTTATGTTGTATTGTGAACATATTACAGATTTATGAGATTTGCACTGATGATCACTGCGTTCTGTTTTTATTTACATTTTTTGTGCCAGCTCTTTTTGGAATTAGGGTTGTATATCGTTTCCATTTTGGAAGCAAACAAGCCTGTGAGTATCCGTGTAATCAAATCATAGCACCGTCAACTGGAATCTAATTTAACAACTAACTAAAAGAAGGTCACTCTTTTTCCTTCAATAAATTCACAGACACCTCTTAGTGTCAGCTTGTTTGCCAGTCTCTAGGGCACAGGAGTTCAAAACATGTTTAATCATTAACGTTTTCACATGAGTTTAAATCAAATAGAACCATTATACCTATTAGCACAAACACTGTCACACTGCTTCAAGGTCATCTCTGTAGATGCGTGCGTGCATGCGTGCGTGCGTGCATGCGTGAAGGATAAATGAAAGAGTGAAGTCAGTGAAGAAAAAAAGCTTACTAAAGAGCAATGCCTGAGCATAACTAGCATCACGTGATGAATCCTGTTTAAATACAATCGAGCCTGAAACCAATGCAATCCAGGGTAGCTACAGATGTAAGTTTTCTGTCTTCTACATTTATTTGTTTCTTATGTCTCACTGATTCTGTGTTTGTATCACCACACAGATGAATGCTTTAATGCAGATAAGTAGGTTTAACAATCAGAGACAAAAGAAATCCAACAACCTTATTGGTCCTGGTATATGTTGAATCTTTCAGCTGATGGTTTGGTCTGGTCTGCAGTGCTGATGTTGGTTTTTCCAACAGCACAGAAAATGTTCAGAAGCTTAAGGAGTAATTTATTATCTACCTTAGGATAAGAAATGCTTTGCCCTAAAACTAAAGTCAATCTTTGTTACTTTTATTAAACTTTATCCATTTGACATTCGAGTTCCTTGATTGTATTCAACTAATGAACCAGTAAGCTTAGACCTTTACAACTGTAGACAATAAACTTTTGAGTTTATTTTGGTAATACATGTGTGTCTTTAGCTTGGTTTGGTCCATGTATTACAGAAACTGGCGTAATGCTCGAGGTTCGCACGCTTTTTCTCTTCTGCTAATCTTTATCAATACATCTGGTCCTCGTCACTGAATTCAAACACTATAAATCACATTTCTACAGAAACATCTAGCAACAGCTAATAATTATATTGCTACAGACTTTCGCTGGACTACATCCAAAACTTGGCTGAAGAGTTTTATTAAACCACAATGATTAGCTCATGCAATGACTATTTACTAATGTTAACACCGGGGGGTTGTTTTAAAAGACCAGTGTGTTTTGCTTGAAACAATTACAGTATGGCTACAAAGCACTACTGAGATTTTACACAATTTCTTCAATCTAAAGGTTGCCTCAGTGGGCTTAATGCACTTTAATATCAATAAGAGCTCAGGGGAATAAGTGTAGAATAGTGTCTGAATGTAATTTGTAGCAAACATTTATTTATATAGCCACTAAACAGGCCTGAGAGAGCTACTCCAAAACCCTGTCGGCAGTAATCAAGAAACCATATGGCTACATTCTAATCTGATAAAGCAACTGACTTATCGCATGAGGAATAATAAAATATACGAGAGAAGCCAGAGTTGGTAAAAAAAATCTACTTTCCAAGGAAAATATTAGAAAAAGGTTAGATTCTGTGAAAAAGGTGCTTTCATTTTAGTGCTGGAACTCAGGGAGCTGTCAAAGGCGACCACTGTTTTACAGCTTTTTATTGCCAGCAACCCTGATCTCCACAATAACTCAGTGCGACGTTTACTGCACATGTTCATGTTCACCTCTTTAGTGAAGATGCTCCTTCAATCGAAGAATCGTTGAGGTTTTTGATAAGCAGATAGTCTATGAAGAGCATATTTCTAACAACAACAATAATACTGGTCAATCATACAAACAGATAACTTTGAGACACTTTATACAACCTAATTATTATTCCCAATGGGACAGTAAACTTCTATTTTAAGGTCTACAAAGACCATCAAGTATCTAACTCTGATTATAGAAGAGAAACAGTATAATTAAAACCTAATACCAGTGTAAGACACTACTGTGTTGTATGGCATGCTATCCTTTTGTTTCCCAACACTCCACTCACAGGGTTTAGTCCCTACCCCACAACGTCCCTCTGGGTAACATCCCCGACCTAGACAAAGCCAACCAGCCCAGCAAAATTAATCTAGACAGTCTTGATTGAAAAATGCAAATTCGATCTTCTTTAAGTCACCACTTGTTTCTGTGCTTGCTCCCCAGAGGAGGATGGCAGTCTCAGTGTGTTTTTATTGGCAAAGAAATTACCACTGGTGGTGCTGAAATCTCTTTCTAGCTCAACATTTCTCCTTTAAAACACAGGAGCATTTTGGGTTGCATCTCACACCTGCTGCTGCACATGAAAGCCATCCAGTGGTAAAAATAAGTTTAAATGGAGTCAGAAAACCCCTAACTTTATACTAGAGGACTAAGTGGATATGAAAGGATTTTATGTGCAGGGATGTGCAATGATTTGTAGGGTAATACACAGCAAACATAGTTCCATGAATGCTGTACACAGGCTGGTGGGTGTACATTTAAATGCATTATTTAAAACTAAACCTTGGATGGGGTGCTGCCATGGCTTACCTGGATCAGCACATGACAGGTTAGGTTCAAATCTGCCCCCAGCCACCCCCCACCCCCCAAACACACACACACACACACACAAACAAACTGTCCTGTTCCATAAAAACTGAAAGCACCAAAGATACAATTTGAAATGCACCTCTCACATGTCGCAGTTTTTATAAAACACCACAAAGCAAAGTCGAACCTCATGCTGCTTCTCTAATCTGACTGATAAAGCAGTCCTTTCATGTTAACGCCAATAAAAGTACCTGCTGTCAGATATCAAAGTCAGCCGGTTTTATAGATCACCCCTTAAATCTTTATATACTATAATCCTCTCAATATATAAAAAGCAATACAACACATTAACTACCCCAAAGGGCAATCGAAACCTCTCTTATTATGATTAAGACGTTAATTGACCTTTAATATAGGACAAGAAGATTGGAGTAGATAAAAAGAAATGAATAAAAGAGGTCACAATGTACTGCATAAACGTGTGGCCTCAGAAGCACCTGAAGACACACACACAGATTATGACATTAAAAAAAAATATTTACTGCATTTCAACACAAGCATCAGTAAGATCTTGAATGAGACGAAGTGAGATGTTAAAAGATTTGTTTCCCAAAAAGACCTAAAAATCTAGCCAATTTTAGCCCCTCTGAAGTCTGTATACATAAAAAAAATCTACTAAATGAAATTAAAACAAGTTTAATGGATACAAATCTGATGGTTAATGTAATCTTTGAGTCCCACTGAAAGCTAAGTTTAGCTGTTAAAACTGCACACGGTATCACTACCTTTCTTTTTCTCAACACTGAAGACTCGTCTGTGACACCTGACCTTTTTCCTGCCCACTACAGTTTTATTTAATCCATGACTAAAAACAAGTTCAAAGTCTCCTAACGTTCTCCTGCAGTTAAACTGAGCTAACCGAACACTTTCAGTGCCAACTGTCTCTGAATAATAATTACTTCAACTGTTTTAAAACGGACTGTTATCCTGAGAAATCTGAGGCAAGAAATAAGACTTGCCTAATCTCTCCTTTATCGACCATATATTACTGATAATCTGACAGCCTCCACATTTATTTGGGGCAATACAGTATCATTGTTTTTCAGAGCAGTGGAAAACTCCAAACATGTCTCTCTGTTTCTTTAATGAACGCATCAAAGTGTTTGGGAAAGTAAGGAAAACTGTGTAGATTTCAGGCTAACTCTGCTAAGGTGCAATAGCTGATGGGTAACAACTGGTGCACCACTAAAACACTTCAGTTGGAGCATGTGCTCTTGGATTCCGACATAGACATTTGACAGTTTGGCTCAAAGGGCATACCAAACTGTTTCAAAATATCAAAAGAACACATCTTTACTCAATGTTCTTCTCTCCCCATTATCTCTCCAACACATGTTGTCATTACAGCAGCTCTCTGAGCTCACTAGTGCATAGCCAATTCAGTAAAGTCTTTAATCACCACGGAAAATCAAACAACCTTGTCTTGCAGGAATACCGCCATTAGGTAGACAAAGAGTGCATGTGTGCCCATGTAGGTTTGATGGTATTATAGTTCGATCTCTATTAGTTTAAAGCATTTTTATACAAGCATTTTAGAGGATAATGCAGTGATAAGCAGATTAAAATCCCTTTGCTATAAGATACTGTCAAAGCTTTTGTAAGGTACTGACAATAATTCACACAAAAGGTTAAATATGTAACTTCGGTATAATGGATGATTTTAAATTCAATCTGTAAATCTAGGATTTGAGACTCATTAGTAAAGGTCTTATGGACAGGTTATCTACCTGTGTCTCAGACATGCAGCTGTGTATTATAACTCATTATCCATGTTTGCCTCTATTCTGAATCGCTAGGTGTTTAGTAAAGTCTGAAAAACAGAGCAACAAAAAATGAGGGGTGGTATATGATACCCCTACCATATAATACTATATATAAAGATAACAAAAATGGAAGTGATGAAAGAGCACAAAGAAAATGACGCAATGCTCTTAAGCTAACTGAATATGACTCCTTCAAAGCCAACAGATCTACTGTATGAGTTCAACACCAGAGAGCGAAGAGAGCAAAGACTCCCTGCACTCCCCCGACTCTCTCTTTAGCTCCATGCACTCTTCTCTCGTTCTCTTTGCTGTGAGTGAGGTGATGAATGTGTATGTCTATCTCAGTTTCTATTAATAGCTTGGTGCAGGGCTGGAGGTGTCAAGGCTGGGGAGGGATGAGATCTTTCACCCTCTCCCTTACGCTCTCATAAACATACAGAATTAAAGCATGCTACCACAGAGTCCAGATGTAGCCGAAGTGGGGTGTAGGTGGGGGTCTGTTGAACGGAGCAGAGAAGAGGGGGGTAGAGGTGCAAGACAAAAGCCTGCAGCAGAGCTTCAAACAGGGTACTGAGTGATTTACTACCCATATGACAGAAGCACAGCAGAGCTACACAAACACAGTGACGCACGAGTAATAAGACACATAGACTGTCAAACAATGACGCAACAGTTTTAGCCCTGTGAGCAGTGCGGTCTGTCGTGTAAGAGACGAACAGTAGGTTTGATGGAGAATACTACTACCAGCTACACACTTAAACTTCCTACCTCTTGAGTTGGTAGCCAAGTCGGCCACTTTCTGAAATGCATCTAGGAAGGCGGCCACGGCAACCACTGTCGCCCTAGAAGAAATGACAAAGACAAAGGTTGATTTAAAATAAAATGACAAAAAATGTATTTAAAAAAATTAACTGCAGCATACAAGTGATGGTAGTCAAAGACACAAACAAATCTGATCATTTTAAGATGAAAAGAGCCACCCAACAGGGAGACGTTAGTGCAGTCCAGCATAACCGATAACTCTATACTACGTTCACCATTAAAACAGTGGACATCACGTGTGCTTCCTCCTACATGCTCTACCCAGGCAGCTCTCTCACCTAAACCGCGATCACTTCCTTTAGCGGACCCTTTCCTGCTGTGTGCTACATATGAGAAAGGACAACTGTGGAAAAATACCCCGAAATTCATGTGTGAAAATGGCATAAATGTGCTAGAGTATACTGAACATATTGTTTAGTGTGTATTTAGGTTAAAACTTGAATGTGTCCTGCTGTGTGAGGAATGTCTATGCAATTACTTAAGAGACCACTGGAATCTGTCTGGCTCAGCAGAGCGGCTCTCGGGTTTGCCACACTTACAGGTCAATGAAAGGATCAATGGGATCTACCCTGTTCGGCTGTGAAATGGAAGAGCGAGTGTGCAACTTAAACCGGCGTTCCTGTCATCTTGCATCGCTTAGCAAAGTGCACGTGCAGCATAAATTACCCTTTAATCGTGGCAGATTACAGAAAGGGCAAAATCCAGTGCATCATAAAAATGAATGGAAGTCTTGTGTTGATTACTTTCTGTTTTACTCATTACAGAAACCGTCTTCCTGGTACACCAACTTGACTGCCGACCTGGCTGTCTGGCAGACCAGCTGTTGTGCGTGCTCGCAGCAGGCGGCTTAACTGTCGAACCCACTGACAAGTTAACGTACTTCAGATCTCCCATCGATTAAGATCACAGGTATAAATAGATGAAAGGCTCTCGGTGTGGGCACGTGCACGTATGTGATATCAGATCTACCAAACAGAGACTAGGCAACCGCAATCTGTCATGCGTGCCAGACAAAGAAAGACAATTGATGAGAAATTTTCCACAGCACTCCCAGCCACAATAGATTGTTTGTTCTAACAAGGGGGTTTTAATTTGTCAAATACTTGTTAACTTCCATGGGTAAAGAGAAAACCTTCATAAGGGGACACACATCAGGGTTGTAGCCACCATCGTATAGTCAGGTTCCATCCATGTTTTTTCTGTTCATAAAGGCTTCTTCTTCTTTTGGATAGTCCCTCTAAGGGTCATCTGCCACCATCCCATCCTATTCCTAGCATCCTTCTTTGTCATACGAACCCTCTGCAAGTCACTACACTCATGAACCGTCTCCGTGGTCTTCCTCCTCTGTTCACCATCCATCCTTTGTACATGTCCAAACCATCTCAAACTTGCCTTCTTTAACTTTTTCTCCAGCAATAATAGGCGATACCTTCAAATAAGGGTTTAGTGTCACTAATTAGACATCTGCACAAATATGAACTGTTGTCACAATGCCCCCCTACTTTTATTCTTTATCAATTTTTCCTATTAAACATTTTTACTTTACTTAACTTTGCTCCAGGCATTCTTTGGATATTACATTTCTGCATGGATGATGGTGACCGAAAGCATAATGCCTCAGGCTACGAATGGTTTGTCGCCAGCATGGAGGCATGAAAACAGATGTTTATCCAATGACACATACAAGGCAATGCTGAAAGGTTTTTGCACAACACACCTAAACCTCAATCAATCTGTCAGCAGTTGTGTTGCAGTGTGGGTAATGCTGGATCCTGGATACAACAGGAAGGAACAATGAAGGAATAAGCTAATTAGAAAATCAACCCTGGTTCTACAGCATTGACTTGACACCGTTTGCTTTATGTCTCACAGTATTATCAGGAGCGCAATAATAAATCATTTTCTATTAATACATATCTTTTGGGATAGAAGGAAACTGGGTTTCAACCAAGAACAAGTGCTGGAAATAAATTCTGCTTCACATACATTCCTAATGCTGACTTACATATAGTGTGCATTTGTATCTCACTGTTTCAATGAAGTTGTTTGGAGATATCTCAGAGGGGCCTTATGCAAGGCTGACAGAAAGGAAAAGCAGACCAGATGATAAACAACCCTGATTCAAAGATTAGTCAGAGCAGGGCTGTTAGGTGCTAGCATCCTTCAAAGGACAAAACTTTTTCTTTATCACTGCAAAAAACCTAACGCAATATTGCCTAACAAGTGTTGTGTTGTTTCAGAGCTGACGCGAAGATCCTGGGGTGTGTCCCGCGAATGGAAAAAGAAACATACGCGCAGGCAGACATAGATTCCTTTCTATTTAAAGCCCAGTGCGGGCACCAGAACAACCTCTAACTGATATCTGCCCCCACTAATTTATAACATGCACACATTGGTCTATGGATCATATTTTACGTGCATTTGCAGCAAAGTCAAGTTTAACTCATAAATTCAAAGCAGACTTGTGCAAACACTGCTTTCAGCAACCCTGGCTCCAGACAACTTAAGTACAATATGTGGTAGTTAACCGTTACTTGTGATGATTATCTGCTTTTATCTGCTACATACCTTTGCAAGAAAATGCTATTAGTCTAGTTTCACCATTAATTCCAGCTCTGTGACCTTTTTGTGTTACGACACAAAGAAAATTGGTAACCCTAACCCAACTGGGAGGAGAACCTAGGGCCGAAGCAGGACATGCTGGAGAGATTATGTCTTTTGGATACCTTGGGAATGCCTTAGTGAATGCCTAGAAGAGCTGGATGAGGTGGCTGAGGAGAGAGAGGTCTGACTATCACTACTCAGAGTGCTGGTCCTGTGACACAGTCCCACATAAGGACTAGAAAATGGATAAAATGGATGGACAGATAGCTAAAAAGTCTCAACATGCCAAAAATAAGACAGAAAAAAAAAAGAAAAAGAATCGGCTCTCGACAGCAGTGCAATAGTGACCTGACTTCTACCGATGGTCTTAAAATCTGCACACACCCCCATTCTTGATTTAGCAAAAATGACTTTAACATAACTATCCCAGAAGGCTTTGGTCAAGCCAATTCAAACTCCCTATACAGATTGACACAGTCCAGCAAAGTGCACTTTCTGACAATGACACATTCAGCACCACTGCCCTCACAGCCCTATTCTTAGTGCAGCAGAAACTGGAAAGAAACTGGAGCAAGTTTGAGTAGGAAGAGGGTCTGTTCAACTCAAATTTATAGCTCTTTATCAATAAATGAATCTATATACATATCCTACTGCTTATTTGAGCCAAGTAAGTTTTTCTAAAGATAGAAAAATAGTTCAAATCCAACACGAGCTGTCTTTTTAAGGTTTATGTTGGTCTCTTTCAACAGAAAATGAACTTAAAAGCAGAATGGTGGGGGACCGTATCAAAGCCCAGCTTGGACACAGCTGTGTCAACCTCGGTACACCAAACAGACCAAACACTGACAAGTTAAAGGAGGACTGTCATTAGAAATCAGTTAGCCTATATTCCACCCTGCCTTCCTTCTTCAAAGCTCTGTTCTATACGCAATCACATGTGTATATATATTTGTGCGTGTGTGCGTGTGTGCGCGCGCACAATGGGTCTTTAGAACCACAAAGAGCAAAGGGAAAAAAATGACAGAACTACCCGAACACTGTAATTGGTTGATTTCCTAGTTACTTCGTAGGGGAGAGGGGGGCAGAGGGGCTAAATTACAGAGTAGTCTGCCTTAGGGCATCATTACACACACAGACATATGCCGCTAACACTGCTGGCTAGTCACTTATCCAGGCCAAGGAGGGAAGGTGGGTGTGTTTGTGTCGTACTCTGCGTATGTGTTTGTGTGTATGTGCGCCCCTCTATGTAGTCCACTCCCCAAACAGATTACAGAGGACTGTGGGTTGGGGGTTGTGATGTAGTCAAAAGGGCTATTTTTGCATTTGTAATGGCTTGAGAGAGGCTTTAAAGGCAAAAGAATTAGTCTTATTTGTAGGTCACCATGAGCAATCCTGCACTTATTAGTGATCCAGCAGCAAGGGCATCATTAAAGGCACCCATATGCAACAACCACTGCAGACTGTAGCAGGCTGTAGGCCAAGATTAATCAGGAACATTAAGTCTAAAATGATCCTGTGAAGGATGAAATGTTTTCTGAGAGCATCAACTGGCTCATCCTCACAGAGCTGTCCAACTGACACAATGACTATACAGTACATGCCACGAAAAAGGCAAACAATCATCCAGCTAACACTAGTGTACTGAGACTAAATAAAAAGATCCTAGTGTGAACTCACTAGTGTAAACTCCCCCCTCAAGTCAAAATCAGCAGGTTTGTACTTTTACCAATGTTCGGAGACCCAGACACACAAACACTGTTCTGCTAAACAACCAGTCATTAGCAAAGAGGTCACAAATACTCCCCTGTGCCTTAGCATGCCAGGGTCACATATTTAACCCCTGAATGATGGAGACACTTGAATAACATATCACCATTAATCATCCCTAATAGTGAGAAAATGGACAAAGAGGACATGGAATTCCTCTTGGAAATAATTGTTAAGTCACTGAGCCTTTATACAGCTGTCCCTGTTAGTCTGTTTGAGGACACGTGGACACTTAAATGGAAAGAAAAATGCCATGCACTGTTAATCAAAGAATAATTGAAACCACAGGACACTTGTGTTTGCAGAACCCAATGGACAATGAGCTTTTATTTCAGCTGTCATAAGTTATTGGACTGGTGACACGTGCCCACTTAAAAACAACTAGGAGAGGTGGCTGGGATTGACATCCATTGTTAGAGGAGGACTTGGAATAATAACGGCAAAAGGTGTGTAACTGTACAATAGAGCAATGTCCTAAAGACGGTAAAATGATGAAGAGGGAAATGTAAAAGACCCCTGTGCAGTATTGCTAATGGATGAGACGTTTGTGTAAATTCCATTGCTCATTATGTCCATGTGGCTCCTTGAAACTTCTTGAGAATGAAATCGTACAGACATCTTTCCAGAATTTACACCCTTAGTGCTAAAGAGGATCTTCGTGAGGTACCATAGAAGTTACGCAATAGTGACTTGGGTGTCTATCCCATGACACATACATGTTAGAGACTGCTATTGCTATAAAGCAATTCTTCAATACCCCATATTTTGCAAGCGAATCATCAGCTGTGTAAGTGATGAAGGCAAAAACCAGGATACATGTATTTATTCACTTCATTGTGCCATTGGCGTGCATGAGATATTATTAATAGACTAAATAATGTGTTGTTTTAGTTAATCAGCCCTGTGTTTATTATCCCACCTATCTGAATTTGCTCAAACGTCATCACAAATGCAACGATTAGTAACGTACTTGTCGTTAAAAGAAGATTGTAAACCCCGAATCTTTAGATTTTCGTATATATTACGTTTATTTCATCATCCCCTTGTGAATACGGTGTTATTCTCCGTTTGTTTGTCACATTCAACACACAGAGGAAAATATGCACTTGTTAAACCTCACAATTTTGAAAAAGAAAAGGCCACAGTCTTATCATTAACCTGCACATGTCACGTTTTCATGTGTTGGTGATTAAGCTTGTGACATGGAAGCTTCAGAGAATGACACAGACAGGTAACAAATTTGAGGAAAAGCCCAAACCCTTAGACCACCATAACAAGGGGATCCAGTGGGTCTGCTGTGCTAGTTTTCTGGCATGGTTTGGGTCCTCTTGTCCATTTAGAGGAAATGGTCACAGCAATACAAAGATGTTCATGTGCAAGTAATCTCCTTTAGCCAGTAAAAATTTATAACCTGTTGTGATTAGTCTTGAGAATGATAATGCCCCCATCTATTAGGTTATGCAATATCTACCTCTATGAGTAAAAGACATAAAAACACACATACACATGCACAAAAACATGCTCTCACCTGAGCTGCGACTGCAGTTTGCCTGCCTTGGTGATAAAGTCCTCCCAAATAGGGTAGCTGCTCTGTGGAAGTAAAAAAAAAAGAAAAAAGACTCAATCATGACTGACTGACAAGATCTCATGACATGATCAGATTACACTTTTCCCACAGTTGCATAAGAATTAAACCGATAAAGGTCATACTGATGCCTCACCTCACCTGCAGGGCTAAACAAATCTAAGCCAAGGTTTAGGCTTCCCTATGCAACCAAACCCCAAAATAACATGTTTTCCCACCCTATCAACAGCAGACCTGAGGGTTTCTGGAAATTAAAGCTAAAATGAATCAATCAGTTGTATGCAAATGAAAATCATTGGCTCTCCCAAGAATCTGGCTTTCATTTCACCCATGTTTTATTCAATATTTCCTGCACAGACACATTTAACTGAAAAACAGGAATGGGCTCAACGACGTCCTGCGCGTGTTAGATTTCAAAATGGGTCAGAGATGTCTTTTAGCTCTAATACTATGGTATAATGAGCCTGGTTCCCAATAGGGGGGCTTTAAATGTTTCCTGATTCAGGTCCCGGGCTGAAAATAGCTGAAGAGTCTTTTATCAAAACCATTAAAGAGACCAAGTGGCCTAATCCGTCGTCAAGAGGAGCTAGTGAGGGAGCACAAGATAAAATGATGACTATAGCATGAGCACATGTTCGCCATTAATGTGTTACTACTGTCAGAGGCCTGAGGAATGTTTTGTTATGCTGTCAAACTTTACACCCAAACACCATCCCTAGTTTCTACTACCAAGAGTAGTAGAGACTAGGGACCCTTACATCACCTCTGCCCATCTTCTCTCATCGTGTCATCCTGGTCCCCTCTGCAAACCTCCTGTTGACTCTCTCCCTCTAAACATCACCAAGACGAATGGGCTTCCCCTGCATCTACCCTATCCTGCCATCACTCCTCAACAGATTAGGCTTACATACTGTGAAAGGTTACAGTAGGCAGGCATATCTTCATCAGCTGTGCCATAAAAGACAATGGGAATTTGAATCTTTTTTGTTTAGATTACTACGTGCATTTGCACATTTTTTATTAGCACTACCTTGCAAGCAGAGTGGCCTGACAGCTAAAAAAAAAAAAAAATTAGTGGAGTGAGGCGTGAAGGAGGTCTCATAACAAACTTTCTGACTCCATCAGGCAAGTCATGTCAGAGCCTTCAGACCCTGTGGGTAGGTTTCTACACTGACAGCTAGGTCCCCGGGCATTCCATTAGTCAAACACAACAGCTGGGGAATCAGCTAATTGTCTCATCAGCCAAGCTCTGTCAAAAAATAACATCAAAACAAGACGCCCTAGTTTTGTGACTGCCCCAGTTAGCCTTTAATGTTGGTCACTACATCTGCTTCAAACTGGAGCAAATAAGAAGACTGCATTGAAACGTAACAAAACACTTACCGCAAAAAAGCAAAACAAAAGAAGCAGGGCAATTTACATTATGGCCACACAAGCTGATAACCATCAAGTGAAAATCATTTTTCTATTCGTATAAATGCATACAAGAGGTTAGGGTTGATTTTAAGCTGAGATCAAAAGCCTGGCTCTAAGTGTAAGTTTAAACTCAGCTAACCAACCATGGCTCTCGTTTACCAGTTACCAGGCTGCTGTTAGGGGAGTCAAGTAGCTAGTTATGTTTTGGATGTGGCTCTTTGATAAATTAAGTGATAGTGTAAAGTTTAAAAGGCTTACTTTCATGTCTGCGATAACAGTTTGAAAGAGTCCTCCGAGCGCGCTGCATTCCTTCTCGATAACAGCCTCCATTTTTCAGGACCAACTCCAGCGGTCAGTCCCGACTCCGAGAGCCGTTTTCACTTCACCACCTCCGCTCTCCACGAAAAACACAAACTCTACACAGCCCTAAAACTGATTCGTAAAAAATTCAAGCAAACCCGCGAGAAATAACGTCGACTGCTCTAGTAACTTTTATCGCGAGGGAACACTGGCCGTTTTTTTCTGCTGAGGTGCACCGTAACTACTTCAAATCAAAAGAAGCTGTCGGGACGAAAAGAAATTTAAATCCCCCTCTCCCCTCCACGCCGCCCCGCTCTTATCCATAACTGAAGCGCCAAGATACTGTTTGGAAGTCTGCTAATCGAAACGCATATAATCCACGATGTTCAGCTGGTAACGTTATTCCGCAGCTTGACAGGTAGCTTTAATATCGACACCCGAGGTCTGCCCTTACTTCACAACACTGAGAGGGAGAAAAAGCAGTAACGAGCCGTCAAGCCTAGCCGAAAGATACAAAAAGTGCACTTCCGATCGCCTGTTTTTCATCAAAATAAAACATCAATTTACTGGAGGATTTAAGGTCATAGCTCGTTCAGCGTTGTAATTATATGATTAATAGACACAAATAACCAATCGAACATAATTTAAAATTGAATACTACGGCCTGGTGGTAGCTCAAGGTTTTTATTTTTGGTTTTTATTGTGAAGTACCTACGAAGGAGTCTTGTTACTTCCGGTTTAGGCTGCTGCAGATGTGCAGGTGAAGTAACGCACGTTTACAAGTGACTTCTAGCGTATCCTTAAGTAAGTCTGATTTTGTTTGTTTGTTTGTTTGTTTAATTTTTAGTTCAAATAGCACAGAAACAACGACTGAACGTGTTATTTCAATGAATCAGAAACGTGTTTCAAAAATGTTTTATTTCCTATAAATGTAGTTTGACTTCGAAAATATTGAGACCGCAGTGATAAAGCAAATTATTTCAAAAATACATCATCATACATTCTTGTTGGTGCAAATGTTTTGCTATTTAAACTGAACATAGTTTAGGATATGTTAATTTGGAAAAGTGACGCAACAAATCACAACAGTTTTATTAGCAAAGCACGACATCTAGTGGTCGAAATAAAAATCACAAGATAAAATCACCGCAAGGGACTTTATTAATCCAGGAGGGAAATATGCTGAATATGCTGTATTTCCACGCAGAAATTGCAGTTTACTCGCACTCATACTTTTTATTCAATACATCTTGAAAAGTTCATAATCATTCTCAACACAAAAGCTGATACATTTTGAAACATAGAGGACTTATATATGCATACTGTAGTAGTAGATTAACAGTGAAATCAAATATGTATAACTATGTATTATAAAAAAATATATACTATAGCAACACTTTGTAAGATCCAGTAAGCCCTGTGAAATAATTCATCTCAAACAGATACAGGACAATGACTTGCAAAGGAAAGTACACCCTTTCAGTTATAATGTTTTGCATATCAGGTCATAATAAAAGTAATCTGATCCTTACCAGATCTTAAAATTAGGCAAATGCAGCCTCTGATGAACAAAAACACATATTACAACATATTACAGTGTGTCATTATTTATTCAGCTAAAGCTAAGCTAAAAATGCAGAAGCAGTGTGTAGATAAAAATTGTTACTGCTTCCATAGAAATTAATAGGAAACTAACAGCCAAGTGCTGCAAGTGTGGGAACCTCTGTAAAAGCAAAGGTTATGTCAGTTTACTGGTCTGGATGTGTGTTAACGTGATGCCACAACGTTCCCAAGAGTGGATATGCCAGCAATTTCAGAGTGGGTCAAATTGCTCTACAACAATGTGAGAGACTGATAAAGTCATACAGAAACCTATTAGGTGAACAGTAATAGCTATTGGATGAAGGGAGTTTTTTTTCTCTACAAATTGCTTTTGTATTTTGACTTAGTTTTTGTTAAATAATTAATGGAACACTGTGACATGTCATGTTTTGTTCCTCTGAGGTTGTATTTACCCAACGTTAACACCTGTAAGGCTAAATGACTTTTAATAATGTTCTATTATGTAGAATTGAATTTCTTTTTAAATATACTTGTATCTAAGGTAACTGGAACTGGAAATGTAATATTATGAAATAAAATAAAAATATCCGCTAATAATCACATCACAATTAGCTCTACTGATTAGGATTTTACACAAGCAGGGACATTTTTGTGTAGGTTGTAAATACAATAAAGCCTCGTTATTATAGACTGAGAAACATTTTTGCTAAAATATATAGATGGAAAAGATGGAGTCAGAACTTCAACAGTCAGAGTGAGGACTTGGAGGGTTTCATAAAGTTGAAAAGAGTCAAAACCAGCTTATACAAGATAATTGAAACTCCCAGCAACAAGACTCGTGCGTTCATAAAACCCTGCACTGTAATTTAAAATGTTCTGACTTTGGCAACTCTTAATTACAATATTAAAAAACCCCAAAAACAAACAAACTGTTGACTGTGACAGACAAGTTAGTTTTATTTTTTTAATTTACGACTTTTATTTGTTGATCTAAAATGCATTTAAAATATCAAACAATCAAAAACATATTAATTTAACACTATTTTAAATTAACATGTTCCAGTTGCCTAACACAAACAAAAGCATGCAGCAAAAACAAATCATAAATCACATACCGAGTAAGATAGTTATTCATTTAAGCAGTTTAATAAGGCATCAACACAATTAAGTATTAAGGTCAAATATTAAAACATTCTATTTAAAATATACTTTTTAACAAAAATTAATGAACAGGTTAAATTATTGATTATTATTACCAGTAATGACTAAGTCTGCAGTAGGTTACAATATTTTGAAAAACATTCAATCAAAAATATTAAGACATTCAAACACCAGATCCACCTGTATTTTAAGCCACATGAACATTTCATGACAGCAGTGTTAAAATCAGAGTTCACAACGCCTTAGCACCAAGGTATGTCAGCGACACTGGGATTAAGAATATGCCTGCTGTTTGTAGTCTGTGAAACATATTGTGCTATCAAAGTAATCTAATCTAATATTTGTAATGGAACTAAAAATGGGAATTGTTTCTTTCAGTGAAGCAGTGATTTAGAAACTGGGACATTATCTGTTTGCTTAACGTAGCAGGGAGGAAAACAAAACTCGAGCATCATTTGAATTATTTTAATGACCCTCACTAGTTTCACAGTCCTGTGCAATATAACCACTCACAGCTTTCCTTATCTTCCCATATCAATTTTGAGTGATTAGCATCAAAAGTTGCAAAACTCTCGGTTAATAAATCAAATCTATACGCTGATAACGAGCCCTATAAGCACTGTTCTTTATCCATGTCCTCAAAATACCTTTATCAGCCCTGTGTGAATTTACGTGAATCTCATGATTTCGATATCTCAAAATAAATTACTGCAGAAACATTAACATCCAGACATCTTGCCACATGTTTTGTCTGAGGCTGAGAATTTCGTCATCTATATTTTTCCACCGTAGCTTTGATGTGGTGATCACTTTCTGACAAGAGCGTCGTAATAGGAAATAACAGTGTGTGCTTTGCCGAACTCAGTAGCAGAGCTCTCTAAGGAGCACTGCACAATGTGACTCATGTTTTAATACACGTCGAAGTTATGAAGCAGGAAGTTGGAAAATCAAGTCGTGTCCATTTTCGCGGTTACTTCCTCCACCTCTTGAAGCCCATCACCATACTGCAGCCATAGCATAGTGTC
The DNA here is from genome assembly GCF_963576455.1 of Neolamprologus multifasciatus. Classification (NCBI taxonomy): domain Eukaryota; kingdom Metazoa; phylum Chordata; class Actinopteri; order Cichliformes; family Cichlidae; genus Neolamprologus; species Neolamprologus multifasciatus. The sequence goes on along the minus strand of NC_140449.1, from coordinate 9,001,605 downwards.
ACCACAAAGGCAAATATCTGGGACAGAGAAGAAACAGGGTTAACCAACAGTATGGCCATTATGGAACTGCCAGGCCAAATATTATAGCCTGGCAGTTCCAGCTGACAGCTGGGCACAACAGATGCTCTTTTCTCTTTATATAACATGACACATGCTTTCACGTTACCAAGAGCTGTATGCAAAAATCTAAATGCAAACCACAGGCTGTATGTAAAAGGTGAACATAGTCTCCATGACAGCACTCACTGGTTAGTGAAGAAGTGTTGAGAAGCCTCAAACTGAGCATTTTCTCTGTTGTTGTAGTGAGGTTTTGAACCCAGACATGGTGAGCAAGGAAACACGGCATGATGATAGGCTAGTGTCTTTATCCTGCTTTTCAAGCCTAATGGGACCACAAGGTCATAAGGTGGCAGATCTAAGGGGCTGAGGACCACTTCCTACAGACTTCTATACAGGCAGGCATCTTTGTGAAACCAGAGGAATTCCCCCCTTCTGGCCATTAGAAAGCGACCGACTTATGAATGTTCATCTTTTATATACAGTCTATGTCCAAAACCAAAGCAGCAGGGGGTAATTATAATGAATGGACCTTCTGTAAAACCACATGTACTGTTGCTGGCAGTCGTGCAACTATATTATAACTAGTGCTGTCAAAATTACTGCATTAAAGCAAATTAATCCACCATCACGGTCAACACGATTAAAAATTTTATCGCAATTAACACATCTGGAGTGCAGGATGACTCAAAATCCCTTAAGTGTTTCTGTCAACGCATTTGTCGGGCAGTTTGTCCAAGTAGAGTTACTTTCGCACATGCGCAAATGGGCAGTTGATCTGGTAGTGACGGGCAGCTGAAGATGATAAACGCACACTGGCCCTCTCGATGGGAAATTTGAGTATTAAAAAATAACAAGACGGAACAGTCGACCGACACAAAGTATTATGCACATTGTGCAGGAAGGAATTTTCTTTTCACCGAAGCACTTCCAGCTTAAAATATCACATTGACGCGAAGCAGGGGCGGATCTAGAAGGGTGGCATGGGGTGGCAAGTGCCACCCTAAAATGATCCCTTGCCACCCCAAGTGCCACCCCAGTTTTGCATGTGACAGTGTTGTTTATTAAAATAAGATAGCATTAACAGTTTGAGCGTAGTTACAGTCAACAGTGAATGTAAATGCTAAAACTGAATATATTGCATAGTGTTCCCCCCCCTCCACCATTAACAAATGGTTCAGCCCATAGCAGGACCGGCTTTTTTCTTGTTTTCAGTAGCAAGCGATGGTTATTATTGTGCCAGAGCACATTTTGAACAACACCATGGGAATTTCGCTTTTTACACAGGTGGTTGGATGTTACACTGTGGAAATGGAAGGAAGGTGAGTGTTATTAACCCTCCGTGGTCCACGGACACGCTGCACCTCTAAATCACATGACTGATGTAAGCTGACACAGCAACAAGTTGCACCTACGCTGAGTCTCTATTTCAGCCCACATTGAAAGTTCGGACTTCAAAGTTTTTACATTTTAATTACAGGCCAGTAAATCCAGAGTTATGATAATATATATAAGCCACGCTTTTTTCTAAATACTGTCGTCACGTTTTTGTGTGTGTGTGTTTTAAGCGTTTTCTAAGGACAGCGCGAAAACAGTAAAGAAAGAAATAAAGCCACATGTTTCCTATCGGTGGAAAAATGCACCATGTCGACCAATTAAAAAAAAAGTCAACACGTGGGATTTGGTTGTTTAGGAAGAGGGGAGAGTTTTGGGAGTGACGGTTATGGCAGCGAGACAAAGCGAGCGAGTGAGAGAGTTTTTAGATGTGGGAGGTTTGTGACGTTTAGTGTGTTGTGTTGTCTTGTGTAGTTGTTCTGTTGTGTAGTCGTTGTTTTGTTTTGTGTGTCAGTGAGGGCACTAATGAATGTCACTATGGCACATTTGCAACATAAACACTGTCACTAAGTAGAAAACCAGCGGAGTGATACACCTCCTGTCCTCCTGTCAGGCCTGCAGGTTTATCCCTGTGCTGTTCTCCTGTCTTTTGGTGGACAAACTTTTTTTTTTTTTTTTTTAATTGGCACACGTCATTTGTGGGGCATCTTATTGCAACACCTGATTGTTCTCTCATTTTAGTTTTAGTAATATTTTTAAATGGTTGTACAAAATGAAAAAAACAAAACAAAAATGGCAGATGTATTGGCCGCATTTTTAGATAAATTGTTGTTTATGTTTACAAAATGTACATTTTATATTTGCATTTCAAGTTATAAAAATTTACTCAACATGTCTGTGGTTTTTTTTACAGTAAAGAAATACTACTAGGATTTTAAGTTCTTTTTTGTGATTTCAGATCAGTAATAGTACTATTAATAGTAATAGTAATGCAGTATGTCAGTGAAAAAAAACAACTAAATTCAGTTGAGCTGAAAAGAATGATACCAAATAAGGCAAGGGGAAAAAAATAAAATGAAACAATTTGAGGGTGAAATACAAACGTAAACTCAAAAGGAGTCAAAAATGGCCGGTTGCGTTTCAGACCTTAGTGGGTTAATCCAACAAATCATGAAAAATTAGGTTTAAATTTTTGTTCATGACAGTGCAGATTTCTGACATTTTGTGTAATTTAAGCATGTAACAATGTGATTGTTTTCTACCAAAAAACAGTGTGAAATTTAAGTTAGACTTGTGTTTGCAAATGAACCGCCCCATGTTGTGTAGCTTTCTGAATTTTATATTTATTGGGCTACATATTATTTATTATACAGGCTATACAGTACAAAAGATCAAAACTCCCATGTTTTATGTAACTAAAGTGTGTAATTATGTGGGCTTATATAATTAAGTTATAGACTATATTTATATGAAAAACGTGTATACTTACTGCATTTGAATTATTTTAACCATATGTAACCACCTGCCTATGTGTTTGAAGAAAAAAAAAAAAAAAGGCTTTGATTTTGCCACCCCATTTGATTTCTTTGCCACCCTCATGCCACCCTAAGAAAATTTCTCTAGATCCGCCCCTGACGCAAAGCATATGTTAGTCGGGGATGCTGCTAGCACTTTGGCTAATGCATAGGTGTCAAACTCTGGCCCGCAGCCTAATTACATTTGGCCCGCGGAGCCATACCAAATTACTATTAGAGCTGGCCTACTGGTATTATACAGCGAATATATATATTGTTTAGTATTAAGCTTTGCTTGTTCCATATTCAGTTTTCCAGCAAAACTTATTTGAGTCCATAAGAAAAGATTCACCCTTATATCTGGAGGAAGATTTTTTTTTCAATAAATATTAATGACTTTGTTCCAGTTTTGAATTTTGGCCCACTGTGTATTTGAGTTTGACACCCCTGCCATAAGTCATTGTTGATTTTGTCTTCACTCTCCATCCCCTGCCAAGCTGCACCTGTGATTCTGCGGCTGCTCGCTGATGAGCTGACAGATAAGATCTTTTCTTATCCTCTGCATCCTTACCCTATCACCTCTGCCTCCCACAGGGCGCCAGCCTACCCTGTTGAAACACTATTTTTTTTCAGTGTTTCAACTGAAAAAAATAGAATGCCATTGATCCAAAGTAGAATGCCTTTGATCCAAAGTAGAATGCCTTTGATCCCTTGTGATGTCATCATCTTGCTGAGAGAAAAACCCTTAAATAGGAGCTTTGCTCTGTTAAACTTTGCTGCTCAACGGACCTTGACCTGACAGTAAGCAAACCCTTTTGGAGAGTTTTGAGAGAATTTCGCGTTACTTAGCAATTCACTGACCAAGCCGACACATTTCACCATGTCAGCTAACCCATCCTTCCGCTCAAATGAGCTTGGAATAGTTGAAGGGAGCATTTTGGGAAACCACTACAAGGTAGAGGCTTTCCTTGGAGAAGGGGGCTTTGGTATTGTAGCCAAATGCCGTGATACCAAAACCAACCAAACTGTGGCTATTAAAGTGAACAAGAGCCGCCCTGATATTCTGCAACAGGCAAAACTGGAAATTTTCATTCTGGAGCAACTGAGAAGGTTGGATCCAGATGCCGCCAACATTGTTAAATGGAACGGCTTTTTCCACGACGGAGAGCGGGTTTGCTTAAAGTTCGAACTCCTTGATCAATGCCTGTGGGATTATATAGGGGACCGGAAAAACCAGGGTCTCCCCATAAGCGAAGTCAGGCCAATTTTAGGTCAGCTCACTAATGCTCTGTCCCACCTGGGTTCTGTGGGAATAGTGCACGCTGACCTCAAACCTGGAAACATTATGGTTGTAAACCGCCATGAGTCTCCCATCAAAGTCAAACTTATAGACTTTGGCCTCGCATGTCCTGCGTCTGCAGTGATGCCTGGTGACCGTGTGGGGACGGTTGGTTATAGTTCACCTGAAGTTATGCTTGGCCTTCCTTACAATGAAGCAAGTGACATGTGGTCTCTGGGGCTGGTGGCTGTGGAGCTTGGTACAGGGGTGCCACTCTACCCTGGAAATGAAGACTATGATGTTTTGAAATTCATCATAGAGACTCAGGGTCAGCCACCAGATCATGTTCTAGACTCTGGCGTGTACACAGAAGACTATTTCATTGAAGACAACGACAACCAGCAGCGCTGGACATTTAAGAATGACCAACAATTTCAGTACGAGACAGGATATGAGTCCCTGGAGACAAGATACATAAAACTGACGCATCTCGATGACCTCGAACAAGTAATGATGTTTAGAAGAGGACCTGAAAATGGCCAACGTTTGTTTGTAAGCTTAATTAAACAGATGTTGGCCTTGGATGCAAACCAGCGCATAACACCGTCGGAGGTTCTCCGGCATCCCTTTTTCAACCCTAAGAGTTCCCCTTGCATTGACATGAGTGCTGAAAGACCACAAAACCCTGTGGTCCATCAGCACCCTTCAAACTTGAAATGCAAGAGATCAGAGAAAATCAACTGCAGTTTTCAAAACTCGGTTGAATTTTCTCAGCAAGTATTCGTCCACACGTCAGCCAGCCCATCCTTCAGCTCAGATGAGCTTGAAATAGTTGAAGGGAGCATTTTGGGAAACCACTACAAGGTAGAGGCTTTCCTCGGAGAAGGGGGCTTTGGTATTGTAGCCAAATGCCGTGATACCAAAACCAACCAAACTGTGGCTATTAAGGTGAACAAGAGCCGCCCTGATATTCTGCAACAGGCAAAACTGGAAATTTTCATCCTGGAGCAGCTGCGAAGGTTGGATCCAGATGCCGCCAACATTGTTCAATGGAACGGCTTTTTCCTTGACAGAGAGCGGGTTTGCCTAAAGTTTGAACTCCTAGATCAATGCCTGTGGGACTACATACGGGACCCGAATAACCGGCGTCTCCCCATAAGCGAAGTCAGGCCAATTTTAGGCCAACTCACAAATGCTCTGTCCCATCTGGGTTCTTTGGGAATAGTGCACGCTGACCTCAAACCTGGAAACATCATGGTTGTAAATCGCTATGAGTCTCCAGTCAAAGTCAAACTTATAGACTTTGGCCTCGCATGTCCTGCGTCTGCAGTGATGCCTGGTGACCGTGTGGGGACAGTTGGTTATAGTGCACCTGAGGTTATGCTTGGCCTTCCTTATAACGAAGCATGTGACATGTGGTCTCTGGGGCTGATGGCTGTTGAGCTGGTTACAGGGGTGCCACTCTACCCTGGAAAAAAATATTATGATGTTTTGAAATTCATCATAGAGACTCAGGGTCAGCCACCAGATCATGTTCTCGATCCTGGCGTGTACACTGAAGACTATTTCACAAAAGACAACTACAACCAACAACGCTGGACATTTAAGACCGCCCAACAATTTAAATACGAGACAGGATATGAATCTTTGGAGACAAGATACATAAAACTTAAACGTCTGGATGACCTCGAACAAATAATGATGTTTAGACGAGGACCAGAAAATGGCCAGCGCTTATTTGTCAGTCTAATTAAAGAGATGTTGCCTTGGATGCACACCAGCGGATAACACCCTCTCAGGTTCTACGGCATCCCTTTTTCAACCCTGGCCTCTCCAACAGGTTCCCAAGTATCAACATTGAAAAACCATACAGAGTCAATCTCCAGCATGGCATCTTCCACCCTGGACAAAAGTGATAAAAACACAAACTGGGGTTGGAAAAGGATATTAACACCAAATTACACTGGAAATATTAATTAAGCTGCTCCAATAATTATCACTTTGGCTTTTTTTAAAAATTTTCACTCCCCCCACCCCAACCAGTCGCGGCAGATGACTGTCCCTTCCTGAGCCTGGTTCTGTCGAAGGTTTCTTCCTTTTTAAAGGGAGTTTTTCCTTCCCACTGTCGCTAAATACTTGCTCATAGGGAATCTTCTGATTGCTGGGGTGGCCAAAACTCTAGGGGAACTAGCAATTCATGTGAAAATTTAAAAAAAAAAAAAAGCCTACCAATATTCAAAGCAGAGCAGCGGACACCTTACCATCACATCAGTCCTTTAATCCGACCTAAAACACCATGTTTACAGAAATAAATTCCATACAAATTGGAAATAAATTGTTGTTTTTGATTGTTTATAAATATATAGTGCTACCCTTCAGCCTCCTAGTAGACATACCTGTGTTATAAATGTGAAACTCCTCTGATTTTCAGAAAAGTTTACCTCTGACCTTGAAGTCAAGGTCACAGATTTAAGCTACACTTAAATCTCTTAAATCTTACAGATCTCTTAGATCTGTAAGATTTTCAGTAGATGCAACCATGGTATTGATTTGAAAAATCTACACAATCACAAACTTGGATATCCACAGCGCCTCGCCATATACCAAAGATTAAGAGGTGGGTTTTTTTTAGGTTTTTATAAAGATTACAAAACACAAATAACAAAAATGCCAACGCTATTATCATTTTTGACAACGCTATTTTGATGTTGTCTAATGTAGTGCAAAAAAACAAAACAAACCCAAAATTTAATAAATAAAGTAAATAAGGTATATACTACATAGTATACAAAATTTTAGTGGTCCACAATGGGGTCAATGAACAGAATGAAGGAAGTAAGTCTTTTATATGACAATGGTGTGAAAAAGCGTTTTCCTATTTATTTGTATGTTTGTCACACTTAAACATTTCAGATAATCAAACATTTTTTTCTTTTTTATGTAAAAAGAAAAATCCTTTAACTGTCCAGTTTTCTTGATGTTATGATGCTTCTACCACTGGTTTGTCATTAATAAATCAGACTTTGGCTGCTGCAGCAGAAAAAGACAGAGAAAATTTAATCACACAAATCAGAGGTGCAGATTTACACTTTACCTGAAACAGAGCAAAAGTGCTTTTTAAATAGGTTAATGAATATTAAGTAATATAGGCTAGATGTCTGGACATTACTAGTTTCATTTGGGCCTTCTGGGCCATTAGTCCTCTGGCTTATTGCCAGTTACCAGCCAAATAGCTTGTGTATTTTATTATCTTAGTGTGTTAAAGATTCTAGTTCTTATTCTGGTCAAACTGTGCTTCATTATTTGTTTACAGCACAGCTACAGTTCCAGGTGACTTCAAGTCAAAAGGATACTACATGTCAATGGCCAGCAGCCTGTATTCAGTTTGAATATTGCAGTAAATGTACCTGGATCTGTTTCTATTGGGTTGTTAATTTGGTCTCACTGTTACATCCAACTTTTAGAGTGGGATAAAGACAAAAAGAAAGAAGAGAGAATGGATTTGTAGTTAGAAATCGAAAGTTGCTTTTGTTTTGCCCACACACATTGATGATGATTTCACATCACTAAGCAGATTATCAAATGTGGACAGAATGTTAGCAGAATCTTATAATTCTCATAAGATTCTGTTTTTGCGGCCCGCATGCGCAAAAGAAGACGTCACACACAACGCGCTCTGTTTAGACCCAGAGCAAACAGTATTGTTTGACAGATGGCCCTTAATATAAAGACTTCCGACTTTACGTTTTTACCCAATTTTTGCTTTAAGTTATTTTGTTATTTACATAATAATGTAGATAACCTAATAATTATCCTTATTGATGTTTAAGAGAGGAGCGGTGCTTCAAAGGATAGTTGCAGATTTCTGTCAGAATCTGCAGATTATACAGTACAAATAAAATGTTCACGTTTCTCCAACGTTGTCTTCCCAACAGTTTCACTGACATCTACAACGGATGGCCAGGAAGCGTTCGTGATGTCTTCTCGGGCGCTTCTCTGGCGCTGATAATTGGCGTCTGTCTTGTGTCGGTGACGTAAAAGACGGATTTAATGCTACATGACCGTTCAAACAGCAGTCGCTTTCTAAAACATCGGATATGTATCGGATTCAGTACCACATACGAAAGTGACCCAGATTGGATTTGAAAATATCGGATTTGCGGCGTTCACACTGTCACACCATGATCGGATATGGGTCGCATAGGGTCAAAAAAAAAACGGATTTGATGCACTTTCGCCTGCAGTGTGAACGTAGCCTAAGTCTACCTCGGACATATTGACCGACACAATTGCCAAGTGGATTGCAACAAACCTCAGACCTATTAAAATCGTTGAGAACACACGCTTTACATAGCTTTGGTTCCTCGTTTCAAGGACTTGAAGGTCCTCCCCAAAAGTGAACATTCAAAGATTCTTTGCGTTTATTCTGCATTTACTTCATTATGTTGCATAAATATCAGTTACAAGCTTAAATATAAAGTTAAGTAATTGCAATTAGGCTATTGATCAGGTAATTGCGATTAATTACAGAAAATTGTGCGATTAATTAGTTAATTTTTTAAAATCTATTGACAGCACTAATTATAACATTACATTTTTTTTAATCTTTCAACAACACTTGCAATATCAGAGACTGAATGTGACAACATATACAGGACTTACCGTGGCTACCACATTAATACTGTACTGCCTGCCATCCAGGAATGTCAAAATATTGCCTCGAGGTTTCAATATGCATGCGGTTTGGTTTGGTAGAATCTTGATGGCAGCTGCTGTTGTTGCTGCCTCCAACACAAAGGCGGCAAAGTAGAAGAGGAGAGCTATGAAATGGTAAAAAAGATCCTGAGAAAAAGAAGAGGAAACACATTATGCACGTTTAGCTTTCAGGGATAAACAACTACAGGCAAGAGTTTTCTTTTTTTCTTCTCTTTTTTTTGATAAAATTGTTGAACAGCTTAGATTTCATTACTCGGTCCTTATGCCAGTACATGGGAATAAATAAAAGCCCAACTTGCACAACAGTGTTCTAGTCACTGTGGCCTCTTGCACTTTGGAATATATATCAAATGATATTAACAAAGAGATGCATACAAGACGGCGCAAGAAGTGATTTATACTAGTGCAGTGTAAAGAAGGTTAATGAGAGTTTGTGCTGCCGACTCGGTGAGCCTCGTGGGTCTACAGGCAGGTCTTTGTTGTGTTTTAGTGTGAGCTCATCATCCATGTCACTCATTGTTCAGATGAAAACAAACAACACCACAAGCCGCTTTTGGGGCGGGGCTCAGAACCTCAGGCCAGTGTGGCTCTGTCTGAGAGCCCAGACTGGACACAGACATGAGTCCTTTATAATGACAACACAAGAACAAGGCACAACTTCTGGCATTTTTACTTATATTTAAACATCATAACATAGTTATTGCACTAATTAAACTTTTTTTTGGCTTCCTTTGCTGTGATCTATATGTTTTACTTCAATTTGAATGTTCAATGCTTCGATCCAGTCCTGGGTAGCATCTTCAGTCACATGTCTTGAAACTTTGCTCATTTCACTTTAAAGCGATTGAGTGATTGTAAAATGAAGAAGTTATCTTATCTCAGTGGATCTCAGTGGGCAATATAAAGTGATGCATAACCCAACAAGGGAATCCATAAATCCTGCGAGAGTCAGGGTACATAAACAATAAATTTGAGAACATTGCATTGCCTTTTGTCATTGATTCAAAGCCCTATAATGTCTTGTGTCATTTTCCAAGTTCTCTAATGTGTTAAAAATGTAAGATTTGAACAGTTCACAGATGTGACCGAATATCTACAACAAAAGCAAACGAATGAACATTACACAATTTACCTGCAGTCACACTGACAAAGCCTATTAATTTAGATGCAATAAAGGAGACTGTACTCAACAGCTTGCTCAACCAGCTAAACGGAAAACCGACAACAGCTGTGATACTGTAATACAACAATGTGCAATTGTCTAAACAGGTTTACTGACTCAACTTTAAGAGGGGAGTCTTTGTTTGATATGTAGAAACTCCAGTGCACCAGTTTGCTAAAATACCGTCTATGCAGTAAAATTGACTGGATTGCAGTTTTCTCACTTAAACAGATCTCCAGTGCACATGCCACAAACACACATTAACCAGTGGTTAAATTTAACCCACTGGCTTGCCTTTCTTTTTAAACTAAATTATTCCATTTACAGGTTCTTTTAAATCACTGTCAGCTATCTCATAGCAGTTTATGATATGTGACTGCTGCTTTTCCAGATCGAGTCAGAGCCTCTCTGATTTACTTATCGCACACCAAACCTTGGTAAATATTTAAATATGTCCTTTGAGTTCATTATAGAGGGGGCTCAAAATGAATGTGCAAGTTGGCATGTTTAAAAGAGGATGCTAGGAATTGGGTGATGCGGAGGCAGGTGATCTTTTGTGGCGACCCCAAAAGGGACCAACCGAAAGAAAAAGAAGAAGATGAAGAAAAGGTATGTCTGTATGTATAGATGGGAAGATGACAGACAGGAAGCTTGACAAACTAATCTATCAACAGCTTACCAAGAAGTTCCAGTCAGTATTGATGCGGTCAGCCAAACCAGTGATGAGGAGAGCGAGGTAGGCGGAGGAGAAGACGAAGGTGGTTACAGACACAAACATCACCCAGCCCTGCAGCAGGGGCACCGGCACATTTGACGAAGCCACCAGGATCCATACTAGACCACCAAAAAACTGGGGACACACACAAGAACCTGCATTAGTGACGGACGCAGTTATTCCTATTTTTTTTTTCACTGCATTAGCAAGGCTGCTTTGAATGAGCCTGCTTCTATCCACTATCTCATCTACTTGCGTCACAGTGTGCAAATTCCTTAGACCATTTTCTTTTAGAGGTAACATGAGGGCAGCGAGTCAGCAAAACACATTATCTTATACTACTGTATCAGCCTGTGCATTCTTAAAAGTGATTTAAATGATATTGTAATGTTCTTTTGAAACACACCCTGAGGCTACAGTCAGTTTTGTTTCTTGACAAAAGCAATCTGTTTTATTGTTTTCAAGGTACAGCATGTTTTAAAGCAGACTATGAGGATGCAAATGTTGTTGCTGCTTGGAGCATTTGGATAACGATCAGCAACAGAATGTAAGTCAAACTGCCATAGCTACAATAATTCATTCTGGAGAAAGACTGTCGTTGATAATGACAAGTTTTATTCAGTGGAAACACCTTTAGCATTAGCAAAGTTTGATATCAGTCACAAGAAAACATTTGGCAGGCTGAAGGAGCGTTTAATAAGGCTGTATCTGCGACAGACAATTAGTAAAATAACCACCAAGATTAGAGGACGCATGTAAAGGTGGAGTTGAGGTCACCTTGCCGAGTTATAGGATGCACTTCACTGCTGGCACTGCAGATGCAAACAAGAAGTTATCTGCTCACTTATTAAAGTCTTAAAGTCATAAATAGTTCGTAAGGAGATAACGCTCGAAGACCAGCAGGGTTACAGAGCTGCTGGTAAGGAATCACCGTGACGAAGAGTCACAGTGCGTAGCGCTGACAACGACACTGAGAAAGAAAAAAGGGAGAGAAATGGGAGGGAAAAAAATCTACAAGTAAATGTCTAACTGGACTTTATCTGCAAGAATCATCAATTATTAATAAAGACAAAGTGACTATACACACACACATACATGGTCACTGATAAATGTACGAATAAAACCAACAGGTGCACCTTTTGTTCGCTCTCTCCTTTCTAAATATAAAAACAACACTTACTATTTCTAAACAGAGGAGGGCTCCGGAATAAGTCCTCAACACGCCCGGTCCCAAAGGTAAAGTAATAGTTGCCGTGGGAAACGAGGTGGCAGCGGGGTTGACAGCAGGGTTGACAGCGGGGTTGGCGGCTGGTTCCGACATCTCTCCTGTTTCTGTCTGCCCCCTTTCTCTTCCCCCCTCTCTCTCTCGCCCTCTCGTCTCCCACTAAAAAGAGCCCGTTAAACAAAGGACAGTGACAGAGAGAGAAATTCCTCAGGCGTCGTATATCCCCAGAACAGGTCGGACAGGTGCTGGGGCCACTCCCTGGTAGACCGCGCTGCGTTCAAGGACATCACGGAAACTTGTGCTCCCAGAGCCAATCTTTCACTGGAACGCCTGAACTCCAAAACTGACTATTTGGTTTATTTTGAAAACAAGATTTGGGTTATACATGCAGTGGTTCAAGCTGAACAAAATAAATAAATAAAAATAATAATAAAAAATTTACTACTTTTACTACTATCACAACTACTACTACTACTAATAAAAATAATAACAGTGAATTAACAAATCACTTATTTTAAAGGGAAGTGTAAAGTTCTAACCGATATGTATACGCTATGACTAGCTATATTAAGAACAGAAGACAGAACACAAATAATGTGTGTAATAATAAGTGTGATCCAGCTTTGAATTATTACTTTGTGAGGCACGGGATACACAGTAGCTCTTGCCCAGAACAAGTAAATGTATTTATTCATATACAAAAGACTGACAAGTGGGTTTGACTCAATAGTAAAAGAGCTACTGTTATGTCCGATTTCTAGTTGCATTTAAGTTAGTACTGACTTTCAGAAAGGTCATAAAATGCTTAAGGGTGTGTAGCCTGATGATGATACAACCATAGATAGGTCACTCCTTTATTTCTTTAGTTTGTTCATCTGGCTTTTAAGCTCTCCACACCCTCATTGTCAATTTCACATATCTCTGCTGTTATTAACGAAGGTAAAGGTTAACGCTCTTATTGCGATTTAGATAAATCTAACGCAAAGTGAAGGCAGCAATTTAACACAACGCTGAATCGCTCTGTTGGAGCGCTTACTCCCTCTGTGTGAACGGCCACAGGCAAGCAGACACCACAGCTATTAAAGTATTAGGGAGAGGCAAAAATCTGATAGCTGGAGTCATGACTAGACACTCACTGATCCGTGTTACAAAAGAAATATGGGCTAAGAAGCAGTAGTGCAGGTACTGGTTAACCTTCATAGTGCAGGAGGAAAGAAGCTTTAAAAGTAAATATTAGTTTAAGCAATGACGTAAGAACCGAAGAGATAAAAGCACTGATTTCTAAACCGACACACACTTGCTTGTAGTAAGTATGTCTGAAAAGATGAGTGTTGAGGAGTAATTTGTTGAAATTGGTGGCTCACAAGGTTGTTATTATCAACTGTGGATGAAAAGAAAAGGTTCTTTTGAAAAGCCACTGTTAATGATTAGCCAGGATTTGTGTTATGTGAGCCAGCGCTGATATGACCTCTAAAAAGGCACTATTCACTTCAGCTTGACTCACAGAAGCAGTATGGCCCGAATAAAATTTAGTAATCGAAAATGAAAAGTAGGGAAGGCATTTAAAAACTAATCATCTGTAAAGGTTTACTTAGTTATGTAATGTGTAATTAATGAGACATAAAAATAAATCTGATGCTATTGTTTGCTTTAGAAGTAGTGGAAGAAGATATAAAGGGTGTTCTTTAAATCACAAATGACAAAAAAAGCAGGGAGAATTAATTTAAATAATCTGTTTTTTTGGGGTTTTTTTTTTTTTTTTTTTTTTACTACATAAATCCCCTTTACACAGTTAAAATAGATGCACCACACAATATTATAAAAATGCCATGACATCATACAGTCACATATTAAGTAATTATTAAAAGTTTTTTATGGCATTGGTTTACAGTTTATAAGCGGTTGCTTAAGTTCAATATTAGGGTGACATCATCAGGAATGATCGCCGAAATGATGACGATGATAGACGTGTACAGATTATTGTCACGGATCTGGGTCATTTTGACCCAGCATTTTCAGTTACTTGTATTTTGGTATTTTTTCTGTATTATTGTTTATGTTCTGATTCTTTAGTTATCCTGTTTTGAATATTATAAATCTATGTTTCAGTTTTTTCTGGTTAAGGGCTTATTTCTTAGGTTTGCTTTTGTGCCCTCGTGGTTAGTGTTTACTGTAGGTTTAGTTCAGTGTCAAGTCTGCGTCTCTGTGAATTTTTTCTTGATTCCTGTTTTACTTTGAAGGTCCATGTCTTATGTCAGTGTAGGGGAGACCGTGGAAAATTGTAACATTTTTGACATTTTTGTCTGTAGCTTGGAGCTCTTTTAAGGTAGTGGATTCAAAATGTAATGCAAAGTATTTACATGTCTCTGCTATTAAATAGTACAGATATTTTCTCTGAAAAGAAATATTTATGCAGCTATGTGTGTGTGACAGAATGCAGAAATCGAGCTTTTGAACATATTCCAACAAGACAAATTATGGAATTTTCAACAACTGAATATTTCATTAATTTTGGTTGGCCTTCCTTGAGTTTGGCCTCATTGACTCAGTGGGCATTGTAACCTATAACTCTTGCACCAACTTTTGAACATAACAATGAAGCTGAAAAAATGTAGTTGTGCACCAGCTTCATCAACTGAACTATGCGTGTTTGTGTCAAGTTTCTAATCTATCAGAATCACAGTGGTGACAGACGTATGGCACTCCTGGCGTGCAGTCCTCATGAGCCCACAGTGTACAAGTCAGGCACGTCAAGCTTCTTTTGGGTTTGAGTTATTTTTAAGTTTTCCATGCACATAATACAGAAATTCTCATCAGCGTCTGAGGAATTTGTGCTGTCCTGTTCAGTGTTTTTCATTTTCAGATTTCTCTTTCGCGATGTTAAGAGCTTGGATTGTTTTAAGTTTGCCTTGTTTCTGGCACAGCCTCTTCTTTGGGAAACGTATTTTCCTCCTTCTGTGGCCTGCTTCAAGGGCCACGTTGACTGGTGTATCACTGAGTCTTGCTGTTTGTTTCCTTTTTCTTCCCGCTAAAAGGGTTTTTCTTGGTCCAGCTTTTGCATATCTTCAGTTAGAAGACTGCAGATGTGAGGATCTGGAGGAATGGTCACGTCATCAGCTGTAGGACTGGTGAGATGAGCCGCAAGAGGAGCGGACTGTTGGTCAGCTGGAGAAATGTCTGTATGGAGAGTTGGAGAAGGACGATCTGTGACCTGTGATGGAGCAAAGTCACTTTGTTCAAGTATGTTTGGATTGTATAGCCAAATTCCATAGTACTGGAATTCAGCTTGTATAGTCTTTGGTGTAGCTGCTGATAGAAGTGCAGTTCTGACAAGACCTGGTATTTCATATATTGTCATGGTCTTTCCTGGATTCATTCTCATCCAGCAATTACTTGCACTGTTCATCATCTTTTTCAGTGGGCCATAAACACTCCTGTCAAGTGGTTGGAGTTTGTGACTGCAGTGAGGGGGAAATGTGAGCATCGCAATTCCATTGCAATGTCCATGAGAATAATTACTTTTTTTTAAATGGCTAACCTGGGTGTGGTTTGCAAAGTGCTTCAGAAAGATGAGGAAATCTGTTTCTTGCATCCATCCTGATTTATTTCCGCTACCATTACTTCCTACTGGCCCATCTCTGACAAAGTGGTCTGCATAACATATGCGTGGGAACACAAACATTGGAGGAATTGTGTTGCCAATGGCATTAACCACATATACAAAGATGACCAGTGAACCTTTCTCTGCTGATTTCATTGCCCCAACTTGGCAACTAATGGACAAAGTTGGATTTCTTTTCATGTAGGCTGAGAACCATTCTGGTCCAGCCCTCCAGAATTAGTCCCAGGACTTTGGATATTTGCATCCATGTTTCACTGCAAGCTGATATGTCAGTTCTTTTACCTGTAATTTAAATCACGAAATATGTTTGTATTTCTAATATACTATATTTTAAATTGACACTATTACAAATTTCTAACCTTCCCCTGCCTTATCCTTTATCAATTCCTATCTGCTTACCTCACATGGATAAAAAGCATCTGCAGATCTCATCAGGTATTCTGTTAATTCTTTCTCTTATTTATCAGTGAAGACCATCTTTCCACCATGGTATCCTACTGTGGGAGTCCCCTTGATCCCTGCTCTTCCAGCTTCTTCCTCTCTTTACAAAATCTGTGCAAACTGACATTGCAAATGCCGTACAATTTTGCCACAGATCTGTTGGGCTTTCCCTGATCTCTAACATCATTTGATGCTCTCTCCAAAATACTGAGAGGCACCCCTCGGTCAGTCTTTCTCTTCCACGACCTCGACATACTGTAATTCAAAGAAAACAGTTAAAGTAATAGTGGTGTAAGTTGTAACATTTGCATTATTGTTACAATTAACCCAGACTGTTGCCGTTACAACTGACCCAGACTCCTATAGCCCTGCTGTTTAGTTTCCCCCAGTATAGATTATCTTTAGTTCAGCTTTGCCATTTTCACCTTGTGTTTGATTTTGCAATAAACCTCCTTCGCATCTCAGCGAGTGCCTGCTCTTGGGTCCTCATTTATTTGCTCCACACGGCTCACCCCAGTTAGCCATGACAATTATGTTAAAATAGGTCTTTTTGAAGGATATGGTATTCCATGTTTTGCAGCATTTTTGAGGTGCACTTACAGTAGTTCAAAAGTGAAACACGAGGTGAACATGTGCAAGCCATATGTTTGTGACTGTGAATCTCCCACATTGTTGAGAAATTTTACTTTTTAATTTATGTCTGAATGACTTGATTCAAAAAACGTGGTCATAATCAGCTGCACCTGCTGTGAGTGATACAAGATATTTCTCCTGCTTTTGGAAACACTGGAACTATTTTTTCATTTCTTTTGTAATTACTGGGATATTTTTAAAATATATGCGTGTTTGTATGTGTGGTCTTTTATTCTTCTTCTTTGTTCTTTTATAGTGAAATCAACTAAAATGTCTGAAATAATGATTGTCTGACAGAGGCATGTTGACATTTTGGGAATCAGTAGGCTAAATCAATAGGATAAACTCCTAGGATTCACTGGACCTTGATTCTCACAAAAACATGGTAATTCAGTGCCACTAAAGATCCTTTCATTTGCCGGTTTTACCCGAGATCTCAGCACAGTCCCCATATCCAGCACTATTCAGCTCCCTGCTACCACAGAATCCATCATCTGCCAGGTCAGTTTGATCCACCCACTTCCACTTGCCGTCTGTTCATGTGGGTTAGTTTCAGGCTTTAGTTTGCTCCATTTCTAGTACCACTTGTGGTTGAACTCTATCCACGCTGACCAGCAAACTGTACCTAAAGAAGGTACAAATGTATTTGTAATTTTGACTGTCAGGGTTCAAGCAGGGGTAACCCATTCATGAAGATGCAGTTCAAAGATTCTGAAGACGACTGTTTTATGATAAGGCTGTATCACAAGTTTTTCATTGTTAGCCTTTACCCAGAAAAAGCAGCATTATGGCACCTTTTCAAAAATAAATGTTCATAGATCTTCAGTATTTCTGTCAGAGCAACACAAGCTATTAGATTTTTAATGAACCAATTATTATTTTTGGATCGCGTACAAATACTTTACACTATTTCGCATGCCACGAAACATCATCAGAATATATAAGGGACATCCTAAATAAGAACAATATAATCTGAAACCTTTATATACTTTGTCCCTTTATTTCCTTTGTCTATTTCAATTTCCCTTATGCACCAATAAATACATATTTCAGAACACTCAAGGTTACATTCCTTGCTAATCATGTTTTCTTACTCAGATTTTCTTCATATATTCTTTTTACTTTACTTCTGGACACTTGTAATTGAGCAGACGGGTACAGCAGTTGTAAATCTCTTATAGATGTTTAGTAAACTTTAATTTGCTTTGGAGTTGTGAGTAACTCTCTGTGTGAAATAGCACGATAAGCCTGTGTGCTTAAGCACAAGGCCGTTTTACTCTAATCTAATTGCCTAAACCAACCTCTTGAACCCTGATATAAATTTTTCAGTACAGCCGTAGCCTTCAATGATACCGATGCAGTGCCACAGAATAGGTAAAAACTGCTGTAAAAGTGAGCCCCATATTTTCTCAGATAGTGAAAGCCACTACAACTGTAAAAGAAAACGAAATTAAAAGAGGAAACCCAATTTTAGTTAATTTTAGAACAATTTTACTGATTTGTTGGTGGTAATGGTTCTTATATACGTGAACACAGTAGTCTCAATCAAACTGAAATTGTCTGCATATTTGCAGGAAATGTGAAATATAAATGTGTTTTTCAGGAGTCTGATCCTTGTCTTGACATGTGCAGTGAGTGGCCAAGGTCAAGATGATGACGAGGCAACTGCCTGTCTTCCTCCTCTTCTTCTCCTGCTCTTTGGGAACTCACAGATGAAAAACATGGTGGCTTCACACTCCACGTGAGCCCACATTCCAGTGCTGAGCAGCTCCACGCAGCTGGAGTTTGTGTTGGGCTGTAGCTCCTCCTCTTGGCTCCAAGATGCAAAACCCTGCAGAGGGGTGGAGTCTGCATAAACGTGACTGCTCCCGTCCTGATTTTAGAAAATAGAGAAGAGATTAAAAAAAAACAACAACAGTTTGTCATCATTTGTTAACTAATTTTGTTCTGTTTTTGACCAACACTGCCCACAACAGCCTAAAATATGTCCTTCTTACACTTTACACACAACCGTCTTTTATTTTTCAACATTAAAAGTATCAAAAAAGCATTAGACTTACTAATTACTACCTAGTTAATATTACCAAAACCACTTACCATGCCCTTGGTTTGAGTCTGCACTCCTATATACACTCTTGTCAGTCCTGCCTGACTAACATAGTCTGCCATGAGACGGTTGATGTTGGTGCTTTTGGGCATGGCCAGGGTGCCTCCTCTGAGCTTGCAGTTCATTAAAGCCTCTCTAAACCTCTTGGGCTCCTTCACCAGCAGGTAGTACCTCTCTTCTGTTTCTCTCAAGCCTAGAACCACTGAACAGGACATGTTCAAAGGTTAAAGGTCATCTGACATAAGTTTAAAGGCATGTTTTCATTGTTCTGATTTTTTCTTCTTAACACAGAAACCAAATTAGAAGTCAAGTGGCAGGATGATGCACAGACATGAAGGGACTAGTGTACTTGTGTAATGTAAGTCTTGAATGAAGAAAGGATTTGGTGTTTTGAGGCCAGACTTGATACAAGCTCTTTCACACAGAAACCTGTCTCAGTTCCTTCTATTAAATTTTAAAGGTAAGACATCGTCTAGTGTCTAGTAAAAGATTAAAAACATAGCGACTTACCGTTCTTCACAAACTTGACTGCATTCCCCAGCTTGCCTACATTGATATCGAGCTGTCCAACCACCTTCCTGTACCTCCCACAGTCACACATTGTACCTAATAGATCAAATGGGGGTTAGGACAGCTCAGATGAATATTTGTCTGAATGTCAGACGATGTCATAAAATTAGGCAAATGTGGAACCTGCTTCTTGGTACAAGGACTGGTGATTGTAATAAGGATCATTAAATGCTTTTCTACAGCATTGCTCCCTTAGGGACAATCTCCATTAGCATCTATTTGAACCGATTGAGAGTCACAAACAAATACTTGTTTTTTTTTTCCCCAGAAAGGAATTTGAAGGAATTTTAAATGTTGTTTATTGAACTCCGTTTCCCAGATCAAATCCACTTATGGGTGTGGTAAAAGTTTTTGTCACGGCCGGGGTAGCAGTTGTGTGGTGTTTGTAGAAAAAGGACCCAATATTCAGGAAACGGCTAGATGCAGGTAAACGTTTATTTACAATGTGAAAAACAGGAAATGAGGCACGAGAAATTACTTTCTTTTTTTTTTTTTTGTCCCGTTTGGATCTTTAGCCATCAGAATTGTTGTCTTAAGGCCAAGAAAGATGCCAAGCGGATTTATTTTACCAAGTGGACCATCATGGCCTTGCCATATTGGTCCATTTGATTGACCTTTAATATAATTATGTATTTATTTTATTTTCGGTTGCTACATGACTGGGGTACAGGACAGGGAGAAAGAATGAAAGAAAGAGAGGGAGAGAAAGAAAAACAGAGGGGAGAAGAGACAGTGAGAAAGGGGGGAAGAAAGAAAGAAAAACAAACAAAACACCTGGATCACCTGTATGGAGAAAAAAAAAACAGAATGAAAGCAAACAAGGGAAGAGCAACATAATAAATACAGCACCATCACAATAAACTAGCTAGCAGTAGATAACAGTAGATACTAAATATTAAACGCTATTACGAGAAATTACTAAAAACCTAAACTGGGAACACTAATGAGGAGATCTGAAATAATAACCAACACAGACGAACCGACGAGGAGCAGAGGTAGACACACACTAAATACACATGCACACAAGGTAATCAGGAAATGACACAGGAAAACACAGCTGAAACTAATGAGCAAGATGAGCCACAGACCTTCAAAGTAAAACAGGAAATTTACAGACTGTTTTACCAACACAGAGACACAAACAGAGCACCGGAGGAGGACACAGGTAGGAATAACACAACACTAAACACAAGACCCCAAATCCTAGGAACTAAGAAAACAAGAATTAACCCAAAACATCAGAAAATACTAATATTAAACACAAAACACTGGGTCTAACGGCTCATACCATGACAGTTTAAGTAAATACTGCAGCATTCTTTTTCAAGGTTGTTTAACTGCATGAGTAAGACTTTATCATTTGACCTACAACAAGTTACTGATTCATTTCCAGTGATTCAGTATTTTGTACAACCACTTTCAGCAGCAATAACTTGGAGTCACTGCATGACTTGATCATCTCTCACATGGCTGTGGAGGAATTCTGGCCCACTCGTTTTCACTGTGTAGGCGGGGTATTCATTTACATACAACTCTCTTCAGGTCCTGCCACAGCATTTCAACCCAGATGAGGTCTGGTCTTTGACCACTGAACCTTGGTTCTATTCTTTTTTAGCCATCCTGATTGAGATTTGTTGCTGTGCCTGGGATCACTGTCCCATTTTTGGCTAAACTTTAGCTGTCAGACAGATGGCCTCACATTTGACTCCAGAATACTTTGGTATAGGCATGAGTTCAATGACAGCAAGGTGCCGTGGTCGTGTGGCTGCAAAACAAATCCAAATCATCACCCCTCCATCACCGTACAGCTGGTATGAGGTGTTTGTGCTGATATGCTCTAAACATCTCCACTTTTGGCTGGTCCATCCAAAGGACAGTGCTCGAGTTTTGTGATTTGTTTAGATGCAGCTTAGAGAGAAGAGACATTCTCCTGACAATCCTTCTGAAATAACCATACCTGTTCAGTCTTTTGTGATTATACTATCATGAACTTTAACATTTAGCATCCTAACCAAGACCTGTAGAGGCTGAGATGTAGCTCAGTGTCTCTGAGAATTGCATGGTGTGACACTGGGGTGAATTTGCTCTGACCTCCACTGGGTGTCATTGTGTTACCAAACATCTGAGCGCTCCAGACCAGCAAACTGACATCACTGTTAAAAGTGATGACCAGTTAATCAAGTGCATTTTGATTAGCAGCACCTAGCAATAATTCCTCTGGGATCAGTAAGAATGTACTTAGTTTTTCACAGGACATAGCTTTTTTTTGCTATGGCTGTATGACTGAAAACGAGAGGCAGTGTCTGCATGCTGTTACCTGGTTTCCCTTTTAAACCAGTTGGTCCATCTACACCTTTATCACCCTTGTCACCTGCAGAAGAATCAAAAATCATTAATAGCACCCTTTGTTGTTAGCTGTATTTCAACCTCTAGAAGCTTCCTGTTGACCTTGTCATGTAGTTACAACGCTCTACCACCAGATGGCTGTATCACACATTGAAAACTCAACAGGGCCGCACGCCTTTCTAGATGGTCAACGTTTGACCAACAGGTCATAATTAATTATTCCAACAAGATAATTTATACCAAATAACACTAACATCCACATATATTTTTAATTGAGAGATATCATCAAATGTTACTGTTTGTGTGTAAATCTTGTCCTGAATTTGCACTCACACTGTTGTTTCATCGTGGAAAATAACCCAAATGGCAGTTGCAAATTTTGGGGAAGTGGGTTGCAGTACAAACATCACAATGGCCTAGCTTTGAATGAGGAACAGTCAGAACAGTGAAATACTGTACCTGTAATCTGACCAGTTGTTTTGCCATACTGATGGATTTGATTTATTTGAGTTTGTTTGAGCACCTTTGCAAAAAATACGGAAAACACAGTGGGTAAATATGGTAAAATGTGACCTGATATGGCTTTCCAGTGTTTCAGTGGACTATACAGTAGAATTCATCCCAAACAGTCCTCCAGCTGCAGTCAGTTGCTTTTTTTTGTTCCATATAAACTCAGTAACTCCAGTTTTACAGTCTGTAGATTTATATAGTTGTTCTTTTGGCCAAAAACGATGTAAGCTCTGCAGACAATCTGATAAGGATCCATATACATGGAGTTACAATTATAAAAGCGATGTCTGCTCATTCATCATGTTTTTATATTATGAATGAACACCAATTTCCCATGTGGAAACTAAACTGAACTGACTTTCTTCAGTGCTCCTGTGTCACGGCCAACATTCTTGCAAACACGAACTGAATTTGAGCTTGTGATCTTGTTATGTTGGCATGTCCCTGAAAACAAGTGTTTTTTTTTTTTTCAGGTGTTTTATGAGCTTTGGGCTTTCAGCATCAATGAAATCCAAAGCTGTGACTTCACTCCTTTGCCTGATATAGCTGACACACAGCCACTTTCCTAATAGCGTATTAATCATAATGAATACTGAGAAACTGAATGTCTAGAAAGACAGGGGAACATGACTGCTCATAAAAACAAATCTACAATAGAAACTGTTTTAGCCACTTCAGGCAGAGCAACTGCATGACATCATGTTGCAGGATCTATTGATGCGATAACTTAAAACGTGAAAGAAACTGACAAAAATACAAGCCTTTAGTGGAAACTGTCTAGTTAGCTCAATAATGAACAGATTTAATTTTTAAAAACTCTCCTTGTGTGTTTGTCTTGGGACTGATTAAGTCTGCCAGTTAGTGTAGTGATGCGGGTTTTAGTTGAGACCATTGTTGGGGAGCGTGCGGCAGTGAAATCTCAGGAGGGCATCCGGGAGGCCGTATTTTTTCTTAAAGACAATTTGAAAGTCATTAAGCGTCTGCAGAAACCTCACAGCTACCTATCAAAATGTTTAACGGCACTGGAGCGAGAACAAATTTATACACTCGAATGAAAAATGAAAGGTCATTAATCTTTCTCGCTTTTGGGAACTGAGGGACTAAGTATTACCCCCTGATGTACTTTATTAGTTCTTATTTATTTATTATTTTATTGTAAATATTACACTTGAATGAGTAATGCAATAGTAAGGTTTTACAGTATGGTTTCAGGCAGATGGATGGACAGATAGGAGGCAGGACTAGAGAAGCACTGAGACTGACAGGAAACTGTGTTAAACTGCATATCAAACCTGAACTTTAGATTAGAATGACTTTGTTGTACCTCTGTCTCCAGTAGGCCCAATCTTTCCTGTGTGGCCCAATTCTCCTGTAAGGCCCGACTCCCCCGGCACTCCTGTGGGAGAAAGGAAGGATGAGATTTGGAGGTATTTGCGATAGAGTAAAGAAATATTATTTGGAAAAAGTGTTGAAAATGCTGTTTCAGTCCAACATAGTCTGCATATGCCAGAAAAGCAGAGGATGTGTGCATGTTGGAAGTCAGCATAAACTGGAAAAATCAGTTATTATCGCTTTTAATAACTCAATAATCAATTTCTTTTTGTGTTAGTATCATTATATTTTAGTTTCTTTTGTATAATCTGTGCAACTCTATTCCACGCCATTCAATCTTTTAAGGATTCTCCCTGCAAAAACTGCTGTTGGCTCCACTGTCTGTTAAATGCATGTATTTCTAGTGTCATTTTTACTGTTATTTATTTAATCATTTATGAATACATTTTATTTTTTTAATCTAAAAATAAGTGATTGTAATGGATTGAAGTACACTGTAATCTGATTACCACTGCCTGGCTTACTGTTTTGTTTGTCTTTAGAAGAACTTAGGAGTGTGCATGATTTTGGAGGGTGCCTTAAAAATGTATCCTAAATGGGGAACATTAAACTAAAAGGCAGTGTGTGCGTGTGCGTGTGTGTGCGTGTGTGTGTGTGTGTGTGTGTGTGTGTGTGCGTGCGCATGGGAAAACTAGCAGACCGAGGCTCTCTGCCAGCCCCTGAATGAGTGTTTCCTCAGGAAACTATTCAACTGAAAATTGATGGCGTTTAAAATACTAAGTGACGCATTGGAGAAGCCTGCCACTATTAGAGGGATTTGCCACACACACACACGTACAGCCAGCTATTCACTAATATTTCACATGTCCCGCTTGCGCATGTTGACTTTCGACTCGGTGATTTGTTGGCAGAAGGCATGAGTTCTTATGTGTGTGAAGTCGCTGGGAAAAATTTGCTCACACAAGGGTGCGATTTTTATTTATTTTTTCTTTTAAATTAGGAAAATTCTGCATGAACGCACCCGAGAAGCACATTCGCAAAGTGAATGCTTCAACAACACTGAAGTGACAAGTGATGACAAGAAGTGCTTATACGTGTTTGTTTTGTTGCCACATGAAGAAAGTTAATCTGGTGGTCTTTTGTTATTCCATCTGCAACAGGTGAATAATGTTTTAGCAGTGCTTACGCTTGCCAGTTAAACGGCCTATCTCAACGTTCAGATAACGGTCCTTCCTATCACTTTTAATGGCCAACCACCCCAACTGGTTTAACGTCTGGAATCTCCAGCTGCTGGAGGATAAAGGAGGCGAAGCCTTGGGGCCTAAGGCAATTTAAATAAAGCCTTCAGCTATTTCAAAACACCCTTGAACTAAACAACTAGCTGTAGCCATAATACAACAAAAATAAAATGCATGTGGTTTCTAAAATGATCGTAAATCAGTGTATTGACTAAATGTTGCTTGCACAGTTGCAGAAGTGGAGTCTCATTTTTGACATTTCTGTTTAGTCGAGATTAATAGAGAGATGGAACATGAAAATAGGGTTGTTCTGTTGTGCACTTCTAGCTACCTAAAAGTGCACAAGATCTAAGATCCTCATATAACACCATAGTTTTGAGCCAGAGCTATATATCAGTCAATACATAATGCAAAAATAGATGTGTGTGTCATCTCATGGTTTGTCTGGCACCCTGTGCAGCACACATGAACCAGAGACGTGTAACGCTTCACTAGGTTATAGACATACTGTATTTATACTGTCTGTTGATACTGGCTCTAAAAACCTTGCACTGGACATGCTCTTCCACATTTTTGGTCTATAATGCAAAGATTTCAACCTCAGTTACAGTTTCGATTCAAGCTAAAAGATGTACAAGTCCAGCACAACAGTTTGTTGTTGTTAATAAGCTTGGAGCAACAAACTGTTTTTGTTGCCCACCGGAGCATTAGCAGTCACATATTCCCATTTAACATTCCAAAATTAAGCAACTGTTTCCTGTAAAACTGCCTAAATTAAAACAGGGAATACATGCGTCATCTGTCAGGCTGCAGACATACTACAGTTACAGAATCATCACAGAAACCTGCTTTCATGCCTACAGTAAGCATACACACATAGAAACCATAATGACTGGCTTTGCTATACCGTTGAATAATGTCCGCAAAGTTGAAAAGTTGAAAGAGTTTCACGTGTACGTGCTTTCTGTACTTTTGAAAATGACCCCAGCGGCTCTGGCATTTGTCTCCCGCACACACTGATAAAAGAAGGGTGTTTTTTAGTGTGCAGCGTGCACATGTGTGAGCTCTGTGAGACGTTATAGAATAAAACCCGGGTGTGTGCACATATACGATCATGACACTATATTTTTTGCATCTATATTTACACATGTGTGAACTGTCTATTGTCTTGTACTCTCTGGCATGTGCAGGATGCTGCATTTCATGTGTATTTTTTTTAAGCATGTGTGAGCAGGTATTTGTGTGTATGCCTATCAGCTCAGCTGGAAAAAAAAAACCTTGTGAAAGCCCCTGCTTTCTTCAGCAGCAATTTACAGATCTGCTTCCTCCACAGATATACAGATGTCATGTCAGTGCAGTGCTGTTTGTCTGTGGCACAGCTGAAGGGAAATGCAAAAGCTGCACACTGGGTGGTTTTGTTACTAGCTATGTTTGTTCATATTAGACAAGCAAGGAAAATTAACTTTTTAAAAAAAAAAAAAAAAAGACTGGTGAAGCCAGACTTAATTTTTTTATTTCCTAGGTGTGATTATATAGATGTACACTTATGGCACTCATCACTTTTTCTCTTCTTTTTAACCTTCAGCTGTTCTACCCCACTGCAATACCTAAAGGAAACATGCTAATGAAGAAGCTGGGGATTTTCTTGCATTTACATCTATTCAAAATAATAAAAAAAAGAATTCTGAGAAGTGAGTTTGGAAAAAGTATTTTACGGTATGTGATTTGAAAACCTGCCAATTAGATTTTTTTTAATTTATTTTTTTTTTTTAGAGGTTTTAAATACAAATGGATTTTTTTCAAAGAGCATCGTGTCACGTTTATTAGACTTGGAAAATTGTACTAAGTATAAGAGTCACATTTTTGTATTTGTTAGCAAGCGTATGACTAAAAAGTACTGCAGTCAGCTCCATTTGCCTCTGTGCACACACTTACCAGATGAATGGTGAGCAGCTACAATGACAATATCACCTGTTAACTGAGTGTCTGAGTGCCATTAAGGCAGATGTGGAGTCATTGTGATAATACTGATGTTTGCCTGTTTCACCATCCTAAACTGCACTCTGATAGAAAAGCAAATTAGATTTTATTTGGGTTATACTGGTGATAAAGGGGAACCCCACTGATTTTACACATCAGTTTATTTGCTGGCTCAACGAGGACTGCGCTCATGGACAAAAAGTTGTATGAAGCCTTTTTTTTTTTTTTTTTTTTCTTTCTAAATGTCTTTCATGTTTTGTGAGTATACACATCACCGGGGTCTACGTGTTTTTGTCCTACAGCTTAGCCATTTTTGACTAGAAGGATACTGGATACCTGGAAGTCCTGGTGGTCCATTCTTCCCCAGTTTCCCCTGATCTCCATCATCTCCAATCTCACCTTGGTCCCCTGGATTTTAGAAAAGAAAGATTGTAAACAAAAAGGCCATCAGTGTGGCGATCCATTGTCAGCTCTAACAGCACGTCAAAAACCACTTCAGCAAAGAGCTTTGGTGAATGATTGTGTGTAAGTTTCAATGTAAGTGTAGCAGAGTGTTTCTAATCATCACACGGAGATGGACTGAATCCTCTTTGGATGTTTATAAAGAAGAAATAACTCTGTTTTAATAAGTCTTCGGCGAGCCAGTATAATTTTTAAAGGCATCGGTGCTTTAAAAGTATTAATGGCACAAAGTCCTTTTTAGAGCTGAAAGCACAAATGAGGTGTAGCAGAAATGTTTGAGGCGGGACCATGGATCAAAAGGCTCTTGGCATGAAATCTTAAGAGATTTCTGAATGTCTATTAAAACAGTAATTTTGCCTCAGTTGTTGATGCAGGCAGCAGTTTATATCTTGTTAAATGCTGGGCTTAGAAAGAAGGACTGCTTAGAGTCTGCTTCTATTAGGCTGGCAGAAGTACTTAGGAAAACTGATAATTCTGCTCGGTCGGCTGTGTAGACATTTTCAAGCTAAATCACTTCACGGTCAAGTGATACAGTCTGCGTAAATATTTAATTTTGTGGACTACTAAACTGAAACCATGTAGCATAAAATTAGCAAAAGGCCTGGTTTGTGTGATTAAGGTGTCAAATCAAATGAAGATCTTTCATCTGCTATTTAACATGTCGCAGTAGCAATAAGATGGGTTATTTCCCCAAAAATGTCAGAATTCGGTGTTTATTGTCGTTCTCAAGAACTGGGCCTGCAGCGTCCTACTTTTTTACGTCTAAAAAAAAAAAAAAAATTCCCGTAAATCTATATAAGAATGATGAAGTCAACATACCAGTAAATGTAATAAAACTGTGTTTGTTGAAAAAGGTTAAAATAAGTCGTTAGACATTTTTGAGGGGTCTAAAACTGGGGAAAAATGCGCATTTGTCACCCACCGAAATACACAGATGTGACTCTACACAAACTCAAGAGACTGCCTCTGTGGTGAGTAGTATCTGGATGAGTCTTGTACAAATAATCTGTTCGCGTTTGTGGCAGCTGTCTAAATACACAATATCACGATGGAACAATGGGAAACTTCTCTGGAAAGCTGTGAAAGTATAACTGATGGTACAGACGCCTCTTCCCTTTGCCCATGACAAACATAATTTATCTTTATTTCAGAAGCTGCTTTTGTAAAACAGACTTTTTGTTTTGGATATAATAAAACTTCAACAACTTAATAAATGGCCTTTATTGTCACAATGAGAGAATCTTTTAGCTTAACAATCTCAGTTTCTGCATGCCAGCTCCTTGAGAGACGGGCCTCTGGCTTCCATTTACAATAAAGGCCATTTTTTTTTCCAGCACAGTGCGCAAAAGAAAAGAAAAGAGGAAAAAAAAAAGCATAGCTTCACTTTGTGTTTTATTAGGGTCTGTCTGTCTCAATCAGCAGGGGAGCAAGCCACTGGATGTCATAAAATGGAAAACACACACAGGGAGGCATTCCCTCCAAAAGACCGCGGGGTAGCAGACAGTGAGCTAGTAAACTTTAGAACATTTAATGCTTGGTGGCTTTACCATCAGCTCTTTAAGCTATAAAACATTTAGGGGGTATTTCCTCAGAACGTTGCACTCTCACACTCTAACACTCTCCTGTAACGTTGGGACACAACAACGTTTCCAACATCATGAACAAACATGAGCACAAAGTACATGAGTACTGTTGATTTTAGGTTGAAAACATTTTAGACTTCATTATGCAAAGATAAACATTTACAAATCGAGCTGACATCCAGTCAAAATCCAAACACACACATTTACAACAGCGCCACAATGCGTTACCTTTAGCTCCTGGTATCAAGGAGCTGGTGCAAACCTCTATAGAAACAGAAACGTAGCTGAAGATGGCTACAAGCACGCAGAGCACCAAGAGCCGCGACATCTCCCAACCGTCACAGACCGCCGCAGAAAATCCAAACCTTTTGGCTTTTTGGAGCAGATGGTCGAGGAGCAGGGATCAGCGTAGCATTAGTGACAGAAGAAAGCAGTGCTGCTGTTTGTAGAACACACAGACACACTTGTTTATACAGTCTTATCAGTTAATTGTCAAAATGTCAAACAACACTCACCAGAGTACTGCATTCCTGTGCATGTGGTTTAACTTTTTAATTGCATGTGAAAAATCTTACCATCATTTGGACAGATACATGGGTACCCTGTAAAGAATAAAGCACAATGTCTTGATGCATGCTCAATTATCCAGGTAAGGAAAACACAAGGAAGTCCGTTTCTCAATCATTAATATGCAAATTGTCATGACCATTGATCAGCTGAGACAGGAAAAAGTCACTCAGATAAGTGACGTGATTAAATGTTTCTCCTACTGAAAACCCTATGCCTAGATAAACAGAATTAACTTTTAGGAATAAAATGAAACGAACACTTCTCTGATTGAGGTTTAACACTTTGCCATCACTCCCTTAGAGGTTGGCACATGCGTGATATTTTCATTCTTGGAGAGAGAATGTGGAATCACGGGAACGTCTGAGAGCCACCTGTGCTTTGCTTCGGTATTACTTTCACTGATAAAAGAAAAATCTCTGATCATGCTCGGCTAGCACTGGGGAGTAACAACTGCTTCTAATTTACTGAAGGGAAATTAGATGAACCAGAGCTCACAATAACACTGCGTAGGTCCTGAATGAATAAAAGTGCTAATAACATTCTTGGAAGTGTAAAAGTAAATACCTTCAGTCAGAACAAATAGTTCCAGTGAAAGTGATTTTTTTTCCTGATAAATCGATTAAAGATGAATGCAAATCTTTCGGCCCTAATGGCGACTGCACAGTGTGTAATAATAAACAGGAGACAAGATTGCCTTCTTATCATGAACAAGGGAGTAGACTCGCTTTTTCTCTTGTCCCGAGTCTTCAGACGAGAAAACACTTGGCAAGAGCGGTTTACATAGAAAATACTGCATGCACGCAGGTTCTTGCCCGCTTGTATCCTGCACTGTATCCTTGCTGCTATGCGATGACAACACACAGTACAGTACCAAAGAAGACAAATAATTAGAGGATGAGTCTTAATAGGAGACGCAGAGGAAGGAGACAGAGCAAGGAACAAAGAGGGATCGCAAATTAGGAGGGGAGCGTAGTCCAAGCCACATGTCTTGGCACAAAAGGAGATCTCCTTATTCAAGAATTATGCTTCCTGGAATGTCTTTAGTCCTTCATCAAACAACTCATCAGTGGCATCAGTGTGCTCAGGTCCTTTTAAGTAGAATAAAAACAAAAAAGAGCAAAAGAGAAAACTTCATCTTAATCAGACTGTTGTTCCCTGAGGGACTGATTGGCTAGATGTCACTTTGAAAAGCATTCAAAGTGAAAAAGCTTTGTATTTTATTGTTGGAAGCCCTTTTTTTAAAAATAATGTTATTTGTATTTAGAGACAAAAATCTTTCAAATGTATCCAGTATTGGCCCTACGATAAAAATACAAATTATTTCAACTGCTGGAAAAGCTGCAGTCTTCAAAGAAAATAACATGGACCTGATGCACTCTTGGAGCAGTCGCAGTCATTAATCACTTTTTTGCTGTTGATTGTGATGTTTGTTTCTCTTGGGTTATCTTTGAAAGGCAGTTTAAACCACACACACACACACACACGCTTGAAAATATTTAAGACCTCACATGCTTGATATCAGTTTCTCTTAGCTTCTGCCACGGTTTGCTTTAAGCTTCCAGCCCTGTATCGTTTCTGCAAAGGAATTTAATGATGTTAAGAGAGGGGCGCTTTGGTAAATGAGCTATTTTATGGCTCTGGATTTTGGTGTCGCTGACCATAACTTGCTAGCATGTTGGATTGCTCAGTGGAAGTTCAAAAGAGACAACCAAGGCCAGGATTGCGAAAGAAAATCATGTGTGGTCACGCCCCTTGATAGAATAGCCACATTTCCAGGGTGTATCCCAACTGTTGCCCAGTGACAGCTGGGATAGGCTTTAGCCCCCTGTGACCCCGAACAGCAGCAGTTAGCATATAAAACAATGGATAAATAGATTCAGTGGCATCCATTTAGTTTCTGACTGCCCCTCAATAAGATAGAAAAGTATAGAAAGGTTACTTTTATGTCTCTACCTGATGAGCCAAAGATCAATTTCCACTTTTCCGTTCTATGTAGGTTTAAGTTCTCATCAGCTCCTAATGGAAATAATTAGCTATTTAAAGGCTAAATGTTCCATTATGTTCACAACATGGTTGCTAACGTTGTCCATCTGCTGCTCGGTGCTTGGCAGATGTGCGGTGCATTTATAATGAATGAATGGAGAGACATTGAAGCCCTTTCAAAAACAACACTTATGAGACAATGCATCAGTAAAGAGTCAGTACTTCGTCTTGTGTGTGCGTGTTTATGTCTTCACTTATTAATTACCCTTTCAGTCTGCGTGGACTTGTCTGTTGAACTGTTTCAGGCAACTTATGGGATGTAAAATACAGACTCGTATACATCAGAACAGCCCTGCTACCCCGAAGGCTAATTATTTACACGTGGTTTAGATTACGTTCTCTAATTAAGAATGTGATTCACACTCCTGGATTGAGGGTTGACTCCAAAATGGTAACCACACCACAAAACAGCCTTCTTCTCTCTGCTGCTTACAGCTCCGTTTACAACACTGGCACCACCATTGGCATTTTAAAGCAGCAGCAGTAGCATACACTGCCCACACGTGTGTCACTGACAAATCGGTCAACAGCAACTCCAAGTATATAAAACATTTACGTAACCTCTGAACCACATTAATTTACTGCCGAGCACGAGTGCCATTACTGGCCTGAGCTGCATGTATTTCCTGGTATTTACTGCAGATTGGGGCATAGAAAAAGCCCTTTTCCTAGGAAAGCAGCACGCAACAAACAGTGACAACCGAAGGCAGTGCATCTACTTGTTTTTATGATGTCACATTTCAGAGGAAGTGACTCAGTTCATTTTCACTGTTATTGAGTCTTCACATGGAATGAATTAAAGTCATGTTTCAATTTGTCTCAGCATTTTCCAAGTAGTCAACCATGAGCGCTGGTGTTAATCAGTACTGCTGTCAAAACCTTCAGTTTGTTAGTCAAATTTTAAAAACACTCACCTGTATATTGACAAGATATAACATACAAACTACTGGGATTATATCGATAATTAATTATGTGGGTGTAATGGCGGTTACCTGTGCCATCTAGACACTTTAGTCTGCACATGGCCAACAACACACTAGTACCTCAATTTCTATTCGTCTCTTACATCAGACTGGAAAAACAGATTTCGATGTCACTGAGTCGAATAAGCATTTGATCCCTTATAACTAGGGATGGGTATCGTTTAGGTTTTATCCGATACCAGTGCCAAACCGGTACTTTTGAAACGTTGCCGGTGCTTAAACGGTGCTCAAACCGGTGCTTAAAGAATGGAAAACACAAAAGTGGTCCAAAAACCTCTCATGTTCAGCTGTTTTTTTGTCAAAAGATAACAATGTTAGCCTTTTCTGCAGCTATGGGGCATATATGGTATCATTCTTGGCTGGAAGCAGTGCTTAAACAATGGAAAAAAACACAAACTTTGTCCAAAAACCTCTCATGTTTAACTGTTTTCCACTTTTTCTTTGGTCATTTTAGCCTTTTTGTCCAGGGTGAAGGGAGTATCTGCCATCAAACAAGAAGACAGCTGCATGTAGCTATGATGGTGTTTGCTGTTCACCTTACATGCATTAATGTAATAACTGGTTAGCCTACTCAACGTAAATTACACACGAACAACATGAAGCTACTCACGCAGAGAAGAATGGCTGCTGTTGCCATCATCATCCGTCATCATTTCTGCTACACTGGCAGGGCTAGGGGCCAGGACTCTCCTCTTCGGGTTTTTGGGGGATGTTGCTAATTCCGGGTCCGATAACAGGCAACCCACAAGCAGTAGATGTGCTCGGTGTGAGGTCTCGCAGCAAGCTATCAAATACGACGCATTTCTCGGCTTTAAAAAAAAACACTATGCGTCGCCAGGTGTTTCATCAGATTTGAGGTGTTACCTCCTTTGACAGTATCACAGTATCACCTTAAAGCACTTGTTGCAGGCTGCTGAGTTTGCATCTTTTGCTGTGAAGTACAGCCAGACTTTTGACCGCTTCGCCTTGGACATTTTTAATTTGTAGCTCTGCTCTAAAAGAACGTACGTACCTGGACCCGCCTACTATTCTCGGAAACTTAAAATGATTGGCTAGAATCTAAAGTGTATCATTCCATACCAGTTGGTGGCGGTAATGCACCTTTCAGTTGTTTGCCAACCGCCAATACAAATGTAAGGAAGAAGAAAGTGTACCACAGCTCAGGAAAAAAAGCACCGAAATAAAGCACCGAAATGTGCGCTGCTTTTCGGTCTGGTTACTACCGTTTATGTCAGAACTGGTGCCATCATGGCACCGGATACCGGTACCCATCCCTACTTATAACCCAGCCGGCGTTCTGGCTGTCACAGATTGGCTGTATGCCTATCAGGCACAAAGATTGCCATCAATCAATTCATCATTCTTCGTATAATAAAAAAACAAATAAATAAATAAAAACAGGGATATCGGGGACAAAGTTGAGAAGGACCTTGGTGGGAAGGTAAAACCTGTTGGTGCGAGTATTCAGAATTGCTGAGTATGAACCAATGAACATCATCTCTACAGTCAAGCATGGAGGTGTTTGTTTTGCTTAAGTTAGAGGATGACTTCGCCACACCGAGGAGCCAGTTAACATGGCCATTCACTGTGTTATCATGGATGACAACCTCCTTCATTTTAGTCAGAACTCTGAAGATGAGTCATGGATGACAATGTTCCAAAACACACCGCCAGGTCAAGAAAGGAGTGGCTAAAGAAGAAACACATCAAGTCCATGGAGTGGCCTGGCCCATCTCCAGACCTGAGTCCTATAGGAAATCTGTGGAGGGAGCTAAAGCTTTGAGTTGCCAAGCAGCAGCTAAGAAACCTAAAGCACTTGGAGAGTTTCTGAAAAGAGTTGTGAGGAGCTCAGTAAAGCACACTGAATATAAAGTTATTTGTGCACTTGTTCCCAAGTGAGCTCAAGAGCTACCTGCCATTTCCTACTCTTTCTATGGCAGAAGCAAATATCTTAAAACTATTAGAAAGTACTAGAAACTGGGCAAAATATTTCTTTGAACTGACCTGAAAACGTCATGTTAAAACCTATAGATTTATTCTAATGCATCTAACAGGATAAAGGTGAGCTCACAGTTGACCTGTAGGTGGAGTACTTCTAGATACAATCAGTGTTGGGAAGGTTACTTTTAAAATGTATTCCATTACAGATTACAGAATACATGCCCCAAAATGTATTCTGAATACTTTGGATTACTTAATATATTATCATGCTGTTTACAACTACATGAATGTACTATTGCTGTGATTTATTACTATTACTGAACGTCCGTGGCTCCGAACCGTAGTAAAGGGACCTCTGGCTAATACATCGGTTCGTGTAGGGCATAGGTGTCAAACTCTGGCCCGCGGGCCAAATTTGGCCCGCAGCCTAATTACATTTGGCCCGCGAAGCCATACCAAATTACTATTAGAGCTGGCCTACTGGTATTATACAGCTAATATATATATTGTTTAGTATTAATTTTTGCTTGTTCCATATTCAGTTTTTCAGCAAAACGTGTTTGAGTCCATAAGAAAAGATTCATTCTTATATCTGGAGGAATAAATATATTTCAATAAATATTAATGTTAGCCCGCGACTTTGTTCCAGTTTTGAATTTTGGCCCACTGTGTATTTGAGTTTGACACCCCTGGTGTAGGGCTTGTAGCTGAAAACTAGCTTTACTTTGTTGTCTGGGTCAACTTTGCTTGCGAGAGACAGAGAGAGGCGTTGAACGGCTGCTCCAACGAAACTTATTGTTTCAGCGGAAAACACGAACACAGTGTACAGTAGAGTCTTAATAGCTTACTTACAGCTGGGCTGGTCAGGCACTCTTCTTGGCTGCAGTGGTTATTATTATATTTACATGCTTCCAGCTCCCGTTTCTGCTCGATGACAGCTCATACTTTTCCTTTTTCTCCCTCCCTCGCTCACAGACACATAACGTGTATGGCAGTCCATTCTCCCTGCAGCACGGACTACAGTGCCTATGGTGCTACATTCTTTAGAGCTATACCTGTAGCATTCTGCCTATTAGCTTAGCACAACAACAACAAAAAGGCCTCTCTCACCCAGGAAACACGCAGAGAGAGAGAGAGTCACCCTGTAACCATGGAAACCGTAACGCTGCCGCCTGGAACAACAGAACGTAGCTGTCAAACAAAACCCAAACAGTCCTGACCCGCGACAATATGAAACAGGGAAGTACCGCCGTGTAATCCATTTATTTCAACAAAGTAACTGTATTCTAAATACCACCTTTTTAAACGGTAACTGTAACTGAATACAGTTACTCATATTTTGTATTTTAAATATGTAACGGCGGTACATGTATTCCGTTACTCCCCAACACTGGATACAATTCGTGTCTTCTCCAAATTGTAACAAATCTAAAGTTTTACTCTAACATATTGATACAACTTGTGACCAAACATCATCTCTTAAACTATTTATGTAGAAAAAAAAGCATGATTATGGGATTTGTTGAAAACTGGAAAATCATCTTTTTAGAATGCTTAGAGCACTTTACACTGCAATCCAAATTCATGCAGTACTTCATCTATCTTGCTGGATCATCACTTAACTGAACACACATATCTTGGGACTGTGGCAAGACACTGAATCACCCAGAGAAAACCTACGAAGGCACAAAGTTGAACCCACAGCCATCTTTCTGCTGTGGCACAGTGCTAATCACTGCACCACCATGCCACCCAAAAACCAAGACACACACTTCTTCTTTCCACGAAAAGAGGATACTCCCTCAACAAAATGAGTTCAACATTTGTTTGACATGAAAACAGTGTGATAGAAAGTAATGGCGTTGTGGTTTGGGTGATGGATGAGTATTTACGTCTGTCTTCAGACTTCAGACTTCGGTTCAATATCCAGCTCTTCCAGGAAGTATTATACTGAGAAGGGTTTTCACTTTAAGGCTACAGTTTGTGTTATTTGACCATGACCAGTGGCTTACTCCACACTTAAATAAACTGTTTGGTTGCTAAACCTCAACTTAAATTATATCGCCTTAACCTAATCCTAGCTTTAACCTAAGTGGTTTTAACCAGTTACCATGACTACGCCATTTCCATAGCTACAGTGTGCAACAGGACCAAATAAAACAAAGTATTCAGTGTAATAGTTACACATCAAGTATCAAAGGTCACAATCTGGGTTTTAGTCTGTGCTAATGCCTTTATAACCACATGACAGTGTCCTGAACAGACTCGCTTCAGTATATCAAATGTCAGCTTTGCCTTTAGTAGTAAAATGTTAACCAACTATTCAAACGAAGGGGAGGAAAAAATACTCCATGTTTGCTTATTATAAATTACAAAAACAAACCACTTACACCACATTATGTTAACCATTCAAAGTCTTTTGTGCCGATGTACTCGGCGCCCACTTTCACAGGTAGACCCGTTCAACAGCTCGTTAATGTACTACGGCCAATATAGAATCAGCATCTAAACGAATATACATGTCTCGGGACTGCAGGAGAAAAATACCAATCACCCATTCAGATGGCAGCCACTCAGTGCATTTAGCCATGTAGACATGGTCAAGATAACCTGCTGAAGTTCAAATTGAGGGTTTACAGTGAATTATCTAAAAAAAATGTGAATATTGAGTGATAATACCTCAATAATATATTGATAATATAAAAAAAAGTGAGTTTATGGGAGAATTGGCAAACAGAAGTAGAAGCCACAACAAGCACCACTCCTGCCAGCTAAAAACAGGAAACTGAGGCCACACAAACGCTGAGGCACATGCTCACCAAACGTGACAACAGCTGATTGGTAAAACATTCCCTGGTCTGATAAGTCTTGAATTTTGCTTCAACATACAGATATTAGGGGCAGAATTTGGCATAAACAACATGGAAACATGGATTTAGCCTAACTTGTATCAGTGGTTCAGGCTGGTGTTGACTGTGTAATGATATCAGGGGATATTTTCACTTGGACCCTCTTTATCCCAACTAAGCATCATTTAAATGCTACAGCCTACCTGACTATTGTTGCTGACCACGTTCGTCCCTTTGTGATGACAGTGTACCCATCTCCTGATGGCGGCTTTCAGTAACGCACCATGCCACAAATCAGCTCCAACAGGTTTTTTGAAAATGGCAATAAGATCACTGGCCTCAACTGGCCTCCACAGTCACCAGATCTCAATCCAATAGATCACCTTTGGGATGTGGTGGCACCATCACGGTACAATCCAGTACTAGCATAGGGAACCTAAAGTGTCCAGGGCATGTATATAGCTTTGACTTTTCTTTTTAAATTAACTGTTTCTCCAACTTGTTAACTTATTCAAAATAAATTCTGTCACAGCCACATAATAAGGTTTGTTTGCTCTAGGAATCCATGTTAGTGTCTGCATTTCTCTTCAATATTTTACACCATGGCACTTGGTCAAACCAAGTTCCTGGACACAGTTTTACCCTCTGGACAAAACATTTATACTTAAGGAAAATTCCAAACAGCAGCTGCAGCAGTAGCAAAACTACACTTGCTAATTATTTTAACATTGCAACAGCCTTACATATATTCCATAGGTGCACATGTAGCTTCTGGTATGTTATCCATACTGTCTGGCTAGATGAACTTACACTGGAAGCTAAAATTTAAACACAGTTAATTTCAAATATGTGTGTATGCATGTTTTGTTTTGTGTTGTCTTCTTTGGAAACCGTATCTGTAGATGTACACGTGTGAGTATGTTGTTAAAATCACCATGCCACAGCGTCCTGATGCGAGGCTTAATTTGTTATCATTTGCATTCCTTCCCGGAGAAAGTCCCTGGGGAAAATTTGATCAGCTTCCCTGAACCCTATAAATGGACACAAAGTACAGTAATTTTCTTTTCAGACGTTTTAGACTAAAATCAACTTCCATGTTTAGGCCGGAGTAAGCAGGCACTGCACTCACGTGGGATCTTTTTTTTTAATCTGTAAAGAAGAGGTTATTATGAGGCAGATTAATAATGCTCAGACTCACACACAGCCCGGGAAAATACACAGGCTGTCAGTCAGACATTCACAGGACATCACTGTGTTGAAGTGAAGCAGCACTATAAAAACAACAGTATTTATAATAAGCTCACCCATCACCATTTTTAGCTTCGCCCTTTAGACTTCACACTAAAAATCCCCAGCTGTATTTTTACTTAAATACTTATTTTTTTTTACTAATCGCTCTACAACTGATTTAAACAACTTTTGTGCATATTATAATAATTGCTATTTTGCTTTTGTTGAGAAAGATTACTTACTGTTCTAAAGCTAATAATAGCTGTATAACACCAAATTCTCCATAATTGTTTCTGGGAAGGTTCATTTCAACAGCATAGTGATTGGCGACATAAGGACCTCTTCCAGTAACAAATCAAATATATAAGATCATTTCCCCTCCTTGACATCAAACAGTGTAGCAATGCTGTCTAATACTATCAACACACACAGACACAACTTCATTTATCCTTATAAGACACTTAGAAAGCTTTCAATCAAATTCTGATCTCACTGAGTTTACTAACCCCTTTGGGGGATTTAAAACAATACTTGGAGCGAAGATTGATTTTGCAAACCTCTTTATCTCACTCTCGATGAAACGCTGGATTAGATAGGGAGCTGTAAGCCGCAAATTGTCGTGTTCAAGTAGCTGGCAATATTAAATATTATGAGTCAGATGGGTGTTGAGAAAACCACCTCTAGAGTACTCACCATTTCTCACGACTCCACCTCACCGCTTTGGATGTCACAGTGTTTTTATAGTATACCTCATCCAGACCTGTGGTTGCACTTTAATATTAAAAATCCTTTCTGTTCTCCACGATTGACTTAAGTCTGAATTCCTCCCCTGTGTCTGAACTACACCTACAAGTTTAGAAATAGCCTCTGCTTAGGAACAGCGGGGGAATCAACAGTAGCCAAACTTCTCTTCTTCTTCTCCGTCTTCAGCCAAACACTCTTTGTTTCAAAATGTCAGGTGACAATTTAGACAGACTCACATGTCAAGTAGCATTTATAGATCTGCAATTAACTGTAACTCTTATCATTATTTGAATTTATATTGTTTGGATGAAATCTATTTTCCATGTAAGCATGTGCATGAATGTGGACATGGTCTCACTTTTAGGATGTTGCTAACCACTAATGTTTACTTAACATTGTGTGCGCTGCTATACACACCAGACGACGCAGACTGCCAGAGACACAGACGGATTTTGCTGCTAATCACCTCGTCCGCTGTTGGATAAGGTGATTAAAAGAGCAAACTGACAGAAGCGAGGCTGCCATATCGCGCCATTGGCCAACACCAGTAGGGTAAAGTGTCTTGCCCAAGGACACAACGACCAGGACAGAGAGTCCGGGGATCAAACCGGCGACCTTCCGGTTACAGATGCGCTTCCCAACCCCCTGAGCTTTTAGGATGTTGCTAACCACTAATGTTTACTTAACATTGTGTGCGCTGCTATACACACCAGACGACGCAGACTGCCAGAGACACAGACGGATTTTGCTGCTAATCACCT
Organism: Neolamprologus multifasciatus; assembly: GCF_963576455.1. NCBI lineage: Eukaryota > Metazoa > Chordata > Actinopteri > Cichliformes > Cichlidae > Neolamprologus > Neolamprologus multifasciatus. The sequence goes on along the minus strand of NC_140449.1, from coordinate 8,961,657 downwards.
CGTCCGCTGTTGGATAAGGTGATTAAAAGAGCAAACTGTATCTGTCTTCTCAAGCAGCTTGTCTTGTGTGAACATGTGCTGATCATGTGTGGCAACACATATACTGCAGCCTAATATAAAAATAAATAATATTTACGCACTCTGTGGCCAGTTTATTAGGCACCACTCGCTGGTATTGAGTTACACCTGCCTGTGCACATCTTCACGGCACAGATTCAACACGCTGCTGGAAACATTCTTCAGATATTTTGGTCCATGCTGACATGATATTATCACAGTTGCTGCAGATTTGTTGTTTTGACATCTATTTCATCTCCCATTCCACCAAATCTCAACTGTGCTCTACCAGTTTGAGATGATTTGAGCTTTTAGATAAGCTTTCAGATCCTTACTAAAAGAATGCAGAAGAAGATCGGTACACTGTGGTGGTAAGGGAATGGAAATGGTCAGCAACAGTTCTTAGGAAGGCTGTGGTGTTTAAATAATGTTTAGTTGCAACTAACAGGCCCAAAGTATTCCAAGAAAATATCCCTGTCTGATGACATAAGGCAGGATGGATCCATGCTTTCATGTTGTTTATTCCGAACATATCATCCAAATGTTGCAGCAGGAATTCTAATCAGAACAGCCAATTTTTCCAATCTTGTCTTGTCTTATTTTGATTAGCTTATACAAACTGCAGCCTCAGTTTCCTGTTCTTAGCCGACAAGAATGAAACCTGGTGTGGTCTTCTGCTGCTTTAACCTTAATCTGCTTCAATGTACGCCATGCTGTGTGTACAGAGATGCTCTTCCACATACTTTGGTAGTAGTGAGAGGCTGTGTGACTTACTGTTGCCTTCCTTTTAGCTTTTAGCAGTCAGTCCATTCTTCTCTGGCCTCTGGCAAAAACAAGACATTTTACCCAGAGAACTGCTATAAATATAAGTCTATAGTGTAAGAAAACATTTGCACCAGGTCCACACTGGTTTCCAGTAAAGTCTTTTTATTGTTTAGCACACTGTTATGGTTCTTTTGGTTATTGAATTTAGCCAATTAGTCATTTTGGTCATTTTAACAGTCTGTTAAAATCAGCCCACGTACAGTTTGATGGGATAAACAGAAAATGACGGAAAACCTTAAACAGGACTTTCATGTCACTGTGGACAAATTAATGTTTTGGAGAATTCCCCTCGCTCCCCTGAACACATCGTGAAAGTGGTTTGGTTGCAGTTTAAAAGCTTCCCAGTCTTCTGCATCAGTTCTCTGGCAGCTTGGCCTCTTTGTCTCACGCTGGCTGTTTGGAGGAGTCACTCTGGATGTCTGATTTCAACATCACAGTCTGACACACACACACACACAAACAGAGGTAAAAAACACACGAAACAACTAACATCTTTAACTGAAGCAGGAGTAATAATACAACAACAACAAGTTGAGCTCTGCACACAGGTTTTCATGTAAGTAGCCGTAGACATGTTTTAGCAGTAAAAACAGCAAATTGTAAGTGCAAAAAATGAGAGACAAGCATCCTGGGATGTGTAACTAAAAGCCTGCAGATATTCTCTCTTCCCTAAATCAGTTTCTGATGTCAGATGTGAGCACTTACTCCACGTATGTGTGAGCCACCCATCTAGTAAAAGCAGCAATCCTTAAATTTCACTGTTTCGATGCTTCTCTTAACTTGTCAAACAATTTCTCTTTAATGAGAATTAATAACAGTTGTCCATCTGGAGCTGATCTATTGCAAAAATGTTTAATCTAGCGTTACAAATATGCACTTCTGGATTTCATGTCTCCCTTTCCTTTAATATTATTGATGACTGTTTGTATAACAAGATTAATGGGGGTTTGGGTCGCTTGTCCATCTCCACTGGAACTGGACGTTATGGCACGATTATCAAAAGATTCTAACAGCAACAAAACACATTTTCTCTCAGAAGACAAGGCTTTAAAATGTTAAGATGCAAGTGTGAAAAACACCTCTGAAAGATCAGTAATCCCTTCTGGATTTCTTTTTTCTTTTTTTATAAAAGAGAGTACTAGAAGTCCTTGGACTCAAACGTAGATCTTCACTTTTATAGCTTTTTCTTCACAGCATAAATCAGTGACACAGAAAATTTCATTTGTAGCGGATGACTTATGGAATGACAACAGAAGGCTGAAGCTGCTTTTGAAGACTGAGGTTGGAGCCTGTAGTGTTGCTTTAGGCACAGCTTGTCCCGTGCGTGTATGTGCGTGTGTGTGTAAAAGCAATGGGATGTAATTGTGTGTCTTTAGCGTGGATTTGATACTATGCGCCTGGATTCAAAGCTGCTTCATAAGCCATAATGTTTTATTTCCATGTACACACAGCACAGACTCTTTCTCATCACTGCTGTGCAAATACAGGAAAACAACAAGCTATGTTGAATCTGAATCTAAATGACTTAAATCTGTGCTGGCGGAGTGAGCAGCGTTACAGATCTCGCCATGATGTGTGGCCTGAGATTATGATGTGTGGTTTGAGACTGTTATGTGCGGTTTAAAAGGCCGTGTGAAATGTGGATTCATGTCGGTGACAGTTTGCAGGAAAGACCTATTCCACTCTTTCTTCTCATATTCACCCTATAAATCACCCCAAAGAGTGAACGTTTAAGCTGTAACAAGAGGAAGGGTGGAGAAGCAAATTCTTGTGCGTGTGTGGCTGAAACATGTTTTATTTTAAGAAATTGATGCAATTAGTGAGAATCACAGCTAATGTTACTGTCATGGTACTGAGTGGTGTCAGCGTCATTACAGACAAGACAAAAAAAGGTTGATAATCTTGTGCAAAAAAGTACTGTTTGATTGAAATAAACCCTTTATTGTCACGGCCTGGGATCCAGGTCTCGTGTATTTTTTGTGTTTTGTTGTCTCTCCTGTTACTCCATCTCCCTGTATGTGTTTTGTTTTGTTTTGGTCGCGAGAGGGTTTATGACCCGGAAGTGTTCCTGCACTGGAGGCAGCCACACCGGCCGCTTGTCACCCGCAGCCAGCTGTAGCGGATTACTCTGATCAGGAGCAACCTATTTAAGAGAGTGGCTGAGTTCTAGGCAGCGTGGGATTTTTTGTGTCAAAGCCATTAAGTACACGTGTCGATTGAGTATCAAGTATCGCGTTTGAATGAGTAAAGACCTCGCGATCAGTTGTGGATCACTTGCTGACCCGTGTGTGTGTTTGTGTCACCAGGAGTTGGGAGCGGAGCGCCTTACCACAGAGAGAAGTCACGGGTTGGAATTGGGGTTTTGGAGTGGCCATCTTTTCACCTTCAGGAATATTTGCACTGTGTGAGATTCACGTAGGAATCGTCATGGGAGCCACAGTGCTGAATGCTGGACATTATTGTGTTTTTCATTCACTGTAATTAAAGCCTCACTGTTCTTCATCAAAGTCATGCATTTGGGCCCACATTCCTACCTGCACTCCATGCTCTGCCACCGCAGTCCGTGACATTTATTGCACACGTGTGCATGTGTCCAAATCATTATTTACATTAAATCAAAGGAGTAGATAATTAAATTGGGACCTCTGCAAACCAGTTAATGTGCAGTTTATACCCATCCTGTCCTAATTATATAAAATTATATGTAAAATTACTTCCACTCATCCAGTTCAGGGTTGTAATTGTAGCTGTGAAAAAGTGAGAGGTGGGGGCTCACCCTGAACAGTTCAGGAATCTATCACAGGGCTAACACATAGACACAGACTGTGGAAGGAAGCCAGACTACCCAGAGAAGACCCACGCAGAAAGATTGTTCGCAGAAAAACCCCAACCTGCTGATGGATTTGAACCCAGGACCTTCTTGCCGTGAGGCTGTTTTGCTAACCACTGCACCTCCCCATAATGACATCAGTTTTTCCAACAAGATATTTCACACATCTTTTCCAACAAGACGTGTGAAACGTTATCACAGCCAGAGCATGAATTCATGGCTTTGAGACAAGCTTGGCGTGAGAACATGTAGTGACATTCTCTTAGGGCATTCCTCCTAGAATTCACTATGACCTCGATGTCTGACCTTTCAGTTCATCCCCAAGTCCAAGTGAACATTTCCACTACGTTTGAAGAAATTTGTTCACGGCATTTTTGATATATTCAGTTAATGAGTTTTGACTCATTCTCTGAGGTCACATTTTAGCCATTCAAACTCATCAGTCCATCACTAAGTACAAGTGAACATTTCTGCTAAATGTTCTCCACCTCTGATGATCTGCCTCCATCTCACCCTATCCTTCTCCCACACTAAACCTCTACACATCTTCCTTCACTACATCCATTAAGGTCTTATGTGGTCTTCCTCTTTTCCACCTGCTTGCCAGCTCCAACCTCAACATCCTTTGTCCAGTATATCCACTATCCCTCCTCCAAACCATCTCAGCCTTGTATTCTCTAACTTTGTCTCTAAAATGCTCACCCTGACCTGTCCCTCTGATATACTCTTTTCTCATTTTTTTCCATCCTGCTCACTTGCAGTGAAAATCTCAGTTTCTTCAACTCTCCCGCTTTCAGCTCGGCCTCCTATCTCTTCGTCAGTACCACCGTCTCCAAACCAAACATCTCAGCAGGTCTCACAACCATCACGTAAACCCTTTCTCTCACTTTCGCTGCTGTCCACTGATACCTATCTCTATCCGGTCCACCATGCCTGCAATCGTTTCTTCACCTCTCTTGTGCGCTGTCAGTTATTTTCTAATGGTTTAACTCCTATTAAGATTATATAAGATACAGAAATGTGTCTGCATGTGTCTGACAATAAATACCAAAGCATAAATATTATACTTTGAGTGATCAATTTTGGTTGTTTATGAAGTGATGTAATGGTCCTTGAATCTGCTATTACAGACTCAAACCCTCATTTGTCTGCAAGAAAGCAAATTTGACTGGTACTCACCTGTCAGAAGGGAGCTGCTCACTTTAGTTTTGGTTTGAAGGATTTTCTTGCCTGTTGTATTTGGAAACAAAATATTTAAAAAAAAATCCACAGTAATATTTATCTACTTATGGTTCCCTTCAGGTTTTGATCCTTTGCTAAATAGTTCCTCCTTTTTCTTTTCTTTCTTTCAGCCGTGTTTCTCCTCTGGCAAAGAGGGAAAACCTTCTCTTTGTGGCAGAAAGAAAAGAAAATGACATGAAACAGAGTAAAAGTGTTACACATGTCAGAAGAAGAAAGCAACAAGCCTAAATGGACACTAACTCACACTGTGTCATATTATTAAGGAATGATGCACATGTTTAGAACCAAACAGGATTTAAAGGATATGTTCCCCTATATGCAAAACACACATGAGTTCTGAAACCTGAATTAAAGGAATGTTAAAAAGATAGCTGGGCCTTAACAAAACTGGTTAGAGGAAAGCATCATGCTATGAGCATTTATTAACTCGTTTTTTCCTTGTCTCTTTCCATGGCCTGATTCCCGTTGCTTAACAAAGTGAGCCTCATGACAAAAACTCTAGTTCAGTCTTTACTGACGCGAACTGAGAGGGAAAAAATATTCTCAGCATCACAGGGATTATCCGAAGCAGACAAAAACAGAAACAGCTGCAGTTTGACTCTCAATATGAGTGTAAGCATACAGCGAGCGTGCGACCTGAAATTCTTTCCTCATCCCTAACGGTGGGGTAAAATGCCAAACATGAAAAGGAATTTCTTGCTACTGTAAAATAAATGTTTACTTTTGAGTTGAAGTATTTCTCATCAGATCGGGACTAAAACCTTCCCCATCCTTGAGGAAACTTGTTTTAATTCTGTTTTCATATGACAGGAAATTGAAAGTGATTCCACAGTTTTTTCCCATCATCATTCCTCATTCACGAGACTCATCTGAACTGCAAGACGCTGTTCATAGTGCATTAACTCGATCTCTCTCTGTCTTGTCATCATCAGCCTTCCAGATGTTAATATTTTCCCTCTTATTACATCCATTCTTTCCAAGAGGCCATGAAAATCAGATAAAATCCCCTTTGAGGCTTAAATCTGTTACAGTTGTTACACCTGTGAGTCGTTCCATTACATTCCTTTAAATATGACCAACAGTTGACACATTAAACAAACAACAACAACAAAACACTGACTGATCTGAATGTTTCAGCTGACATATTTAAAATGGGCAATTAGTTGCAACACAGTGTGCGAAAAACGTTTTCATATTTGCATTGACATGCTTTTAATTTGGAAAAGGCTGAATAAAAGGATACTTATGCAGCTCTTCATTGTGCAGTGTCAAGTGAGCCGTAGTCCCACTGCTGTGTGTGATCAGTCCAGAGCTGTGATGGGATAATGACTTTTGGGGAAGGATTTTACGTCTTACATCTTTGAGAAACCCCATTTAACTATGATCTGTCTGGTAGTTTCCTAAGGTGTCATTGTGAGTTGCCTGGTGCTTCATCTGAGGGTGTTACTTTGTCATTCCTTTCTCTGGCTCAGGGTCATACTGGTGAATCAACGTTTCCCCAGAGATGGGTTTGGCTCGTCAACACAAGGCTGCTTGGGTAATTATTGTGATGTCCTCATCTCATCTGTGCTCTCTGTTGTCTTATTTCCATCATCCTGCTGGCCCGGATTTAAGATTCTTTTATGCAGACTAGCCTGTGCTCATCTGTGCCTTCTGAGTTGTCAAAGTTTGTGACCGCAGCACTGCTAACATGAGCTCTTTCTGGAACCCACAGCCCTACTTGCCAGCAACCTAAGATAGTAAAAAGATGGACAAAGTTTGTTATTCTGAGAAATGAAGCCAAGGCAAAAATCCTTTAAACTTGAATTCGCTTTGACAGCTAGAAGTGGAGTAACTGTTCTAGTTGTGAAGTGTCAGCAGGTTGTATAGACATCTGTGGGAAAACAGCGCCCTGTGCTTGCCTGCTCTCTATTATCAGTAAATTCATCAGTTTTAGTTTATTTAATAGAAATATACATTGATTGGTGTGTAATTACATGTATGTCTTCTAATGCATCCTTAAAAACTTATATAGGAGTTGGTACTGGTTTGTGGAACCAGTGTTGCCCTGCCATCTTGAATACAGTGGCTGAGATGAAGGTGGCCATTGGGATTCACTGCGTTTTATATCTATCTAGCCATATAGGTTACTTTTAATTTAAAAGTGCAAATACATATTTTCACAATCTTGTTCTCCTGCTCTTGCACTGGCATCCCCTCCTTGATTCCTACTTCATCCTCCTGAATTAAAGTCAGGACTCTAACAAAAAATGTGCATAAACATACTTATTTATTCTCAATATTTTCAGTTACTTATTGCCAGCAGAATGTCCGTAATGCTGCCTGCAAGCCAGCTAAACAACAACAACAGCTGGTTATAAGCTAACATACTAGCTAATGTTAGGCTCAAGTGGCCTAAAAATCATACTTTCCCACTTATAAACATCTTGATTACATTCTCACATTGTATGAGAGTTTATTCTCTTAGCACCCAAGTTCAACAAAGTTATGTCCACTTTAAAGAAAGCATTACTAATGCCAGTTAGCTTGGGCTAACGGCAGCTAACAGAGGCTAAGGGTAGCTAACAGAGGCTAACAGCAGCTAACGGTGGCAAAAACAGCAGCATTTTCCTCTGTGACATTTTAAACACTGTACCTGTAACAGCAATTTTTTTTCTGAGGATTCTGAGGACTCCTTTAAATTGTAAATCTCAAAGTCATCTTAGACCTGATGACTTTAATTATGTCTAACTGTCCATTTGTACCAATTTTTTTCTATTCCATCTCTGAATGGTGGAAACATACTTGGACACGACATCTGCACCTAAACAGAGGTGACACCTCTTTCACTGAATATCAGTTAATTCCCACTCTTTTCCTTTCCCTGTTTCCATCCTCCTTATCCCCTCCTTCCCCTCCACCCATCCAGCGATGACAGGCTGTCACTTGCAGATGAAAATTGCGTACATTCTGTCTCCCCCGGGTATATGATGGAACATATGATACAGCAAATAGCAGGAAGGGAGGGGCAGGGCAGGAAAGACAACTGGTGGATCGCAACAGATGATTGATTTTGTGGAACACTGCAGCCGTCATATAAATGCTCATTTGTGCAGAAAGCTTTGGGTTTGGGATCAGCCTGCTGTTTTTTTGTATCCTGGACAAATTTGCACCTCTGGAATATTCACTCTTACCCTTAAAAATCATTAAAACTGCCTACTGGCAACACATTCGGGTAGGAAAATCAGAAACTACTCTTGTTTCTTATAATTATAGTGATGAGTTTCTCATAAACAAAAAACCCATTAAAAAGTCTGCAGAGGCTTAAAAACTCCAAAGTTTTGAAGAGAGTTATATGTCCATATTTTACACATAGGCGTATGCTGTTTGACAGTGAAACATCTTGAGGTACTTTTGACCACAACATGTGGTAATGTGATTTTTGTATATAAATCTTTTTCGCGGGCTGTGCTGAAAATCCTCTCCACCTGAAGGAAAATCTACCCAGTCTGAAACATGAGGCCAAAATTGCGCTGTTCTTGAGCCGAAAAACCAACATAACTGAACATTTAGGTTATATTATAACAGACTGTGCAGCAGTGTCCTTCAGCTTGTTTACTTGAGGTAAAATGAATGTGTTGATGGCATTTTCCAAGCGTTTTGTAATGTCTTCATGAGCTCTTGAAACCCTGTTAGTTTGACCAACCATTAAAAAACAATCTGAAATACTTTAATTATTTAAGCTAGAGTATTTAAAAAAAATCATGTCTAAGCACCACATCTAATCCCAGGAATGTAATGATCATGTCTGTGTGGATATGACCATTCTTTCTGACCTCTTTACAGTTAGCTGTTGGGTTCCATAGATCTTTATTATCTATGATTCATACAAACTCTTGCAGCATTTCATCGCAGCATATTACGCTAATCTTTAAACTGAACCAAGTTAGTGCTTGTTCTAGATAGCTACATATTTATTACATCTGTTTTTGGGTCCTTCAATTAAATGCATTTTTCCTGCATTTGTTTTATGTGTTACTGTCTCTTTATTGTCCTCCAATCCCAAGTAAAATTACTTCTCATTTCATTTTTGTTTTGAATCTGACTGGGGCCCACTGACATCATCACCATGGCTCCAGCAATGCACGCACACACACTTACACACATACGCAGACACACACACACTTGCTTTCATATCTAAGTGAGGACATTTAATTGACATAAAGCTTTCCCTAGCCGCTTACCCTAACCCTAACCATCAAAAATAAATGCCTATAAAACCTAATAATATCCAAATTGTAACCCTAACCCTAAAACCACATTTTGAGTCTCTAAAATGCCTTCAAACTTGTGCGGACGGGCATTTTGTCCCCATAAGGGACTGCTGGTCCCCACAATTATGGTAGCATTCCATATTTTGGTCCTCACAAAGATGTATAAACATTCACACACACACACACACACACACACACACACACACACACACACACACACACACACACACACACACACACACACACACAGTGCATAGTGGTTACTCAGCCCATTTGCACTGACAAAAGATCATGCTGGTTCTCGGGAGATGGACAAATTACAGGAACAGAAGCTACAATAACTGCGTTCTTTCCCCCCGATTTGTTCTTGTTTTTTTCTTTCGACATCTCTAAGCTTTAGTACAAGGACACCTTTTTTAGCTTCTCCTGCCTGTTGGTTTCCTTTACTTCTTGTCTAATGGGCTAAATCTGTCACTGTCCTGTTAGAAAAATAAGCAGAGCACATAAGTAAAAGCAGGAGGACAGAGAGCGACTGTGTTCTGCTCCTGCCGGTTCTGATGAGAAAAGCAGACAGAGCACTGGCAGTGCTATGCCGAGGCTGTCTGGAAGAAAGAGACAGGGAGGAAACATTGCATGGTCAAAACAGACCAAAAAGGTCACTAAAGATGCACCTGGGATGCTCAGGAACAAACAGAGCTTTGGACCGGACATGAAGGAAGTGTGCATAAACTGCAATTATACTGCAGCTTTTTTGCATCTATATTTGTTAAAGTTACACTTTTTCTATCATTTTTCAACAAACTCATTGGTGCTTATTATAGAGGAGCATTATTGCCTTAACAATATTCAATATATGGGAAAACCTCACCTCAGTCCTGCATGTTTACCAGCCAAAACTGAGCTACATGTTTACCAGTCTGTGAGACTACTGTATTTGTATTGTGTGTGTGTGTGTGTGTGTGTCTGTGTGTGTGCGCGTGTGTGTGTGTGTGTGTGTGTCTGCAGGAACTACTACAAAGGACGTTTTGAGTATTTTGACAGGTGTTTATAAGTCTGTATGTCTGCGGACAGATTGTGTCAACATGATAACACAGCAACAGTGGAATATACAGTCAGGAAATGTTACAGTTATGAAAAACTGAGTGAGACTCAGAGATGGGTGTGGACCAACCGAAACGTACAGTGTAAAGCGTGCTGGAGATAGAGTGGCCAAGAGGTCATCCAGTTTGTGCTTCTGGTCCAGTTTCTTTTTTTTAAAAAGTGTGTTTCTAGCCCCAATATGAGGTATTGTAATTGAATAGATAAATATGTTATGTTTTTAAAAATAATATGGTCTGGAGGATTTGGAGGATGCTGTGGCTGCTTTGATCCCATCACATGGTGCTGTTTAGTTGAATCCACTTTTCCCTCTGTAATCTGCATGAGTGATAGCTTGTGTTAAAAACAGAAGATTGAGTGGAATGGTTAAAGTGTTGCGAAAATCGCTGACCCTTTCCCGTAAACAGCGTATGAAGTGAGCTTGCAACAAAAACCCATCAAACATAAAGGAGACAGTTAAGTGACTACATCCATGTGCCGTGAACTATAGGGGATAAATCAACTCTGGCTGCACTACTGGTTCTAATATAGCCTCGCAGGGCATCAGAACCTGGTTTCAGTCATCAGTGGTAGGATAAAAACCCAGCCTCGCACACTTTCATGGTCTTCATTTAGAACAAGGACCAACCCTTTTGGGACAGAACTAGCTGTGGTGATATTTAGCCCCAATAAATCACACTTGACTGGGGTTTAAGGGCTTCTGGGTAGCCACAGTAGCTTGGAACCTCGCTGATCTTTAGTCATGGTCGCGTGTCTGGAGGCTGAGGAGATTGCCACTTGTCGGTTGATGTGAGTCACCAAACGGCTGATGATGATCCATGGGCATGACAGGAAAAGGGACGTCTGGCAGGTGAAATAATAATTCTGGTGAATTGCATCATTCACTTGTATGAGTGTGGGCATTCAAACAGAGCGATGTCCAGCACAGGGCCCGAAGTGCGTGTTTGTGTGTTTTGTTGCATGGCTTAGCGATGAGAAAAAGGATCAGCGTTCTGACTCTGAGCGCTTTAGCGTTGATGAGAAAACGAGTGTGCAAACGTTACAGCTGACCACACAAACACACACATATACGGACACACAGTGACCTATTCATCAGGGTCTGTGGAGCCTGGAAACTCCCCTGTCACAGCCAAGCACACATATTCAGACGCACAACTGGCATATGCTGAAACGCTGTGTGAGACAGACGAACAGTAGGCCTGCTGAATCCATCTGTCACATTTCATATACTTAAAATTTGCAACTTCAATAAATCTGTTGGTTTTTTTCCTTGTCTGACATGCAAAGCTTCGTATAACATTATGACTCTGTGTTTCACGCCATTTAAATCACAAGGGCTGGGATTGCTTTAGCTAATTGTCATGTTGTATGCTTTTTTGTAGTTTTGGCTGAAATGTACTTAATCCTGGGTGTGGTAAGCGCTTAAACTTCTAAAAAGATGTGAGGTTAATTTCAGATGGAGAATTCATAAACCACAGTTGCAAGTAAGAAGGTGCAAATTATCTAAAAAAACAGAAAATAAAGTGTCAAAAAGTGCCTTTTCTGTAATAAATTACTGCTGAAAAGCACAGTTTAGTGTTTTCATGTCTGCGGCTCAATAGAGCTGCGTCCCATATTGCTACAGTTTCCTGTTGGCCTTTAAAAGTGCTGCCACAGTTTAAGTGCTTGTGTGGCAGAAAACTCAGCTTCTGAAAAGCCGATACTGTTTATCATCTGTTCGGTTGTGCAAAGCAGCAACATTAGCAAAAATGTCCTAAAGATCAAACTACGAATGTTTGATCTTTAGGACATGGATAGGTTCTTCTGTAGCTCCTCCAACACAATAGTTAAAAAAAACACTGAAGTAACCCTAACTCTCCACCCCTCCACCCTCAAAACTTTCTTTGCATTCTTACATTCTCAAAGCACTTGTTCATCCAGTGATTAAGGCAAAGCCTCATCGTGTAACCAGTACACGCACCTTTAAATATGTGTAGCCCTATCCTTACATAAAGGTCAGCATGAACTTATATATCCTCTAAATTTCTCGTAACCATCTGGCTGAAAACAACCACACTCCTCTCCCAGTGAAATTGGACCGGTAGTACGAGGTCCGACTTCAGGCGTCTAATTTGACTTGCTTCTTGATGTGATGGCAGAGTAAAGACAGTGAGAGGAGGAGAGAGGAGGACCTAAGAGTGAAGAGGAGGAAACTGGAACATTGTGTGACCACAGAAAGGCCGTAGCTTTAATACGCCTCAGTAAAAAAGAGAGGGGAAAGCCAGAAAAACAAAAGGGGGTTTTGGCTACACCTCTTTCGCAAGCGACCTGGTCAGCTCCACAGTCAGCGTGCATATTGGGTGGGGTGTGTCACACACACTTGGAGCGTGATTTCCCTCCACTTTTCCACTTTCTCCGGTCAGTTTTCTGGATGCACCGCACCACTGTTATCTAATCCTAAGAACTTGTTTTCCCTTATGTTTAGAGGATAAATATCTGTTTTTGTAGTTGTGTAGTGTTTTTCTAACCTCCAAATCACACAAAACAGTTTTTTCCCCCAGCAGGTTAATACACCATTTTACTATTTTACTATTGCGGATTATGACGCCACATCAACTGTCTAACTTCCAAGAATACACATGGACACTGGAGTAAATTAAGAGGATATTTTTCTTTTCTTTAGCTACATCAATAAAATTACACTGCCCTCAACGGAATAGGGTCAGTTACTACAAAAGAAACCAGGAGGGACATTAGCTAGTGGCAGGAATCAGGGACATCTAAACCATATTTTTAAGAGGGACTCTACAGCAAATACCCAAACCCACGTCACAGCTACACAAACATAGTGGAGCCTATGTGCATGCACGCAAACACACGCAGAGAGCATAACATTTTCAGAAAAAACCCCACAAACACAGAAATGGCCCTTAAGAGTCTTGAACACGGGGATCTCTGCACAGAGGGCCTGGCATCACATGTTCCAGGATGTGTGGGTCCTACATTTACCAGAAACTGCATTAACAATGAGGAGTCTAACAAGATGATTATATGATTATTACAGCGTTGGCTTGAGAAGAAGAGTTTAAATTAAAGAAAGGGCAGTGGCGGTCAGATGGAAACTCACATGAAAGGCTCAGGGAGGAGTTTCAAAGAATTCCTGATCTTTAAAGACCAGCCTTACATTAAATAAGAGTCACAAGGAGAGGAGGATAGTAGTTACTTTAGTACTTTGCACTGGGTTGTTTTTTCTTTTGCTTGAAAGTGACAGCGCAGGAGTACATAGCTGACAGCTCTTATCGCACACAATAAACACCTTTCTCTCACTTCCCCCAGTGTAGCTTTCTACCCGAGCACGCAATCTGTCAAATAGGTGCTTTGAACCGTAGGTGTTACATGATTGTTTTTGGTTGCTCTGGGAGTAGCCTTGCATACTTCCTCAACGCTTGCATATCTTTACATCATTCTGACCACTGCTTGTCAGACAGAGCTCAGAAGTTCAGATCAAAGGCAGTTTTTCACCGATTCGTGCCGCAAAACACAAGCGCTGATAGGTGATTTAAGACCATCATTGCCCATTTGAACCTTCGTCCACACGCAGATCCACTTTCCAGATGTTCATTGATAAACTATGGAGCTGATTTGACCGATCCACTCATGCCGGACCACAATACTCACCAATCTGAATGGGAGCATGACGAAGTGGCCTTCTCCCCAAACCTCACTGTTGCTTTGAACCTCCAGAAGGTTTAGAAAGAGACTTAGGAGCTCAGCTCATAATATGGTTACTGGTTAGCCACCAGCGACCACATTTTACTCTCTGATGTTGCCTTCAGAGGCTCGGTGCAGCTGGCTGATGGTCGAGGTTTGGCTCAACATAACTCTTTGTAGTGTGGCAGGTTGCAAAAAAGCAGGGAATGTCCCCTGTTTGTATTTACGCCCCCCACAAAGCTTATTTCTTATCAAGAAAAGGAAACAATGGCCACTTTAGACAAAATAACTTCAGTCATTTCAGATTAGGAGCATGTGGTGTGTCAAATGTTGATTAAAAACTCATTAAAGTGATCAAAGCAAAGGAACAAGCCTTTCTATAAAGGTGTCTATTTTTAGGCTTCTTTCCATTTAAATCACTCAAAACTTTATCAGATTCTCTCACAATAAAAAATAACTTTGCAAGAAAAAGGGAAAGTTCCACATTCAAACTGCAGTGAAACTACAAAGGCACATTGATGAGCTGTACAACCAACTCTTCCAGAGAGCTGGTTTGCAGTCTGTCATTGTCAGCCCACTGACTTCTTGATAAGTAGAAACCTTTTGCATGTTTCCAGGCGTCCTTGCACTTCTATTTTGTATAATTTTATTCATTTGCATACATATGTTTGGCTTCCACTGTTGACACGAGATGGTAAAGAGCACCACTCAAGTTAGATCATCCAACAAACATATATGCCATTTCCCTTATGTTAGTGTAGGGTTTTATTTTCTATTTTTAAAAGATCAGATTTACCGTTTAAATAATTATTCATGCATTTCCCTGCAAGTGTAGTGAAAGTCTGTGAATCTGTGCTGACCGTTGCCTGAAACATGCAGCAGTCTCTTCTCTGACTAGCAATTAAATCAAATTACAGTTGCGGTCCTTGACGCATCCTTGACCGCTGAGTCAAAAGCTGCCATACTAGAGAAAGAAGGGTCAGACTTTGTTGGAGCAGCCGTGGTGCCCTGTACAATTTATCAACAGGCAGTTTTAGAAAACCTTTTTTTCACTGTAAAATGTGCTGATATGGGTGGGATTGTTCTAGCAATTCAAGCCTATCCAACTTTAACTGAATAGCTTAACATTTATTTCCTTCTCTTTAGAAAGTCAGATGATGTAACAAGTGCACGGCCCTCTTTCTAATAAACACTAAGCTTGAGCCAAATAGCATTTCGCTTAAAGACTGTATGGAAACAACACAAAAAAATCGATATATCTATTTTTCTGTATCTATATATATATATTTGTGGGTTACATGGTATAACAATTTCTCGACAAATAAGAGTTTCTCTGTCCACCCAGCCCTTCTGTGCAGTGCCTACGCTATGTCCTGGCATCACAGAGAAAGCCGGGTTCCTGGAAGTTGATGCACCCGAGTGTTGCGCGCCAAAAAATAAAGAAAAATCCTGTAACTCAACTTAAAACCACAAGTTTTAAGGCATATTTATGCTGTTTATTTAATGGCACAAAAGGATGCCATTAAGATTTTCAATTCAATTCAATTAGAGATTCAATTAGTGGTGTTTCTGACAGAACGAGGCCAACTCACTCAACTTTCAGCCCTCACGCTCAGCTCGACTGACTCATCTTTGCCCGTCTCTATCTCTGTACAATGCTGCACAGAGATAAGATACTGATGTCGGTTTTCTGGTTTACATCAGAAAGAGAACAAACAAGTGTATATCCCTAAATGTCAACAAATGCTTCCTTTCAGGACATGAGCAGGTAAATGTAGATGCTTGGCAAAGTGCATTAGAAAAACTAAACAGAACTTACTCAAGATCTGTTGGGTCTGCTACTAATTTAAGGACATCTGTGAAATACAACAAGAACAGGCATCTGTTAACATCACAGTGTGAAAACGCTCAGCCACAGAGAAACTCATGATTCACGTAGTAAATATGTGGTGTCTCAGTCTAGTCATACACCATGGATATCCTGCCTGGTTTGGTTCATAGACGAAGGCACTCACACATCAGCGAGTTTTTACCAGTGAATCATTGCACCTGGTCACTTTGGGTTTTCACACACTGAAAAACCACACCCTAACATAGACACTGTAGGCCGTGTTAAACTGCATCGCTTTGATCATTTTGGTTTCAGTAGGAAGGCTTACCACTCCCTTTCACTTCATAAACTCCATGAAATGTTTCACTGGTGACTCGTGTGTTTGTCAAAGCAGCAATGGCCCCGTTAAAGCTTGGCAGGATATATAAATATGCTTATTAGAGATTTCACATGCTGATGCTCTCTGTCAGGCTACAGTAGACTGAGAGTTCTGCCACTTTAGTGAAAGCATGTTGCTGCAGCTCACTGTCTATCTGCTGTGGCTAAAGTTGGGTCTGTGGGTATCCATGAGCTTGATGGGCAACCAAAACAATGCAGATTGAAGATAAATGAAAGGATGGATACAGCTTTGGTGCCACCCAAACTTTTAACTATTGAGAGGACAGTAACATAAATTATACTGCTGTGAATCACTTTGTGAACTACATGTGCCTGAAGACACATGTTTAAGTAGTGTGAAAGTTTTAATGCAAGGTGAGTTAACCACATGGTTGTATGCAGTGTGTTTATTTCTATTCATGCAGCTACCATGAAAATACATACACGGGTCACCCAGTGTTTCTGAGTTTCATGATATTTTGTTATTCATCTGTACTCTAGTTTCTTTTCACCTTATCTAGTTTCATTCTGTCATACCTAGTTTGCAGTTATATTTCATGGTTTATCGGGTTCCCCTTGTGTCTCATCTCTGTATTAATTCTCCCTTTGAGGTTAGTTACTCTTATCTGTCATGTGTCCTCTCTGCGTAGTTGATGTTGTCTAGCTCGTGTAATGTGTGCGTCTTATTTAGGGTTCCTGTTTTACTTTGATGGGGTCTTGTGTTCAATGTTCATTGCTTTAGTTTCACTTCCCCTGATCACCTCATGTGTATATTTAAGTCCTCTGTCTTCCTGTGTTCCATCCTTCATGTCAGCTTAAGTGTTTTTTCAGGATTTTGTGCAGGTCATGTTCATGTTTGCTAATTCACGTTTTTCATAGTTTCTTCATGCACCTGCACAAAGTCTTGTTCATAGTCGTCATAGTTATTTTTCCATAGTTTTTTCTCATAGTCATTTCTAATATTTTCCAGTTTAGGTTTTGGTTTAGCACTCGCCTTTGTTCTTGTTGTGTCTTTTGTTTGCACTCTGGTTGTCAGCCCAATAAAGGCTTGTCTTCAGTTTGAGATCGAGTACCGTCTCCTCACTTGTGTCTGCTCTTGGGTCCACCTCACTCACCCCACTCAGACCGTGACAGGGTAGTTATTTTCCTTATGGATGTTTAGTTGTCATATCACTTTGACAGCTATGAGAAGAGTCTTCTTGTTGCCCTAAGATTGAACTGTCCCTCTCTTTGACTTATTATGTATCTTTTTAAGTAAAGCTATTTTAACAGTGCAATAATTAGCTTTCCTGTGGTTATAATTCTGTTTATCTGCTATTATATAAGCTATTACGTCAAGTTGTAATTGTTATTGCTACAGTTAAATTACATTTAGACCATGGCCTTTCAGATCAAAGTGTTTACATTCTCTGTATTTACCAGAATGTATTTATGTATTAGCTTTCACTTTGAGGACAAGCTGGCAAAAGTGTATGATGTCTGCTTGAGAATTCAGGCACGAGTGCTCTGAGTCAGCATCCATTAATTCCATTGAATTTAGGTAAAAGAGTGCCTTTGCCTGCCTGAATTGGCATCAAAAAACTCACTTTGCCTATCAACACAATTAGATAAATGCACTCTTTACAAAAAGCTACTGGGAAAATGTGATGAGAAAACTATTTTCTACTTATTTTCAGTCTTTAATGCTGACTGTAAATATGACAACAACTGTGTCTTCAGAGAACAACACTGACTCAGATGATGTAGCACTAGCTGGAAAGGATAATAGGCTCGGCTTGATGTGTAACACGAGACAGTCAGTTCAAGGTGTGTCAAAGCATGTCACGGCATAAAACCGTGGTTTGATTACATGAAACAGTCACATTTTGTACCTTTTAATCATTTAGACACACTCACACAATTTCACAACAGCTGTGAGATGGCAAACAACAATTATCCTGTTACTGGATGTTCTTTGGGGCAGCTTTAATTGGGAGGTTTAACTAAACTACAAATTGCAGCTTAATTACCTGATAGTTGTGGTCTAAAGTTTACATGCACTCATTGTGGGCATGAATGTCATGGTAAGTTTAGTTTTAACTATTACTTTTGCACGGTATAAATCTTTATTAACTTTTAAAACAAGAGTTGGACACACAAGTTAAAAAGTTTTGACCTATCCACACAGCGTCAAAAGTATACATACAGGCTCAAATATATTAATAATAATGAATAATAAATAATATTATTCATGAACATGAATACTTATGATGTAATCAATTTTTATTATTTATATATCAGCAGGTTTCTGGCATAATCCTAGTTGGATACTTGACCACTCGACCTGGCAGAATTGGTAGTTAATTTAAACTAACTGGTTTGTTGACAGTAATCCAGCTTTTAAGGATAGTCCACAAGTTTTCATTAAGGCTTTGGTCAGTTTTCATCAGGGTATACCAGAAGCTTAATTTGCCATTTCTAAAAAAAACCTGCAGGTTCCACTGATATCAATTTAAGTTGTTTAGATGCATCACCATTTGTAAAGAGAAAGACTAAACTGTCACTCTTAGATGAGAGCAAATTGGTTAAGAAGTTCAGGAACAATACATGAACCACCATGGCACAAGCCTGACATTATCTGGCTCAACACCTACATGACTGTAGCTTTATATCACCATGGACTGAGAGGGTGCAGATCAGTCCCATCCCCAAAATAGACACCTTCAACTTTAACTGAAATTTGCAACTGCTGTTTGGAGAAGTAAAGGTAAGGTTTTAAAACCTCAAAAAAAAGTATGGTGGTGGTAGCATCATGCACTGGGGCTGTTTTGCTGGAAGCAATACCTGGACATTGCACAAAGTGGATGTAATAATGAAGAAGAGGGACCATCTCCAAATTTTTCAACCTCACCTCAGATCAGTAAATAAACAGTTGAAACTTGGACACAATTGGGTATTTCAGTGGGACAATGATCTCAAACACATATCAAAACTTGTTTGGGAATGAATAAAGCAAGCTAACATTAATATTTTGGATTATCTTTCCCAAAACCCCAACCTCAACCCTAGTAAAACTTTGTGGACTATGCTTAAAATTTATTTTAGGAAATACAAAGAGTTTAAATTAATTCTACCAATTCTGCCAAGAACAAAAGCTTTTAAAATAAATTGAAACTTGTTCGGCCAATTCTTGTTCTTTTAAGTCATTAAGACTGATGAGTGAATGTCAACTTTTGGCCACAGCTGTATATTTTACACCCTTATAGGTAAATTACAATGGGATGATACAGATATTTATACTGAAGATAAACAAAACCTAACACATTGTTTTTGTGGCAAACACATAACACATTTTAGCAATGATCTTTTTGATTTCATTATTACAAAAATTGTGACCAAGAAATGCCCCCAACAAGCCCGTCAGGGACAGAAATTAGAAGTAAGATTTGTAACTTCATTAAGTAAAGCAAGTAAATTATTTTATAAATGTTATTTCTATTGCACCTTTCAAGATAAACATGTGTTAAAAAGCACTGACCAAATGCAAGTCCAAAAAGATACGTTTTTAGTTGTTTTTTCTGAAAGAGATCGTCCACAGATCTCAAGCTCAGAGTGAGAAACTTCCAGAGTCTGGGGGACACTGTTGCAAAATCTCTGTCTCCTTAATTGTTCAGCCTTGTACGATGCTCGGCCAGTAGCTCACAGATCTGCTAGGGCATGGATGTAAAAGTGCACTGATGTAAGCTGGGGCTTGTCCATGAAGAGCTCAAAGTCAAAACTGGAATATTAAAATGGACTCTGTATTCAACAGAGAGCCATTGCGGTTGGGTCAGCAATGGTGTGACATGTGAGTACTTGGAAGACTTTTGTACAACCTAAAGATGTTCTAAGTGAACAATGAGTTACAGTAATCCAAACATGATCAAATAAATGCATAAATGCAATTAATGAATCTCAATCTTCAGTTCAAAATGTGACATAATACATTTACTATATTTCTAAAGCGATAAGAAAAAAGCAAGCCAAAGATTTGACTTGAACATTCAAAGCTGAGTCAAAAGTTATCACAAGGTTCCTGATAGAAGATTTGGCAAATGGGGCAAGGGGACCATTTCCATTACCTTTGGCACAAATCTGTCAGGGTCACAAGCAACTATCTCTATTAATGGGCTACATACCACAGGCCTTCAAGGTGGCAGTAATTAAACCGCTACTTATCCATTACGTGATCCAGCTGTTAGGTAATTATAGGTCAATCTCTATGTTATGTCCTGGTCTAGCGGTTAGCATGAAAAAAGGCCAAAATAACAAACAAAACCAGCTATTCCAAAAAGGGAGGTGCTACCTAAACCCTGTTTGAAACAAAAACCAAACAACAGACAAGCGCTACCCTTAACTCCCTAATTGAATAAATAAGAGATTTGGTACAGAGAACAGTAAGGTAGTTCATCCCTTCTGCCTCAGTGCTTATTTACAAGTGAAAGAGTATTTACGACACTGCATGCAAAATTTAACGGTTCTCTGAAATCACGTGGGGAAATATGTCACTGATGGTTTGGAGCCCAAGGACAGGTCTGCTGCTGCTGTCAGTTGCTGCCAGATGACAACTGCTGGAGAGGGTTTTTAACATGGTCACTTGATGACGGAAACCAATCTGCAGCTCCAATCAGAAAGAGGACCTGCAGAGATACTTAAAGGCACAGAACACACCATTGAACAAAATCCAGACTCCTGATTCAAAATATGGCCAGGTCCGTAACACGCCCCCTTCCCAACACCAAACATCTCCCTTGTAGATGTTTGATACTTAGTGAGATGGAAAACCACGAGAGAGTCGATCTGCTAGCACATTTTCTGATCCTTTTTTGTGGAATATTTCCATATTGAAATCCCGTACCAGGAGTGACCATCTCATGACCCTCTGGTTTGAGGCTCATGAGAGGTGCTCAGAAGGGGGTTGTGATCGGTGTAGACAATGACAGGTGATGAACTAGAACCAACATATACTTCAAAATGTTGTAGCGCAAGCAGCAGAGAAAGGGCTTTTTCGATAGTACCGTACTTTTTTGGTGACTGTTACATTTCTTTGAAAAGTAACTGATTGGGTGATCAACGCCCTGTTTGTCTTCCTGCAACAGCACCGCACCTGCACTGCTGGCACTGGCATCCACTTCTAATGTGAAAGGACATGCGAAATCAATTAAATTCAATTCAAATTTATTTATACAGCACTAAATCACAACAACAGTTGCCTCAAGGCGCTTTATATTATAAAGTAGACCTTACTAGTGATGTGTCGGTTGCGAACGAAATGGCTCTTAGAGCCGGATCTTTGACGTGAACGACGTGAGCCGGCTCCTTATCACGAGGCGTGGGTTTGTTTTTTGGTTTTTCTCTCACCCTCTCTCTCGTACTTTTTTCCCCGCTTCAGCCAGGGACAACAACGTCGCATTACAAAGGTATAGTAATCATCCACAACTATTTTCAGTTGCGGATGATAAAGGATTCAGAAAGTTTATTCATGCAGGCCCATATGACAGAGAATGTGCATCTTCTTTTTGTTTTCATATTTTAATTTATATGTTGTTTCACTTTAAATTTGTTTAAAAGGAAAAAACTGAAAATTTAAATAGTTAAAAGTTGAACTGTGACTAATTGTTTTTTTTATTATATGATTTATGTATTACATTTTATGTGGAGCAAATCAATAAAAGTATATTAAGGGTGACCCCTAGAGACGAAGCACATACAAACTTAAAAACACGTACAAACCCTGAAGCACGTACCAACTCCAAAACACGTAAAAAGTCCAAAACACATACAAAAGACAACAGAAGTGCTCCAGGATGCTAGGTGCAGTGTTGAGCTACACTAGCCAGCAAGTACCAACGACCGGATTTGAGTAGTAACAGATAAATGAACATTGTTTTTAAATTATTTGAATATATATGAGTGCTTGTGTATAAACACAAACAATACACATATACTTTCAATTGTGTAATTTAAGTGATCTAGGTAGCTCTGTTTTGGAAGTTTAGTTAACGCTAGAAATGTGTTTTGGAGTTTTACGTGCTTTTTGGAGTTTGTACGTGCTTTGTCTCAAGGGGCCACATATTTATATATAAACATATATAAATAAAACCACTTTTTTTACATTAGTAATTCCTTTTGTGCATAATTTTATATTATTGTTAATAATAAATTAATTAAAGCAACAAAACAACCCGAAGAGCCGGTTCGGAGCCGAAAGAGCCGGCTCCTTTTAGTGAGCCGAACCGAAAGAGCCGGTTCTCTAAAAAGAGCCGGAAATCCCATCATTAGACCCTACAATAATACATACAGAGAAAAACCCAACAATCATCTGACCCCCCATGAGCAAGCACTTTGGCGACAAAAACTCCCTTTTAACAGGAAGAAACCTCCGTCAGAACCAGGCTCAGGGAGGGGCGGGGCCATCTGCTGCGACCGGTTGAGGTGAGAGAAGGAAAACAGGATAAAAGACATGCTGTTGAAGAGAGACAGAGATTAATAACAAGAATGATTCAATGCTTCAATGCAGAGAGGTCTATTATAGTGAGTGAGAAAGGTGACTGAAGAAGAAATACTCAATACATCATGGGAATCCCCCGGCAGCCTACGCCTATTGCAGCATAACTAAGGGAGGATTCAGGGTCACCTGGTCCAGCCCTAACTATATGCTTTAGCAAAAAAGGAACGTTTTAAGCCTAATCTTAAAAGTAGAGATAGTGTCTGTCTCCCAAATCCAAACTGGAAGCTGGTTCCACAGAAGAGGGGCCTGAAAACTGAAGGCTCTGCCTCCCATTCTACTTGTAAATACTCTAGGAACAACAAGTAAGCCTGCAGTGCAAGAGCGAAGTGCTCTAATAGGGTGATATGGTACTACAAGGTCATTAAGAAAAGATGGGACTGATTATTTAAGACCTTATATGTCAGGAGCAGGATTTTGAATTTAAAAGGGTATTTAACAGGGATTTAACAGGGAAGCCAATACAGGAGAAATATGCTCTCTCTTTCTGGTCCCTGTCAGGACTCTTGCTGCAGCATTTTGAATTAATTGAAGGCTTTTTAGGGAGTTTTTAGGACATCCTGATAATAATGAATTACAGTAGTCCAGCCTGGAAGTAATAAATGCATGAACTAGTTTTTCAGCGTTACTCTGAGACAGGATATTTCTAATTTTAGAGATGTTGCACAAATGGAAGAAAGCAGTCCTACATATTTGTTTAATATGTGCATGGATGGACATATTATTTTCAAAAATGATCCAGGTCTTTATGTCTTAAACACATTCCTGCAATTTAACTAATTGCTGGCTTCATGGATAGATAAAGTTGGGTGTCATCTGCATAGCAGTGAAAACATATGCTATGCTTATCAGGAGTGGCAAGGACTGGTGTGCTGCAGAGGAGAGTTTTAGCAGACTGAAAATGCATTCTGGCATGTAGTTGACCACACAAAGGGCCGCAACACTCTAACCTTCAGCCTTCATTAGTGAAATAGCATTAGTGAAAGTTATAAATTATTTTCTTTTGGCCTCTGACAGTGGACTCATCTCTGATCTTACCTGCTAGACCTCAGAGCAGCATTCAATACTGTTGACCATAATATTTCGTTATAGAGATTCATGTATTAAAAGTACTGCACTGGAGTGGTTTGACCTATATCTACATGCTATATTTTAATTTGTATGTAAATGGAGAGTTGGCCTCACACACTAAGGTAATTTATGGAGTTCCACAGGGTTCGATGCTAGGACCAATTCTGTTTACATTATGCATACTTCCTTTAGGCAGTATCATTAGAAGCCATAGCATACATTTTCAATGCTATGCAGATGATACCCATCTTCTTCATCTATCAATGAAACCAGATAACACATATCAGTTAGTTAATCTGCAGGAATGTCTTAAAGATATGAAGATTACATTTAACTTTCTGCTTCTAACTTCAGTTAAAACTGAGGTTATTGTACTTGGCCCTAAAATTCTTAGAAATATGGTATCTAACCAGATACTTACTCTGGATGGCATTACCTTGGCCTCTAGTATCACTGTGAGGAACCTTGGAGTAATCTTTGACCAGAATATGTCCTTTAATACTCATATTTCTTGTATTTGTGCAATTTCTCTAAAATTAGGAACATCCTGTCTCAGAGTAATTCAGAAAAACTAGTGTATGCATTTATTACTTCTAGACTTTACTACTGTAAATCGTTATTTTCAGTGGGTCCTAAAAACTCCCTGAAAATCAGTCACTATAGTCACTAGGGCTTTTAAAAGTAGAATGGGAAGCAGATCATTCAGTTTTCAGGCCCCTCTTCTGTAGAACCAGTTGCCAGTTTGGATTCGGGAGACAGATACACTCTCTACTTTAAGGATTAGGCTGAAAACTTTCCTTATTGACAAAGCATATAGTTAGAGCTGGATCAGATGACCCTGAATCATCCCTTAGTTATGCTGCAATAAGCCGAGGCTACTGGGGGCTTCCCATGTTGCATGAGTGCTTCACTCAGCTTTTTTCACTCCTCATGTGTTTATACACCACTCTGCACGTAATCATTATTATAAATCTCTGGCTCTCTTCCACAAACTGTCTCTGTCCTGTCTTCCTTTTCTCACCCCCAACCAGTTGGCAGATGGCTGACCCTCAGTCAGCCTGGTTCTGCTGGAGGTCTGAGGAGGTTTCTTCCCGTTCAAGTGCTGGCTCATACTTGGGTCATCTGATTGTTGAAGTTTTCTCTGTATTACCGTAAGAACTCTACCTTACAATAAAGCATCTTGAGGCAACTGTTGGTGTTATTTGGCACTTGATAAACTGAATCTAATTAAAAGTTCAGTATTTGGTTGGTACTTGCATTTACAGTGCTTCATATTTCCCATAATACTGTTTAGCTTGAGTTGTTTAGCTCAAGACATGTTTGACTTTCTTTAGGAAGGCCCTTGGTAGTACCTTGTACTGAAATTGGATCTGTTAGCACTGCAATCATCACCCAGTTTGTTACGTCAAACGCTGTTCTCCATCTGTTGCAGCTGGCCACTATTACTCTGATCTTGAGTTGTCCACTCTGGCCTAATGCTAATTACAGAGGTCTGCAGAGCATCTTGGGGAATAAAAAAAGCAAACAACTTCTAAAATGTACAGAGAGCTGCTAATTTGAGAAATTCTGCTCTAGAAAATAAGACCACAGTTTGCCTTCTGTTGGAGTGAAAATGAATACCCTGCGGTGTTGTTTTATATGTTTGTAGGTTTGACACACAGAGCTGCCATTATATGGTCCTGGCCACACAGCACAGCCTGCTTTTACAATAGCAACCCCTTGTTTAATCATCTATTACAAAAGCTTTCCCTACCACTGTTTTGAAAGTTACAAGCTGTCATGCCAGCTAGTACCCATACTGTGCTTTACGGGCTACCTACTATTAAAGCTGAGTCACTTTACTCAGGCATTATTTTAAGACTGCATCAGCAAGTTAGTATTTACCTGTAAATAATCATGTGACGTGTTTGTATGTTAAACTAAGCATCTATATTTTCTTCCAGGTATCTTTTACTTGACAAAAATACATCACCTAACCAAAGATAACAAATAGTTGAAACAGAAAGATGATTAAAAAGAGAAAGAGAAGGGATGATGGAGATTATGTACAGGTATTGAATTGAGTTTTGTAAATAACTGCTACCTACAGCCAGGTATTTAGCTCTAAGATGTATCAACACAGGACTGTTTTGAGCTAGATGCTAACATCAGGGTGTCTCTCTATAATAATGATAATAATAATACTTGTGATATGTTGTCAACATCTCAGTTGAGCACAGTTTAAAGCAGACCTCACCTGAAAACTTTAAGGCATGCAAGGCAAGAGGAAGATTGTAGGTCTTTGAAAGGAAAGAGTGTCTTCTGTACCCTTTTATTTAATCTAATATATGAATGGCTCAGGTTTAAACTGAGCATCAGAGAGGAGAAGAAGGTTTTTTAAAATTACTTTAAATGTGGCACTGTTGTGTGCTAGACGAGCTGCTCCAAGTGTTTTAGAAACTGCCCATCTACCCGCATTTTCCCACATAGCCATCTCTGGTGTTTACAGTGGATGGTTTAAGGCTATGTCCACACTAATCGTTTTCTCTCCGTTTTGGCCTCCCGTCCACACTGAGACGTGGTTTTCCCCAAGGAAAAAGGCAGTGCCTCGAAAGCGCATGCATTTCAAAACGGAGCTGTCCCGCCGCAGTGTGCATTTTTGAAAACGATGACGCATGTTGGTCATATGATGCAGTCATGTGACCACTGAAACCAAGATGGCGGACCTTATCGTACCACATCACCTCATTTGTTTGCTCACAATTTTGGTAGCCCAATCTCCCAGTCGATGCTTTGGAAACCAACAAATCCACCTCATTATCAGTTCAGTTGAAAAATTTGGTGCTTTGTCTTGCCATTTAGCCGCCACGTTTCAAAGAGCCAGAAATTTCCCTCTGCCGTAAATAAACAGCAGAGGGAAATGACGCAGGTCGAGTCGTCTTGCGTTTCACACATGCGCGGAACTGCAATGTCAGCGTTTTCGGCCGTTTTAGTGTGGACGCACAACTCTTTGAAAACGACTGAAAACGCTAGTGTGGATGTAGCCTAAGAACGAGAAAACGTTTAGTGAGTGTCAGTTTTCCCTAGATGTCAGATGCCTAGCTCATGTCAGAGGTCAGAGGAGAATGACCAGACTGCTTCATGCTGATAGGAAGGTGAGAGTAGCTCAAATAACTTGTTACAGCCAAGGTAAATTACCTTACCTTCGTGGAACCTTGAATTCTACTTTGACATTTTGTTAAAGAAAAGATTAAAATAAAATTAAAGACAGCAGAATTACATTGAGCCACTGTGCAGAAGACAATACCAGGTGAAATTCATTTAAGCTAAGAACAAGAAACTGAGGATACAACATGAAACATGAATGTGTGGGTCCATCCTGCCTTGTATAAACAGAGAGTTGGGGAATGGCTGCAATCACAGTATTGTAAGATGGTGACAGATGTACCCTTAGGCCCCCTCCTCGATTCAGAGATGGTCTTTCCCTTTTCACATAAATGGCCTCCTTGACTCCGCGCTCAAACCAGCCCTCCTCCCTGTCCAGGATGTGTACATCCTCGTCACAGAAAGAGTGTCCACTGGCCTAAAGGTGTGAATAGACTGCAGAGTCCTGGCCTGACGAGGTAGCTCTTCTGTGTTGTGTCATCTGCTTAGCCAAATGTTGTTTAGTTTCCCCGATGTATAAATCCTGGCAATCCTCCTGGCAATTAACAGTGTAAACTACATTACTCTGTTTGTGTTGGGGGACCCGATCCTTGGGGTGGACCAATTTTTGGCGCAGTGTGTTTTGGGGTTTAAAAGCCACAGAGACGTAGTGTTTAGAAAACATGCATCTCAACTGTTCCGATACTCCTGAAACGTACGGGATCACTTTGGATTTTTGCTTTGGCAGCAGATGTCCTTCTCTCCTGGATCAGCTGGAACCTTCTTTAGGTGCCTTCCCAGATTTGACAAAAGTCTAGCTGGGATAACCACATTTACTCAGGGCCTTCTTGATGTGATGTTCTTCTGCTTTCCTGGTCGCTGTATCTGTGAGGATGGTGCTCTCTCTGCGTTGTAGCATCCTGATGACACTCAGTTTGTGCTCCAGTGGATGATGAGAGTCAAACCTTAAATACTGACCCATATGCGTCGGGGAAACCAAACAACCTCTGGCAAAGCGAAAGAGCTAACTCGTCAGGCCAGGACTCTGCAGTCTGATCCCACCTACAGGCCAGTGGACACTCTTTCAATGATGAGGATGTACACATCCTGGACAGGGAGGAACGCTGGTTTGAGCGCGGAGTGAAGGAGGCCATTTATGTGAAAAGGGAAAGACCATCTCTGAATCAAGGAGGGGGCTTAAGGCTACATCTTTCACCATCTTCCAGGCTGTGATTGCAGCCATTCCCCAACTCTCTGTGAATGGTACTCATGACCATTGATCAGTAGTTGTTGATCAATGGTCATGAGAATTTGCATATTAATGATCAAGGATCAAGGATCCTTAATATGCAATCATCAAGGATCACAGCCCATTATTTGTTCAGTGGTGCTAGTTTCAGTCATTGTGGTCAAGTCACTTGGATCAGTAACTAAACACTGAAAACGCTACGTCCAGATGAAGAGAATCAACCTTTTGGGAAGACACTGAGTATTCAAAGTTTTTTAATTGATTTATCCCGCTTCTATCTGACGGACAAAAGCGGGATATTGGGAGAGCTTCACGGAGGCAGGTTCATCTGAAACGGCAGAGACACTGTCACCGAAATAAGCTTAAGGTGGGGTGTGTGTGAGATGATAGCAGAGATTGTCTTACTTGGTTTGCGGATGAGAGCAGCAACGGAGGGTTGGGAAAGTGGGAGTTGGTGGGTTTGCAGGTGAGAGGTGTGGTGATTGGTGGCAGAGTTCTGGAGCGCAGGCAGGTGAGTTCCGTTCTTTCTTTAGCAGGAATGGAGAGTGTGAAGTCCGAACGTGAAGGCCAATTCATCCGCCATAGATTGGTGAAGAATGACGGTCTGCACTGTTCCTCAACGCTGCTGCCCTTGATTAACAGAGATGGGTTGCAGGTGGAGACAGGCTAGCACAGAGTCCAAGAGCACCACCTAGAAATGTCAGTGATCTGGAGCGACACCCACAGGCATGACACAATTTGCATATTAATTGTCATGAAACTGACGTCACAGCCCATTGTTTACCAGTGGTGCTAGTTTCAGTCATTATGCAAATGTTCTGTTTACAAGGTCGGGGAAACCTGCAGTTATCTTGTCACTTGGTTGAGTGACAAAACACTTCTGAAAACGTTACATCCAGATTAACAGAATATGCAAATCCCTTAATGACCACAGGGTAAATCTTCTAATGGCTGCTTCCAGCAGAATAATGCATTGTGTCTAAAAGCTTAAATAATCACAGACTGGTTTCTTTAACATGACAGCGAGTTCAGTGTGCTCAAACGATCACCATGGTCACCAGATCTTAATCAAATAGAGCACCTTTGGCATATGAGGGACCAGGAGATTTGCAACATGAATGTGCAGCTGACAAATCTGCAGCAACTGTGTGATTCATTCAAGTTAATATGGAGCAAAATCTCTGAGGAATTTTTCCAGCACCTTGTTGAATCTATGCCACCAAGAATTAGAGCAATTTTGAAGACATCAGGGGGTCACCCAATGCCTAATACAACGGCTGGTGAATGTACATTGCAACTGGCTAAAAACATAAGACTGCAGAGAATAAGGAGTAGGTCTTAAACAATGATTTTACCCACAGACCGCTGTGTTAATGAAGACAGTTTCCCATTTTCATGCCAGTGAAAATGCATGCAGCCCTTTGCAACCAAAAAAATAATTAACAGCTACTTACAGTGTCTACATCCCACAGAAATCTAGCTTATGTGTGATGCATTACCGCTAATTAAAATGACTACCTGTGAGAACCTCTGCCAACCATTACAGCAGCACCCCTGACTTATAAAGTGCTCCCCAGCACTTCTACCACCCGTTGCTTAACATTGTCAGGAGGGGCACTGGCTGGCCCACACACCGATTCACAGTGAGTCTGTTCTCCTGGCTGGATCACACTGCCTTCCCAGCACTGAGCCATTGTGTCATTCCATTCCTTTTATTTATGTTTCCTATTGCTTTTTAAACGTGGAAATAAATAATTTCTGACCAGAGATGGATAGTTCAGCTGTGTTTAGAGGCATCACTAGAGCGTTGCTGATTATGGCTTCTAAAGCTGCATTTAAACAGGTAAAAAAAAATCTAATTTTTAACAGTTTATTGCACAGTTAGATAATGTTACAAAATGTATTAAGAAAATAAATGCACAAAGAAGCCTATTCCCTATTTCCTCATCATTTCTTCCTGCACATTACTTCTGGAGAACTGTAAGGAAAAAATGTCTAAGCCATCCTTAAACTTGAAAGTAACAGTAAATCATTTGAAAATACAGAGAAATTTCATAAGCATCTCATATTACACATGTGCACAGCACTTTGTTTTTCCCCAGCGTCCGTTGTATTCTGTCTGGGGTTTAGGGAGATGACAGCGTGGATGGTAAAACAATAAGATAAGACTCATTTGCCACAACTGAAATGCACTGATAAACCACAAACTGTCTCTGACGCCATAAAATGAAATGTCTGACCCACTATATGTTACGATGGGTTTTCCCTTGAGCACTTAGTCAGAATGGTCATGTAATGTTGAGGGAAATACCCAGAATAGTGGCCTGTAATTTGAGCCATTAATAATAATCCAAACCTGGAGAAAGAAGGGAAACAGCTGTTTGACTCTATGAAGGTCTTAAAAACATAAACAGTTGATGAGCTACGTGTTGAAGGCCTAGTGAAATTGTGTGATAGTGTACGGATCAGATCCACTCAACAGGGTTGACTTCAAAATATCCAATGTAGGATGCAATAAAAGAGCAGTGGGGCACATGGTTTTAATTCTGTTTGAGCAACAGTTGTCAACTGAAAAAAAGGGGTTTATTAGCTGTGGTCACTTCTTAGACCTTTAATAATGTCAGTTTGTCAACAAAAGCAAAGGTTTTTATGTGCACGGTTTACCAAGGCCGACCGCATGCAAAATACCCGGTCTCTGATTGTGAAGTGGCTCAGTGTAATTCAGCTGTCTTTCACTTCATTTGAACCTTTTCTTCTTTAAAATGTCAAAATGGAAAAAGTTTATAAATGATATAAGTTATCTTTAAAATAAAAAAATGCTATATAGCTATAGACAGTGTTCAATTTATGTATTTGATTTTTTTTTTTAGATTAAACTTTGAAATGCAAGACGCAGTGCTGTAAGATAACAGTACCTCCATTCAGTTCAAACATATGTTTATGATCATCTTTAGTATTAAGCATGTGACCAGTAACTTGAACCAGATGTCCTAAAATAAATAAATAACTATTTTTTAAGTTGCCTGTGTGCAAGTCTGGAAACAAACACGCTGGCAGTATCGTTTCGACTAAAAAAAGCTATTACAGCTGTCAAATTACACACTGTTCACAACCCAGCTCAAAACTCAGACGATTATTCACCTCGAAGACATTTCTCAATAAAACAAAAGTATGGAGCTTGTCTTAACTGACACAGCACGGTAGACTGCTTTATACCCATAATCTGCACTTACAACAAAATAATATTTTGGAACTCAAACAGAGAGAAAAAGCTCAGAGGGATGTATGTAATGAGATGCTATTAACAAAAAGATTTGAGCTCTTTTATGAACGACTGTGAATTACTTCTTTGTTCTCCCTTCACAGAAATCCCTTTTAAAAGTACAAATGCAAATCCACAAAAGTTGGGAGGTGGTGTAAAATGTAAATAAAAATAGAATGCAGTCATTTTCAAAACGCATAAGCCCACATCTTATTTCAACTACAAACATATTAAATATTTAAAACTAAGAAAATGCAACATTTAAAATTCGATTTTAAGTTTGAAAAATGTTCAGATGGAGGCAACAAAAGGCCAGAAAGGTCAACTGGAGGGGGAAAAAAAAAATCACAGCTGGAGGAACATTTAGCAAGTTCTTAGATTAACTGTGAACAAGTCAGTAATGCGACTGAGTGTAAAATGAGCAGCTTATAGAAGCAGACTTTCACAGAAAATGGGCAGAGGTTCACCAGTCTGTAAAATAGCGATCCAATACATTGCAATGGTTTATCTCATCCTCAAAGATTCAGAGAATCTGAGGAAATCTGTGCAGGCATACGGGTGCCCATGACTTTTGGCCCTCGTGCATCATTAAAAACAAACATAAATCTGTCATGGAAATCACTACAAGGGCTCAGGAGCACTTCCAGAAATGTCTGTCTGTGAACACAGTTTACTGTGCCATCCACAAATGCAGGTTAAAGCTCTACCATACAGAGAAGAAGCCACATATGAAAATGATCCCGAAATGTTGCGGTCCTCTCTGCTCCAAAGCTCATTTAAAATTGACTGAATTCAAAAACTGGTCTGTGAACAGATGAATCAAAATTTGAAATTGTTTTTTGAAAACATGGATGCTGCTACCGCTGCATCAAAAAAAGAACCATCCTGCTTGTTATCCACACAGTGCTGAAAGGTGTACATAGATGTTAGAGCGACATGTGGTCCCATCAATGACGACGGCCTTGGAAGGCCTTGCATATTTGCGGAAGACAATGATTAAACCAACAAACTGCATCTATTACAACAGCATGGTTTCATACTAGAAGAGTACTGGTGCTGAAGCAGACCTTTCAACAACTGAAAACATTAGGCTCATCAAGAAAAAAGAGAAGAAAGAAGATCCAGGACTAATAAAGGAGCCAGAATCCTACGTCAGACAAGAATAGCACAATATTCCCAGCAGTCCAGCAGCTGGTCTCCTCAGTTCCCAGATATGTAAAGACTGTTAAGAGGGGAATATACACTGTGGTAAATATGGCCGTCCTAACTTTTTTCAATTCAGTTTTATTTATATAGTGCCAACAACAACTGCCTCATGACACTTTATATTGTAAAATCTCGCCTGTGGTATTGCCTTCTGCTGCAGCAGTGCCCCGCCCACTGCAGAGTCAAGCGTGATGTGTCCAAGAAGACTTGGATCAAGCAAACTGAAGACGATCTTAAACAACGACGTCTAACCTTCGAGCAAGCAAAGGTCGAGCCCAGAGATTGCAAGGCCTGGAAGTGCACCATTGACCAAGACACAGTGTGGATGAGAGCCAGAGGTTAACAATAACAACATAGACAGTTTAATGATGGTGTCGCTACTTTGTTACTATTTCAACAAAAGGAAAGAGTGAAAAGACATGAGCGAAGAAGAAACTTTTTTTTAAAAGTTTTTTTCCATTTAAATATTCGATTTGCTTTTTATGCTCTTTGGTGATTAAATACAGATTCATGACATCTGACAATCACTGCATCACAGCTTTTTTTGAATTGGTGTTCTAATTTTGATTTAAAGTTGATAGGCTCATGAGGAAATTATATTCAGAATATGTTTTGGTCTCGGGTTTTGGACATAGTTTTGAGTTTGTGGATCTGGAATTTAATTTCCTTAATACATAAATGATACTGTTACACTTGTTCATCACACTCCTTCGTATCCCGAGTTCTTTATTTCGGTTAGTATGCTTGTCATTACTATTTCACTCAGGATTTTCTCTGTTCAGTCTTTTGTTGCCGTCTGAGTCTTCTGTTTGTGCCTCTCTGTGTAGTTTGTAGGTGAGAGTCTGTTGTCTTTGTTTAGTTTCTTCCTGTATTAGTTTGTTAGTTATCTCTCCTTGTGTGATCTTCATTAACTTCCCCATGTTTCATTATGAGATTCAGTTCATCTGTGTGTAGTTCCCAAGGTGCCTCCTTTCTTTTCTCTCATTCTCACTTGGATATTTATTCCCTCAGCTTGTTTCAGTTCCTTGTCGTGTCGTCCTATTCCTGTACTGTTCCCGTTACTGTTTACTGTGGTGACTGTTTTCCGTGGTTCCCACAGTCCCGTCATTTCGGAGCTCCCAGTGTTCCCCTAGCATTCGTGTTGCTGTCACACATCAAAACCTTGTTTTCATTTCTTTTATCATTACTTCCCATTTTCTTCTATACCTCTCATTACGCAAGAATCACACTGGTTATTTCCCACTGTAGACTTATTTTTTATTGTGTTTGGTTTAAAACTCTGGTATGTATTGAAATAACTACACCATCATGAAACTGTGTATTTTTACAGTTGTTACTATAGTGTTGTATAAATTACATGTGATATTTAACTAATGTAAAAAAAAGAATTAAGCTGCCTGAGCTAAAAGTTGCTTGCACAATTGGAGCTATTCAGAGCTGCTCAGTACAAGAGAGCTGCCTATGTTGGGTTGAGTGTGTAGTGGGAAACAACAGCAATCAGACACACAACCGACAAAAATAAAACTGTCAGAGAAAATCACATACATCTCTTTTTGTGTGTACTTCCCAATTGCCCTGTAAATGTGCTTACAGGTCCTCCTCTTCTATTAAAAGAACGGCACAGCATTTCCTTTTTTCTCTTTATGTGGTCGTGATGAAGATTCCAAGAAAGCCGAGCAGCCTCACAGTTTGCCTGTGGGAAGACCATCAGCTCTGCTGCTGTGGTCAGAAAGGGAGACCTTCCTGAAAAGAAAACCTTCCACGGATGGATTGGATGAAGCTTAATGAAATCCTCCTCAAGTTAAACAAATATGGCCCTCTGTGTGGAAGACCCAAAAGACCCCAGAACATGAATATTTACTCACTCCCCTGTCTTCACCTATCTCTCATTCCTTATTTGTCACTGCTGAGTCGAGGTCCTAACATGGGATTAATTTTTCTTATATTTGCCTCACTTTCTTTGCCTTTTTCCCTCTCTTATTTTCGTGGCACTCTTCCATCACTGCACCTCTCGATTTCCCTTTCCTAAACAGTTTCCTCTGTGCCATTTCCAGTCAGTCAAACCCCAGGTCAGACAAGAATAGTTTTCAGTGCCTTTTTACTGGCAGTGAACCCATCAGTGGATATAGTTCGCACTCCTTAATGGCTGGCTTTTAAACAGATATAAAAAGAATGAAAGCATCCCATATGGAAAAGAAATAGTAAAAACCTATTTCTTTTCTCCACTTTCATGAGATTTACTCATGAAAGTGGCCACTTTCATGAGTAAATCTTATAAGGCTTACATGATTTATTCATAAAAGTGGCCACTTTCTCATTACTTTCATATATTGTTTTAATAAGTATCCAAAACATACAAGTTTCATTATATAATTTTTCAAGAGATCTTATATCTGTTTTCACTCTTGTATGCTTTTCATACAAGTTTCACACAAGACAGATACAAACTTTATAAGATTTATATATATCTTTTCCATATGGCATGTGTCTGTCAGACTCGGTCTCTTTGTGCATTTCAGTACAGTCTAGTAGTGTTTTCAGTGTACACAACCACGACTCATCACTGTCATCTAAATGCGTTTAAATATATTAATAAATTAGTAATAAATATACTTTTTTATTACCATCTATGGTTGAGTTGAAACTGTAAGCCAAACGCAGAGCATTAAAAACATGTAAATCCTGACCAAAAATGAAATTAAATTTAACGAAGGCTTCATCTTTTGCGGGGGATTTTTGTGCGTATGTGAAACTATTTTACTCACCAACTGCTCAGAGTTTACAGTCATTGCTGATTGGTGTACATTTCAAGTAACTACATGATTCACACAAGTTTCAGAGGTTTATGAGTATAAAAATTAACAAAAGAAAACAAAAGACAGAGAAAAAAAGATCTTGTTTTCCAGATGTGAAAATATCCCTTGTGCTTAGTGCATAACTGTAGATGAGTAGAGGTTCAAAGCATTATTCAAGGCGTTCATGGCTTATTTCAATTTTTTTTTCACAAATGTGAGCTAAGCCTTTGTTACTTTTGGTCAGCAGTGGTTTTAACCTTAGAGCGCTCCCATGGATGTCATTTTTGCCCAGCTGAAAAGTGAACTCTGACCTTAACAGAGGCAAGTGAGGCCTGCAGTTCTTTGCATGCTGTTCTGGGTTCTTTTGTGACCTCCTGGTTGAGTTGTTGGTGCGCTCTTTTGGTATTTGGTTGGTCTCCCACTGCTGGGAAGATTCACCACTGTTCCAAGTTTTCTTCATTTCTGAATAATGTCTCTCACAGTGGTTTGCTGGAGTCCCAAAGCCTTAGAAATGAATCTGTAACCCTTTCAAGACTGAGAGATGTCATTAACTTTGTTTCTCAGATGTTCTTGAGTTTGATGGCCGGGCATTTACATTGCACCAGGATGTATTGTTTTGTCAAACTGAAAGCTTTTTCATGTTTTTTTTATGTTAACAAATATGTTTTTGTTTACAAAAGATGCACATAGTCATTTATTTGGAGGCTTTATTAGGGGCCATGTCATTGCTATGACGTCATGATAATTGCAGTCATTAGATTTTCCACATAGGTTTTCATTAGGTGTGTGACTCACGTGCATCGTTATCCTTCTGTTGCAGTGTCTGATACCTTATTTTCCTTTGAATGTGTCGTTTCAGATATGAAGCATAAGCATGAGAAGTGCAACAGCTGCATCACTCATTCTGAATCGCTTCTCCAGATTAAATAAAGTTGTTCACATTTTTAAAAACACTTTTAAACCAAAACACACAGTCTTTTGGTTGCTTTACTTGTGGCTTCTGGCAGCTGAAATGAACCAAAAACTCTTATTTCACCGACATAAATTTTAAAAAGTGCTATTTAACTATCTTCACCTCAGTATCCTGCATCCTGTCATCACGGTGATTACGGGAATATCATGCCTTGGACTGGGTTGAGTATGGAATAATGTCATATTCGTATGTTTATTTGGGAAGACATGCAAATGGATGTAGGGATAACCTTGACTTTATTCTTTATTTAAAAAAAGTATTTTACAGGAGGTGAAAATTATAACAGAACACAAATAAGGGCCAACAGCCAATATGTTTGAACTCAAGATGATGTCTGTTCCACACACTGACAAACACCAGACACTATAGCGGAACATTCTGGAAATTTTCTTTATCGCACTTTACACACACGGGACACACGCCCATCCACATGCTGCCAACAGAATGCAGACAGGCCATTCCTTTGAGCCAAGCTAAGTGCCCGGTGCTGGGAAAGCCTACTGGACTGCATGCCAGTGGCGTCCTGGTGTGAGAGCAGGAAAACACGCTGCTGTTTCAGACTCTGCTGGTTTGTTTGTCATCTTTTCCGAGGTAAAGACAGACTGCCGGAGATTACTGCTGTGGAAAATACTTGCAGAGATAATGATGGAAAAATTCAACAATGCAAAAATGTTCAATTTAAATGGAAACTTACATGGAAACACTGTCGTCTTCATTATGTCATATCTGAGTCAAAAATTACTGATAGTAAATCTAAGACAGTGATGAACATTTTAACATTGCACACATGTTAAAAATGGGTTTTTGGACTCAACTATTCTTAACTTCTTAATTTATGGCAAATTGTTTATTTTGGGATCAAGTTTTATTTTTCTGATCCTTCCCATCCGAGTACACAGATCTGACCAATCAAAATGCACGTGGTGAAAAGTGTGTTTTAAGCTCAAAAAGCACACAGGTACTCAATATACAGTCATTTAAAATAATACTATTTTACCTTAGACACTGCTCTCTGAAATATTTCTCTACCTGCTTAGTCCCAACTATCCCAACAAGAGCTCAAACTTCCCTACTGACATCCTGAGATATATCTGAAAGCGTGCAAAAGCCACGATACATCTTCAGTTCATCAAATTCTCCCTGTTGCTGCTTCTCGTGAGAACTGGATGAACTCTGAGTTTCTTCCTTTTCTTGTTTAGAAACATTAGGACCAGCTCATCATTGCTTTGTGTCAAGATAATTTTTTTCACAGTATGGCTTTTGAGGACAAATGTTTTTCACAAAAATGCAACGCTTTCAGTATACACTACAGGACAATTTCGGATCTGAAAAATCTGGAAAATCATAAGATTCAGCAGTTTGTAAAATTTTCTAGAAAGGTATCACTTTGTCACTGGCTACTTTAAGGGCCTGATATCCACTTATAGGACATTATGCTACCACTGTCCTATTGAAATGTAAAGCAAATGTCCTCATATTTGGATCTCATTTTTCTCAGAAACAAAAATCAGGTAAAAGAAAAAAAAATCATGTTTTTACATTCATCAGGTCCCAATCATACGGTGGCCCTGAGAGGCCAAACGGACTGCAACTTAAGAAAACAGCAATAAGAAAAATGCTGCAATAGCACACAAAACACAACGGGAATTGGAAAAATGAAAACAGAAATAGGAAAAAACAGACTTCCAAAAACACAAAGGAAGTGTTTCCGGGGAGACAATAACCCGACGGACCAGTTGCAGGAACCCAAAACATGGTAGGTGTGTTTTATCATGATTCATATAATACTGATGACAGATTTTAGGCTAATAGTTAGGCTAATACACTTACTCTCATCTTTTCTCTCCTCACAAAACCAATAGATCCTCCACTTCTTGTGGAGGATCTATCGGCGCAATTCTCAGCATATTTTGGTTCCTGCAACTGGTCCGTTGGGTTGTCTCCCCAGAAACACTTCCCTTGTGCTTTTGGATTTTTTTCCCCCCTATTTCTGTTGTCATTTATCCTATTTCTGTTTAGTGTTTTCCTGTTTCCGTTGTGTTTTGTGTGCTTTTGCAGCGTTTTTCTTATTGCTGGTGTTTTCTTAAGTTGCAGTCCATTTGGCCTCTCAGGGCCACTGTCCAATCAGCTCAAATAGCAAAGAGAAATAAAAAATGCATGCCATGAAAGACTTCGGGTATTAGGAGGTTAAGGTAATAAAAATATTTATGGTTTATGATACCACAAAAGACTACAAAAAATCCTATACATGCACAGTCACAGTCTCTGGTTTGGCCGTGGCCACTATTAATAGCTCTTAATGAAACCTCCCGTGTGTTTTATTTTTACCCTTTTATGGAGGTGTGACAGGGGTGAAGCCCAACAGGGTACAGTGTAAGTACAGTAGTTGCACAGTAAGGGCATCTTTACTCTGGGTCTGCGCCACTGTAGATTGTGGCCGATGAGTAAGACCTTCTCTGCCACGGGCTCATTTTAGATGGTAAACATTAGGTACAAATACACACATTGAGAATTCCTTTCATGAACCTAAATTAGACAAACACGAAAGCAGGCAGCTGCCTCTTGTCTGTTGACTTTCCCTAGCCATCACTTCTCTTTTGCTGACGGCAAAATAATTAAAAAGCCGTATAATGTGTGCTTTTAATTCAACTGTGAGTGTATTTGAGATTCGTTTTACAGGATCCGGCAGTTTCTCAACAAAGAATCACCTGTAAACTGGTTCGTTCATTCTTAAAATTAATGCTGTGCTTTTCTGTATTTCTAGAGTCTACATTCCCACTGGTACATGGTCCATGGTCTAGCTCACAGGAAAGCTCTAATGACCATGAAATGCAGTATCATATTTTACACTGAAAACAATGCAAGTGTTGTTTTCAGTGACATCAACATCAACATTACACAATCTCCTTTCTGTGTATCTGAAGCTCTTGTGTCGGATGAGATCTGGTTCTGAAACACATTGTTGGCAATCAGATAGCCTAATAAAGTGTACTGCCAGAAAGCCCTTATTAGCTTCTCGACCAGTAGTGAGGACATGAAATACTTTTGTATTTTGCTCAGGCCCATTTACCAGGGAACACAAAGTCAGCCTAACAAAAAAGGAACACGAAACCATTTCAAGATTCTGTATAAATTCTGCTTTTAGAGACAAGCCACTAACAGTGAGGCATATTTACAACATGGAAATTACGATAAATTATAGTAACCAGTTATGACTCATAGACATGACTCATATGACCTATGTTTTGACCCCTATTGGGAAGTTTTCCTGGTAGCAGTTATGCATGTCAGAGTGTGCCAGCGAACATTTTTTTTAAAAGGTGGTCACATTGTTCTTTGAATCTTGAATAACTATTTGGGCACTGTAACTTGTTTTTGCTTTCAAAACAAGTCTTAATTTTTACCAGCTTTGTTGAGCCATATTTCTAATAAACAGTTAAATGGGATGTGACTAAAAATATCCGCTAAGCTGGCTTTCACAGAGTAGAGTATAGCAGGTGGCTGCGATCTATGGTCTATGATTTGTATATCTTAAATCCAAAAACTGTCACACAAGAGCAGTGGCTACACCACACGAAACTGTCCTTTTTGATGGAAACCCAGGTGGTCATTGCCACATTTAAAAGGATTGTGTTGACCTAACCAAAATATTACTGCTGTATCACTCCTGCCTATAAACGCTGGCTACATGCTAGCTAATTAGCGCTCACCTGTGCCCTGATAGTGATGAATTTCATGTCCTTCTCCGCCTCCCAAAAACCACTGACCCAACTAAAATGAAAATACATAGAGTGATCGTATGTTATGCTTTTATCTTGACAGCTATGCAACAAAAACAGATTGTCTAAGAAGTTGGCACAGCTTCAGGTATCTAGTTAGCATACGTTCAGTAGTAACCAGACATATCATTCCACTAACTACAAATGGCCATGAGCCATGACCCAGAGACTCGAGAAAGATCTATTAATCTGTCATGCCATCCCACGGTTTCCCTTATTGACTCAAACTAAACCGCAAGCTTCACTGTGGGTGGTGCCCCCATAAAGATTCCTTTGATTTTTCACATTTGCAAATATTCGTTCCGGAAAGCAAAGACATTGGTTTCCCAATGCTCCAAAGCAGATCAAGGGAATAATGACACCAGATGGCATCATCATTGGTGTCATCGTTGGAATCACGCTATCTTCAGATCTCGAACTTTCTTTAAGTCTCAGAAGATATGAAAAAAGCAGTAGCACTCCAGAAAGTAATTTGTAGCGAGGAAAGTGGCGAGCTTCACTATTTTTAATGCTACAATGGGTGCTGTACATGCACCCCAAGCACCCTAAATTTGCAGGTTGTAGTGCTTGTGGTTCTAGGGAGTGTCGAGTGTTGAGGCATGATGGGGTTTTTGCTGTCCAGACATGCAGAAACGTACATTGTATTGCTTCCTGCTAATATTAGTCAGCTACTGCCAGCTACGTGGAAATGCTAATATGGTAATGCTTAGCTAGTAATAAGCAAGGGATGATTTTAGGGTGGTAAAAATATCATCTATGTCTTTGTGAATTGTAGACATGCAATATTGGACCATGTAAATGTTCCAATTTATAGCATTATCGTGAAATAATAGTGAGTGCATTAATGTGTGTTATGGTATAAATATCACCCACAATACTGTGTAAAATTAGGAAATATTACAGTCCTACACCACAGATACATAAAAACCAAAATTAGTCCACTAACTCACCCGTTGTAATGTTTGTTTAGAAACACCTGCATGCAGGATTCGGCTCTTCACCATTATTGAATGAAACCGATTCCTAGTAGAGCTTTAAAAGTGGCAGAAAGGCATGCAGCCACCTCCCGAAAATAAGCCTCGTTGCATGCATCACATCTTGACACTACGCAGTTCAGAAGAAGAAGAAAAGAGTTTCCCCTAAATCATTTTCAGAAACCTCACCAGAGAAAACAAGGTAACCACATCAGCTGCCGTGGAAATCCAGGGATCCCTCTAGTGTTATTTCTTCTCCCAAGGTCACATGTGACTCACTGCTTTAACTGGCAAAGCTTCCAACGCTGGGCACAAGTCTGCTGGAACCCTCATCCTTTTTTTCATGCCTGTCTCGCTGTTTTTTTCTGCTACTGCTTTCTTTCATTCGCTTTACAGACACTCAGTGTGTTGCTTGTAAGCCATCGAAAGCCCAGCTACATCAGTCTCACCCTCACTTTTTCCCCCCCTCGACCTTATTTATAATGTGCCCTGACTCACAACCCTGCGCTGCCCCCAGCGCACCCACATTTTCTGTAGGCATTTCTGCTCCACATTGATGATTTCAGTATCCTGTTGAGGCTTTTGCATCAGTTAGTAAAATAAAGTCTTGTCCACTGTGATTTCCATCTGAGGGGCCCAGGCAGTGAGAGGTATAAAATGTCCTGAAATGAGAACTTTGAGGTGGACCGCATGAAGGCAGAGGGTAGAATATGAGAAGGTCAAGATCCTTAACAGGGCAACATGCTTCTTCTTTTGTGTCTGTACAACAACAGAGATTAAAGTGATGTGGCCAGGCTTTCCTGAAAACCTTTTGCATTAACATCACCTTAGCCCACTAACTTAGAGCAGAGCTAAGATGACCCAAGTGAAACTAATAGTTTCTGCAGTATGACTAAACACCGCCGTTCAATAGATGCCGCAAACCTTATCTAAACCATATCATACCTTCACTAATGTAACTTATTATTATAACGCATTCATGTTACTATTATTAACTATTATTAAATTAATTAAATTTGCTTTTCATAATTCAATCAATATTTGCACTAAAATTAATTGACTGTTGTCCACTAACTATGTTTAATGGTCAAAAAGGACATTCAGTGACACAATTCAATAATGTGACTCTATAGACTTGGCAGCACGGTGGCATGGTTGTTGGAAACCACCATCTGGCCCGGACCTTTCTGTGTGGAGTTTGCATGTTCTCCCCGTGTCTGTGTGGGTTCTCTCCGGATACTCAAGCTTCCTTCCACAGTCCAACGACATGCACTTAGGGCAGGGGTGGGCAACTCCAGGCCTCGAGGGCTGGTGTCCTGCAGGTTTTAGATATCACCCTGGGTCAACACACCTGAATCAAATGATTAGTTCATTACCAGACCTCTGCAGAACTACGGGGGTGTCCAAATTCATGGGCTGCATCCTCCTGAGGCCGCATTTGCAGACCGATTACGTCACAGCGTCGTGCTGAAGGCTGTCCAAATTCGTAGACTCCTCCGAATGCAGTCGATAAATGCGTCCTTCATTTCCCCAAATTTACAGGATGGGGCCAGTGGGTCCTTCGTGGCCCACCATATCCCAAAATTTATAGCGCGGCCCAGCCAAACTCCAGTTTCTGGCAATATTTTTAAAATTACTCTTATTAATTTTTCTGGGTCACAAAATAAACTTTTAACATATTTTCAGGTGAGAATGCAGTTGTGTAAACTTTAAATATCTGCTGGGTTTATCAAGATATCACATATTTGCAAAAGTGCTCCGACCTTTTCGGAGACGTCTGTTACCCACTAGCTCGATATGTAGCCGGGAGCTCGAGGGTTACTAGAGCTGCCGAGAACGGCACAACTCCCGCCACATCATTTTCAGATCACCGCGGCCTTTCGCTACTCAGGTTAAACGTAATATATAAGTCACTTAGACAACCTAAAAATGTTATTGTTTGGCTTTTTTCAGTGTTTTATTTGTTCGTGAGTAAATCGGTTTCGCTAAGATTAAAGTTATTAGATTAGATAAAAATGTATTAATTCCCTGGGTGGTTTTCACACAGCTGAATAAACGTCAAACAGAAAACTGATTAAACAGAAGTGTGAGATGGTCGAGAATTTACACCAGTGTCCTGTTATATTTTAGATAGCAAGGAGCAGACGGCCGAGTTTATTAAACTCTACCGAGACAGCGGTGACGCAAATCTGAAAGCTAGACTGTCCAATTTCACAGCCATTTACTTCCGGCTTACCCGACCTTCTGAGTCTGCCCACGTAGACCACGAAGGCCAGGTCCTCAGGAGGATTCAGCCCATGAATTCGGACATGACTTACAAGACATGTTGAGGAGGCAATTTAGCCATTCGAATTAGCTGTGTTGGATCAAGGACACATCTAAAACCTGCAGGACACCGGCCCTCAAGGCCTGGAGTTGCCCACCCCTGACTTAGGTTGCCTGTAGGTGTGAAAGTTAGTGCAAATGATTGTCTCTTTCTGGTAGCAATCTCTCCAGAGTGTACCCCACCTCTCACCCCACGGTAGCTGGGATCCGCTAGAGCCCCCCGTTACCCCGATAAGGATAAGTGGAATAGAATGGATGGATGAAACTTTGCAGACTTCCTGTCACAGCAGTGGAAAATTCTATTTAAGGAGGAAAACGAAAAATGCTCAGAACAACTGAGAGTGAGTGGGCTATTGTGAGGAACATGGTGAAACTAATTTACCAGGGCCCCCATATGATGAAGTGTGGAACTAAATTTACTACGGTTGACTGAATACATAGTTTCACAGACTATTAAAATGGTTTGGACTTATATTGCCCTTGTTCAGCCGTAGCTAGGTTTAAAAAAAAAATGAAATGTGTTTCTTATTCAAGGACATAGACACACAAACACATACACCAATAGCAGTGAGCTGACATGTCAAATTAGGGGTCCATTTGTCTTGCATAAAGATACTTTGTGGACTCTAATCGCATGCAAATCTGCACACATATAAAATCAAAATTAAAATTGAATTAAAATCAAAGCTTTTGCTACATCAGCATTTAGATGTTTTGCAAGTTTACCCTTCAGTTGCTACCATAATAACATGTTGTGCACTTTTTGCAGGTGGGGTTTTTGCTACAGTTAATTCCAGGGTTTTGATTGTCTTCTGCTTCTGGTTACCTGCAGTTATCCTTTATTTGCATGATTAGGTGAAAAGTTTTCATTGCACATATTAAAAGAGCTCTTTGTAATTTTCAGCGTTCAGGTGACTCTGCCGACACAATAACAGTTACAAGTTCCCTTTTTTACTCATTCGTTTATGAAATCTGTTATGGAAATGAGTTGGTCTCAG
The DNA here is from genome assembly GCF_963576455.1 of Neolamprologus multifasciatus. NCBI lineage: Eukaryota > Metazoa > Chordata > Actinopteri > Cichliformes > Cichlidae > Neolamprologus > Neolamprologus multifasciatus. The sequence continues at coordinate 8,917,172 of NC_140449.1, read as the reverse complement.
ATGGGTACAGCACTGGGCAGCTCACTCAGACATCCATAGGGGTTAGTCAGGTCAGGCACGCACAGCATCGTATGCCATACTTGCTAAAGAGAAGTTGCCATGGTCCTAAACAATAGTGGTACTGCTGCTGTGAGAAGTGGATCACCTGCCAGAGATTTGATAAAAAAGATGATAAAATGCTACAGTTAAGTAATCACCACATCTTTGTTTGTGCTTATCAAGCATCACCTTTAGAGTTACTTGAAACTTTCTGCGTGTTGTACAGATTGTCCTTTGTTGTCTGCATACACACTGATTTTTTCCCCCCTTTAAAAAAGTATTTGCACTCTTTCTACATTCATATGCAATATATGCATGCAGAAACACAGACACATAGTGAGACCTAGCCTTGAGTACATTTTGACAGGCTATTAAAAATAACTGTAGTACAACCGTTGACAGGCCAAAACCAGCCAGCAATTTATGGGCATAGGACAAGTCAGCGAATTGCACTTGTGTGACTTAGATGTGTGTGTGTGTGTAGCGGTCATGCTCCACTTCACCTCTTAACACCCACGTTTACCCTGCGAATACACTGCACACCTCAGCGCCAACTAGCACGTCAGAAAGGCTCGCCGTTCAAGCGTTCCTGTGTGTGTGCTCGAGAGGTTGGACGTCCAGCTCCTGCTCCACTATTGTTGTGGTGTACCCTTACCTCAGTGCTGAAAGAGTTGCACAGCATGTGTATTTTTGTATCCTTTTCTTAAAGTATGCATTTGAATGTGCGAGTGTGCGTTTGTGTGTGTCGCGTTGGTCGTATTGTGGTGAGCCGTGACCTCACCACTAACATTTCGCTCACATGCCTTGGACGCCGGTCAGTGGGTGTGCCGTGTGTATTTTCTCTGCTTACGTTGAAACCTTGCGCTTCTACGTCACGGCAGCGGGCTGTGACATTTTGTCATCCTTCTGCATGGGCTGGATGCTAAGCGGATACAAAATGACAAACGGAAAACCAGATCTGTTTTGGGACTTTCAGTGGAAGATGGATATCGATTCAGCATCACTGAGATCACAGCGTGGGTGTGTGGCCTTTTGGGTTTACTATGTGCATGCGTTACACGTAAATCATCATGGATTTCGTCTGAATTATGGGTGCACTTCTGTCTGGTTAAGGCCTTCATTTGCTTTTCTTTTTTAAATCTTTAATTCCCTAGTTTGTCATCCAGTGACATCATCCATTCACAATCTTTTTGCAAGAGCTCCCTCTTTGCTTTCTATGTAGAATGAAGTTTAAAGCGGGTAGCTGAAGTTCTTTGTGCTTTTCCGCTACACAAGCTGTGATGGTTAACCTTCTGAGAAAAACAATATTTTTGGTGTTTAATTGTCCTTTTCCTCAGTGGGATGTTCAAATAAGCGCTACCACTAAATGATTTTGGCTGGTCCATATAAACACACGTCAATCATCGTGTTTACATTATGTCAAACCAGGACTCAAAACATTTATTCTGGAAGAGTCTTCTTTATTCACACTGATTAAAGCTATGTGGGTTTTTTTTGGTGCTTTTTAGCTTGTCAAATTAGGTGCTCAACCTTTTTTTTTTTTTACATGTAAATACTTCTGCATAACGTGCATATGGAAACATACTTTTGCACCTTTGTTCCAGAATGTAATTATGTCTTGGGCCTAGCTAGGTGTAACCTGGCTGCAGGGTGACCTTTCAATTTAGAACATGTGGCATATTTATCAGGACATATTTTTGGGGAATATTTGTATCCTTAAGAAACCCAGCAAACTTGGCTTAATTCATGGATGAACCCACCTCATGCAAGATTCGTTTGGAAGTTGTTTTCTTTGATGTCGCCTACCCCATCCACGGTTTTGGTTAATCACTTTATTTTTAGGATCGGAGAACGAGGAGGGAAGAAGGCAGTGCCTTGGAAAACGTGGGTGGGCACACGGTCTCTCTCTCGCTCTCCCTCTCGCTCTCTCCTGTATATAGTAAAGGCTCTTTGATGGAGACTCCATCATACCGCAGTTCGCTTTTACGCAGAGAAGATGAGCTCACGGATAGCCAAATCCAAACCGGCGATGAAACTGATGGTGGTGAGTAGCCAAAGTGTTTGCAGCTCCGCTCCTTGGATATGCTCAGCAGTAGAGCAGCACTTTACTCTGAAGGAATGACTTTTTCATCTCTTCTTTTTCCTTCGTTTTTTTTGTGTGTGTGTGTGTGTTTTTTTTTTTAATATATTAAATTACTGATCCTTAGTTGGATTTTGCGATACATAGATTTCAGATTTCAGAAACGCGAATAAATCTGGAGATCTTTGGCATAATTTGAATACAGCGACTTGCATGTATTGTCGTTAAGGACTAGATAAGGAAAAGCTAAATATTTGCCAACCACATGTTCCCTCTGTGCAGCACGCCTCTGTTCAGGTACTTTGATGATCCCCCATTAATGAGAGGGGCCAGTCTTTAGGCTGTGCGCCACAATCGAAGTGTGAACCTAAATATTGTTCGGTCCTGGTATTTGATGCTGCTATATCGGGCTTTAATAGATTAATATGTGAGCATATAGTTGCTTTTCAGACTTGGCTGCCATTCTCCATATCAGACACAGATGACAATCTAGTTTGTGTATCTGCTGCATGAGTTTGCATATCATTTTATGGTGTGTTGTATCTAGTTTACGCTAATAGCAGAAAGTCAGATATATTAGTAGTATGTTTTAGAGCTATGTTAGGATTTTTTTTTTTAAAGAGCTATTCAAGTAAATTGTCCGGTGTTGTTTATGCTGGGGATTTGTTTGCTTTTGGTAATGAATGGAGCTCATGTTTTATTCACTGCTCTGTGCAGCCTCTACATCTTCAAACACGATCTATAGTTTTCTCAGATAAATGAAAGTTGACTCTGGCTAGTATTTCATTGCTTTTAATACAGCGTGATTAAAATGAATGAAATGTTATCCTCCAAAAGCGGCACGGTGAATTCCCAGCAGATGGTACAGCGTGTCTGACTTTACACCAATTTGCTCTTTTTTTTTTATGTTGTTTCCATTGGTGTGTTTTGCATGCCGTCCTGTGTCGGGGCCTTTTCTGGTTTTGCATATGTTCATGTATGCTCAAGATGGGTATCAGTCCAGAAACAGATAAAACTCTGTAGCTCCAAAACACTGATCTAATATCCTTTTGGCCTTGTGTGAGAGTGCAGGAAAAAGAGAGATTTTTTTTTTTTTTTGCCAAGCACGGTCAGTTAGGAAGATGCGTGTTGTTTGTGCGTAATTCAGTGAACAAGGCTGTGAAACAGTAGTTTATATGACCATATAATGTGATACTCAGTACAGATTAGTTCCTCTAACTCAGTGTAGCCTGTCCTAAAATAGGCAAATATTCTGCTCTTTTGTTTATGCATCGTTCAGTTAGTCGGCCAGTACATCAGTCATTTGGTGAGTAAGACGGGCAACTTTCTGGCAACTGCTTACTCAGTCAGTCTTGACTGGCAACATCCAGCCAACATCTCCATCTCCTCTGAATCCACCGCATGATATGCTTGTTTGTCTGCCTGTCAGCCAGGCTTGGTTGCAGTCTGTCTGAAAAACAATTCTGTGGCAAATGGACACTGCAATTTTGGATCTTAAATACACCTCCAGCACCTGTGTGCTCTTCCTGTTGCACTGCATACTCCTCACACATGTGCTTGTCATTGCCCAGCATGATGCCAGTGGAATAGTTCATCCTGTCAACCTGCTTTTATGAAGGCACATGTTTCAATATGTAAACAGTCATTTTCTTTGAAATGACAAAAATAACGCACCACTGTCAGAGCAGCAGGTAATCAGTCAGTTGTTGTTGTCAGTGTGTCAACATGACTGTTAACCAGCATGGTTGGATAATCCTACCTCTAATCCTCATCCATGGACATGCTTTCTCCCCCTTTGTTATTATCCATGATCTACTATCTGTGTTCTCTTTATCTTTACGCCGCCTCCATGTTACGCTCTGCTGTGGCCGTTGGCATTAGCAACAGCAACTTCCTCAAACCTAGCCGCAGGTTCACATGCAGGCTGAAGAAGCTACAGAGCTCACTTGGCCAAACACTGGAGAAAGGGTGAGGAATGGCGGGAAAAGACAGAGTCGGGTAGGAAGATATCACAGCAACATGTTTTAAACAAACAAGCACAAATGTTTATTCAGAAAGCAACAATTGCCTCTAAAGGTTACTTCCATACACCTAACTTCCCGTTTCCATCAACAGTAGGTATTGATAGCAGAAGTTTGTGTGTGGGAGCCTGGGGTGGCTAGGGAGGGGCGAGTGGGATGGAGCAATTAATGGATACAAAGAGGAGAAAGAGAGCCTGCTGTTTATCTCTTACTACTGTATGAATCATTCTAAAAACAGCATGACTGATATGATGCAAATTTCTGTAGTAAAAGATTACCTGACATTAGATGTGTAACAACACGAGAACAGCTTGATTTATTTGGTTTGGTTTCAGCAAGCAGAGAAATAAAAACAACCACAAACGTTTAAATTAGTAAAACAGTCCAGATAATCACAGTGACGCGTGATCACAGAAGTAGAAGAAGTAAAGCTTGGGCCCCTCAATAGGATCACAGCATAAAACTACAGGATCTCCTCTTTGTGTCCAAATGTTGTGCTGGTGTAGTAATTCATAAAAGTGATCAGATTTGGTCTTAAATAGCTCAGTTATTGCAGAGTTTTAACTAAAGAACTGTAAAGCACTTTCTCAAATAACAGCTCCATCACTTGGACAGTTTGCATGCTTGTGTGTTTATCCGACGGCCCAAATATTTTCTGTTTAACATTTTTACAGTAAAGAGAAAAACCCAGCAAAAATTACAAAGAAAGGCTCCTTCAGACTGAGAACGATTTTTGCACGGCAGCACGCTTTCTGGGTTAGAGCGCCTTGACACAATATCCACAATAAACATTAGCTCTCGTGCATAAACGACTCAGTAATTTAGGTTAATCTGTAAAATATTCTAGCAGCCGGTTAGAGATTAGAAGTTTCTCCAGTGTGAGAACATGGTGTGAGCGCACCGAGCAGAGACCGCTTGATGTGGTGTGGCATCGTGTGTTGCATAAGTGAAAAAAGACATTGACCTGCGCACACACCCACGGCGGCATACACGCACGTGCAGGCACGCGCACACACGCACAGGCTGGAATCCCCCCTCAGACCACCTGCGCTCTGCAGTTAACTGAATCCATGTGCCTGGTGGATAAGCTGGTGCAACGTGGTTTGATCCCTTTGTGCCACAGCTCTTCTCCTCATGCCATGAATTTAAATCTGACCTCAGGCAAACCGAGCACGGAGTCTGTTTTTTTGCGCTGCATTTCAGCATAGTCCAAACTCTATCTGCTGCAAGTTAGTTAAACACTGTGGCTAATTTCTCCTGGACGGATTTTTGACATTTCCACGAGCAACACAAAGTATTGTGTTTCTGTTTCATAATGCAATTGTGATTTACTAAATCGCATTAAAATTTCCCAAGCTCTATTTATAAAAACATTTGATTCATTTTATCCTGTAGTTTAACCCTTCGGAGCACATCAACACAAATGAAATGCATTCGGTTAGCGATAGGAAACTGATATTTTGCCTTTTCATGCTAGCTGACCCGTTTGACCTGTTCTCTTCACAAACAAATTCAGTCAGAGGGGACGTAAAAAAGGCCCCAATAAACTGCTTTATGTCAGCGCAATAGATTTGCACATAGGTCCAGTCAAAGCATGTCACCATAGTGATAGATCAGTGACAGATAAACAAAACGAAAAGTGTGTGCCTCCGCTCGCTTAATCTCAGAGCCAGTAAATAGCTCACTGGATTGGGTATCACTTGTGTTGAATGTTGTGGGTAGCTAGCACAAGTGAGACGCTTTTGAGACGCTATTGATCCAATATAACCATGTCTGTCACCACCTTCTACAACATGGGACCCACTCCCACTGTTTGTTTTGTCTTTATTAAAGAGAAAACATCTCTTAAAGCAGCACATGTTCTCTGTTAAAGCATTGGTAGAAACTTCTCCTCATAAACACGAAGCTTTTTGCTCAGCTCAGTTCAAACGGGATTCGCTGGCACAGATTATATAAGCAAACTATATCTGATGAAGCGGGTTTATCCAGTATAAATATAGACTGTTTTATTCTAACTTTTTAGTTTAATCCACAGAAATGTGGGAACTTTTTGAGCCTCCTTTTCCAGCAAGCCGTTAGCTGCTTACAATCATTTACATGTAGCAGCTGCTCTGCCTTGCTCAAGGGCTTTTGCACAGGAATGCTAGAAAATTATCACCACCTCCGTACCTTCACCCTTGATTTTCTCCTCTGAGCTGGCTGAGCTCCAAATAGGATATGTCTCTTGCTGAGCACTCCTCTGATGATGCTAACATTATAATTATGGCTGTCAGTGGCCCCTAGCTGCTGTGTAATTTAGATTTCCCGTGGTCGTCCATGATGTCAGATGGCAGCTTCTAAGGAGACAGACGGGTGAAAAGTTCAGTATCTTTCGTAGCTGTTGATAGATGGAGTCACATGCTCCACGGGACGTCCATCCCAGTGAGTTCATTTTTAAAAAGTTGACATTTTCTCTTCTTCAGTAGCAGAAAGCTACCGTGCTGGGTGGTTGGGATAATTTAGTGCTGCCCATCAGTGCCCAGAAAGTGACCAGAAAGCAGGAAGGGCCTTAAATAATGTCCAGAACCTTCTCTGAAAAACAAAACAGCGTACATGCAGTCAGATGATCTGAGAGATAACATCTGTATATGCAATCATCTTTCAATATGGAGTCAAACATCTGTTGAACAACACTACTTGTTGCCAAACACTTGTTATACTTTATGAGGGTTGGCCTTGAGTTTTACTTTGTTTTTGTTTTTTAAAAAGTCTGCTACATCTGTTTCTCAGGCCTCTGATTCATTCACTTTGAAGATGTGCACATATGTGCACTGAACACATGTACTGTGTATCGGTACACTGCACAACCGTGGCATTTCTCAGACCCAACCTAAAAAGCATCATTGTGCTTTCTTTTATTCATTTTTATTACCTTTTATACATTTCCTGTCACTGCTTTGTGCTCGCATGTCACAGATTTAGGCAAATCAAACTTGTTTCACAAAAAGTACTAAAGGCAGGACAACAAGAACAGATGGGCTGACAATAAAAAAAATGAACTTTGATAGATTAAAATCAACAAAAGGTGCATGAGAGTCCAACAAAACTAGGTACAAGCACTAGACATCAAAACCTAAACTGAAGCAAGATGAAAGGCATGATAGGGATACAGAGGGAAAAGACAGGATTATACAGTGTACATGCAAAGACCACTAAATGAGAGAACACAGGTGGAACTAGTAGGGACGTGGAAATAAAGGCAGAGACAGCAACTACAAAAAAGATACAGAATGAAGCAGATTGCTAAAATAAAGCAGGACATGACTTTAACTGTGACGCAGAAAGCACGTATAGACAGACAGAGGGAGGGACAAGCATGCACATGGCAAGCTATTGTGCCATTTGACGGATTTCTAAAACAAAAGGGGCAAACGCTTATCACGGGCTCTGACCGAGGGTTGGACTGTCCTGCCAGTAAAGCACACCTGGATGATCCAGGTGATCCTCTGTTAGTCACTCAGCATACTCCACTCTCCTGTTTCTAAATCAATTGGATTTGGTCTCTGGGCTTAATGGAGTGTATATACACATTTCTTAATTTAAGGAGTAAGACTATGATTATGGGTTTGAATCCTGCTGGGGCCACCCAGACTACAAACAAAGTCATGCTACTGCTCAGCATGTCGCTGATGAAAGCCTTCCACTGAACATTCGGTGGAAGAGGTCGATAGGTTTTGCCGGGAAAAGCACTGCGCTCTCCAGGCTGTTTGATGTTAGGTTTCTATTATGGTGTGCGAAACCCATTCATCTATTTTTTGCCGTCTTCCTCGGTGATGACCATTGGAAAGGGAAACAGAATAAGATGACACAAATAACAAAACGCGTATATGCAGGGTGCACGTAGAGTAGTAGTGTGGACGTAAACGCAGTGACGCTTAGGAAAAACACGCCATTTGTAGAACGAGCAGTTTGTTCAGTAACATGTGGCAGGACAGGGAAGTCGCAGCTGTACTGCACACTGTTTCTCCCAAAATCACACCCACTCATAAACACGCGTAGATTTCTGGTGAAAAGACCTTTTTTCTTTTAATTCTTCAATATTGATTAAAGGATACAGAGGCAGTCATCATGTAACACACACACACACACACACATTCTGGTTTTCCAGCCATTCTTTAGTTGCATGTTCATGTGCACAAAGTCGACTGTTTTTTGTGGCTCCGAGTTCTAAGGTGAATGGGATAAGTACAAATGCATGCACGCAGGAAGGAGATCAGTGGTGTGCGGCGGGTAATCTGTAGAACAGAGTGGGTGACTGTTTTGTATTCTGGTGGTGAATGGGGAAAGCCCAGTAACCTCCAACAGTACTCTTTATGAACGGCAGCCAGGAGACCACAGAGCGCGCAAACCAGCTCTGAGGAAGATGGTAATTGGACATGAACATCGACTAACACGCACACACCCATACACACACACATTCCTGCATGCTCGCACCCCTGCACACACATGAGTTTTCTTTTTTTAGTTGTTTGTCATACAAATTCATTTATTTTTGAAGATGCACACATGATATGAAGCAAGAAACCACATGCAAACACACACTCACACACAATACAAGACGGTCTATTGTTGGTTAGTCGTCCAAGCAATGAGGATGTATCCGGGCCAACGGGAAAGTCCAAAGAACCAATGGCTAAGGGCCTTTGAGTGGAAGAAGCCTAATGTGTGACAGCTGGTCTGCATGTGCCCTCGACCGGCTAGATTGGCTCCATGTTAAACACGCTCACCAACTGATATCTCATGTTTTAGAAATAACCCAAGCGTTTCAGTTTTTGCCTAGGCGATGATACATGGGCTTGTTTTTGTGCAGTAGTTACACGGGCTTGTCAGAGGCTCGCTGAAAACCACCCACTTTACAGAGTATCCATAACGATGGGCTGGTTTTGGGTGGCTGAGGAGAGTGTGGGTGTGGTGTGGATCTTAATCTGGGACAGTATTAAAGTGCGATAGATCACCTCCTGAATCACATCGGATGCTTTTCAGCTGCAAAGCAGCCGAGCTTACGGGGCTGCCGGCATGGGTAGGGAACCTGTAGTGAGGGCAGAGAACACAAGGCTGCACAACTAATAACTGTAATCCTGTGTCATGCACTTCTTTTATTTCAATGTGTAGAAAATTTTGGCATGACTGAAACATCTGAATTCATTTAAAAAGCTTTGGATTAAAGTCAAACAGATGAGAAATGATGCCAGAAGGCCAATAAAATCATTTTGATCCCTTTATTAATCCTAAAAGTTGAGATCAACAAAAAGCATTTACTGAAAATAATGACGAGTTGAGGCAAAAAAAAAGGGACGTTACTACCCCGAAAGTTTAAAATACACTTGTGTTATTCTTGAGAATTTGTCCCTATAGAGTAATCAACTGCACTCTGAAGAGCAGCAGAAAAAACTTCAGGACCTTATGTCCACCAGGAGCTTTACTGCTCTGACCTTTCAGTCAACTCGTTCTTACTGGAATCTTTGGGTTGGCGAGTGCTCCAAAATATAAAAATATTTGATTCTTTTGCCAAAGTGAAGCTGTTCACGAGATGGGTTTCATTAGAGATTTTGTCACTGCTCTTGAGTCAGTTCCTGAAGCGACTTACTTTCTTTCTCTTGCAGCTTTTGACAGCTTCTCTCTCCTGGGCCTTTCAGCAGCAAGCTGAACAACCAACGTACCAGCACCGTGACCCCGCGACATCCGCGTTCCTCACGTGTAACCAGTGCCCACCTGGCACAGCGGTGAAACGACACTGCACTGCCGACATGCCCACAGAGTGCCAGCCCTGTCCTGACAGGCATTTCGCCGAGAACTGGCACTGGGGGGAGAAATGCCAGTACTGCACCTCGGTACGTACGAGGCCATCAACCTAACATTCAGTTCTAGTTTTTCTTCTTAATAGAAACTAGGGCTACATGTTTCATGAGGCCGATAATGGTTCCTTTGTTGTGTGTTCAGACCGTAACTGACTGGTTTTTGTGACAGTTACTGGATTTTGTAGTAAAAAAAGATCTCCCCAATGTATCGTCTCATACCTAAAAGAATTTCCCAGAGCTGAAATCAAAGTATGGTCAGGAATTATGCACATACCTTTAGTTTTTTGTCTTCCAGCTTTTTTCAGTGGTGCTTTTATGTGGCTTTGCTGGTGTCTTTTCCCAAGATGCATGACCTTACTGTTTATTTATGTTTTGGTGCTGCATTTGTCTTTTTTTTAAGCCAGTATTTCCACTTCAGTTTTTGTTACTAAAAATGAAAGTCCCAGTTTGCTCATTGTGGTAGAATGACCTTCCCCCAGAGTTTTGATGTTTCTCCTCCGCAACTCCAGATAAATTACGTAATCACCGCTTTTTCACGATACTCCTTGTATTGTTAACATGTCTGCTTTGTGATGCTTTTAAATTTCAGTTTTCGCCTTCCCAACAGACTAATATGATATTTGAGACAAGTTGCAGAGCGGAAGCATGATGTTCTTCATGACCTGCGTTGCTGTAAACTGCTGTGTTGTTTATAGCAACACATGCAAATAAACTTTTACTTACATTTTTTGTGCGTGTGCAGCTTTACAGCTTTCACATGTGTGACCTCTCTGTGTTCCCGTTTAGGTGTGTAAGGAGAGACAGCTAGTGAAGCAGCAGTGCAACAGCACTCATGATCAGCTGTGCGAATGTGCTCCAGGTTTCCACCTAGTGATAGAGTTCTGTATCGCACACAAGGCCTGTTCACCTGGATATGGAGTGGCAGCTTTAGGTAAGAGTAACATCCACATTAAGAATATTATTCAGACGGAGCAGTTTCTATAGAAATTGTTTGAAAAACGAAAACAGCTGGTTTGGGCAGCGCAAAATGCTTTGATTTTTTTTTTAACTGAAAATAATGAAAACTGATCAGAAATTCTGCAAAAGGCAGTTAAGGATTAATACAATCATAAATAGATAATGATTTTTAATCAAATTGCTACTGAGGCCTATTTTCAGCAGCTGTTGTTCCGGTGCAACATTTTGCAAATTTATTGTTTTACAAAAACAAATCAAGAGTACTGTTCCTTTCACAAACCACCGTTTCCTGAAGATGCCAGTCAAGGACCTGGGAGGCATTCTGCACTGACGCCTCCCGCTTTCTTTTTTTGTGGTTAACTCAGACAACTTCTGTTAAGGCAGTGGACTGTGAAGATATTTCTGTGGTCCTGCAAGTAGCCAAATTCACTGATTGATTAATGAGAAAAACTGTTTCAAGCTGTGCAAAAGGCCGCTCAAGTGGAAAAATGGGCCTCTGCAGATGTTATGTATATTAAAAGCAATCAATAATTTATGATTAATGGTAATCATTTACAACATTTCTGTCTGTTTTCATATCATATCAAATAAAACAAATGTGTTTTTCCCCCTAAAGAAAGGAGATTTCAGGGTGACGTCAAAGCTTTGTGTAAATTGGACTTAAATGAGTAGATTGCTACCAGAAGCAGGAGTGTAAATATAAGGCTCGCGGGCCAGCTTTGCCCCAACAAAGACTGCAGTCCAGCCCAGCGGTCTCCAACCTTTTTTGCGCCACGGACCGGTTTATGCCCGACAATATTTTCATGGACCGGCCTTTAAGGTGTCGCGGATAAATACAACAAAATAAAACTAGTACCAGTACAGAAAAATTTATTCATAACACATGTGAAAAGACCAAGGAAAACCGAGTAAACGATAAAAACGATACCAAAATAACGCTGAAAACCGATAAAAACCCTGAAAACTATACATTTCACACCTGAGCCTCAACTCTCGCGGCCCGGTACCAAACAACTCACGGACCGGTACCGGTCCGAGGCCCGGGTGTTGGGGACCGCTGGTCCAGCCCACTGGAAATCTTTAGAAAGTGTAAAAAGGAGATACATTTTTAATTTCAATTGTATTTTTTAATACATTTTACAGCTTTTCCTGCCGATAAAGCGCTCCCCCAGAGGCACCAAAAGTAATGAAATAACAGATGAACAATTCAATGACAGAAACAATTCATTTTTTATGATCTACTATAGAATTTTTTCACAGTAAAATAAATAAATAAATAAATGAAATAGGCATTTTTTTAATGAACAAAAACTTTCTGTGGCGACAAGCTGCCAGAACATTTTATTTTTCTTACAGTATAGGCAGTAGGAAATACATGTAAATAAACAGTTTCTTTCATTTACTGCAGGATTCCTTTATCGGGGGGAAACACTCCGTTATACTTTTTAAAAATAAATAATCAGATTTTATATTATTATATTATTTCACATATCAAATGCGTAGTTAAACTGAGAGGAAAGGGCTTTCAATGGTCCAGCCCATTTAAAATCTAAGTGGGCTGTATGAAACCCACCGTGTACAATGGAATTTGACTTCGCTGACTTCAGGTGTCTGTAATAGCGCAAGAGTAAATTCAGTCTGCATGTAGACTAGACAGTTGTAGTGGTTTATCTTAGTGAGTAAACATGAGAAAAGTGCAGTACGTGTGCTTAAAGGGACACTCAGTCTGCGTGTCACTGTAACAAGTATCTTTTCTTTGATCTTCTTTCGATCTCACCAATTTCCCGGGCGGGTTACACTGGACTGGCCTGTCAGGAACTTTGATAAAGCAGAGAGATGCGTCAGTTACATTTTCACATTCAGATGTGTTCTTAATTATATCACCAGACACCAGGTTTTTCTTCCTCTTCTTCCGAATATGTGAACCAAACCCATTCCTGGTGAGCATCTCCCTTTTCACAGAAAAAAAAAACTTTTTAAAGTGTTTCTTAGAAATGTCCTACTTCTCTGTTTGTGTGTCTTCCTCACAGAGGTATTTTCACCATCTCCTGCTCTGTGTTTCCTGGCAGTGAGAGGCTATCAGGGTTTTTGATGTAGCTGTTTAAAACATGCAAAGCATGCTTTGTTGTACTTGTGAACTAGAGCGCGAGATGTGTGAAACGGGCAGTTAAGTTGTAGCTAAGAACAATCTTAACAACTTTATCGCTACATATGCACGATTAAGCTGAGTAACTGGCGCATAAATGCATTAGTCCATGTTGAGAAAAAACAAAATAACTTGTTTCTCAGTCAACAGGAGACCTTAAAAAGTTAGTCGTGACATCATAAAGTGTCAAATAAAGCAGTCAGGTATGTCCTGAAGGTGTGAAATATGTAACTATAGCCTTTCTCCACAAAATGTATCTAATACAGAACTTTCATGTGTTCTAACACTGATATACAGCATGTCTGACCTGACTCAGTCTCTTCCACTTTAGTCTGTGTTGTTAGTGATGTGAAGTCCTTTGAATGGTCAGCAAGACTAGTTATAGAAATGCCTGTCCATTCCAGAGTTCATCAAACCGTCAAAACAAACTGTCTACTGGCATCACTCAGAAAATTCAGGTTACTGTGTGTCATTCAGTGTATGTATATATCGTTATAATATGATATGATATCGTTATCATTTCCTTTGATTCCAGGCCTTCAAAGCTAGCCGTGTAGCTTTACCTGTGACTTTTTTTTTTATCACATCCTGTAGTGTTCAAAGGTTTTTATGTAAATCAGAGAAGCTAAATCAGAGTGTTATGAATCTTCTATGTCCACAACCCTCAGATAAATTATTATTTGCACAGTATTGTGCATTTGATGATAATGTGACATTTTGAAAGAGTGAAAGCACTTTCTCATTTGTTCCTTTTGTACCTGATAATGCAAATTGTAAAGCATAAAGAGGAAACTTGAGCGATGAGTCATCAACTTATTTCGCCCTTCCAGTGCTTCCTCTTAGAAATAATGTGATGCAACAGTTTCTAGTTTCTCCGGCAGTTTCAACTCAGTCGGTGTGATGTCTCAGACCTTACAAAGACTTAAAATTATGCCGTTGTTTCTGTGTATATGTATATGCGATGGTCCGTGCAGGTCTATTGGTTGGCATGAGGCTCCAACTGGACTTCTGCATAGTAGCAGTTTACTACAACACAGCCAGCAGACTTTAAAGAACTGTAACAGGAATGACTATATATCTATCCTCACCAGGCACTTTGTTAGGTAAACCTTGTTGCTGGGTTGGAGCCTTATTTGTGGCTTACATTCAAGGAGGTGTTGCAAACATTCCTCAGATTACATGTTGACATGACAGCATCACACAGTTGCTGCAGATTTGTGAGCACCACATCCCAAAGGTGCATGTTCAGACCAGTTTGAGATGTTCTAAGTTTTGTGACAAGGTGTATTATCCTGTTGGAACACCTACCAGAAGATGGTCATAAAGGGGTGGACATGGTCATCAAAAATAAACTGTGGTATTTAAATGATGATCAGTTGTTACCAAGGGAGCCAGATTGTGCCAAGAAACATAACAGCACCAACAACAATCTGAGCCACTGATACAAAGCAGGACGGATCCATGGATTCATGATAGCCTCAGCTTCCTGCTCTTAGGTGAAAAGAGTGGCACCGGTGTGGTCTTCTGCTGCGTAACAGGTATGCAGAAGAGCATCAGATATGCCTCTTGCCTTCCTAAAAGCTCAAAGCCATTTGTTCAGTCTCGTCTGACCATTCTCTATAAACCCTAGAGATAATTTTTTGTTTACTTGGACCAGTCTGCCTGGCACCAACCATTTAAAGCCATTAAAATCACCTTTCTTTCCCTTTCTGATGTTTAGTTTGAACTCTAGTTGACATGTTATTTGCTGACCAGATATTTCTGTTAACAAGCAGTTAGACAAAGACCTGATAAAGTGGCTGGTGAGTTTTTAATGTTCTGCAGCTGTGTGAGTCCATGCAACTATCATTCATGCTTAAGAGGTATTGTGTCCATCAACACCTGATACAATAACCACGCGTCAATATCATAGTGGATATCCAATCTGATATTTTTTTCAGATTCCTTCCTTAGTGTGTCAGTAGGAACTGTTGGTGAGAAAGTCTGATTTTAAGCATACCAGTGCACTGAATCTGGTATTTGTACTGGAACCACAGCATAAACTAACACCAACCTTCTCATGACTTCATGTTAAACTTTGGACCAGAGTCCAGAAATCACAAGGATGAAACAACATTTTCCATCGATTGTGGTTATCATGTGACCCCTGCAATACTTTTTTCCATAAATTCCACTGACCTTAATCCACAATCAGCAGACATGAGACAGCAATTTAGGGGATCTCCCCCCACCCCCACTGAAGCTGAACAACTTATTATGTAATGCCTCGAGCTGTGGTTAAACCACAGGATGCTGGGTCAGTCTTCTGACAACACAAGCCTTTTATGACTCCGTCCTTTTCCCCCTTGATCTCCTGATTGTTTGTTTCTGGTTAGAATTCTTTGTCATTCTCCGAATGGGATTTGCTATGTGGGTCATCTGTGTTTTTGGAATCCGATCGATATGTTAGACAGATCGGGGGGGGGGGGGGGGGGGGGGGGGGGGACAGCGTGCAAATCAGCGTGCAAATCAACAAGTTTTTGTGAGTAATTTATTTTTTTTGCCTCTTCCATGTTTGTTTGATCATTATATTGTTAGGCAAACAAGTGTTAGATCATCAAAATTTCCAAAATACCCAAGATTTATTTTTGTTCAACATTTATTTAGTCAGGTGACGACTTCCTCGATTAAATAAATCAGCAGTAATTAACTTGGAAACCAGTTTTCTAGAGCAGACTGAACAACTGCAGCATCGAAAGTTGCACACAAAACTACAACTACTAACAATAGTAGTAGTTAATATTATCACTATTATAAGCTGTCATTATAATAAAACTTTGATGAACAACAAATGAATGAATGAATCAAATAAGTGTTTCACTTTTTATTCATACAATGTGTTTAATCTATGTCTAGAGTCTTTAGTCAATGACTAGTAAACCTTGTATTACGTAAACATTAACGATAATATGTGCACCATTAATCAGATCTAAAGCAATTTCTTTTAGCAAAGTGCTGACATGCATTCTTTACATTTTTTTCCGCAGAGGAAATTCTGAGAAATTGACATTAAAGTCAGCAATAAAATATAACCGTCATACTACAGTTACAGGCTGTCACGTTGTCATCTGACACAGTACATGCTTTGTCATGACTCGCAGAGGAAACGCTTTCGATTGTTTTTGTATGCATATAAGGCGATGGTTTCCTATTTGACGATATGTTTTCAAGAAAGGACGCATTGTACCATGGTAGCGGGAAACTAATCAAAGGTTAAATCTGAAATAAGCATGGCTTGTCGTCCCACGCACTTTCACTTCAAGATCAAAATAAAATGAGGATGTGATTAGTAGTTCCACTTCATGGACTGTCATGCGTGCCGATGGTCATATACCAGAAGTTGTGATGGTTTCCTATAATGTTATTGTGGCAACTGTCAAATGAGATTATAAAAAAAAAAGGTCACGTATCTAAATATAGTTTTAAAGTCACAGCATATTATAGTAAATCAACTGTAAAATAAAGTTCTCAAAACGTGCCTACGTATTACTATTAGAAGTGGCTTTGGCTGCAAAAAAAAATCAGCTGACAAATCACATTGCAGCTAAGTCACATGACATCATAGTAAGAGCATGTAAGATACAGAATGAAGGCGGTGTAGTGACTACGACTGATATGAGTCATTCTCTGAAACACGCTCTCAGTATGATGAGCTTTCACATGTCTCTGCGGTTCTTAGAATCACATCTGCTTCTTTTTGCACTAAATGGTGAAAATGGCTGAGTTTCAGTTGAAGCTCTAGATGAGAAAAAAGAATCTGTGGTTAGGTGCTTTCTCACATGCTCAGAAGTGTCACTTCTATCAGTTTTCATTTGCAAAAATTATCTCTGTAAATCTCTTCCAGGTACGCCAGTGAGTGACACAGTGTGTGACCTTTGCCCTGATGGTCATTTCTCCCCGGGTGGCTCCTCCACCAAGTCGTGCCAGCCTCACACGAACTGCTCAGAATTGGGCCTCAAGACACTGAGATGGGGCACGTCCACTGCAGACAGCCAGTGTGGCACTCCGGACAAGAAGGCAGCGCTGGAGTGCTCTCATCATCACACTTTGTGCCAGACTGGTGAGAACATACGCGCTGTCATGTCATGGACAGATCATATGGAACGTTTTAGGACTAATCCTGGAATCTGGGTTGATCATTAGCACAGTGTTTATCCAACACACACACATACACAACACACACATGCACCAGTGTTGTTGACTTAACCTCAGCTGTCAACAACTTAAAAATCAACTTGAAGTGAATTATTTCAAACATGTGGTCATTTTCACTCCTAAAGGCAGGGGATTTCCTCGGTCAGGTTCGCTGTCCAGATTCCAATCTTTTGCAAATTCTTGCGTGCCTTAAAACCAACACAGCAGTGAAAACCAAAGGGTTGAACGCTGGATGTTTATGGCATTGTTGTCAAAAAGACCCATGATGGATCAATTACCCCCTTTAACTGTCACATCCCCAAACACAATAACAGAGGAAACTGAGTCAAAGGAGACGCAAGGCACGCTGGTTGCTCTTTGTTACTCAGACTTTGACTGTGACAGATGCTGAAGGATAATTTGAGATGAGAAGCCGCAAGTATGACACTAAATTCCCAGACCGTGAGAAACCACAGACACTGGAGAACACACACATGCAGATGTACAGACCCTGGCGCACTCATATGCCACACTTAGACGAAAACACACAAAGCTGTGGTCCCTCTGGGAGGGTGATGCTCTCCTCAAACATTCATTCACAAATTGCCTTCCTGGTAACTACACCACCGCAGAGTGCCTGCTTCAAATCCTGGAACAGCTTAGCAGTGTTTCTGAGCAAAAAATGTAAAATTGAAAGCAGTTGGGATTCCCAAAGTCAGTATTAAGCCACCAGGAAGTCACTGTTAGTTGTGGTGCGAGCCGCAATTACATCACTCATAAATTACTGAAATGATCAACATGAAACATGAAATTTGGTGTAATTTCACATCATCTTTAATAAAAAGGATGTGAAATTGCACATCATATGAAGTGTGTCCGGTTGGGAGTGTCCTCAGCGAAAGCAGGAAGAAGAATGTTCGCTTGGCTGCCTTAAAAAATGTAGAGCAACAGGCTTGGCTGCAGTTTGGCTCGGCTAGTAGGAGTGATCCCAATGAGTAACAGAAAGAAAAGACACCTGTGGTTCTCTCGTGATCAAATTACAAGGCAACACTCTAAACATAGGCAAAACACTTGCAAACACAAAAAATATGCAGAAGTAAACTGATGAAATAACATGTGTTAAAATCCGTTATATCTCATTTTAAACTACCTTCAATTAGGAACAAAAAGAAAAGAAAAGAAAGTTACTTTATGTTGTTATCCCAGATTCCCAGTCATCACTTGCAGATTGAGGTTATTAAAGCGGAGACTATGGAGTCTTTGCTGTTGATTTTATGGTTGAAGAGTTGCAGTGACACAGATGAATAAGCAAAACATAGTGAAACTGTTACGTCAGTAAACATAGTGTGTAATGTCAGTTACACAGCGATGTCTATTTAAAGTGTGCAAACATGCGGTAATGTGCCACCACAAACTGTCGTGGAATCGCTCCACAAATGTGCAATTGGGACTTAGGTGGGAACCTCTAAGGTTAGTTTGGCATTATCTACAGATACCGATTTAAACAAGGGGAGAAAAATAAAAGATCTAAAAGACATAAATATGTTTAACATAGCTGATCGCACTAAGATGTCAAGCACTGTACTAAAAGCTGGGCCATGTTTGGGCAGGTGTCACTCTACCAGCCCGCTTGTCATTCTGGAATACATACGGCCAATGGTTTGGAATTTACTAAAGTTGTTTTATTACTTGTGAACATTTACTCATTTGTAGCAGGTTGTTACAAATGTTACATATGTTAATTCCTTCTGGTTTAAGCAAATGGATGTCAAGCATCACTATCCAGAACTTTTGTGCATGTGTGTGTTTTCAAGCCCACTTTGCTTCTCTTTCCAGATGTGACTCTTTGTGAAGAGGCGGTTTTCCAGTCGCTAGCCTCGCTGCGACTTTCCTCGGTGCCTCTGGAACGACTGTTGGACAGTCTTCCTGGGAAGAGGGTGGATCGCAAGAGCCTGGAGAGGCTGAAGAAGACCTGCTCTCCCCAGCAGCAGGTTCTCCACCTTCTGCGACTGTGGAGAGAGCAGAACAAAGACCAGGACAAGCTGTATGGCTTCATACAAGGTATAAAATAAGATTTACAAAAATGCTGCACCAGCACAAACTGGGTTTTTGTTTAAAAAAAAAAGAAGGAAAAAAGACTCAGAGATTTTAGAGACTGACCTAGTTGCACATATGTTGCTGTGAGTTTCTTTCTCAAGGTGCAAAATACAGGGAGGAGAATATTTAAATCAAGCACACAAACTGACCACACATATGAGCAGCGTCTGAGTGTTGTGCTCCCATGCTATCTGTTTGCTATTTAAATTTTTGCATTGGTGTACTAATGTAAACATACTTTATTTGAAGGTGTGAACCACTGTGAGATTAAGGTCTCCCGCTGCAGCAGTCTAAAAAACCTGACGCTCGACGACCTCATGAAGGTAACGAACAGCTTGCCGGGAGTGAAAGTTAAGGAGGCGGATGTCCAGGCCATGGTCTCTTCTTGCCTCCCCAGGCAGTACATTCTGCAGCTTCTTCACCTCTGGAAAAAAGCAAACCACAACCTGGACCTACCAAATGCTCTGTCTCACAGTCTCAGGGTCCTGCGCAACCAACAGGCACCACGTCATCTGCTCAAAGGCCTGAAGAAGATCAGCCGCATCATTGGAACCACCTCGGCACAAAAGATGTTTCAGAAGATGTTTGTCAGTATGCTTCAGGATGGATCGTGCTTTAAAGTCCATAAGCCATTAAATGAATAAGCAGTACACAGGTACAAATAGAAATAGATACAACCTAAAGCATAAATAAACACTATTTCACTGACAAAAAAGGGAACACTAAAACGATACACAATGAGCAGGGAGGTGCATTTTTTTTGTAGTAGTGAGAGGTCTTTATAATATCAAAGCTATGCATATACTGTCTAAAAATGGGTTTTTCTAACTTTAACATGGAAGGAAAGATGGAAAAATAAATTCGTCTTTCCTTCTCTGATTTTTTTCTAACCTAAACGAGGCACTAATAACTTCACCCTCAGTCCACGGTAACCGTCCGCAAGGAAGAATCTGACAAAAAAAAAGAGGTGTTCACACATCTGTGTACTGAATACGGATGTAAAACAAAAGGTTTTTGAAAAAAATTAAAAGATTTTTTTTAGAACTTCATGACTGGAGTCTGTGAAAAATTTTAAAAAAAATGTTATTTAAGATGTAAATATTAATACTATTTTATAGAAAATGGTCCGGCAGATGTTGTTATTGTTGCTTTCTCGCTGTTTGAGAGGAAGGATTTGGTTTCATAAAGAAATATTTTTTTTCTCATTTGTTGGTGTGTTTGTTCTGAACTGCTGACAAGCAAAGCTCATCGTTATTATTTTGTAGTTGTTACTTATATGAATGTACAAAGGAGTGCAATTGTTTTCTATTTAAAAAACTAAGTTTTACTTTCTGAACATGTAAAGGCTTATGTTTATTACTTCTTAGAAATACTGGATTCCAAATGCTGCAAGTTAATGAAGTGATATTTGTTTTATATTTTTGTTGTATCGCGTTTTTACTATAAGTGTATGATCTTTGTTGTATATGTGCCTGACTGGTCCTTTTTAAGCTTGTTTAAGTTGTGAACATTGATAACAAATGATCTGACTAAATTCAGTGTGTAAAGATGTATTGTTTCATTATAAATATGCAATGAACAGACAGACGATTTTAGTCTTGTGATTTCATAGCAGTGTTAAATTTAGGAGAAACCCCCCCAAAAAAACATTGTTTTCTGGTAAATCAACTATATTGAATGCTTTTAGTTTTAAAATCCTCCAAGGGTGCCTTCCCTGAGATGGAAGGGGAATGAATGGCTGACTGGATCAAACAATCTCCACTTCTGATCTCTTGACTGAGAAGAATTTGGTCTTCCCCAGCTTAGCGATCAAGGCGTACAGTGAGTTTCCTGACAGAGCCACTTTGATGTGAGTCACCTACATTAGATCAGCTTTTCCAAGATGTCAGTGTAGCTTCCATTTACACCAAAGTGCACATGAAGCCTGCCAGGATTAGAAACAGAAGCACTGCAGTTACATTTGGATATAGGCCTTGATGATTTCTCTAAGTATGAAAGTGCAGCTGACGTTTCATGGTGGGTCAAATGTCTGAAGTTAAAGGATCACGGTGCATGTAATGTGTACTATAATCGTAACTTGATGCTTATTTCATGTATATCTCACAGGCAGTATCATTTTTCTGTAGCGGCGAGAACTTAAGAACTCAGTGATCGAATGGCATAGAAGTGAAGAGTGCAAAAACCTTTTATGGCCAGGATACATTCTGAATTACGCACAGAGGATGTGTCACATTTCAGATCATCTGGTTTTGAAACCCATATTTCACATGAGCGAGTGCCAGTTTTCAGCATGTGACTGAAAGGTTGACCTGATTTTGAGTCGACACACCTACGCAATCTTCTAAACCTTGTGTACCTCGTGTAAATTCCGCAAAGCCAGCATCTTAAAAGGACTCACAATAAGTGCTACTCAACTAAAAAAAAAAGTAATATGGTCACATCGGAAGAACTGAAAAAGGATATGAAAATTAGCACATTTAAATATGGTATCATTTGCATTTTTTAGACTACACAGCGTTTTTAAACTGTGGATTCTGGCATGTTTGCAATAATAATTTAAAGAACTAAATTAGGACAATGAATCGTGCAATACAAAGTCAGTTAGAACCTAAGAAATAAAGGACATTTGATAAATGTAGGTCGTACTTGTGGGCACAAAGCATTTCCTGCACCGACAAAGCAGTAAATGTGACATTTTATTGCAGGCTGTAAAGTGTGCACATGATAGACTCATCATGCCTATTAGTTGTCGATGCAAGCTAAGGAAACCACTCTAATGGATCATTTTGAACCTTTTTCCTCAAACTCCTTACCAGCCCATCCCAAAATAAACAGCGCACTTGAGGATTGAGTGAAAAACTCAAGTTTCATTTGTTTTACAGCATCACACAGGAAACAAGAAACACTGCATTAATGGATCCTTGGTCGTTAGGAGCTTAAGGGAGATGCTGTAAGTTAGTCACACCAAACCAGCTGGTTCCTAAACCGTCAGCACTTTAAATGTTGGAGGTTCGGGAGGATCAAATAGGGAGGAGACACTTTGTCCTTCCTCCTGCTGCTGATTTTAATATCCTAGATCTTATTTCCAGTTATTCCCAGTGAAAATTCCTGCCCCTATTTAAAATTCAGAATTCAAGCCTTTCTGAGTGAGACTGGATACAGACCTCAGCAGGATCGCCATCAATGCAAGACGATGATCATTATGAGACGAAGGAAAAAAACACCATCTACTCTATCGAGGTATTACTATTACAGAATCTTATAATTAGATGCCTATAAGTATAGTTATACTAAATTACAACTGTAGGATATGAGCTACACTTATCAGCAGGTACTGTTCGTCTCCACAGCTTTCTGTACTAGTGCCGTTCCTGCTCTCTGGTGAGATCTGCTGCATCAGGGTGGAGGACTCTGATCCCATCTATGAGCACCAAGACCCATTAACCACAGAAACACTCACAGGCTCCGAGTGTCCAATTACTGCATCATCACTGTGTACAGAGAGTGCGAGCCATGCAGAAGTGCCCAATACCTGTGGAACTACCTACTCTGCGTGTGTGTCACCTGTGAGAGTCTAAAAGGTGTGTGTAGGTGTGTTTCTAGTTTGTGGATTCAAATTTTGTTGGAACTTTCTCAGGGAGACCTCCGTGACATTCCTTTCAGGATTCTTCAGCGTGCACAGGATGCCTGCTGTGAGGACTTTTATTGAGCCTGCTCCTTACTTACTCCTTACTACGGAGCCCCGCAAGGGACATGGGAGAAAAAAATGCGAGATCTCACAAAACAAACTCGGGATCTCGCAAAACTTTTGTGACATCTCGCAAAAGTTGAATTCCAACAATGGCGGCAGCTACTTAGTTGTAATATTACTCTTTTTGGGTCACAAAATAAACTTTTATGATATTTTGAGGCGTGAATGTAGCTGTGTAAACGTCAAATATCTGCTCGGTTTACAAGACATCACATATTTGCAAAAGTGCTCTGACGTTTTCGGAGATGTCTGACACCCACCATCTCGAAGCTAACGGGAGGTCGAGACCTACTACAGCCAGGAGGAACACCGCTCTCCCGGCACATCGTGCCTTGACCTCCCGGTCGGCTTCGAGCAGGCGGCCTCTGAAGAATGCGTCTAAAACTTTTGCGAAATCTCGCAAGACTTTTGCGAGATCCCGAGTTTGTTTTGCAAGATCTCGCAAAAGTTCGTCTTAATTTTTTTTCTCCCATGTCCCTTGCAGGGCTCCGTACCTTACACTCCTTTACCTCTTAATTGATAAAAAAGGAATAATATTATGAAGGCTCCTGATGAGCTCATGACCATTATGGGGGGAAAAAATCCTTATTTTTTTAATATATAAATCAAATGCACAAATTGGTCAAATTAACCTATTAAATACAATGAACAAGTACAGTGAAACACATCCTACCACAGTTGAGTCATGCTCATATTCTGTGGAAACAGGAAGAGAACAGAGAAATGAAGATCCTGCTGTGACTCACTGACCAGTTCGTTTTGCTAATTCATCAGACTGTAAACCCCAATCAGTGACTCACTGACATATTCTGCAAATTAAAAGGGGGACTCATATAGTGACGTATGATTTTGCCTGCTTCAAGAACCAGGCGGTAGAAAAAAAAAGATCAAAAATTTGTATTAACCCGCACATCATATGCAAATGACAGCACAGACACATTTCCCTGAAAGTTTAGAAGTTTTTCAAGTTGTGCAAAGGCAGATATTTCTCAAAAACCTGTGACTCATGTGTGATAAGATATATTACTGTAACATTGTAGACTTCTTTATTTCGCTATAAATTATATTCATCAAATTCCCACAAATGAAAGAAACAACTGTGCAAGCTTTGGACTTTTGAATACAATATTACACAATCCACTGTGTATTCAATGACATTACAAAGTAATCATGCATTTCAAGTGGAATTCCAATAAAACTGATTGATGTTTGTGGCTGTAATGTGACAAAATGTGGAAAAGTTCAAGGGGGGCGAATACTTTTGCAAGCCACTGTATATTTGACCCTACACTTTACAGAAGATTTAAGGTCTTTTAAGAGTAAACAGCAAACTATATGCTCTATTCATGTAATCTCATATCAGTGGCCTCCCAGCAACAAGTTGGTGAAATCTGAAAATGAGCTTAAATGTGAATTATTTCTATCAGACAAGGAGGAACCAAAAAACTCTGTCACAACACTTGATTAAGATGACACATACAAAGTTAGCAACAGGCAGCGAGTGAAACTAAATCACACATTACTCCAAATACTTCCTTCCATTTTCTGACAGTTTCTTTTTTTAATAACATTGCTTTACTACACAGAAGTAGTTTGACCTTTAAGATGAAGTTTACAGCTGATTAGACAAACCACATCACCCACGCAGGAAGGGTTCCTATAAAAGGCGAGTGCTGTCAAATCCTCTTTGACAGACATCCCATCATGAACATGGTGAGTATTTGACACAACTATAGAGCTTAAAATGGGAATATGTGATAGGTTCACATTTCAAAAATTTTAAAACTTGTTTATATTTATTTTACAGAGTATGCAAATTCTAGAAATGGGGAAATATTTTACAATAGAAAAAGAATAAACAGAAATATGCATTTATGTTTAATTACATTTGATTATGTAACGCGAAATAGTTAAATACTTAAATCACTTTTATCAATGATTTGTAGAGGAAGTTTGCCACAGTGGACTCTTTTGTGCTTACAGTGTACAGATGGTTTATCCATTAGATGCTGCATTGAGGTTAAAGAGGTTTCCTCTTGTTAGTTTCATTCTGGCCCCTGAAAAGTCAGTGTAGAAGTTAAATATCAGGTCAGATCAGACAAGAGGTAACTTAAAAACAAAACACAGCTAATTTGAGAGGATTAAAAACAAACAAATGCTTCCATATTTTTTATGCATGTTCCTGTTTTACTGATTTTGACTTGCGGTTTCAAGTTGTGCAATTTAACCTAGTAAATATTTCCACTACTTTAGGTGAAATTTTAGAGCTACAGGATGAGGGAGCTATAACTCACAGACATAGCAAATCACATGTTCTGAGGTATTTTCAGCACTTATAATCAGGTGTCGTCTCTCTCTACAGCTTATCGTGCCAGCGCTGTTCCTGCTCTCTGGTTCACTCTGTGGTGCCTCAGTGGTGGATCCTGTTCCCACCTTTGACCACCGAGACCCGGTAACTGGAGAAATCCTCAAATGTCCCAAGTGTCCACCGGGCACGTTCATGTCTGCTCATTGCACTGCCACCACACCCACACAGTGTCAGCCGTGCAAAAATGGCCACTTCACCGATCTGTGGAACTACCTGCCCAGGTGTCTGTACTGCAACAACCTTTGCACAGGTAACCTGGAGGTGGAAACAGAGTGCTCCCCGACAACCAACAGGATCTGTCGGTGCAAAGAAGGCTTTTACTCGGCTGATGACTTCTGTATCCGGCACACAGAGTGTGGCCCCGGATACGGGGTTCAAACCAAAGGTACAGTATTCATTTATTAAATATGAACTACTAAACCATCCATCCATCTTCTTCTGTTTATCCAAAACATCAGTATGTCTAACTCACTTTACACTTCCAATGAATGTAGTGACCTGAAGTCCTCTGTTGTCCTCTCTTAGGTACACAGCAGACAAACACCATTTGTGAAAAGTGTCCAGAGGGATATTTTTCCAGCTCATCTTCTGCGGTGGATTTGTGTGTAAAACATCAGGAGTGCTCCAGCGGGCAGAGCGTACTCCTCACTGGCTCAGCCTATTCTGACACCGTGTGTGGCACCTGTGAGAGTCTTGCAAACGGAGGTATGTTATTAATGTTATCTGCCAAAAACAAAATATTTTTTATTGCAACCAAATTTACAAAGTTGTTTCAAACTTTCTCAGGTGAGGCTCTCAGGACATTCCTCTCAGGATTCTTCCATGCACACAGGATGCGTGTAGGAAAAATCAAGAAGTTTGTTTCCAAGTGAGCACACTCTTTGTCTGTTTGATTATTCTCCAGCACTCCTTCACCTCTAAATTAAAAAAAGACGCCCATTAAACCATTGTCTCCTTGCAACAGATACATCCTTACCTCGTCGGAAGAGAGGTGCAGTCTCCCCAAACAGAGAGAGCCTCTCATGGATCACATCATAGACTGGCTGGCAAAGGCTCCAGAGGAAAAGCTGAGGAAGATTCCTGACATGCTAACAGCTTCAGATCTTAACTCCATGGCAGAAAAACTAAAGAAGAGACTTCATGAGATTAAGCAGCAGAACCCAAACTGCAGCTTAACAATAGATTAAGTAAACAATGCTCTCTAGTCTGCAGTCTGTTACACACTGAAAACATTTTTATAAGTGTTATAGGAGGATATTTTTACACCATTCTCCATTTTATTGGCGTACATGCAATGTAATAAAGGTAGACAAATGTTAACACAAATAATATTATTTCTATACATTGAGGCTTCTGATTAGAAGACATATGACTCCATTACAGAAGAGCTGTGAATTATTCCTATGAAATAAGGGCCACAATGAACAAGCTATTAAATACATATATTCACATTGCTACAGCTGTTTTGCACTTAACTCCACATTGTTAAGAGCTTAAGGGGGGAAAAATAAAACAACAACTAGGAATTCCACACAAAAAAAACCCTGAAATATGAAAACATTTTAAACATGACATTGTGATGTTATTTAAAGTTTTAAATAAAAGGATTTTTATAAGATTGTGTGAATGTCATTCAAACTGAAATATTTTACCTGCCAAGTGTAAAAACCAAACAAAGTATCGCGCACGCTGTAACCTAAAGTCACAACCTCCTGTATCGCCTCCTCCCTTATGACCTTCCTATGAATGAACTAATTATTTCAAACAAGTGAAAATGTAGCTCGTCTTTCTTGTTATCATTACCCTGGAGTAAAACACATACCTTGTAATTGTATTACAAAGTGCTACAGTTAGAGTGAGGAACTGTTAGAGATCCAACACGTTCTCACTACCACAGCGTAACAGTCGTGGATATAAAAATAGGACAATTTCATGAATTAATAATTGCATAAGCACATTAGTAAATTCATTGTAATTATAACTGTATTAATTTTTTGATCATTTACTTGACAATAAAATGAAGAATTGGCAGCGATTTCAGCCTAATGTCAAGAGAACTTAAAGTATAATAAAGTAGGCTACTGTTTTAAAGGATCCTTTTAAACTTACAAAAATACAGTATGTTTGAGTATTTGCCCCCTTCCTGATTTCTAATTTTTGCATTTTTGTCACAGTAATATTAGACAAAGAGAACCTGAATAAATTCAAAATGAAGTATTCCAATGATCATTTCATTCATTACGGGAGAAAAGCTATCCACACCTGCCCCTCTGTGAAAAAGTAATTTCCCTCTAAAACTGCTTGTGCCACCCTTTGCAGCAAGTAGTGCAATCGAGCGTTTGTGATAATTGGCAGATGTGGGAGGTGTGTAGTCATAAACCCTGCAACTGTCCATCAACACAAAGAGTCAGAAAACAAAAGTTCGTTCAGTGCTTGACTGCAGGATTTGTGCTGCAGCCCTGACCTGTAAGAGGGTTTACGTTCCTCCTTAGCGTTATGCGCCATCTAGTGGCAACTTTGAGTAAACACCTGATATAGTAACAAGCGGGGGTGGCAAAAGTACAGACATTGTGTCCTTATGAATCAGAATCAGAATACTTTATTAATCCCTAAGGAAATGATGCTGTAATTAAGTGGGTGTACTGATACCCTGTTTGTATTTCCGCCACCCAAAGCTTATTTCTTTATCAAGAGAATAAAATAGAATAGAATAATCCTTTAATTGTCCCACAAGGGGAAATTTGGTTGTAACAGCAGCCAGAAAGACACATATACAAACAAACAGTACACAGGACACAGAACAGAAACATATATATATATATTTTTTTACATATTTACATATGGACAATGGTTACTATAAACAGAGTACTGTACAATTATTAAATTAAATAAAAATAACTACAGATAAGAGGCAAATCAGGTTGTAGGTTGATTAAATTATCAAGGTTCAATGTTCTTTATTTGTCACATGCATAGTTATACAAGTATAACACACAGTGAAATGTAACCTGACACGCTCCTCGACATGTGCAAAAATGGGGGGAGAGTAAGAACATTATATATAGCATATACATTAGGTGAATGTGCAGTAGTAGCAGCAAGCAGGTGAATTCTGTACATTAATAAGAATAGACAATCTGACTATTTTACAGAATAGACAATATAAACATATTTAAAATTGAAGGAATTTGAAATGTACATTGTGCCTGGGTTTAGAGTGTTTGGAAGAGAGTCCTGTCTCAGTCAGTTATAGATGATGTGAGAGGGCGGGTGTGTGTGTGTTTAGGGCCCGGATGGCTTGGGGATAGAAGCTCCTCTTGAGTCTCTCTGTCCTTGCCCGGATGATGCAGAACCTTCTACCGGATTGCAGAAGTTGGAACAGTTTGTTGCCAGGATGGGACGGGTCCTTCAGTATCTGCGCTGCTCTAGTCCGGCATCTCCTGGTGTAGGTGCCCTGAAGCGGGGGGAAAGCAATCCTGCAGCAGCATTCTGCTGTACGGATCACTCTCTGGAGAGCTTTTTGGTCCTTAACACAGCTGTTCCAAAACCACGATGTGATGTTCTGTGTGAGGATGCTCTCCACAAATTATTGCAGTTACAGCTAGGGATGGGTACCGGTATCCGGTGCCATGATGGCACCGGTTCTGACATAAACGGTAGTAACCAGACCGAAAAGCAGCGCACATTTCGGTGCTTCATTTCGGTGCTTTTTTTTTCTGAGATGTCATACACTTTGAATTCTAGCCAATCATTTTACGTTTCCGAGGATAGTAGGCAGGCCCAGGTACGTACATACTTTTAGAGCAGAGCTACAGATTAAAAATGCCCAAGACGAAGCGGTCAAAAGTCTGGCTGTACTTCACAGCAAAATATGCAAACTCACCAGCCTGCAACAAGTGCTTTAAGGTGATACTGTGATACTGTCAAAGGAGGTAACACCTCAAATCTGATGAAACACCTGGCGACGCATAGCGGTTTTTTTTTTTAAAGCAGAAAAATGCGCCGTATTTGATAGCTTGCTGCGAGACCTCACACCGTGCACATCTACTGCGGGTGTGGTGGTGACGGATGATGATGGCAGCAGCAGCCGTTCTTCTCTGCGTGAGTAGCTTCATGTTGTTCGTGTGCAATTTACGTTGAGTAGGCTAACCACGTTATTACATTAATGCATGTAAGGTGAACTAGCAAACACTGTCGTAGTTACATGCAGCTGTCTTCTTGTTTGATGGCAGATACTCCCTTCACCCTGGCCAAAAAGGCTAAAATGACCAAAGAAAAAGTGGAAAACAGTTAAACATGAGAGGTTTTTGGACAAAGTTTGTTTTTTCCATTGTTTAAGCACTGCTTCCAGCCAAGAGTGATATCATATATGCCCTATAGCTGCAGAAAAGGCTAACATTGTTATCTTTTTACAATAAAAACAGCTGAACATGAGAGGTTTTTGGACCAATTTTGTGTTCTCCATTCTTTAAGCACCGGTTTGAGCACCGTTTAAGCACCGGCACCGTTTCAAAAGTACCAGTTTGGCACCGGTATCGGATAAAACCTAAACGATACCCATCCCTAGTTACAGCGCAGATGTAAACATCTATGTTTGTTGGGAGCAGTTCTGATTGTACAGTCTGACAGCTGCAGGGAGGAAGGACCTGCGGAAACGCTCCTTCATGCATCGAGGATGCAGCAGTCTGTCACTGAAGACAGAAGGTCTTTAAAAGCGCTCCCTGTACTCCAAATGACCTCAGCCGCCTCAGGAGGTAGAGTCTGCTCTGGCCCTTCCTGTAAAGAATATCAGTGTTGTGGTATTGAGATAGTGGACTCTTATAGGTACCAGGTGAACCAGGTGAACACCCAGGTACCTATAAGAGTCCACTATCTCAATGTCCACTCCCTGGATGTTCACCGGTGTCAGTGTGGTAGATCTGCGTCTCCGGAAGTCCATCACCAACTCCTTGGTTTTCCTGGCGTTGATCAGCAGGTGGTTCTGCTGACACCAGTCTACAAAGTCCAGAGTCCACTGTCTGTACTCTGAGTCTGAGGCCGACTATGGCAGAGTCGTCAGAGAACTTCTGCAGGTGGCAGCGTGGGGAGTTGATGGAGAAGTCTGCAGTGTAGAGGGTGAAGAGGAACGGTGCCAGCACAGTTCCCTGTGGGGCTCCCGTACTGCAGACCAGCATATCAGAGACACAGCCCTGTGTCCTCACATACTGTGGCTGTTCTGTGAGGTAGTCCAGTATCCACTGGGACATGTGGTGGTCCACTCCCGATAGCTCCAGCTTGTCTCTCAGAAGTCGTGACTGGATGGTGTTAAAAGCACTGGAGAAATCAAAGAACATGATCCTCACAGTGCTTCCAGGCTTCTCCAGGTGAGTCAGAGCTCGGTGCAGGAGGAAACAATGGCCACTTTGGACAAAAT
The DNA here is from genome assembly GCF_963576455.1 of Neolamprologus multifasciatus. Lineage (NCBI taxonomy): Eukaryota > Metazoa > Chordata > Actinopteri > Cichliformes > Cichlidae > Neolamprologus > Neolamprologus multifasciatus. The sequence continues at coordinate 8,886,290 of NC_140449.1, read as the reverse complement.
AACTCATCTCAGCTTAGGGGCATCTGGTGTGTCAAATGTTCATTAGAAATTCATACAAAATGTAAGAACGTAGAACATAAAATCAGTCTCTATGCGGATGATGTGTTGCTTTTTCTGCAAAACTCACAAATCAACCTCTCTGAGGTAATTACTCTAATAAACTGGTTTTCAAGAGTTTCAGATTATTCAATTAATTGGCCAAAATCTACAGTTCTTCCCATTAACTGCTCCTTCCATAATTCTTCTTCTGCCCCACTACAATCTGGAAATATTAAATATTTAGGTATTAATGTTTCTCCTAAGCTTTCAGACTTAATTAAATTAAACCACATCACACTTCTAAAGAAAGTAGAAGGCGATCTGACTAGATGGAAATCTCTACCCATATCACTCATGGGAAGGGTCGCCACTATAAAAATGATGATCTTGCCAAAAATAAATTACTTATTTTTAATGATCCCTAACAAACCATCACAAGATTGGTTCAGATCTCTGGATTCACATATTTCTAAATTCCTTTGGAAAGATAAACCCCCGCGTATAAGCTTAAAAACGCTACAAAGAACCAAGGATAGAGGAGGATTAGATCTGCCTAATTTTCACCAATACTTCTTAGCCAACAGGCTTCAGTTCATCTCAGTATGGTTAAAATGTACCCTCTTAGATGAGCCCTGGCTAGATGTTGAACAGGCACTATGCAATGATCTAGAGATTTCAGACCTACCATTTATTAGCTCAAACATCAAAAGACATGAATGCTTTAAAAGCATCAACATCAGCTTTTCTCTGACAGCATGGTGGGAGTTTCTAAAAATAACGGAGTCTTCATTAATCCCATGCAAACGTACACCTATCTGGAATAACCCTGACATATTACAAAACAATAATATGATTAATTTCCCAGAATGGAGTTGTAAAGGAATTAAATACTTAGAAGATATATTAGAGGGAACAGAATTTATTCCATTTGACAGACTAGTTATACAATATGGGATCAACAAGAAAAGATTTTTAGAATATCAACAAATTAAATCCATAGTAAAAAAGAAATTTAACCTCAGTCAAGTTGAATTACAAACACCACCAAGTGTGGTTCAATTTCTTACTCTTAAATCCCCCAAATTATTATCTAAAATATACAGAACACTTTCTAAAATAGATGAATCAATATCCCTTCCTATTGCAAAGTGGGAAGCAGATTTATCAGTCAGCTTAGACCAAAACGTCTGGTCTCAGATTTGCTTAGAAACCTTTAAATTGATTAAAAATCCCAATCTGCAATTAATACAATACAAAATACTACATAGAGTGCACTATACAGGTCATCGAATGTTCAAGATGGGCTTTACATCCGCCAACAACTGCTCACACTGTCAAGGCAATACACCAGACAATTACATCCACGCTCTTTGGTTCTGTCCACCAGTGCAGAAGTTTTGGCACGAGATATGTGAAGACTTATCAAAGTGTCTGAAATGTAAAATTCCAACCTCCCCTTTAGTATGCTTGTTGGGAAATTTGGATGATGTCACTACAGAAACTAATACAGTCCACATGGTTTTTATTGCCCTATGCATCGCCAAGAAAACGGTCCTCATGAACTGGAAAAATAAAAATAATCTTAATTCTAGCCAATATAGAAACTATCTAATAGATCACATTAGTCTCGATATAGCCTCTGCCACCACATTAGATCAATCCCTCTGGGCTCCTTTGATCGGCTCCATCACCTAGCGGGGGTGGGGGGTCGTGGTTTGGTCCCGCCTTGGCTATTGTGGTTGATGTGGAGGTTGGGATGGGTTTAGGGCACCTGGAGGACCCCTAGAGACGTTATCCCTGGAGGGCTTAACCCGGGGGTTGTGTTCATAACCTGGTTAGTGGCTCTGGTCGCTCTCAGAGGTTGTTCTCCTCGTGGCCGCGTGCAGCGGGGCTGGAGGATGGTCTGTGCTGGCGGACGTAGGTTACTGGCCTGGTGGCCTGGCTGCCCCTGAGTGGATCCGGGGCGGGCGTGGGGGTTTGGGGTTCGGGGGTGCTTCGCCTCCGTGCTGGGGCTCTGGCTGGGCCTTGGGGGCTTCGATCCTCGTCGGTGTGTCGCCAAGGTTGTGGGCGGGTGGGTGCACGGGGGCTCAGCCCTGGCGCAGGGGGCCTCTTGTGCATCGGCCTAACCGGGGGGCTCTTCAACTGGCAGGGAGGTTGTTCCATCTTTGCAGGAGTCCACTCTGCAGGTGGGGGAGAGACATAGGAGAGGTGGAGAATAAACTTAACCTGGGTGTCTGTTGTCTTGTGTAGTCTGGGAGATGATTGAATGTTGGGGTGGGTACAGTTTCCTCTGCGGTGGGGTGGGGTGGGCTGCCCCGGGTCCTGTGGGGCTTGGCGGTGCTGCTGCCGTAGGCCCCGGTCTGGATGGGCCTGGGCTCCCTTGCCTTGGTGGATACCAGAGGACGGGGGTGCCTACTGGGGTCAGCGGGGGAGCTGGCCCTAGGGAGGGACACCCTCCCCTCCCTTCTTTTTCTCCTCATCCCCGGCTACCTCCCTCTTCCCGCTCCACCACACCCACCCACACAGGTAGGGTCTTGGGGTGCGGGTGTGTCACCAGGGTGCAGGGGAGACATTCCCCCCCCCCCCCCCCCCCCCCCCCGTCCTCTTCTGGCCACCTGTGCCTCAATTTTATCTCACAACTTAGACATCCACATTACTTACACTCTCATAACACACACACACACACACACACACACACACACACATATATATATATATATATATATATATATATATATATATATATATATATATATATATATATATATATATATATATATATAGGGCCTTGAGGGTGGGCACGTTAACGGCGTCCAGTAGACGGTCTGTGTATTCAAACCTACCTCTGGCGCCGGTGCCCACCTCTCAATTTTAAATCCATGTAGACATTGAGGGTTCTCGGGAGGAGCCGTGCTAACACCTGCTGCTCTCTGGCAGCAGCACCATGCGCTCCCTTGTTTTAAATACACTTTAGAGCAACACGCAGCAACACTACACTTGAGTGGGAGGAGGGAGGTATGGGGTCTTAACACACCCCCGTTCTCTGCTAGCCATCGGGGCGGGGGGGCTGGGAAGAGATGCTGGCTGTCCGATTGGCCTCCCTGCTGCTGCGGAGCCTGGGGCGGTCTGCTTGCCTCCACCCCGGAGGGAAGGGTAACATCTCTTGGGTCTGGGTGCCGTTTCCCCCTCTGGGGGCGAGGGTACCTGGACCTGGGGTATAGAGTATGTTTGGGGAGTGTGATTGTGTGTACATGTCCATTTACGTTTATTCCTACGTTGGGTGAGTGCTGAGTGTTTGTATATGTGTGCATGAGGGTGGGAATGCATGTCTGTGTCTGTGTGTGCCTGTTTGTCTGTGTCTATATGTCAGGTCGGGTCTTAGACTCCACCTCTCTGGGAACTCCCAGGCCCTCCAAGTGTGGAGGCCTATCTCCCCTCACCACACTCCCTGCCGGTGATTGATACCCTCAGGGGTCGGTGCATTGTTGGTTCTTGGTGTCCGGGGCTGGGCGCTCAGGTCATGTGCCAACTCACTCCCGGTGGCTACTTGCCTGGCGCCTGCTGCTCGGTCAGGCCTCTTCCGGGGCGCGGAGGGCCCTCGGGCCTCCGGCCTCTGTGCCTGCGGCTCGGTTCACTCTGGCACAGCTGGCTGCCGGCGGAGCCGGCGGGCACGCCGGTGCAGCCCCCTCTAGCTTCTGCCCGGTGGCTACTGGGTGACCCCTCCTCAGGTGATCCCGGAGATATTTTTTTTTTCCCCCTTTCTCACTGTCCCTCTCCCCTTCTGTTTTTCTTTTCCTTCCTCTTTCTTTCTCCCTTTCCTATCCCTCACTCATGTCTGTCCCGTCTGTAACAACTGAAAATAAAATAAAATAAATAATAAAAACAAAGGTCGATCAAATGGACCAATACGGCAATATGGCAATGCCATGATGATCCATTTGGCAAAATAAATCCATTGGGTATCCTTGTTGGTCTTCAGACAACAATTCTGACGGCTAAAGAACCAAATGGGACAGGCAAAAAAAAAAAAAAAAAAAGAAATTCATACAAGCCTTTCTATAAAGGTATCTATTTATGTGCCCTTTATTAAACTGTAATCAAAGTAAACAAAGACTAATTTCTACTAAACATAAACTTTCCTCAAAACTTTACATTTTCTCACAATAGACAGTAACTTTACAAGAACAAAGGGAAGCTTCCACATTCAAACTGCACCTAGTCTTCACAGGAACAGTGTTGAGGTGTACGACCAACCCTTCCAGAGAACTGGCTCGCAGCCTGTTACTGCCAGCCCACTGATTTCTTGATAACTAGAAACCTTTTGCATGTTTCCAGGTGTCCTTTCACTTTTATTTTTTATAATTATATTCATTTGCATACATATGTCACTGCTGATGCAAGATGGTAAAGAGCACCACTAGGGCTGAGTGATATGAGGAAAATCTAATATCGTAATATTTTTTGGCTACACAATATATATCACGATATGTTTAAATAACCCCCAAACTATATAGTACTTCAAATTGCACTGGTATACTCATTCAACTTGACCATTCAATATTTTTTTCTACTTTGAATTCAAAAATCTGAATGAACTGAAATGTTTTGTTTGTTTTTGTCTTATATAGGTTGCACACAGAGGTTTTTCCACAAATGACAACACTGTCACAGTAAGTCTCTTTCTGTGGTCAGTAGTAGACCTTTATCAAACAAAAGATCATAGCAACAAAAAAGTCCATCAACAATCATGAGACAAAACAAGCAAACAAAGAAACAAACAAAAAAACAAGTGAAAGTAAAAATGTGCTTTTAACCCTTCAAGGTCCAAAAAAGCAATGGAAAAATGTTTTGCTTGCATTTGTTATTGACTTGGGTAAGTAATAACCACAACCAATCATTTTGTTTTTCAATAGACCCTATAGTTTTTAAAATATTGATCTCTTCCTCTTCCTCCCATATGCTAATTATATACAGGGATGAGTGATGGGCATGGAATGGTGATCTTTGCATTGGACTCTTTGCTCCACCATTTGACCGATGAAAGAGGCATGAACCCACAGGCATTAAGAAGGTTGGCACATTTGTTGTCAAATCATTTTACTGCAATCAGACCTTCATCAGACCTGTAATCACAGCTCCATGGCCCTTCTTCATCAGGGGAGCTCCACCAGTGCAGTTTGATCACACAGTACCAATGCACCTGACACAAAGGAGGTGTGCAAGTTCTGGACCAAGCTGAAACTTGTGAAGAGCTGAGGTTCTTTTATGGGTTTCAAAGGTGTTTTTTACAACTTTGTCCTAGAGGTAACTTCTGTTCCTTTGCACAGAGGGGAGCAGTGAAGAATGTAGATCCCCTTGATACAGCAGCAAATCGTGAATGATGCCAGATGAACTTGGTTGGCAGAACAATTTAAAGCCCTTCTCATCTGGTTTGTTGGCAATATACTGGTGAAGAGTGCCAGCCCTGTTGGCTTCATATGAAACCATGACCTCAAACACACTGTGGTTGAAGGTGGATGGTATCATGAGACACCAGTCACAAATCCGCCACAGGACCATGTGATTTTTAGCCATATAATTGCCATATAGTACTTGTTAAACATGAAATTATAATTTTTACAACTTAGTAATATTAATTTACCAGCTACTGTAAATTGGTTAAAAGGTAATTAGTTGTGATATTTGTGATTTCCACATGCTACTCTTGATTACATTTTACTCAGAAAGTTACAAAAATTATTTACTGAGGAAATTATTTCAGCATATTCTTGCTGCGCTAACACTTAATGTGATTTATCAACAGCAATTGATCACATACTAAACAGATGTGACTTGTAAGTCCTCTAACACTATATCAGAAAATGATACCTTCCTACTTTAGTTTCATCACAAACACTCAAAATATGTTGGATGGTTTTTTGTTTCTGACTTCCTGGTTGGGAGAGGGATAAGAAGAACCAACCGTTTGCATCCACAGTGCCTTCTGGTGGATTTTTTTGGCATTACAGATGTAAACCAGTTGGTAGAAAAGACTAAATAAGTTAGGTCCATTTCAGTGAAAGCCTCAGTTCGACATAGGTCCTGAAAATGTACTAGTTGGTTGAGCAGAATGCTAAAGGGTTAAAAAAAATATATATATAATTGTAAAATTTAAAAAATGTGATGACCTTAAATTACGGAAGCAAAAGTCTAGATAGTGACTATAAAAACAACTGGCCAAGAACAGTCACAGGTGTCACAGTTGGTTTATTCAACGTTTTCTGTGGGGAGACGTTTAAAACATTCCTAATTTTGCAGCAGAATAAATTTGTTTGTTGCAATTTTTGCAAATGAACACATTTTATTCGACATCCTCTTTGTCAAATCCAAATGACCACGTGTCTCATTCCCTCGCTCGTCTGTCGCCATATTATTCCCTATCTGGTAGTATATAAACACATGCTGAGCGCAGTGCGCCGGGTAGACAATTTTTTAGAAAACTAATGACTTACTTGTAAAATGGTAAAAATGGTAAATGGCCTGTATTTATATAGCGCTTTACTAGTCCCTAAGGACCCCAAAGCGCTTTACATATCCAGTCATCCACCCATTCACACACACATTCACACACTGGTGATGGCAAGCTACATGCTTGTAGGGTGTAGGAGAAAAAAAACTCATACAGACAGTTTAGTACTTCGATGGCAATTACTCGATGTATACTCGAATGTTACGATAAAGCCTTCTTAACCATCGTATGTGGAAAAACTTGCATTACATCAAGTATACTCAGCATATCGCAGACCCCTAAGCACCACTCAAGTTAAATAACCCAACAAGTGTATATTTATTTTTCCTTATTTTAGTGTGGGTTCAATTTTCTATTTTCGAATGAAAGATCTTTACTCAAATAAAAGTACAGGCTCTGAAATGTACTTCGAAAAGCAATAAAGTAAAAACTAGCTCCTCGAACAACCTTCTACTACCTATTTTTTTCCAAACCTTACTGAACCTTGTGCTACATTAATGCAATAATAAAATAATCACTGTAGGGATACAAACTTGACTTCAGTCTAAATTTGAATTCTAACAAAGGAAACCAGGTAAGTAGAACATGAGCAGAGAAAAAGAAGGAAAATAAAAACTCTATTTTCTGTTGTTTACATTATAGTGGGTTTCTTTGCCTCTAAACAGCAAAATAAGTAGGGAAGCAGTTAAGGTGTGCACCCGTCCCTGTGCACCAGTCCAACACACTGCTCTTTAGTTTAAACTCATCACAGTAGTGCAAATTAACCTGTTTATCCTGCACTAACCTGCAGAGGACTTCATGCAGCTTTTAAATAGCAGGTAGTCTACCTCAGCCCCTTTCACAATATGGCAAAAAATAATGTCACATGACGACCTTATTGTAAGCTAAGGGTTGGACTCATCATCAACAAGGAGAAGACCAAAATCCTTAAGATCAACTCCAATAATAACAACCCAATCATCCTTAGTGGGAGTCCTCTGGAGGAAGAACACTTTTACCTACCTAGGCAGCATCATCGACCAGCAAGGTCGAACCGACGCAGATGTCAAGGCAAGGATTGGCAAACAAGCATTGCCTTCGTCCAGCTCAAGAGCATCCAGAGAGTTGACCCTGACTACCAAGATCCGACTGTTCAACTCCAACTTGAAGTCAGTACTGCTGTACGGGCTGAAACTTGGAAGACAATCAAAACCTCAAATAGAAAAATCCAGACATTTTTCAACAGCTGTCTCAGAAGCATTCTCCACATTTGCTGTTCAGACACAATCAGTAACATCAAACTATGGGAAAGAACCTGTCAATTCCCAGAAGAGGAAGAAATCAGGAAGAGAAGATGGTGCTGGGTAGGGCACACTTTACGTAAACCGAGAACCAACATCACCAGGCAGGCTCTCAGGTGGAATCCCCAAGGCAAGCGAAAGAGAGGCCACACAAGAAACACCTGGCGACGAGACATCGAGGCAGAAGCAAAAAAGATCGGCTACAACTGGACCCACCTAGAAAGAATGGCTCAGGACAGAAATCAATGGAGATCTACCTTTGGCGGCCAATACCCTGGGAGGGGTGACAGGCAGTAGTAGTAGTAGTTATTGTAAGCTTTAAATTTCCAGTTTACCAAATACCACTGAGCAGTCATTGCCTTTTAATCTAACCTCTCTTCTGCCCCCCATTCCAACTTTCTCATCTTTCTCCATCTCTGAGTGAAGTTAGCTCTCTTTCCTTTCTCCCTCTGTGAAATACAGCAGCTGCGCTTCAGCTAGCAACACACTGTGTGTGACTTGATAGCCTATAATAGGTCAAACATATCTGAAATATATTAATCATAAATGTTATGAAACCATTGTAAGCCAGAAAAAAGTTATCTTGTAGAAGACAGTGACGATCACAATAAAACATGAAATCGCTAACACTGAGACATGGACACAGTGACATGACAGAGGTGAGAGAGAGAGCAAGTGTAAGAGTTGACATTCGTTGTCAGACATGACTACACACAGAAGACATAGAGAAGGACACATCAAAGACAATCTGACAATGAACAAAAGAAAACTCACACAATAAATACACGCGGGTGACGAGGGAATTGGAAACACACGGGGAACACAGCTGTAAAAAGTTAATAGTGACGAGGCAGGAGGAAGCAAAAGAGAACACACTGAACACGAGAGTAGAGACTGTCAAAATAAAACAGGAAACATGCAGATTAAGACACATGGACATGACACTGGGACCAGGGAAGAAACAGACATGGGAACAGAATCGGGAGACGAAAACAATGACATGACTGGGACACGGAGAGATGGACAAAGAGGAAACAAGGGACATAGAGGGAGAGGGAGATAATGGGTCGGGGAGCAAGAATTTTCCAACCGAAAATCATCACTCCAATAACCGACAATAGGCGATATATTCACGCATGAGACTTTTTGATGGGCGGAGCAATGTAAACATGCACAAACTGAATTGCGTTTAGAACACAGAAGACATCCAAACATGGACGAACTCATTGCCAAATTGTACACTAGAGGAGAAGGCATAGATAGAAGTGGACTGTTACCTTAGCGAGGAGGTCGTAGACGGAGAAGACAATCCACTGGTTTGGTGGAAAATGCATGAAAAACATTTCCCATTGATGCCACATATGGCACGGAAATATCTGTGTATTTTCAGCACTGCTGGTAATATTGTTATCAATTGCTGCCACCCACAATCGACCCGCTCCAGTTTGCATACAGAGCTAACAGATCAACTGAAGATGCCATTGCTACAACGCTCCACACCACCATCTCTCACCTGGAAGTGCAGGGCCGTTACGCCAGGCTGCTCTTTGTTGACTTTAGCTCTGCTTTCAACACGATACTCCCGGACAAACTAATAGTTAAACTGCTGGAAATCGGACTTCCTTCTACCACCTGCCGCTGGATCAGAGACTTCCTCTCAGACCGTGTACAGAGAGTTAGAGTGGGGCCTCATCTTTCCTCAGCCCTCAGCCTCAACACCGGCTCTCCACAAGGCTGTGTACTGAGTCCCCTACTGTACACTCTGTACACACATGACTGTGTTAGTTCCCACCCAGACAACACAGTCATCAAGTTTGCAGATGATTCCACCGTGGTGGGGCTCATCTCTGGGGGAGATGAGACGGCGTACAGAGCTGAAGTTCAGAGGCTGTCAGATTGGTGTGTAGATAACAACCTGGACCTTAATACCACCAAGACAAAAGAACTGGTAGTTGACTTCAGAAGGAGGAAGTCCGAGCTGCAGCCTGTCAGCATCAATGAGGAGTGCGTGGAAAGGGTCTCCAGTTTCAAGTTTCTGGGTGTGCACATAGACACAGACCTCCAATGGAGCTCTAACACCTCTGCGGTCTTAAAGAAGGCCCAACAGCGTCTCCACTTTCTGAGAATCCTCAGAAAAATGAACCTGAAGAAGGAGCTGCTGACCGTCTTCTACCGCTGCTCCATTGAAAGTGTGCTGACGTATTGCATCGGTGTGTGGTTCTCCAGCTGCACCACAGCACACAGAAAGGCACTCCAGAGGGTCATCAATATGGCCCAAAAAATCACTGGACATCCTCTTCCCTCCCTGAAGGACCTGTACAGCACTCGCTGTCTCAAGAGGGCCCGCAGCATCCTACGGGACGGTACACACCCAGGACACCGGGTGTTTAAGCTGCTGCCGTCCGGCAGGAGGTTCAGGCTGCTGAGGTCCCGGACAAATAGACTCAAGGACAGCTTTTACAACAGGGCAATAGCCCTGATCAATGCAAATATCTGACCTGATTGGCTACCTCCCTGGACTTTTTTAGGGGGGAGGTAACAATGTTTAAAACAACAATAACAATAATAATATTTATATTTATAACAAGGTGCAATAATAATTAATGTGCAATAATAACAGTGTGCAATAAAAATACACTTATTCTTCTTTTTTATTACTAAGTTATTATACTGTGTTGTGCTGTTTGTGTTGTGTTGTGATGTGTCATATTGTGTCGTGTTGTGTTATATGTAGTGCCGACGTAGGACAGTTTTCCAATTTCATTGTACTATTGTACTATGTATGACTGTGCAATGACAATAAAGAATTATCTTATCTTATCTTATCTTATCTTATCACTGCTAAAACCTGTTAAAGAAAACATGCTTGTTTTCCTGTCAAAGAGTTTATAAGTTTTGTTTGTAGGGAATATTTTACATTCTTTCTTGTTTGTTTCAGTATTAATACAGATAGTTTTTGGATTATTCATTCATTTATTTATTTCTTTTAGATGCGCCAAATCGCACATTTTTTTTTTTTTTATGTTCACTGGAAGAGACATTTTCATTTTTAACTTATTTGTTGTTTGGTTGAGTGTGTAAGACAGATAAACACTGGAACGGCCTGTAAACACCATTATAGTGGAAAAAAGAAGCCAGTTTCTCTTTGTTTCCCTCCCCACCATTGTGGTTTTTTTATTTAAATAAATTGTTTTTTGGGGTTTTTTCTGAACATAGGCTACTGCAATTCTTTCTTCCTGTTATGAGTTTCAGTAAATGAATCACTGCTGCATTTGGGCACACTCTGAGGAGGGTGCATTTGCTTACAGCTGAAGGAGGGTGCCATTAAAACAGCACTATTATTTATTTATTTTTGACTGCTTCTGTTAACTTCAGCCAACATTATTAGCAAAATTACTCATGGGCAAATAAATAAAAAAATCTCCCTTGTAAAAACGATTGACAATAACCTCAGCCTATAGACTCAGATAGTTGATATATCGCCCAACCTTACCGGGGTGAACATACATGAACTGACATGACAGACAGGGGAGCCATGGAAGGAAACACAAGGAGGGGAACACGTAAACACAAGAGGGGAAAAAAGACAAGGACGCACAGAAACACACAGAGATGGACACAGAGGACAAAGACACAAGGGGAACCTAATAAACAAATGATCACAAGCAACCTCAGAGACATAGTAAGAATGATCCCAGAACTAACTAGTTAAACTTAAATTATAATAATACCAAAACACTCACAAAAATAGAATACAAATACGCCGAGTCCAAAAACCAAAACCCAGGAGCAAAAGTCCAAGAACATGGTGAAAACAGTTCTGAAGGCTGGCCGTGATCTAAGGAAACTGAGTCCAAAACAAAACGGTTCAGGTGGCTGGCCAAGTGACCAATGGAAGAGATGGAGCAGGTCCGGAGGCCGACCGCGGGACCAGCGGTGACGACAGAGCCGGTCTGGAGGCTGACCACGGGGATCCATACAAAGTAGTGTATTTCCAATTATACCTTTCTAATGAATAGGAATACTTTCCTAATGAAAAGTCATCAGACTAATTGTTGTTATTGTTTAATTATGAAGAATTATCAAACAATAAATACAAAACTTGAAAAGTCAATACCAAAATTTTAAAATATTAAATTAAAATCACTAACTAGTATGACTGAAAATATTATAGCTGAGAATCATTTTATAGATGCAAATTATTATCTAAATGCATTGTGTATGAAATGTTTTTCAGTATTTAAACAGCGGTGTTTCGCATAAAACTATGACAGGCGGAAGAAGAAGTAGTTCCTAGCAATCGACACAGTGGTCCTGATAATCAACTACAAATTTACCCTAAATTGATAAAATGAGGATATTTTAATATGAAAATCAATTCCAGAGGATAAATATCTGTTATTGGAGGAATCCATATGTTACACCACTACTGTTTTTCAAACACTTGTAGTCATGTCATCAACGCTTGAAAAAACAATTGCGCATCTACAGCGTTATGTACGGTTTAATATGAGGTCGCTATTCATGGTGCCTTCATGTGCACCTCGTAAGTTCATCAATCTGTACAGACAAAGACATAAGGTTGTTGTTTTGGATTAATTTTCCTTTGTTTGGATAAACATACCTTTAATGACTTTGTTACTCTTTTTGATGCCATGTTGTATATAATTCAAAACTTCTGAAAGTTTCATCTCAAAACAAGTCTATTTTTGTAATTCAACAAATCCTATAATATTTTTTTATTTTACACATTACCAAGACCCTTGTGATAGCTTTCATGTTTCACTTTTAGAAGCTACCTTATTGTTTTGACTTCAGCACTGAATTATATAAAACAAGGCATCAAGAACAACAAAGCTATTAAAGACATGTGTTTATCCCAACAACGGAAACATTGACCCAAAAAAAGCCTTTTAAACAGCCTTATGTCCTTGGGAGTAGAGATGGATGAATTTACGAGGTGCACTTAAAGGCGAAACGAATAGCGACCGCATATGAAACCGTACCTAACGTCTGTACGTGCGCAAATGTTTTCCAAGCGTGGATAGCGTCATCGCGGTAAGGATGTGGGGAATTCCCGTGATTTAAACATCAACACATAAACCTAAGACTAGACATCAAGACTTCAAGACACGCGGGTAGTGATGGTGAGATGAAGCCTCATGATGAACTGAAGCTTTCCACCCAATTGGTCGACTCATGATTCGAAGCATTGTGATGATTCATTTGCTCTACTGCGCCATCAAGTGGACAATTAAAGTGAAGCGGGCTCTGTGATTATAATGATGTGTAAACCTCTAAACTGAATAAGTAAATTGTTTTCTTGGTTATTTATCCCGAATATTGTCTCAGTATGTGTGATACAAAAGAGAACGTGGAAACTATCAGGACAGAGTTTTGGTATGATTGTGTAACTGTTAGCCTCAGACAGTCAGTCAATAGTATAATTCAGATCATAGATCAGTACATTTGCATATTTTTATAACTATAAAAAGAAAGCTGACACTTTCGAGACTTTATCTAATGTGTAAGCATCACAGCAGATGCCTTAGATTAGAATCAGTGAGCTGTCGGCTTTCAGCCCCGACCGTATCCGTGCTGTCTGGTGAGAAAGGCGACATCTCACTGATTGTGATGCGTCAGCGCTTAGTGTTTACGTCTTTGTGCAGAATCGGTGTACCTGCTCTCATTTACTGTTTTAGCTGTTTGGTGGTGGTTGAAATGTAGTAATATTTATATTAAAAATCGATTCAGGATTTTAATGAATCGATATCACGTTATCCAAGCTAGAATCGATTTTAATCGATAATCAAAACCCGCTAGTACCTGTGTAATCATGCTTATGTACATCTGGATAATGACACAAACTAGTATTTGGCGCTTCACTTTTTAATAAACTAAAAGACAGAAATCAGATTATAGGATCTGTAGTGTTGTTTATTTATATTATGGTGCTTATCATTTGTGATATTTATTACTGTGTGCATACTTCATTAGGAGAGATAAAATGAAATAAAAAATCTCTTCCTTCCTGGTTCCATCGAAGAAGAAATGCTCAAGTAACCATGTAACACGTACGTAATCCAATTCCACAACACAGTGTGATGGGAAATCAGCTGTGTTTTTCTGCCCATTTTATTTCGAATCTGGCGCGAACCGGTGAACCAGTCCCTGAATCAGTCACGTGGTACGGACTGCCCGCGAGGCCTCGAACGTCACTGCATACGTAATCAAAGCAAGCCTCGATACGCGCTTCACAGAAACGCCCCCGAGATTACCCGACACACGATTCGACGCTTCGACACACAGGACACATCACTACACGCGGGTTCATCGTCGACATGTTTGTTGGGAACTCAGTATGTCTTATCTCTGGTGTAATATTGGGAGCGTACTTTTTGTTGTTTTTTTTAATTTTTCGCATAATGTCACGTGTTATTTCTCTTTACAGCTTATCGCGACAGCGTTGTTCCTGCTCTCTGGTTCACTCTGTGGTGCCTCAGTGGTGGATCCTGTTCCCACCTTTGACCACCGAGACCCGGTAACCGGAGAAATCCTCAAATGTCCCAAGTGTCCACCGGGCACGTTCATGTCTGCTCATTGCACTGCCACCACACCCACACAGTGTCAGTCGTGCAAAGATGGCCACTTCACCGATCTGTGGAACTACCTGCCCAGGTGTCTGTACTGCAGCAACCTTTGCACAGGTAACCTGGAGGTGGAAACAGAGTGCTCCCCGACAACCAACAGGATCTGTCGGTGCAAAGAAGGCTTTTACTTGGCTGATGACTTCTGTATCCGGCACACAGAGTGTGGCCCCGGATACGGGGTTCAAACTAAAGGTACAGTACCGCTTTATTAAATATGAACTACTAAACCATCCATCCATCTTCTTCTGTTTATCCAAAACATCAGTATGTCTACCTCACTTTACACTTCCAATGAATGTTGTGACCTGAAGTCCTCTGTTGTCCTCTCTTAGGTACACAGCAGACAAACACCATTTGTGAAAAGTGTCCAGAGGGATATTTTTCCAGCTCATCTTCTGCGGTGGATTTGTGTGTAAAACATCAGGAGTGCTCCAGCGGGCAGAGCGTACTCCTCACTGGCTCAGCCTATTCTGACACCGTGTGTGGCACCTGTGAGAGTCTTGCAAACAGAGGTATGTTATTAATGTTATCTGCCAAAAACAAAATATTTTTTAATGCAACCAAATTTACAAAGTTATTTTAAACTTTCTCAGGTGAGACTCTCAGGACATTCCTCTCAGGATTCTTCCATGCACACAGGATGCATGTAGGAAAAATCAAGAAGTTTGTTTCCAAGTGAGCACACTCTTTGTCTGTTTGATTATTCTCCAGCACTCCTTCACCTCTAAATTCAAAAAAGATGCCAATTAAACCATTGTCTCCTTGCAACAGATACATTCTTACCTCGTTGGAAGAGAGGTCCAATCTCCCCAAACAGAGAGAGCCTCTCATGGATCACATCATAGACTGGTTGGCAAAGGCTCCAGAGGAAAAGCTGAGGAAGATTCCCGACATGCTAACAGCTTCAGATCTTAACTTCATGGCAGAAAAACTAAAGACGAGACTCCATGAGATTAAGCAGCAGAACCCAAACTGCAGCTTCACAATAGATGAAGTAGACAGTGATCTCTAGTCTGCAGTTTGTTACACATTTATAAAAACTGTATACCTGTTTTACAAAGGTATGTGATAAAGCAGAATGTTCTTTGTATCCTTTGTCATTTTATAAGTATACATGTACTCTATAAACTTGAGTTTCCATTGCTAAATCTACTGTTTGTATATGCTGTACTTAACTTCAGATGGTATAGTTTCTGGGAATCAGAGATTTGGTGGTGGAAAGAGGAAGTTCAGGAAAGTATTTGAAGGAAGAGGTTTGCAAAGATTAAGATTATGAAAGCAGACAGGAGTACTGAGAGACTACGCATGAAGTAGAAGAGGACTGGAGAGATTGGGCTGGAAATGATTTGCAGCAGGTTTTGGTGGTTAAGGATAAATATATGATAAGAAGTGAAGAGTGTGTTGCAAATGAGAGAGAACAGATGAAATAAAGACAGTGATTTAGGAAGTGCAAGTAAGGAGGAAGTATGGGCAGCTATGAAGAGTCTAACCGTGAGCCTTCCAAAAACTGTTAACTACATATAACTTATGATTTAGCAAGGGTGGAAGAAATCAGAAAGAGGACAAATATTTTTTTACAGCACTCTACCTGATTCTCCAAATTGTTTGACACAATCTCAAAAAGCTGAAATATTCAAATTTCAACTATAGTTTACTAATGTGCTGCAAAACTTCTCTTTTGTATATATATATATATATATATATATATATATATATATATATATCCAACATAGTGCAACCACTACAACAACCTGTACTGTCATCGAGCTACCACATGGTGTCGCCCCCTCTCCATTTATATTAGTGTTGGAAAAACCACTTCCTACAGATTAAATCTTTATTTCAAGCATTTGATTTATGCTATAGCTGTTTTTCCTCAAAAGACTCTAACAACCATCAAACAAAGCTTTAATATATTTTTAATGTACTTCCAAGCGATATATATACATAATCTGTAAAGCTAATGAAGCTGTGGGCTTTAGCTACTTCTGCATCGGGAGTCTTGTGTGTCAGATGTTAAACATGGGGATTGGCACCGCTAGAGGGCCCAGTTTCCCAGGAGCTGGTGCTGTAGTCTCATTAATATCGGTCTGACACCACCAGCGCCTCCTGCCACGCCATGCCGGTGTTCTGGGAATCGCATCGGCTCCCAGGCTGTCGCATCACCGACCGGGGAGGGGCCCCGTTTCCCACCATTGGCTAGTAGCCTACTGTAGCCCATTACCGACAGCTTTACGGTAGAGTGTGTGTGTGAGAGCGTGTAAGCGGTGGTCTTTTTTATCTCGGCCAGGCGCTCAGGCTGCAGGGCTTCAGCATGATTTTAAAAGGACTCTAGCTGATTTTCCCTCCCTAGCATCAGCCTTTAAACCTCACCACTCTCCAAACTGAAAAGGGATGCGCCTAAACACAAGCGGATACATTGTCCGGACACTGCGAGAGAAGAGGAGCATGTAACCGGGAGAATCCCAGCAGCAGCAGCGGCGGCGGAGGAACCACCTGACTCTTTCCTCTTTTTCTTTTTTCCTCATAATTTAAGGCTTCTCGATGCGCTGAGCCAGTTCTTATCGTTGTTTTGGATATTATCTTCAGCAAAATGAGCGAGGAAGTGTCGGAGGTCCCAAAAGAGCTTCTGGGTAAGATACAAAAGCGGATTTGTGGCTGTGTGTCCAGGCTGGAACAATCACCGATACCCTCTCTCTCATCCTCCCAACTCACAGCGTGCATGTGCTCCGCATGGTAACAAGTTTTAGTGATAGTATTGTAACCATAAAATCTATTGTGTTTATAATGCACACTTGGAGTGCAGTACTAAGGCACAAATATCCAACCACAGTATAAAAATATGTATACAGGGTTATTTTTTTTCCTTTTAAATTCATTCATTTTAATATCATAGCAATACTAAACAGATTTCTCCCTAAAGCAGACTGCTGTTATTAAGAGACTGCAAATTCTTTAGCTCCAGTTAAGCTCGGAGATGTTTATACGCGGAGCACTGCCACAAGGTGCTTGTTCTGTTAATGTTTACATGGGAGAAGAGCCAGATAGTTGAGATGTGTGTGGTCAGCCTGTCAGTCCTCTGCACATAATTTTAACTCACAGTCATCCTGGTCCACTTTAGCATCTCTAGCCTTCTTGGTAGCTGCTCTACTCTAACCCTTGTTTTCATGATCCTCTTTCCTCATTTGTGTTGAGTCTGGAAACCCCTTGGCTCTGGGTTTCTGTGTAAGAAAGTAGTTCAGGTTTTGACATCCAGGTGTAATGTTGGATGAACTTCATCATTCATCTCAAGCAGGGTTCATTTTCTTATTGCCAGACACAGGAGTAGTGGAGAATGTCAAGGAGGCTTTTAGGAAAATGCTGTCATGTGTTAGCCGTGTATCATTTATACTATAGATCCCTAACACAGTTTTTACATGTTATTTTCTCTGTACCCTGGGCTCCAGTTAGGACAGAAGCCAGAAAGAGTAATTTTACATTGCAGGAATTTCAGTGGAACTCTTGCATACTTGACCTTTTAACTAATTTGAGCAATGTTGTTTACAGTTTCCCTGAACTGTTAAACATATATGCCTTTAACAGAGACTGGGAACCACTTTTAAATACAGTTTTTGCAGGTTTTTTGGGTTTGTTATAGACGGTATTTTTCCTCCTCTTCCTAATGGGAAATTTCCCTGATGTTTGCTGACTAATTCACCCAACTCTGCACACTAAATATAAAGAATCTGTCTGCGTCTGGGTATAACCAGCCATTGTTTGTTGCTGGTGATGATTCAGTATCATGCAGCATTACTCTTGGCATCGTGCAAGGAGTTTCAGCATGATGCTGCAGATGGAAAAGTGTTGCATGAACTCAGACTGTTCTCTGCTGAGTAACAGGACATGTCAAGTGCTTGTGCTCATGTTTTCCGTTTAACTTTCTTGGTAGTGAGCAGATTAGGTCAGGACCGGGAAAACACTTTGAGTTTCAGCCTTTTGAGGATGGAATATTGAAGTGGACATATTCAGAATAAGTGAGCTCGTGCTCAAAATGTATTTTACTGAAACATGCTCAGACACATTCAAAGTTAGGGCAACAGTTACTCGTCTGATTACACACCTAAAGTAACCAGACAGGCAAGGCTGCGTCAGCAAGGAGAGTTAGGAAACAGAAGGAGAAAGCTTACAGCGCTTACATGCTGATGCTGGTAGTAAACTTGACCTTCATCTCTATGATCTTTTTGGAGAGTGAGTTAAATTTTAAAATGCCCTTTCTTTCCATAAAATTGCTTCATGTTACTATTTTCTCACACACCGAAGTTTAAACATTTAGAAGAGAGGAAAAACAATTTTACTCACTTTTGAAGCAAACTGGCTCTAAAATGACTTAAATGATTATTTGTCTCTATATTGATATATGATGTCTTCTTAATTCTTTATAGATGAAACAGTACAGCGATGGAAATCTCAGGAGGGATTTTTTCCCACTCCTCTTCACAGAAACTTTAAGTCCTTTAGGTTTCTTGGCTGCTTCTTGTTAACTCCAAGCTTCAGCTCTCTCCAGAGATTTTCTATAGACCTGAGATCTGGAGACCGGCCAGGCCACTCGAGCATCTTAGTATTTATCTTCTTTAGCCACTCCTTTGTTTCTTTAGTGATATGTTTTGGGTCATTGTCATGCTGGACACCCATCTGTTACCCCTCTTCAGTGTTTTGGTTAAGGGAAGGAGGACCTTTTTTAAGATTTTACAGTACACGGCCCTGTCCATTGGCCCCTCAATGCTGTGAAGTCGTTGTGCACCCTTAGCAGGAAAGCAGCCTGAAAGCATGTTTTCACCTCCATGCTAGACTGTGGGGATGATGTTCTTTGAGCCATACACACAGAATCTGCCTGTACACATGCCTTCTAGAGCAGAGGGACCTTGTAGGCTCTGAAAAATTTCAATTCATTACTTTGTTGTGTGTTACTAATGGTGTTCTTGGTAACTACAGCCCCACCTGCAGTCAGATTATTAACAAACTCCTCCCATGTAGCTTTGGTCCGATTCACCACCAGCATTTGATCAAATAATTATTTCCCCTACTGTGTCATGAGTGTATTTATTAGTGGCTTTGTGAAGCAACAAATCAGGTTTGACACTAAGTTAATAAATTAGCCAACTAATTTATGGAGCTCTCAGTAGTTTGTTTACGCTTTTGCAATGACATAGGTGTGTCATTTCCCCACCACCTCCAATTTAAACTGGTGTGACCTATAGCGCACATGCTCTACCGATCAAATGCAAACACAATTGCCTTGTGAAATAAGCAATCCTGTCACAGCTACATTAAATTGGCAGAAAAAAAATGACATCCGAGTCCGACACGAGTGATTTGAGACCAAAATCTGCCCAGACCCATTAAAACATACAAGGCCTACCTTTGTGGCCTTTTGAGAGTCGCAGAGATTTTTCTGTGACTCTCAGGTCTCTGCACCGAGGTTGCAAAAGTGCTGCAGCAGGAAATGGTGCGCACTTGCAGTGAAGTTTATTTAGGAAGCTCAAGGCTGGCAGATGAACCGTTTTGCACGTACCTAATTATTACTTTTCCTTTGATCTTATGGTGTGAGGAAGCCCGTAGGGGAGGATATGCGCAGCACAGATGTACATGCAGAATCCCCGTCTGTGTCAGACGCATGTGCGCAGACTGCATTTGTGACTGTGTGTTAGGTGAATTAACGTGGAGAGGGGGCTGACCCAGTTCTCCTGTTTGAGCCTGTTCGCTGGTTGTTGACACTTCTGCTGGGTGTGAATAATCAGTCTGTAACGGGAAACATACACTCGGCATTAAGCCTCTGTGGGCCTGTGTTCAAACGGGTATGGATATACTCACATGCATAACTGAAATAATTGAAATTATTATATTATAAATGATCTTTTTTCTTTTCTTTTCTTTTCTTTTTATGTGTTAGAAAGTAGGCGTTAAACGTCTCAGTCGTCAGAAGAGGGATTCATGATCTGATAATTAAATGAAAACTAGAATAAAGTTAATATTCTGTTATATTAAAATGGAACTTAAATATTTCATCTTTTTTTTTTCCAAATCAGTAGATATGATGGATTTTTCCCCTGTGGCAGATGTACACTGATCTTTCTCTGCTGCGTAAGCAAAGTTGGAAAGAGACTACAAATTAAAAAGAATATATATTAAAAGCCGCCTCTTCTCTTCTCTTCTCTTCTCTTCTCTTCTCTTCTCTTCTCTTCTTGTAGGGAATTACAATTTCTTTAACAGCATTTTCCCAAATTTTCTCACTTTAGTCGGTGTCACTCCTTATTTATTTGACTCCTTATTTGACATCTTCTCTCCTCCTCTGTGTAGAGAGCGTGAGGGATGCGGTGGGAAGAAAAGTGAAGCTGTCACTGCGGAAGAGAGTCAAACTGGAGATCAAAGGAGACAAGATGGAGAACAGAGTATTGGTGAGTCAACTCCAGATGCTGCCAAACCATGCTGTTTCATTAAGGCTTGCATTTATCAAAATGTACTGATTTCTCCTAAGAATGTCAAAAATCTTCCTGCTTTTCCCACACTTGTCTTTAGCTGCATAGTTTGTCTTTTCAAGGTTCACTACTTAGATTTTTAGCCTGATTGCACAGCAGCCCTGAACTTTTCTAAACATGAAGGAGCGCTTCATTAAGAGTTCACGTGTAAAAACGGCTTGAGTGTGTGATCTGATTAGAAGGGGCAGTGGAGTGTGTGTGTAAAGCATCCAGCTGGTAACATTTATCAGGTTTTATTAATAATTGCCAGTGCAGTGTCTGGCATTAACCCAATATGTGGGCTGTGTGATCTTCTCGGCGGGGCTTTGTAAAGGTTGCACAAGAGCTGAATGAATTGGACTCGGGGAGTTGCACTGTGATTGCTTTTCTTTTTTTGGTAAGGATTTATTTACATTTTGGCTGAATTTCTGTTATTAAAAATATGCTGAGCTGAATGTTAGCACTTCATATTGGCAGTGCCCTGCTGGCCCTTTCAGTAGGATTACTTTTATAATGAAGAAACGTCACGATTGTCTGCCAAAAGGAAACACCTTTTTCCCTATAATTTCTAAGGATGTGTATTCCTGTTGCGTGTTGGCGATGAGGATATCCTCACAATGAATCTCCCATGCTTGTAATCCCATCCAATCTTAGCTTGTAAGTTTGGATACAGTTTGAGGGAGTCGAGCAATGGAGGTTTTAAAAGACGATTTTAAAGTTGCCTTATCTGTGTAGCTCCAAAGTGGCTGCTACTTTGCTGATAGTGTTGATCAGTGGCTCAATCTACAGCAACTAGCTTCCTTTGCTACTGGTCTGATACGTCATTCATTCATTCTTTCATTCTTTCATTTATTCACTTATTTATCCATCCAGCGACATCTCTGACTTTACACACCAGCCCTCAGTGTGTGCAGAAATCAAGTGGAAATAGCAGCTCAGACCATTAACTTTTGGCCGCAGATCAGTAAATCCACTAGCAGCTAAATAATTAATACCTGGTAGATCATTAAAAATGCACTTGGCTCTTTCTGTGATGAACAGGGACAAAAAGCTGATATAGTTAAGACAGAACAGTTGCCTTTGTAAATCAGCATCTAAGCAGGGCTCATACAGTTGGATAGTACTTTGTGAAAATGGCAGGAGTCTTTTAGTAACTCAGCTCTCAGTGGAACGTGGAGCTTTTTGTAATTCAGCTTTGTGTCAGGGAAAAAAGCTTTGTGAATAGGTCTGCACAAGATTTCTCACATTTCTTCCATCTATATGCTTGTGGTAATGCTAGCACTGCTAGTACTGTACAAGTCTCCTAGGGACACAAGCAGAAAGAGGTAAGAGACAAAAGTGATGAGCATCTCTTTAACATCTTCTGTACTTGCTAAATGGTCTGGGACACTGTGGGGGGAGAAAGTAGGCCTTCCTCTACTAAATGAGATGAATTAGCACTGCTGGTTTCTGGAGCCATCAGAGTCAGCACGGTTGATGTGGAAGAGGTACAGATGTGTTATTTAAAGACTTCTGTTATGTGCTAGTGTATTACTTGCTGCATTTCTGGTTTCATTCCTAATGTTAGCTGTAATTTTAATAAATCAACCTTTAATAACCCACAGTACTGTGCAAAAGCATCGAGCCATGTCTTATTTCTGTATAGTTTGAATCCAAGGAAGCAGAATTTCTTGGAATGGGAGTGGTCTTAAGCAGTTTTCCAGGCTTTCTGAAGGTCTTTCAAAGTTTTTCTTTGGACATTGCTGCTTTTTAACTCATTTTCAGTCCAGTGCAATACCAAATGATCTTAAGAGTAATGATTTGAGTAATGAGGAAACATCACAAGCCCAAAAGAGCCCTAAACAAAATCTGCAGCAGACGAACAGTATTGGAAGTCATGTCTTGTCAAAGTCATGTGCTTAATAAATAGGAAACAGTCCAGCATAAACCTGACATAGAGCGTGAGAGATGCATCTGGCCCTTCAGGTGATCCATTGACTGTTCACTGAAGCCTCATCAGAAATGGTATCAGTGGAAGGTTGACTGTCAAAAAGCTCGACAGTCGCTTGAAACTTTTAAGGAAGGGAAACGGGGAGAAAAGGCTGAGGTATGCCAAATTACACAAAAACTTGATTGAAAATCAGTGGCAACAGGTCTTATGGAGAAGAGATTTATTGCAGAAGTAAAGTAGCCTCTTGTATAAGAATAATAAGATGAATACAGAGGGATGCACCTCCTGGGAACTTGGCTCTTTCATTTTAAGAACCTGGAGAATTGTTCACACACTGGTCTGCCTAAAATGGGTAAAACTGTGCTCTTGACAGTCCACTGTTAGCATCCACAGGAATCATCTAATCTATTAATACAGCATGGTCTCTGCAGAGGACCATACACGTGCAGACAGACACACACACCATACACAATTGTAACTATCGCCCTGTCTCCTTGATGTCCACCAATCGCAATTTTCCTGTAACAAAGTATTTTATTCTATTTGTATAGTACTTATTCGGTTGTATATAGTACTCTTTCTATTTTGTATAGTATGTTTTTCAGTTTATCTCATTCTATTCTATTGTTTTTCTCTTTTTAAAACTTTTCATTAATACTCAAATGTAATTTAGTCCATTCTAGTGCTCGACCTGCAGCTAACTTTACGTGGCTATGACAACAATGTGGCTATGTAGGAGCTGGACACAGAGGCTATAGTAGTGCTCATACGCACATACGCACTAAACAAAAGAAAGAAGTGGGAGTCAGTACTGGGAAGTGAGGAATTCCAGTGGAGTGGCTCTAGTATTTCTTCCAGACGCGGAGCGTGACGTCGTATCGGCGCTCTGCTTGACTGAACAGAACAAGTACAGCGCTGTTTGTTGCTCTGCCGAAAAGCAGAGTTTGACAGACTGATGATGGAGGAAGTGGCTCAGAGGGAAAATAAACATGTCATGAAGTGTAACCTGTGAGTGTTATCTAGTGTTTGACATGATGAAAGAACAATCTATTTATAGATTGCCTGGAGATTAAATGTTACTATCAAATATGAGCTTCAAGTGTTTTGGAAAAGTACAAACAGGAAGTAGAAACACGATGAAGAAAAAGGGGGCGTTCAGCTAGTTTAAATGGAGGGTAAAGCCAGTATATTATGGAAGTGTAGCATCTGCTGTTCAGTTTTTAAGGTCTAAAAAAGGTGTAAAGTTTTCGAGTCCTTACAGCTTGAATTATTATAGAACAGATTAGCCATCAATACAAACTCAAGTCAGTTTAATACTATTGCAGTTTAGTACAGTTGGAAAAATTAACTTTATTAGGATTTGATTATGCAGTAAATGGAAAGTATGATTCTGTTCAAGTAACCTTGATGAGTAATGCGTTCTTACTGACGCTGAGTAGAACTTACATCAGTGTTCTCCTCCTCCCAACTTTGTTAGGTGTTCAACTCATGGCAAGCAGCTCTCCTTTCTTTTTGTGGTTGTTTACTCTAATCTTGGTGGACAGCAGACTCTAGGACGTTTTTACATGAAGTTAATTTTACGTGACACCTTGCAGTTTTGCTGTTGTCTTCTCTTTTACTTAAAAAGTACCCTATATCTATTTTCACAACAGTTTATCTGTTCTTTGCAAGTATTACTCAAAAACATATGGATGCATGGAAAAGCTATCTAGAGGTGGAGCTTGGCTAAACTTTGAAATTGTGAACTTTAGAAGTTGATCTAGACCTGTATCTGAATTTATGAAATTTTGGAAGCATGGCTTGCCATTGTGGTTTAAGGGGCAGTGGATCTTTCACATCATATGCATGTTACACATTATCTTCTTCCTTAGAAAGTCCAGACCAAGATGTCCTTCTTGATCCAAGGACGTAATTCATGCATGGTATGGAAGGAATGTTTAGCCTTGGTGGAGATGCAGTCTCACAGTGCTCTTGTTCAGCTGTTTGCTCGTGTACTCATTCAAAGACAAACACTCCCTTTCTTTACTTTTGAAATACTGAACCTTAGCCCTGTAACATTACAAATAAACTCTGACCTATATAGGATTTTTGTTTTGTTTTGTTTTGTTTTTAGACAGATACCTGTCCTGATTTGTTGATTTATAAATCTGATATTCGAATGTGTCATGAAATATTTTTTCCTTGAGAAATGCAAAACATAAACAGGTTTCCTTAACATTTGTTTTTTGTGGTGATTTATTTACTTCTCTCGGTTTGCTGGACTCTGCTTGTATCAGCTGGTTGTCATGTTTGTGGCTTTCTAAGCACGTTGCCATGAAGGAAGTTGCAGAGAGTCCCTTGTGAACAAACCATGCAATGTCAACATTTTCACTTATCGACCATTATAAATGCTGAAGCCGATATATCAGCAAAGAGCTAACACCAGCCTAACCCTAGTTTTATTTCCTTTTTAAAAAGAATCATCACTTTTTTTTTAAGAAATAAAGTTTAAAATGAAGATCTTTATATTTAAAAATACACATTATTGTTTTGATATGTGATATACTGTCTCTGTATTATTTGTAATTTTCAGTGGGTTAAATGATCTGCAGATTGGTAAGTTTTGTTGTTATGTACAGAAACATAGACTTATAACCTTTTTGGTTATATCAAACAGGCACCCTCATGGGGTACATAATAGAATAAGTGGAAAATTTTAAATGTAATAAAATGAATATACTGTACAATGAGCACTGCGCGTGTTTATTGCAGTTAATGCAATCTCTTCTTTGAAATGATACCTACATCAGCAGCGTAGTATTTTCAGAAGCCATCCGGCTGATGTTTTGTTTGATACATTTCTTTTACCTGACTACAGATGCCACATAAACTCCTAAACTTAATTTGCTTTAGAACATGCGGCACCTCTCTCTCCACTGTGGCGTGTACAGATAATCAAGGGAGCAGTATTGTTATTTCCACTATCAATTAGGCTGTCTATTAAATACACACACTCCAAGCCTGAGCGAGGCTGGGAGTGTGCCTGAGGCATCTGTTAAGCGCACGAAAGCTTGATACATACAGCCAGCTCCCTGCTTTGAAGATGGGGATGAAGGGGATACAGATAATAACATCAGTCCATCAAACACACCCTGGAGTAGAAGCGAAGGGAGAGGGGAAGAGTAAAATGTGTATTGAAATGTAGTGTACAGGGCAGAGTGCGTGGAGAATAATCAGTGGAGAAAAACCATCATAGCAAAGACCAAAGCTTCAAATCTTGTCCAACCTGTCACTGTTCTCTTTTCTTTAACCTCGAGGCCTGTCTTTAGAGGTATTGTGAAAATGGAAGTGACCCAGTTGTCTACTCCCAGATGATCACCTGTAATGTTCCCATGTGGGAACCAGGAGTCCTCTGGTCTTTCTTTGACAGAAAAAGTACCCTCCTATGTTAAATTCTCTTTTTTTATGAGTGTTTTATTATTATTTTTTTAATAGTGTGTCTACTTCCTATTAAGAAGTGTTTAAAAATGTCATAATCTAAAGTTATTATTGCATTTTAGGTGTCGCCATGACAGCTTGACTGCTTTGTGAATTAGGCTACGTTCACACTGCAGGCGAAAGCGCATCAAATCCGATTTTTTTTGACCCTATGCGACCCATATCCGATCATGGTGTTACAGTGTGAACGGCACAAATATTTTCAAATCCGACCTGGGTCACTTTCATATGTGGTACTGAATCCGATACATATCTGATGTTTTAGAAAGCGACTGCTGTTTGAATGGTCATGTCGCATTAAATCCGTCTTTTACGTCACTGACACAAGACAGACGCCAATTATCAGCTCCGGAGAAGACATCACGAACGCTTCCTGGCCTTCCAGTGTAGATGTCAGTGAAACTGTTGGGAAGACAACGTTGGAGAAACGTGAACATTTTATTTGTACTGTATAATCTGCAGATTCTGACAGAAATCTGCAACTATCCTTTGAAGCACTGCTTCTCTCTAAAACAGCAATAAGGATAATTATTTTGTTATTTACATTATTATGTAAATAACAAAATAACTTAAAGCAAAAATTGGCAAACGTGAAGTCAGAAGTCTTTATATTAAGGGCCATCAGTCAAACAATACTGTTTGCTCTGGGTCTAAACAGAGCGCGTTGTGTGTGACGTCTTCTTTTGCGCATGCGGGCCGCTTTGAGCGTTCACACTAGATTGCGTTTGCTGTCGCATTTTATTTGTAGTGTGAACAAGCAGACAAAAAAATCGGAATTGAGCATTAAGACCTGCAGTGTGAACGTAGCCTTAGTGAACTAGTTTTTAAAGATGCACAGTTCAAAGGGAGAGCCCATCATCTCTATTGTGTCACAGTCACATGTGTTCAGGGCTGCCATTGGTCACTGAGCAATAATTTTGTGATATCCGGCAGCTTCGTGAATCGTGACAGTGGGATGTTCTCACTGGGAACTGGAGTGGGAGTTTGGGATGTGTGGTTAAAGCAGTCTGACAAAAACCACAGTGATCTTACAGGATCTTTCCTGTCCAAATACATCTATTTTTAGTTTGGTTATCATTCCTGTGGTTGGGAATCATTTTGGAACTTTGCATGGCTGTGTGCAAACGATTACTTTTTTTTCCTCGCCTTCCCCCCTTTAACTCGAGTTCAAACCGTTTTAATGATGTGAAGCACGTCATGGCTGTGTGTATTAACTGCTTAATGCTCCTTCAAGTACCTCTGTGTTTGGTCTCATTAGGATGTGCTGATTATTCACATAATTAGGATGACATTTGGAGTTAACCAGGCAGAAAAAATGTGTCAAACAGGTCACAGCTTCCCTGCTGAGTATACTTTGAAGTTACTATAATACATTTTCAGATTTGCTCTTGGATAGTACATGGGCTAAAAGCAAGAGACATATATGGTCCATACCAAAAAGTGATTGTTTTAAAATTATGCTTTTTGAGTAACCTATGCATTAAACAGGCAATAAGTATATTATTTTCATAAGAAATAAATTGTTGCATTTTATATTTTCTCTCTAAACTGTAAGTTATAGGATCAACTCTCAATGAAATAACTTTATTTCAAATAACTACTGGCTGCTGGAAAAACATACAGATAATTGATGAAACTGAAAATGAGTTGCTTTTTTCTCTTTTTCAGTTGTCACCTTCATTTTCCTTGAACAGTTTTGATCTTTTGCTCATACCAAGGCTAGCTTGCTGTTGCTTATGAGCTCCGGCTAGCTTTAGCTTTAGCTTTAGCTATTTTGCCGTTGTTAGTGTCATTAAAATGTCAACGTTCAGCCAACTGAGGGTGATTTAAATGTCTGATTAGGTTTGTCATTAAATGTTATGCTGGCCCCCCTTTTTACTTCAGGACATTGCTGAGCTTTAACTCTAACAGCATGATAGCAATGTGGCTGTGAGTGCAAGTGTGCGCTAGCAACTATTTTCCTGTCTTGCTGTTGCACGTTCATGAAATGGACTGGTTTGTAATTAAACATATTGATCTGGCTGGTCACTTGTCCAAGTCAAGAACTCTGAAGACTAATATTTGTCCAGTACTTAGAATTTTTATGTTTGTTTTTTGTTTTTTTTAGCTGCCTTCTTTTATTTTTCCAAACACAAACACGGCTTTAGGCAATGTAAAATTTCAGGTTCATCTCCCTAACAGTGTGGTCAAGGATACACAGCAAAACGTTATCTCATTATTCATTTAAGTCAATCATAAAAGTCTCGACTGAATGCAGGGTCTAGTTTGGTTTTGTCAGGAAGTCTAATTTTAGTACACCATGCATCCACACCATGCTATCAGAAAGCTTTTTTTTCACCAACCTCTTTCCAAGCAGTTTGGTTTCTGTAAAGTACTGGACCAGATTTAGCTGAATGAGCAGGGTTAATTAGGAGTCATTATGCATGGAGTTGGTTCTCTCTCTGTGTGTGTGTGTGTGTGTGTGTGTGTGTGTGTGTGTGTGTGCATGAGAGAGAGTGTGGGTAATAGTATAGTGGGCCTAACTGTGTTGTGATATAGCGATCAAAGACCCAGACAGTCTTTCATCTACTGAGTGCAGAGCAAATTGTAGAAAAACAAAGCATTAACATGGTCACTTTTGTATAATTGACTTTGATATTACAAGATAAATAAATGCTCACAAAGCACATCAATAAAGCTCCACATTAACAAACATCGTCTCTGGAGCACACTTCAGCATTGCTTCAGCAGCTGAACACTTATGCATGTTTAAAACAAATTAGTTTCATTCATATATATGTGTGTGTGTGTGTGGGGAAAAAACTCAAAAAAAAGCTAAAGAAGAAGTGTGGCTAACATTTGTTGTTGGGGTTGTTTAAAAAAGTGCTAAACTTCATGTTAGTACCCAAAACATTATCCCACAGGGGTATGTTGGATTTACCAACACTAACGTCACATGGAAAAGCAGGCTATATGACACCAGAAGGCGTATGTGTATGTGTGAGAGAGTATTACCAGTATCACCATACTGCCTTTTCCATGAATAAGTAAGAAGTTTACAGTTTCTTTCCTGTCATGCTTTAGTGGCTCAGTGTATGTCACTCTGTGTTGTATTACCCATCACCAAGCTGACTAGTGATTGTGTTACAGCATTATCGAGCCCATTATGCCCTACAAAACCTCCCCGGAGAGACATTAACCTGTCACGTAGCGTGGCTCAATGCAAGTCACGCCCACAGTCATTCATCTTTATTACCTCATAGGTCATGGGCATTGTCACTCGGAGTGTCTGAGTAATATAATTGACCCTGCCTAAGGTCGCTGATTTGATAGGTTTGGGTCATATAATTTCACACTATTGACTTCCAGTATGTCTGATTTCAACCTCACCTTTAATAGTCCTGTCTTTCTTTTTTCAAAATCTCCATAATGTGGTTCATTGCTTTTGTCTGTGGTTTGGTGCTGATCTGCAGTGGCCTAGTATGGACAGCATCAGCTGGTTTTTATTGGGTGTAATTGAATGAGGTTTGTAGGCCACAGCAGCAGTCAGCATTGATTGGACAACAATGACATTTGTACACCATGTCATAGTAAACAGCCACAAAACAATGAAGGCTAATCAATGTAAGGTTTTGTGTCGAAAAAATGAACCCAGCGATCAAGTAAAGACAATTCTCTTATTGTTTTACTCCCAGACTGGTCTAATTCATGTTTTTTACCTGTATGAATCCATATTTTAGGCTTGAAATTTAGATGTTGAGTTAGGGGTGGGTGATATAAACGATAAACGATAGAAACGATATAAATTTGGCCAACGATAGAGATTTTGATTGATTTTGATGATGTCATCAAGCTGCGCCTGTTTTGGTCGAATGCATCGCAGCGGCTACAACCATTATCATCTGCAAATTATGCCGGGCGACAGTCATAGCAAAGAGATGAAGCACTTTTGAAATATGGGGAAAGCCAAAAACTGCACTTCCTCCACTTCCGTAACATTGATTCATTAATGTTGAATTCTCTCGCATTCTCTCTCTATTCCCATGTTGTTGCAGTATATTAATAACTAACCTCGTATTGTGGATGAATAATCTCAGTTGTTCTCCTGACTGAAGTTTGGCCCGTGTATAGCATCCTGCTATGCGATTGCATTTGTCCCTGACCACCAGAATCCCTCACGTTAACTTTTATTGAGTGGAAAAAAAGTTGGCGTTCATCCTCCAGCTTCACTGTGCTAATGTTATGCTAACATAGCTGTGTCGCTAGCAATCACGTAGCACAACATTATATACCAGTTAGTCCAACTTCAGTAACCCTGCAAACGCCACTGCTGTTTAGTTTTCTGTCTTTATTTATGTTGGAAGTGGTAGCAGAGCTGTACGTTTTAATTAGTTTCAAAAATCTCTCAGTCAGAACATGGTATGTCATGTTTAGGTGGAAACTAGCGAGCTAACTTCCTGTTAACTTCTAACTCTGTTAAATTTAATAAATTCTGTTTTCAGGGATGCATGGATGTTAAACTTAATTGTTACACCTGGTAAAGCAGCAACACTGATGATTTTATTAAAGATGAAAGTTTGACTTTGGGTCCCAAAGACTTTGGGACTTTGAGTTTTGGACCCAGATTACTCCGCGAAGCTCCTCACTACGGCAGCCGTAATGCTCTGACAATCCATCAAAACATTTTTTAACAGATTTCTGCACGCCAAAATCGGTTTGAGGTCAGTAAGCACAACCAGAATTCATACATAAGGCACACCCGATTTTTGAGAAAATCAAAGTTTTTTAAGTGTGCCCTATAGTGTGGAAAATACGTTATACAGAAGAAAATAATATATCGCAATATATATCGTTACCGCACGTGCTTCAAATTATATCGCGATATGGATTTTAGGCCATATCGCCCAGCCCTATGTTGAGGCTTAAACCAACAACTCAAGTCAGAACAGGGCGCATCATATTGGACACTTTGCTGTGTCACAGACATTTTCACACATGCAAAATGACTGCAGTGACTTCTGAAAGCTTTTGCTGCATGGTTGGTTTTTATAATCTCATTGCAGTTCAGGTTGCATTATTATTATTTTTATTGTGGCCTTCTATAGACTAAATGCAGTTCCAGCGATCATTAATTTTTTTTTTTTTTTAAATACAGAATTAATGGTGGTCTTGAATCCCATATAGGAGACGGTTGCACCCCTTTCATTCAGTGTGTTTTGGTCCTTGTATGAAGTCACATGTATCCGTTTGTGTTAATGCTCAACTCCCAGTGTATTCCGGAGTTGGAAGCCAATTACCGCAGGACGAAGATGGGAATCAAGAACAAGCTGTATAATTAATGAGCTTTCAAGGCGCTGATAAACAGATTGTATTACCATTGAACAGCGTCAGGCTAGTTGTGTCACCTTTCTCAAGTCTTTATGCTAAACTAAGCTTTTCAAATCAATTTTTTTCGAATCTTACTTCCTATCAAACAGAAAAGCATATTTCACAAAATGTCTAAAAGATCTAAAATTGGAGGTCCTGCTCATGGCCGTTACAGTACTGTCCCATGTTAGCTATGACCAATTTCCATTTTCCTTTAAAGGGACGGTCCCATTAAGGTACTGTTGCTGTCACGGTAATGGTAGCTATGGATGTGAGGGATTTGTATATGAAACAATAAATCTTTGCTGCCCTCACTGGTAGTCACCTATCACTATAAGGACTTTCATAGAAGGCTGCTGGTAACAGCTAGCATTGCTAATGTTGGTCATAATGAGTGTTTTTGTTAATTTTAGATTAGTTGATTAGTATAATTTGTAAGTCATGATTAAAGCCACTAGATACTGTTTCAGTTAGGAAATTATTGGCTAGGAATGATCCTCCAGTCTTTGACCTTGGGAGTACTCGACCCTCACACATTAGCAGTGCCTTCTTAATCGCATTTTATGGTCACTCAAATGTGTCTGCCTGCGTATGTGTTTATGTTTGGTCAGTGACCAGATGAGGGTTTTTATCCACCGCAAATGTTGGTCCAGTACATTCCTCCAGAATCCCGACTACATGTCGCTGAATGCAGATGATGCCGGTCGGATGCTGATTGGTTGGCAAGTGGGCTGGAAAAGGGAAGTGAACAATAGCAGAGTTCACAAGAAATGGGAGAAGCATCAAAAAAATCAATAAATGTACAATATGAAAATTACAGGCTGTTTCACTTCAGTTCTGTGGATGTTAGAAGTTCGCTCTCCTGTGCCGCTGGCTGATGGACCAGCAGAAGTACAAGCAAGAGTAACCCACAGACCGGTTGAACCACATATTTTGTGCACTGGCTCAATCAACAACAAACACTCAGTTGGTTGGCTGACCTTTGTGAATGACAGTAACACTATTAAGACTTTGTTTAATGCTTGCAGTTGCCATATTTCGCTGGTATACACTTCCTTCTGATGTTTTCGTGCAGTGCATAGCAATATGTGACTTCAATACATCACCTGTTTAATGGTTTCATAGAAAGAGCCACATCTGTTTTTCTTTCTTCCCTTTTTTTGTATAATATATTTACTGATGCTGTCTGGATTTCTAACCTGGTATCCCCTAATACTGTGATACAGCTTAAGCCTAGTGCCCAGCGCTGAGTTTGCGCGTGTTATTACTACCAGCTGATGTTATCTTGTCGCTCCAGAGGGAAACCATGGGTAATGCCAACCCCCCTCCCTCCTCCCTTTGATTGCTCTGCCTTTGTCTGTGTCGGTCCTTACTGTATTACTGTTAGAGGGTTTCCACTGTGATTTTTTTTGTTACCTTGGTTGTAAAAATGCCACTCTCACCTCCTTTGCTCTTTCTTTCTTTTCATGTGATTCACTGTCTCACTCTTTAATCTCAGTGGTCTACAGTGATATCCGATTTGCCCACAAACTGGCTCACAATCAAATAGCTACACACACACACACACACACACACACACACACACACACACACACACACACACACACACACACACACACACACACCCCCAACCTCCTCATTGTGTCTGGCTGGCATGCTGATGAATGAATGAGCCCCTGTGGTTCCTCCTTATCTCTGTAACCTAAACACGGACGCAGCTCATAGAGGATGGTTTGCAGGCTGTGGCACTGCTCTAAGGGGTGACCCGTGTTATTCCCATGTGTTAAGCTATAAAACCATGATACATATCCTGGACCTGGAAATTAGAGTATAATCCTAATCTGAAAGCATAGTCATTTAATCCCTGTGCCTGGCCCTTTGAGTGCTTGATCAGTCTCAGATATGTTGTGTTAGCAGGTTAGCAGCATTTTAAACTTGTTAGGGACAGAAGCTGCACGCAGAGACGATCTATGGTGCCTGATTCAATATGCAAAAATGTTTTTTTTGGGTTTAGTCTGGAGACTAATATGTCAACTGCTGCATGGATTTTTTTTTTTGCTGTGATACATTTCCATTGCTCAAGCTTACATGGTCTTCTATTCATTATTTAAGACCTTGTGCATATATGCTGACAGCTTCTTGTCTGACTAAAAGAAAAAAAAAAAACTCAGCAGTAACACTGAAAATAGAATAAAGCTTGAAATGTAGCATAATCAGACACCACAGTTATTGATGCCTCGGCTCATTGCAGCTGTGGTCTGACGAGACCAGCCAATCAAATCTGTTCAGGGAAGTAGCACTGTCAGCCACCTTTGTTCCTCACTGCGCTCATCTCTCCAGCATTAAAACGCAGAATGATGAACAGGCAGTGATAAAAGAAAATTGATGTCTCTCGTTCAGTTCTCTTCACGGCTGCTGGTGTAGTGGGAAGGATATGCACTGCAGGATGGTTTCATTCATAATCGGGACACGGTGCATTATTAGCCATTTGAGCTGTTTCCATTATTATTGTGCAGTGTTTGGCATGCTTCCCTAAATTATATAAGTGAGCATATAGATCCTGATGTCTTTGCTTATCTGGCTGCTGCTATCTTTTGCAAAATTACAGTAGTTCTAAGGTTTATTTAGATGTACACAGGCAGTGTTATTTTTCTCAACTGGGGTTGCAGACAGAAGACCAAACTGTACATAATCATGTCACCTATTTTATAACCAATGCTGTACTAGGAAAAGGTACTACATACTGGCGTTGTGCTGTGGTTTTGGCATAGCGTGAGTCTGCAGACGTTAGAGGAGCAGACCTCAGCTGCACCGTCAGCAGCTTATCTTAGCTGTGGAGAATCAATGTAAAATAAATGATTTCTCTGCCTGAATATAGAATGGTTAGGGGAGCCTTTTCTGGAGCCAATTTAGGTTCAACTCGACCTCTACGCAAATCCCACCGGTGATTACTTCTGTGTTAGTCCGACTGAGTCTTCCTACTCTATCAGTGGAGATAAGGGGTTATCTTTGGCACCAGAGGCTTTTCCCACTGCAGGCATATGGCAGGAACACAGAAGAGCGCGTTTCCTCTGCAGACGAAAATTATCTGTTTGCTTTGTGGATGCTTTAAAATATATAAGTGAAGTGATTTATCAAAATGTGCAAACAAACATATAAATACAGTATTTAAGGCAAAAGCTGGTTGAAAGTCAACATTTAGTTTAGCAACTTTTATACTTTAACACGACATGAGCTCTCTTAGACAACCTTTCTTTAACTCGTCTTCAGGGATAGTTCTCCAGGCTTTTATAGGGTCATTCAAAGTTCTTCATTGGGTATTGGCTGCCTTTTCTTCCATTCTGCTTCCATAATGTTAAGTTCCAAGCTTTAGGGAGGTCAATGCATGGCTTATGGTGTTCCACTGAGTGACAGTGTGTTTGAGATCATTGTCATGCTGACAAATAAAACCATGCCAATCAGACACTTTCCAAATGGTATTGCATTCTTGATCAAAGTCTAAAGGTACTCTGAGTTCCTAATGGCATCAAATTTTTGACAAGTTCCCCAACACTGCAGGCTGAAGTACAGCCCCAAGCCATGACAGAATTTCCACAATGGCTGTAGACACTAGTTGTTATACCTCTCTCCTGACCTCTTGTACATACTAAGAGCTAATTTTAACCAAAAATTTAAATTTTGGGTTCATCACTCCACCAGTCTTGTTTCCATTTATTTTTCAGTCCAGTTTTTGTGTAATTTGGTATACCTGCACCTTTTCTCCTTGTTTCCCTTCCTTAAGAATGGCTCCTTGACAGCGATTTGTAATTAGTGTTATCCCGGTCTTGTCTTTCAGACCTAAAAAAATTGATCCATGTGGGATTACATTTCAGGACAGTCTCTGAAACAAAAACTTTGCAAATAAGTGTAAAATGAGATTTTTTTTTTTCTTTGTTAAATTTAATTTTAATTTTATAAGCCAGCTGACAACCAACCAGCTGCTATCGCGGCACAGTTTTAGTATTTTAGTGCTGTAATGACCTTACATTAAAGTCACGTTACAAAAAATGCAGACAGACTGAACAAACCATAATAGAGAAAGAATCAATCAAGAAATTGTCATGGTTGAAGGAAGCACTATAGCGCCAAAGGCTTAGGCTTCAAACTTTCCAGATTTTTATCTAATTGAACATCCAAATGATGCACAGGAACAAGTCTGATACATCAAGTCCCGATTCCTCAACTTACGGGACCAAACTTGGTCCTCTGCCAGCATCACTGTGCCAGATACCAAAGGGCAGATGTCCTTTGCCCATGTTTACCTACATAATATTAGGCAGGTGGCTCTTCTGTTATGGCTCACAAGTGTAATAATATTGGATCCATGAGCCACAGTATTGCGTTAATTTTTTTTAAGGCAGTAAATAAAAACAAATTGAATTCAAGGAGCAGTTGGATAAGCAACTATAATAATAAATGACTATATTATTATTATTATTATTATTATTATTGTCTTTTTCATTAACAATAAAAATGGTGGCACACCATGCTATTGAGTATTCGCTGATCTATTTAAATCCACTTCTATACTATTGACGCACTGAACCCAAAAACCCTGGCGACCCGCTCGGATTATGTATGAAGTAGACGTGGCACACATGAAAGTATCTGCCTTACTGATTATATTGTAGTATTTTCCTTTTTATAATAGCTGCTCCGGTCCAGTGATCATCAGCCCATCTCTTACACTGAATTACACCATCCCTGATCGCTCCAAGATATGAGCAGACAGTGGTTTGAGTCTATTGGTATGCCTTCTCTTTACATACTCGCCACATATATATGTGCACACAGACACTAGCATGAGTAAGTATATATGCTGTATATACTTGAGAGGAGATACCAAAACAATGAAGGTTGCAACAGTTTTTCTCTGTATATTGCTTTATGATGGCATTCAGTTTGAGATAAAGGCTGAACAAGAAGGAAAAATAACCTGAGCATTCTCCTTCTTGGGTTTTTCTGTGCCACGATTATTTTTTTCTTTTTTAAATATTCATACATTCCACGGCATAAAGACGAGCATACAAGTCTCACATTTGTGCATAGTATTTAAAATACAGTGAGGCACAATGAGGCCACAGAAGTATGGGCACATTAAGAGATTATGGAATAAAAGAGAGGAAATGAGAGAAATTCACTGCATTGGCTCCACGGAGAGCTGATGGATTTCAGTGTACTAACAGCTGAGAGGGTCATCACAGCAGCATTTGTTTTGACAGAGATAAAACAGCTTTGCAACACTGCCCTTCATTAAATGTCTTCCCCTGTGATTGTATTTACATCATGGCTTCTTATCAGCAAAATAGCACTTAAGCTCTATTAAGTTATTTCACTGGGTTTGGTCTACCACCGCCCTCGCTCGCCTTCACCCACAGTCTCCCTCTCTGTCTCAATGCCGCTCTTTCTCTCTGTCTCTCTCCCCTCTTTACTTTTTGTGGTGCACAGCCTTGAAAAAATACTCTTTTATTGTGCTGTGTTGACAGTTTGCAGCCAGCACATCATG
Source organism: Neolamprologus multifasciatus (assembly GCF_963576455.1). NCBI lineage: Eukaryota > Metazoa > Chordata > Actinopteri > Cichliformes > Cichlidae > Neolamprologus > Neolamprologus multifasciatus. Next base: position 8,849,021 of record NC_140449.1, on the reverse strand, counting down.
ACTCGTTAATGTTAGACATAGTGAAGGACATGTCTGGCATTAGTTATGCAATAAACAGTCTGTGTCAGCAGTGGACTGAGGGGATGTTGTGCTGGCTGTGCGCTATCCACTGACTGAACATATTTTGGCTTCAGCATAAAATGAATGAAACAATTAGTTAAACACTTTACCTCCCTGCTGCCAAAATTTCTGGTGAGTCATAATTTGTCCAAGAGAAAAAATGATAGGCTTAATTTTGGCTTTGGAGGGTAGAGTTTCAAGCTAATACCAGCATGCTTGGTCAGAAGGTGTACCCACAGGCTCTATGGGTCCATTACATGGACATAAATACCTGCTAATTAGTACTAAGGCCTGAGAGCAGACTTCTTGGATGGTCTGTTAGTACAACCAGCCATACAGCAAGCCATATTATCTGGCAGATAGCTGCACTGAAAATGCTAGAGGAGGCAGCACACAATGTCTAACTTCATGACTCCATTTAGCACACGTGAACCCTAACAGACAACCGCTGGCTACAGGAACTCACATGACCTCTTATCCCCACACTGGTGTTGTTCCTACAACCTCATAATAATGATGTTCATCCAGGACCAGCATTGCAGTTGACTACTGTCTGAGTATTCAGTTAGCATTAGCTAAGAAGTAAGCTAAACACAAGTAACCAAAATGTGGCTAACGGACAAACCTAACTTGATGGTATATTTGTTGGATAAGGAAAACATTTTAAAATGCCTACTATTTGTTCCATAAGAGAGGTTTATATAAACAAAGGCATTTTATATATCTATAGATAGATAGATTATTATGATGATGCAGGAACAACACCAACACCGGGACATCAGATACGCCACCAGTGTATCAACCTGTGAGTCAAAGTGGTCATGCTCTTATCTTTAGGCCCTTTTGAAGTGTAAAAGGGTGAGGGTAAACCAAAATAAATAAATTTACTTAAATAAATTTTAAGAGGTAAATTAGCTGAAGTGACTCATTCTGTTTTTAGCTTAGGGGTCTTATTCTTATGTGGATTGACTCTCTCTTGGAGCTAGTCGCCACTTCAGTTCTTGGCACTGCCACTCTGGGTTGATTTCTCTGCTCTGGGACACATGAGTATCTTTGACAGTGCCACAAATGTTGTTGCTTTTTTTAAAATTTTGTTTTTAGTTTTAATTTTGGACATTTCTCTCACCCAGAACAAACCAAAGGAATACATTTGACCCCGTGTGATTGATGGCTATAACTGAGTGTGAATGCACCCCAAGACGTGATGGATGAATAAAGCATTTTTTGGTGGGGGGAAGATTTCCTGTGGTTGAGTGCTGCCACAGCTGAATGGCCGCAGATGAAACGCTGCTCTGTGCGGCTCCGGTTCCTACAGAGATTCAGACTAACTGTAGGCCAGAGTGAGAGTTGTTTTAAGGGTGTGAAAACTCATTGACATTCTCAGGCAAGACTTGGCACCGCAGTGTACGGCTTTCATGTGCGAGCGTTTATTAGTGTATTCACAAATGTGTGTTTGCAGTATGGGGCAGCAGTTGCCGTAGCAACGCAAAGTGTGTTTGAGTGGATAAATGGGTTGGCGGGCGGGAGACGGGAGGGGGGGTGTTGACAATTTGACAGCCAAAAAATAATCTAGAAATGATGAAAGTATGAATGGACTACACAACACACACACACACACACACACACACACACACACACACACACACACACACACACACAGTTTTACACTTTTCCGATCTTGATTTATTGCTAATCTTTTAAAAGTGGTTCGAGGTCTTCTTGGCCTGTACTTATTTGTGCTTTAACTGCAAGTTGTTGTTTTTTTTCGTTTTTTTTTTATATGTGCACGAAGCAAAAATGATTTGTATCTATAGCTCTGTGTCAGATGTTTGTGTATACGTGTGCGTATGTGTGTCTGTCTGCCGGTGATATGTATTTCAGGCCAAGAAGACAAATGGTGCTTTAGAGCTTGTGGCAGTTATCTTGCATGTGAGCCACCAGGATGTGTGTGAATGCTAGTGTGTCTCTATGTGTATTACAGTGAGAGAGAGAGAGAGGGGGTGTGTGCAATAGCAGATGCTCTCTCTGGTCTTGCAGACATGCTTCAATGCTGCTGCCATCTGGTTGGCTGAGTAGAGCTGAACGCACGATGGTGGTCGCTGTGAAATCACTGGCTGATGGGAAGGCTCAAGGCTTAAATCCACTTAAGACGGATAGCAAAGACAGAGAGAGGTAGAGGGGACATTGCAGAGGGGGGGTCATGGGTCGTTGTTCCTTTGTCCACTCTAAAGTGCAGATGGAGAGAGTGGTGCACTGAGAGAGTGCCGAGGGGCGATCATGCGTTGACAGGAGGAGGATGGCAGGAAGGAAAGCTAAAGGAAAAATTGAAGAGGCCGTGGCAGCTTAAAGTTTATGAAACACTTTGAATTTGTTATAAGGGGTGCTGGATTAATTTTGGCAGGAAGTAAACGTATCCTTTTCAAAGCATGTGACTGATCTGCACTACTTTAATTGATTTAATTTAAGTACTGGATTATTTACAGTTCTTTAAATTTACAATTTACAAAGACCGGACATGTAAGACGAAACCTCAGTCACATGGTTACTCTACTCTACTCACAGTCAGTGAGTTCTTTGTAATGACCATTTGCAAGAAGACGCTGCTTATAATAATATAACTGTATAAGGAATTGAGATAAAAAATACAGCTTTTATTCCAGTAGCTCAATCAAGCAATTGATAAAGTAAATAATGACCAAATATAGATATGTTGACCTTTAATCAGAATCAGGATACTAATCTCCCAGAGAGAAACTGCTTTAGACATTAATTTGGGTCTAAAAAACAATTATAATGACATCAACAAGAATATATTTTTGTTAATTTTGGAAACTCCCTCCAGAGCCACAGAAGATATTTTAGAGTAGTTTCCACTAGTTGAATACTGCCCCTGGTGATGACTAATCTCAACTGTGTAAAGCAGCTGGAGAGCTTCTTTAACAGTTCCCAAGGTTAGACAAACTCGTTGCAATATAAACTGTAAAGTTATTGCCCAAATTATGGATTATGTATCCATCTCAGTTGCATCAGTTACAGTCTCTACACTTTCCTCAGTTGATATTAAACTAAAGTGATCTTTAAATAAAATGTGTGTCTTTATTTACCCCTTAAGGAGAAATGAAATGTATTCCATCACTACTACACCTGCAGACACATTGTATCTAAATGAGTGCTACAGTGCAGAAATGATACTGAGACAATGAGAGGAGATTTGCGAGTAGCAGCAGTGACTGATGCTCTTTAGAAGAGGTTATCTTTGGCCATACAGGCCTGCCTGTCTGTCTCCATCACATCAAACCATGAAAGCCCTGCCAGTGAAGCTGAGCCACAGAGGCCTGGGAACCACTGTCATTCCTTTAAACCGTGTTTTTCATCCCTCTGTTTCTCTTTTCACGTCTATAAAAAAAGATTTTGACAGTCTCTAGACTTCAGTGTTTTCTCTCTTCCTGTCCTGACCTTCAAATCAGTCACTGTTTCAAGAAACCTGTTATTCTCTCCTTTGTTTGTATTCTTTCACTTTGCTTTTCTGCTTCTAAACCATCTGATCAGTTTTCTCTAACTTCTGTTCTCTTTTTTTCTGCTACCTCCATTTTCTTTTTTTTGTAGTGTGTCAAGCTTAGCTGATCTAAGCTGTCTTTCTCTGTAGCCTGCATGTTAAGATTGTGAATGTTTTTGAGTTAATTCAATACTTGTGGCATTTGTGGCAGTTTTTCCCCAAAAATCTGATTGGCTTTACCAAAATTATTGAAAGTATGTATGACACAGATAAACAGTTTGGGCTATTTCAGCTCTGACAGAAGGAAGTTGAGTAACCAACAACAAATATACTTTTGTTTCTTTTCTTTTTTCTTTCAAGTAAACTGAGCGTATTAGGATTTCAGACTCTTGGTCAGACACATTAAATGGAGAACATGTTTTTTTGTTGTTGTGTATTTTTTTTGGCCCTCTGCATGTTAGATTTCATATTTTGGGTAAATAGAGCACAGGAATGACATTCAGCAAAGGTCTGGGGCCAGAGGTTGAATTGGGGTTTTGGCTATTAAGGCATTTTAGTCCATGCGGTGTGAGCCCTAACTGCAGAAATCATGAAAATTTAGATGCTAGCCAATTTAACATTTCATCAAGAACTTAATATGCTGATAAATGATTAGTGTAAAACAAATATCTCTTCCTGGTGTGTATCTTTGCTGACCAAGCAGGGTGTTTTCTTTGAAAAGGGTGGCAGTGTCCCTCTAAAGGTTTAAAGGTCAACCTTTGCTGTGCTGTGATACTTTTTGGCAGGAGAAAAAGCAGTGTTATGATCCATGCCTTTGTCTTTAAAATGTTACATTATGTCTTTTTGATGTTAATCTTTTTTTACTTCTTAAAGGTTGAAACCTTTGTTCTCCTGTTTGTGATGCCCATATGATAAAGTTTTTTCACTTTACGCATCCAACTTCCTCCCTGAATTGGTTTAGTGGACGATGGATATGGACGGATAGCCTGCCTTCAGGCGCAATATGTCTGCAAGTCGCTTTGCAACCCACATCAACCCTATTTTAGGGGTTGTCTGTTCTTTGGGTGTTATACTTTTGACATCTGTACGTAGGCTTAAAACGTTCCTTTTTGCTAAAGCATATAGTTAGGGCTGGACCAGGTGACCCTGAATCCCCCCTTAGTTATGCTGCAATAGACGTAGGCTGCCGGGGGAGTCCCGGGATTCCCATGATGCATTGAGTTTTTCCTTTCCAGTCACTCACTATGTATTAATAGACCTCTCTGCATTGAATCGTATCTGTTATTAATCTCTGTCTCTCTTCCACAGCATGTCCTTTATCCTGTCTTCCTTCTCTCACCCCAACCGGTCGCAGCAGATGGCCGCCCCTCCCTGAGCCTGGTTCTGCCGGAGGTTTCTTCCTGTTAAAAGGGAGTTTTTCCTTCCCACTGTCGCCAAAGTGCTTGCTCATAGGGGGTCATATGATTGTTGGGCTTTTCTCTGTATCTATGAAGCGCCTTGAGGCGACTTTTGTTGTGATTTGGCGCTATATAAATAAAATTGAATTGAATTGAATATGTACAAATTAAGGCGGGGGAGGTCCCACAATATGGTTGCAGATAAATAGCTTTTTTTGACTGTAGTAATCCTGACTGAAATTGCATCCTTTTCACTGTTAATATTACGAGGAACATCTCCAAAACCACATTATTCTCCTTGTGAGGCATCAAAACAATTCAGCCAAATGACCCTTCAAAGCTGCTTGTCTGCTTGAAAGTGTTGCTCAACCAGGCATTAGACATATGCCTGGTTGAGCCTTTCACAGACCAGCAACATGAGTAAGCTCTGCCCTCGCTGTGTTCCATCATAAACACACATGATCAAGACCGTTTATTCAGCAGGGAGAAGCAACACAAACACAAAGTCATGAAAAACACGCTGACCTATTATGGCCTAACAATGAGAAGCCGTGCTGCCTGCCTAAACCATCTTTTAAACGTGAATTCTGGGTATTGTTGGGCGACTCGAGGTGGGACATCATGCGAAAGTTGTCCTTTCTTATATGCAGACATCATCTTACTGCTTTGGTTTAAATAAGGGAGCTACCTCAATAGAGCTGGCAGGAGACTGTATATATGAATACCACTTGCTCTTTGCAGATTAACTGGACCATTACCACCACTGTTCTTACACGGGTGCATTCAGGCCTCAAAAGGACTTTGTATTAGAGAGCTGGCAGATTAAAGACCGTTTAATGTGTGCGTAAGCTCTGCCGGGTAATGTCTAAAGAATGTTAGTGCAGCAGTGCATGTGTATCTTTAGTGAGCTGATAAAGAGACTTTAACACGTTTCAATGTTATTGGTTGTACGTTTCAAGTGTCAGTGAATCTTTCTGTTACACACTTTTCAAAGAGATGCTTCACAGTCACAAGTCTTTTCATCCTGATGAGTCACCAGAGCAGCTCTTTGTGTTCTTTGTCATTTCCTGGTTCTTGTTGTTCACAGTGTATATTTACAGCAACATACTCATTATTGTCTCTGTTCTCCCCTAGGCTCTCGCATCTTACCGAGCCTACCTCTTGACGGCACGCATTCCTGCCAAGGTAAGAGCAGTTGAGAATAGTATACTTTACTAAATTAAGAGTGTAGTATTGTGTTAGAAAAGTACTTTTAGGGCTCATTGTTTCCATTTAAAAAAATATATTAAACTGTTGAAATCACTTCAGAAGTTTTGGAACTTCTGGGAAAGTTTTCTGGAAACGGTTTCTGGGATTTTCCTTGCTAACTTGCTTCATTCTCCTCTTTCACTACTTGTTTGTTGCGAGAGAAAAACACGAACTTAAAAAATGTATGTTAACATTTTTCTGGTTAATTTCAGAATATGAAGACTGAACCAAAAGTTTCATGACCATAAAACCAAAACAACAAGCTGCTTATTGTCTGAATAATGATCAGTGTGTTGCAACTCTTTTATTACACACAGTAGCACTGTTTTCTGCTTGTTGCAAGCAGCAGTGTGTGATATTTCCTTACAGCAGAGTTAGCGATTCTGTTTCAGCCTTCATTTGTTCTCGCTGGTGATACAAGGAGCAGTTTTGGATTTAAATAGTTACTTTTAAGTTTGTGTACCTGAAGCAGATCTAAAGCTTGCTGGCAAATCCTTTTATACAGTGGTGCGATGATGCAGTGCAGATGGTAACTGTCACCAGCACTGAAATATCCCTCATCATCTTTACAAGCACAGTCACCACTACCACATAAAAACCAGCAGTGCAGTAACACAACACAGATGTTCATGCAAAACTACTGTTACCATCACTACATGTATTATCAAGGAGACTTGTGCTGCTGTTTTTGCACAATAAAAGTTGTTTAAAATAGTTTTGTCCAATCCTGCATCTGTAATATTCTGATAAAGAAAAAAATAAGCAGAATGTATTACAGGAGTGTGAAGTGGGTGAGCCAGTGGCCAAGGGTTTGCTGGCTTTTCTGGCCATCTTTGAGCTCATTTTTTTTAAAGCTTGATCTTCTATTTATACTTGTCAAAGTACACATGACACACACAGACCCACAAGGTGGATACAGTACCATCCATGCTGTTATGGCTGCTAATGCTAATGACGCAAAAAAAGTGATTAAGCACGTTTTCAGCGTCAGCAGTTTTTCGCAGTAGTAGTGACTCATTGTCAAAAATAGCCTCTAGCCTGACCACATGCATAACCAAAGCTTAGAGTCATGAACCCAAACAGGGATGTGACTGTCTATAGAAAACACCTACAAAATCTGGACTCGCCTGACAGGACAGGAAAGCTTTAACAGGATTTCTCTCAAGTTGCAATATTGCATACCATCTTATTTTAAAAGAAGAAGCTGCCTGCTCTCTAGTGAATACGGTGCCCTGGAGACAGTGCAGTTGGTTGATTGACTGAACACAGAAAACATCATAGTTCACTCTTTCACATAACATCATTTTCCACTTTGGAAAAGTTTCCAGTGTTATGAGCCACAAGTTTAAAGTCTGTTTATTTAGCTGGTTCTGCATCTGTTTTTTATCTGTCTGCTGTCTTTTGACCAGAGGGATTAGACACCTGCTTTATAAAGAGCCGCCCCCATATCTCAGCCTGCATTCGGATCTTTTTCCACCTTTTTTTCTTTTCTTGGCTTAAACACCTCTTCTGTTGGGAGACAGTTCTCTCTCTTGTAGTGAAACCTCTGTCTTTCTTTGGTTAGCCAGATCACAGCCACAGATCACCGTTCCTCCCCTATTTCTTTTCTCACTCTTATCCTGCCAATCTTTTTCAATAATCCATTAGTTCATCCGTTTCTCTTACGCTGACACCTCTGTTTCCATCCCCCACTCACTACAATGCCAAAGGTCAATGGGATAACTAGTATCTTGTCTTCAGTGGATTGACTTTGTTTTAAATGAATTTCTATTACATTAAGCTGACAGGCAGAAAATCTTTTTTTTTTTTTCTATTTTTTTTTGTTTAAAGAAAAATTACAGTTTTGTGATTAATTTTGTGATTGACTAATTTTTGCATCAACAAAAAGGTTTCAAATCCAAATTTGTTGTAGTTGGCAAATCTTTTTCCTCTAATCTTTTTCATTTTTTTCATATAAAACTCATTAAAGATCCTTTATTATTGTTATTATTATTATTATTATTATTGTTGTTGTTGTTGTTGTTGTTGTTAGTAGTAGTAGTATTCATTCACTAGTGGCAACTAATGCACTAATATTATGGGTGGTTTCTTGGCGCCTGTTATTAAAACTAGAAAGAGAGAAAAAGTAAAAGATTGTTACCATATTTTCTCCTAAATTTCTAATGTAAAGTCTATTTCACAACCAAGATCAGTCAATCTTAAATAAAGTTTAGCTTCTCCTCACTCTCGATCCTCTGTACTCACCTTCTGTTGAAAGCTGTTTTTTTTTTTAATACAACAGATGATTTTGTATTATTTTATGGTAAAAGGTAAATGCATGGATTCTTGTATAGTGTTTTTCTACTTGAGCACTCATCTATTATGCATAAAAAGTGGTGATGCTTTAAAACCCTATAGGAGCACAAACTATAGGATGGGGATTTCATCCGTATTGTTTTCCTGAAGGCAGCCCAAGGCCTTAACGTTGAAGTGTTTTTAGTGTATAAAAGTAAAACCTCAGTTAAACATCAGACATTATATTTCTCCTCTTAGTTATAGCTGAAATCCCCCTCTAGCTCTCTCATGTGCTTGTCAGTGGTTTTCTGTGTGTGCGCTGCTTCGATTGATGCTTTGGCTCCTCTTGAGAAGCTCCAGGGCCTCGCTGTCTGCCAGTGTCTTCCTAAAAGCATGCACACATGCACACATGCTCACACACACATTCATTCCAATCTTCCTTCTTGCCTTTTGTCTCTGTTTATTTTTCTATCCTCACCTGTATGCTCTTCAGCTCGGTTGTCTTTTGTTTGATGTCAAAATAAATGGAGTTTATGTAATAAAAGGTCACACTGAGCATACCTTTGATATACAAAACATAGTCAGTGTCCCTTATCTCATTAAAACCTGAAATACAAATGGTCAGCAGCATCCTCAGTATTAACAGTTATAATAAATACCTTTCAGATAAACTTAGGTACAGTGTGACCCGTTAGACTGACAGACGGGCAGTGAACGAATGAGTGAATGATGCAATTACTCAGGCATTTGGTTCCATACACCTCCCAGCATGGAGCTGGCCGTCGCCAATGGCTGAAGCCCAGATTTCATCACCACACTGATTTAAGTCCTTTCATATTACAGCCACATCTTTTTACAGGCTGAAATAAATAAACTGATTGACCTATTTTACATTATGGATACATATTGTAGAAAACAACACTTTGCAGTAACAAATGAGCATCAAAATTAGTGTAAGATTAATTTAGTGTCTTACAGTTGGTAGCCTTCTACCCTGTTAAAACTTACCAAACCTCCCTATATAACAATAACAGCTACTGGAATCTGCTGCTTTGTTTTATTTGAGAAACATGTCATTAGCTGAGCTGATTTCTTCTGATGTCTTTATGTCAGTTATGCTAATTTCTTCTTTAAAAGTCAGTTCACATTAAAGTAAGCGCTGAATATAAATTGGGGGGCGGGGTGTTTTTACACAGCACCTTGAATGAGAGAGTTGCTATTGTGTGTTTATTTAGTAACCACAAGCACTACGAAACCAAATGCGCGCACGCACACACACTGCATACTGTAGTCAGACAGTAGACAGACAGTCTGCTTATCCTCTCCCTCCTCTCATCTCTGAGCCAAGCCTCAGGAACACAGCGCCCACCTGGAATAGTCTGGCCCTGCTCTCTGGCCTACCCTCAGGCACTGTATGTGTTTGTGTGAAAGCAAGTAGCAGAGGAAAACTGCACTCAGTATGAAGCAGAAGGCATTTGTATGCACAGGTTTCCAATCGTATTTAAAAGAATCTCAGTTTCTGTCCTTTTAAGGCCTGTGAAGGCAAGTCGCTGCTTTTCTTTGTCTCCTCAGTCCTGAGTTGCTCTCTTGAAGCAGAAATAAAACATTCAGATACAAGACTGCTCTTGGTTTCTCTAGCCCTAATGTTTTGATAGACTGTCTTTTGAATGATGATTCACTATATTTTTGTTCTGTTTAAGCTGCAAGAGAGCCATACTCATTTCAAACAGTTTAAAAGGTACATTTGAAATTGAGCAAAGCAGAGAAAAGCCACAAGAAGTTGAACAGCATGTGTCATATGTAGTTGGTTTATTTTATTTCCAGTGGACTTGACTAAAAACTGAGATGCAAGTATTTGTGATGAAAAACATGTAACACCAAATATGACTTTAAAACAAGTTCGTCTGTGTGAGTCAGTGTTGGAAGATTAAATTACTGCAACCTGACTGATTAACTGTGACACAGACACTTTTAAGCAGGACTCATTAGATTAGAGTTAGCGCATTACACCAATTTATTCCTAATATTCTTCTTCTCTCTTTTCTTTTTTGGTTGTTATAATTGTTCTTCTTAATATCAACCAGCATATTCTTAAACAGTATGGTAACACTAGAATGTAATAACTTGTAGTTCAGCGTGATCTGCACTAAAGCTAAACCAATGGATGTCAGAGCCCGATATTGCCCGATATTAGGTATATGGTAATCCATTGGTGTTTGTATTTATAACGATGATAATTAAAAATGTATAAAGTGAAATAGGGAATGGAAAAACAAGCTTGACGATGTTTGAATGTTAAAGTTGCATAGTTTAGTGTCTTGCAAATCCCTTTTTGGCAGCACACATATTTGGAAATCCACAAGCCCAACACCCAGCTAATCTGAGCAGCGTCAGACAGGGTGTGGGTTTAAAAAAACAACTATCTTAGTGAATTTTAGAGAAATCTGTTTATGTTTGTGAGTCTGGAAGAAAAAATATATTGGCTGGCTGATATATAGCATTATCCTCTACTTAAATAAAATATCTGTATTGTTTACGAACGATGCCGATACAGATATTTAAAAATCCTGTATTTGCGGTATCTGTGTCGCTGTCACTTCTCATTACTACAAGGTCAAGCCATTGGATGATATTAAAATTTTAATGGGACATCTGTTCTCTTCTTTTAGGTGGAACACTCCTTTAATTATCTGGAGATCCAGGGAATTGCTTGCAACAAGCCAACGCAGGTACAGAAAAATATTAAAGAAAAAAGCTTCACACTACAGTCCTTCATTCATTCATGTTAAGAGTAAGAACAAAGTTGAAGCTGTCCAGCTATTCCTTTAAATTGTGTTTCTATTTTGTGTTTATGTTAAAGTGCATCATCTGTGTTATTCTGTAACCTGTCTAGATGCTGTTTAAAGAATTACGATTAAAAAATGAAGCATTGAATAGTCAGTGAGACAATAGGCACATCACATAAACACACATGCCTAAACTTTTATATGTCAGGTTTTAATATTGTTTTGTTTCTGTGAGTGCTCATGATGTGTTAATCATCAGCATATATTGTACTAATACACTAAATCTGGTGAAAAGTCTTTTTATCCTATTTAGGGACACTTCACTTCAGCAGGATGAAAAAATAAAATAAACAAATCTAAAACTATGGCAGGAAAACCTCTTAAATGCTGGTATGATCTGTAGAAACTCATTAATTCACGTAACATCTGTGCCAAGCTGCCAGTCAGCAGGATTTATCCATAAAATATGATAATCCAACACTAACCACCCTGTTCCTGGAGCTGGACCTCTGTCCCACTCGTCTGAGAGATGTTAGTCCTCTTAATATCTTGACCGATGGTCTCCCATGTATCAGCAAAGATTATGTAAATTTTGGCCGGTAGAAGAGGCTCTGATCTGCATTTGCATAATTGTAGTGAATGCTGAAATGGTCAGCCAGTCTTGGTTAATACTATTAAATCATTACATGCAGAGATTTGGGATAGAACTGTTGTTACGTAGATAGATGGGTTTTTACATTTTTTTCACTTTAATTGTTTTCAATAGAGGTGTTTAAAAAAAAAAAAAGAGTCAAATATGGATTAAAATGAACAGAATAAGACACATGCATGCAAAAACACACAATACATCAATGTTGAATTAGGATTCAACATTGATGTATTGTGTGTTTTTGCATTAACTGATTATCAGTCTTTTTTAATCATATCTGATTAAAAAAGACTGAAGGAGAAAATAAAAATGTGTTGGTCCCTTAACTAAATGGGTGCACTTGTGTTTGACTTGTGGTGAAGGTGGAATCATTAGTTGTTGTGATAACTAATTAAGATTATGTCCGTTAAGCTGTCCATAGAATATGAGCGTGGCTCATTTTCGTTGAAGTTGCCCTCCACAGACGAGGTAAATGAGGTGGTGGCTCACATAGGAAACTGTATGCAGAGGATATGTCCAGGTCTGCCCCCTAGGTGAGTTCGTTGTGTGCGTGCATGTGTGTGTGCGCGTGTGTTTGTGTGTGTGTGTGTGTTCTGGTTCTTCCTATCTTTGTGGTGACCAAAATGTGACATTTACTATACTTGTGGGGACCAACAGCCCTTATGGGGACCAAAATCCTGGTCCCCACAAGTTTGAAGGCATTTTTCAGACTGAAAATGTGGTTTTAGTGTCAGTGTTACAATTGGGTTATGGTTAGGCATTCATTTTTGAAGGTCAGGGTAAGGGGCTAGGGAAAGCATTATGTCAATGAGATGGCCCCACTAAGATAGCAATGTCCAGTGTGTGTGTGTGTGTGTGTGTAAAATGTACAATATTCACCTGTCTTGTCACAGACTCCTTCCTAATAGGTACTGAAGTAATAGATTTCTGTGTTATTTCAGTGTGGCTGTGTATTGCAGTGCAGATGTGAGTGTCTTTCATAGATTTGTTGAACAGGAAGCAAGAATAGAAATGCAGAAATGAATATGGACGTAAACCATAAACTTCTATAACCCTTGAACAGTACAGTGTTTGAGCTCATCGTGAGGCTGACCATCGTTAAATGTGATTGTATTTTATTTACCCTTTAAAGCCTGAACTACTGGCAGAAAATTCTATTTTTTAGAAAATTGAGTATTTATTAAACTTTGTGACAAATAGAAAAAAAATGTAAATTTGCATATAAGTTTTAATTTGTATCAATTCTGCTACAACTGGGTGTGTGTGTGTGTATTGAATAAGATACAACAGGCATTAAGGGATTAATACTGCCTTTTGTTATATTTTAAGCAGTTAGATGTTAGTTGTTGTTTTTTTAAATTTAAGATCACATAGTTTATTTTTAAATTCCTGCAGTACCATAACAGCTGCCTCGTCGCTTGCTTACAAAATGTCTGTAGAAAAGTAAGGCTTTGCAAAAGCAGTTCAGTATTGCTTGTTTCAAAAAGAATGAAACTGTGAGTTTGAAACTCTCACCAGCTGCAGTTTTCATAATATATTTTCATTTGACTTCTTTTCTCAGTAAAGTGATGAAGAAGCTTTGCATGGAGCCTCCAGACCGACTCTCTTCTCTGCAGACTCTGTGGGAGAACAATAAACCTGCTGAACCTGGACCCTGTGGTATGAACCTGTGACTACTGCGTGCATCTGCGCACAGTACTGTGCAAAAATCTTCAGCCACCCATTATTTCTTTATATTTTACTTCCACCGAGCCAGACTTGCAGCCTGTCACAGAAACCCACATGTCTCTCCAGTTATTAAATCTGTGAAAAATGGCAGTTTTACAGTCATAAAATCACATTTCTTGACCAACAAGGTGATTCTTGAAGTCAGTAATGTGAGATCTAACAGTATGCAGTGAGTCCTTAAAAACTGAGTAAACTGGAAAAGTGGAGGACAAAAGAAGTAGCAATGTAATTTCCTTAGGAAAAAAGGAAGATATCCCCCCAAATAACTTAACCCAGGATTTGACAGATTTATCTGGCTCTTTAGATGATCTATCTGCTGTTCACTGAAGCCTCATCATCTCTCAGTGGAAGGTTGGATATCAAGAAGCCATTCTTAAGGAAGGAAAACTGTGAGAAAAAGCTGAGATATGCCAAATTGCACAAGAACTGGACTAAAAATCAGTGGCAACAGGTCTGTTTGAGTGATTTAGGGTTAAATCATCCTCAGTGTGTACAGAGTAGGTTAGGAGAGAGGTACAACAGACTGTCTACAGGAATCTGTAAAACACGTTATGTTTGAATGTTTTGGGGATGCATTTCAACCAGTGGTGTTGGAGATCTGGTCAAAAATTGTTGGATTCATGAACACAGAAATGTGTCATCCGATTTCTATCTATCATGTAATGCTATCTGGAAAGCATCTAAATGCCTTATATACTGTATTTCCATGAATGTTTTCACAGATTTCAATAAATCAATATCAATATATCTACATTACATTTTCTTAACAAAAGTAGGACATGAAGAATGGCTCAAGACTTTTCCAAACGGCTCTCTATATATTCTAAATGATGTGTTGCTGCTGTAGTAAGTTTACATGGTCTGAGCAATGTTGCAAATAATCATGTTTCCAAAATCCTCCTTTCACATGTCTACTTTGTTCTGTTTTCTCTTTTCATATTTGATGGTCTCCGTCTCTGTGTAGGTGGGTTTTCTCAGATGTACCGATGTGTTTGTGACTGGTTGGGGATGCCTTACAGAGAAGAGGTGCAGTGGGTAAGCATTGTTTATATTCTTTTGTGCAGTTGCACAGATCACATTGACAGATCCTTCTTCATCTAAGCCTCACCGCTGTAGGCTGGATCCATAAACATGCAACAACTTTTGATAAGGCCCAACAGCTCTGACACATATATAGAGCCTTATTTCTTGACGCCTTTGTGCTCTTGCTCTTTTTCTCCTACATGAATCAAATCTTTTACTCTCCCAGTGCAATTGCTTTGTGTCTAGAGTCAAGATTAATTACTCGTTTCTTTTCCAGGATGTAGACACTATATATTTAACGCAAGACACCAGAGAACTTAATTTGCAGGACTTCAGTCATCTGGAGAACAGGTGAGTGCCGGCAAAGATCTTTAAATATTACCACCAGTGCGATTTAAAAACTACCATCAAAGTCATCACTGAGTCTGAGATGGTATTGATGAGAGAGATAAAAAAAAGATTTCATGGCTGCTCTGACTTTTTCTCTTCTGCATTTGTCCTCCTCCTCCTCAGGGATCTGGTAGCTATAATAGCAGTCCTGGAGTTTAACCAGTGGTTCACCAAGGTCTCTACTAAGGATTACAAGCTGGTTAGTACTTCTCATATTTGAAAATCTGACCAACACTATGCAAGCTAAAGTCTGAGCACTCCAAAGAAGATTTAATATTCAGTTCTTTGTTAACGCTGTTTTAAGAGCTCTGTGGTCATGTCAGAGGATGTAGTTTGCTGCTCATCACCAAGCATATTAACAAAGGTAGATCTTATAGCAGCGCTAGTCTCTTCCATTCTCATTCCTTTAGTTTGTATATGAATGTAGCTTATATCTTCATTGTGCTGGATAAAAGGTATGCGCTGTTAGTGTTTTCCCACAGAACCAGATTTAATCCTATCCCAGGTGTAGGTAGGTAAGAAAGCCGCCCTGCTGTATTTCTTTGGTTGGGTAAACCTGCTTCTCGCCGCCTCGCCTCATTGCTGCAACTGCGGTACGTTAGCTTCTGCTTTGTATGAGACGGTATTTGTCGGTAAGGGCTTAGAGTTTGCCTCCATTCGTGATTTATGTCTCAAGTGATAACAGAAAGCGGCTAATTAGAGCAAAAGATGGAGATTTATTCTGTTTTATTGCGGGTCTAAAACTGTGTTGAGAGTGTTATCATGCCACGTTTGGCATATTTTAAATTATGCTAAAGAGCAGAGCTGATTTTCCTTACTATTTTTTGGAAAGTTAAAAAAGGGGAAAAAGTTGCATCACATAGATTTCAGTTGTGTAATGTCTGTCTCTTTCTATATTGCATATTTTGACTTTTCCTTCTCTTTGTAAATACACTCTAATGTAAGCAGCTTTTCCTCTACTTTTTGCTTATGGTATGTAGGGGTGTATGCACAGAATATTTTCCCCTTTGTTTCCTCCATCTCCCCCACCACTCTGTTGACTGACGATCAGCCCAATGTTTTCGTGTGATAAGACTCCTAATCCGTACTAGACAAAGGGGCTCAATGTCTTAGGCTGTTGCCCCCCTGCAGCACTCCATTACCAACTCTGCGTCTCGAGGCTTCGCTCAGTCTCACCAATTACCACACGCAGCTTCCTCAGTCCGGGCAATTATCTCACGCTTCCGTCATGGACAATTTCTTTCGTGCTGAATTTTAAAATCCAGTCCCTTGTGATGCCGTGTTTAAACTTGGGCACAAATGTTCACGCAGGTACCTGCGCTGTCTAATGTTTGCCCTTCTGTTTGAGATTAGTGTGTGGTTATGATGATACGTAAGGCTTTTGTCTTAGTGCTATTCAATTGTGTGTGCTGCTTGAGTGTTGTTGTTTTTTTGGCAGTGTTTGAATTGTATTCTGTGGCTTTACAACCCAGTCCTCTTTGAGTGCTTTAAGGGGGAAAAAAAATCCTCTTTTCCCAATGTGTGCATATTTGTATAGAGATACTGGGGAAACTGGAGAAACAAGAGCTGCAAGGATGTGATCTGGAGCGTGATTATCTCTGAATCCCGTTCCAATGGAAATAATAGGAAGTCTGACAGAACAATAAGAGAGGAAGAGAGTGTGAGAGAAGGCGATGACAGCCAGCAGAGCAGTGGGACAGAAACATGAAGGTCGGGGGGAAAGGTCAGCGGACAAAGTGAAAGTGAGAAATGCCAGATGAGTAAGGAAATGAGGCAGAAAGCATCACAAGGAGTAATTGTGTTTAACAATTACACCAGAAGAGGGGAACTAAACATTTTAACTTGTGAAAGTAGACAGAACGAGGCCAGTTGATGCACAAAAAGTTCAACGAGAGGTTGACACTCAAACTGGTCTGCTTTGTGTTTAACGTTGAGCCGTAGCGTTACTTTAAGAAATATCCTGTGGATCACCGAGAACAAAAACAGTTGATAAGGAGATGTAAAACATTAAATCCACGCGCCTCAGGCCTTAAACTTCAGTCTTGCATGTCTATCGTATAGATAAGGATAAGCAATATCAGTGCAGCAGACTGGGTAATAAAACAAATACAGACACAAACACTCACAGGCAGCAGGCTATCACAGTGAGGGATTTCGCTGCTCATCCTCAGTTCATTCAGGCTGTTTGTCTAGTGGTCTAATCAAGATGCTGAGCCCAGCAATGAGAGAGGAGAAGAGGAGAGGATGGCAGAGGGATAACCCTTTAATGAAGCCATGATAGCGCGGTGTGCATGCGTGCTCGCACATGTGTGAAAGCGTGGGATAATTTAGCAGAGTGTAGGGTCAGAGCACCACAGCGTGACAAGGTTGTTATTTAATGAGTGGTTAATGGTACAATACACATGCTGACAGTGTCGCCCTGCTGTCCCCAACAGTGTTATTGTGGCTGCTGTGGAAAAGACAAGACTTCTTTGTGTGCCCTCTGCCTCTCTGCTCGCTCCCCTGTTTTTCTCCATTTCATCCATCACTACCCTGGTATCGCTCTTTTTAAAAAAATATCATGTGTCATCCACCGTGGCCTCCATCCTTCTTATTCTTTTCTTTAACACTCATAGTTTCGATGAGTAAACATGTGAACAACAGTCCCTTTCTTCCGAGTTTTCCTGATACTGTCTCCTTCTCTTTCCATCATCACTCTCTCCTTTCTCTCCTCCACACTCTAGAGACCCGCGTTGGACAATACAGGCACTGTTTTGGCCACACTAACAGAAACAGCCCCTCACTGAAGAAATGTCAGCTACTGTGATTAATAACAACATACTGGCCCTGCTATCATAACGAAAGTTTTTGCGTTTTTCAGTGCAGATTATTGGAAGATATATCTGTAGCAATGCTAACTGAATATGTCTGGTGCATGATTTCTGTGTGTATGTATGACGCAGCACACAGTGAAGTGGGTCAGTGAGCATCTAGGTAGGGCATGGACATTCAGCTGTTGAATCTTTAATTTTGTCTAAATATGAGTGCTTTTCGTCCCTCTGTTGTGTCTCCTGTGGTGTTCAGACCACAGAAGCGAGAACTATTTTTCTCCCTCTTAAGGTGTCCAGAGTCTGAACTCCCCAGTCTCTCCCTTGTCATGCCTAAATGGTCTTTAAGTAGAACAATTCACTTGTATACTGTTGGGTTTTAATTAGCATAAATAGACTGCTTTCTGGAGAGAGCAGCTGAGAACAAGAACACTTGCAAAAGTACACTTCTTTGTTGTTCCTGTGACCTTCAGTATCAAAGTTTTGCTGTTCCAGATAAATCATGTCCTAAGCCTTGGAGCTTGTTCAGTTAATTTGTATATTTTTATGCTGTGAAAAATTTCACTTTAGTTAATCTGTGAGCGAGAACCTACTGCACAGCTTTGAGTGTGACTCTAAATACAGAGCATCATTTTCTGTCCGTTCACACTTTTCGTGTGCAACATTCACAAATCTTTAGGAAAGAATATATTATTCTTAGTATTTTGCTAGAAAAATTGGAAACGGGCAGTTTCCAAGATGTTTCAAGATCACCTTTAATCTTCAACACAGCCTGAACTCTTATAGAGAAGATTTCCTGTAATTTCTTTAAGTCAGCGGTCTCCAACCTTTTTTGCGCCACGGACCGGTTTATGCCCGACAATATTTTCATGGACCGGCCTTTAAGGTGTCGCGGATAAATACAACAAAATACAACTAGTACCGGTACCGAAAAAAAGATTTATTCATAACACACGTGAAAAGACCCAGGAAAACCGAGTAAACGATAAAAACAATAACAAAATAACGCTGAAAACCGATAAAAACCCTGAAAACCATACATTTCACACCTGAGCCTCAACTCTCGCGGCCCGGTACCAAACGACTCACGGTCCGAGGCCCGGGGATTGGGGACCGCTGCTTTAAGTCGTCTTCAGAAATGGTTCTTTAGGCTTCTTGAGGGACATTCAAAGCTCTTCTTCTTCTTGGATGTTTGCTGCCTTTTGTTCTGTTCTCTGTCAAGATGATCCTCCATACAGTCTGTAGAGATGATGATTTGAACCAAAATTGTACTAACACTTAAAAATATAATGAAATGTGAGGCTCAAGACTTTTGCACAGCTGTTACCAAAATGCTCTGACATATGTTCGTCTTCAGTCTGCAGATGTGTGTGAGCAGATCCTTCGGGTGGTGTCTCGATCCAGTCGACTGGAGGAGTTGGTCCTGGACAATGCAGGACTCAAAACGTAAGAAAATACGATTTATTAAAGACATTTTTAAATGTCAAAGACAATTAAAAGGTAGCTACAGTACACATATGTAATCATTAGCGCAATTTCAAATCTCAGAACTCCAAGGTCGCTTAATAACAGATTAAAATGAGTTTAATGAATTGAAAATATATGATGTGACTCTCTGATTTCGAAAGCTTTTTCTTTTTTTTTTGCTATTGAATGAACAAATTTTGAGGAAAACTATTTATTTTGAAAATCCAAGGTTTGCATCCAGAATGAATACAGCTAAAAATGCTACCTTACATTATGGGAGGTGATTTACCCTTTTCAACCTACCCTTTTAATCTCTTAGTCAAAAGTGTCTGTGCTATATGGAAGTGCAATATTAAATCTGTGGAGTGACCTTTTATATTGACAGGTCGGACATTACTTGGGTCAGATTTATGATTTAGTGTAATTTAGTTTTATAGCTGCTTGATATAATAGTAATAAAGTCCATTTTTAATGAGTGTCACAGCAAGAGAAAACTGTTAATGTGTTGGAAGCATTGTCATACACAGACTCAGTATTTTCAGGTTCAAACCTATGGGAAGACCGAGACCTACATACGGAAAACTGCAGCAACATTGCAGAGGGTACCGGGATGTTAATTTGATTTAGCTTCCGTCAGATGTGTGAAGGAAATGGCTGTGCATCACATTACTGGATCCAGTTTTGTTAATCTCTTTAGTGTTGAAATGGGAGCTTTGCCGTGCTGTTCTAGTATTCGCTTCTTTAAAAATATTGGATAGCTTTTTTAGCAGTCCCAATCTAATATTTCAGTTCACTTTCTGTAAGCTTTTCTTTCCTGCTACTGTAAAAGCAACATGAAAGGCGCTGAAGCATTCTGAAGGTCTTTGTTTGGTGCTTACATTGTTTATAGACCTGTAATGAACACATCCTTTCCCAATCTACAGCGATTTTGCCCAGAAGCTAGCTGCTGCTCTGGCCCACAACCCCAGCTCAGGACTCACCACTATTAATCTTGCCAACAACCCACTGGAGGACAGAGGTATAGATGCGCAGATCTAGTTTAATGTATTTCTCTGTGATCTTCTTCTTTCTCCTCTCTAAAGGCTGTGTTTCACCTCTGCTCTGTAATATTAAAATACAATTTTCACAAGTTACAAATGGTTACAGGATTCTTTTAAATATAGTAATATATCACGTAATTGCATTGGTTCTGGCATTGGAATCAGGAGGCGGGGAAGCTGTACAGTTAGAACTGACAAACAAATCCAAACTGATAGAAAACAAATAAAACAACATGCAGGTAGAGTGGAAGGACAGCTCTATAGTACAAACACCACAGCCTGACACAGCTAGAGTAAGTGATCATACAGACGGTTTATGTTCCATTGTGATTGTGCAGTTAGTGCAACATTTTAATATTTCATCAGCTCTGTCCTAAGGCCTCTCAGTTTATCCAGGACACATGAATTAAAGATGCATTCCACCAAATATTCATACAGACGCTTGTAAACATGCAACAGGTGTCTGGGGCTCACCAGTCTCTAGTTTATTTGTCATCATGTAAAATTTATTACAAATATTTGCTGAATATGCCCTTCATAGACATATATATGTATATAAATTTATCATTTCATACATTTACTGTGTATGACATTAACTACAATACCTGAGTATTAGTTACTGTGACTGATTTTTCCCGTACTATACCTTAAAATAAATAATAATATTAAAAATAAAAGGTGGCTCATTCTCATAACTGTAACTATATTGTCATATAAACTAAGCAGTTGTTTGTTAGTTTTTTATTGCAATGTGGTGTAATGCTTTATTTTTCAGGTAACAAATACCCAAGCATTCATGGACAGTTAAGATAGACCTGTGTTGAATAAATTCTTCTCTCGTTGCAGGTGTTTCCTCCCTGGGTGCTCAGTTTGCCAAACTCCGTTTGGGGCTCAAACATTTAAACTTTTCCAAAACCTCACTCTCACCCAAAGGTATGTGCTGTTTTCCCTTGGTGTTTGCGTCTGTAGAGTTGTTGAAATGTTAAAGCGATCCGTGGATCCACTTGCGAGATTGTAGCAAAAGTAGCAGATTGGTTAAAAGGACATATGATACAAATATCGTGCTGTAATCACTTGTTTTTCTTTCTGTTTTTGCATAAGTGAAAGATGCACTTAATTTCCTCCACTAATGTGATCACACCCACTGTTGGGATGCTAATGAGACTTAATTATCACACTATTAACACTATTATAGAGAGATGCATGGAAAGGGAAGAAATTGTAAACAGTGTTCATGTTTTCATTTGCATAAATGCTATTCTCTAAACCACTTTCCTTCAGTCTGTAGACCAAAGTCCTTCCTTTAATAAATAGTCCCAAGAGGCTGATTGTATTTAAGGCTATTTTTTTCTTGGATATCATCCAAAATAAACTATTCAGCGCCGTGCTGGTCTATAGGAATTCATTGTAAACCTGCTTTTTTTCAGGCAATCAATAAAAAGCTATCATATTCCACATGCTGAGTTAGTAAGGCTGCTTAAACTGAGCTCTGCCTTGCTGAAGGTTCAATCCATAATTTGTGACTCCATGCCAAGAGCAAAAGCTGCGGATTGGGGACATTTACTCTTTTTTTTTTGTTTGTTTGTTTGGGTTTTTTAAAACAGCTTTGCTGCAGCACATAATTCAGCAATTTGCTCATTTGATGTTTTGATTGTCCTTTTTCTTACTCTCATTTGTCTTTAATCTCATTCTTTTTCATCTCTTCATCAAAGCATTTATTTGACAGTCACGCCTTGATTTACAGGCTGACACAGTCAGTCAGGACTTCATAGTATTAAAGTGTCAGAGTACCATGTCAGCCATGCGATGTGATGTGACACAGGTCAGTGGTTGCGTGCACAGTGTGTCAATAATAAGCTGTGGAAATGCATGCAGGCGTGCATAGACGTGCATGCCACATGCATGTTAACTCTGGCAAACACACACTGGTTGCATAAAGATTAGTTTTTGTGGGGCTTTTTCAGTATATTTATTGCAAGATATCTTTTTCAATATATTTATTAAGTCGGTAATATCGCCTTTACTGTGTTTATTTTGATAGGTTTTTATTGGAATTGTGGATTGCATTTACAGAACTGTGTGGAGGCCTACTCGTTTCGTTTTCCATGCACTCACTCGACGTTCTGAGCCCGTTCTTTCCGGTCTTCTCCCACTGCTCATTTCCTGCCATTTCCTTCAATATACTGTCAAAACATCAAGTGGAGATTTGAGGGCTGTGATAACACTGACAGTGTTTGTTTTGTGTGTGTTTGTGTTATAGGGGTGAATAGCCTTTGCCAGTCACTGAGTGCCAACCCGTCCATCCCCAGCAGCCTAGTCCATCTGGACCTCTCAGGGAACATGCTCCGAGGAGACGACATGCAGGTACTGAACATAAACTGTCGCCGTATGGGGAAAAAATTGTCAGTTTTGTGTAAATCATTTATCTTTGATTTTTCAAATGAGCCACAAATGGAAACCTGTTTTTTTTTTCATTCATGAAATAAATATTAATAGTATTATTAGAAATTTAAAGAAAATTTCATTAGTGTCTGAAGGGACATTAATTTGCTTAATTAACCAGAGTAGAGCAGTCTTCATCAGTTTGTATCCCTAACCCAACTTGTCTGCAAACACCTGCAAACTCCTTTACAACCAGAAAGGAAACCATTTACCTTCAAAGTAAAAGCAGTGCACTTTTGAAATGTGTTTGTTGCACAACAAGGCGCAGGGTTTACTATACTTCCAGTTTGTGTGGCAGTCTTTCAAATGTCTGTGCAGCTTGGGAGGTAAATGATGAGTATTTGCAGACAAGTTTGCAGCTTCCATGAACCAAAGCAATCACAGTGAGGTTCTCGATTGAGTTCAGTTTGCAACTGTCAGCCACCTTAAGCAACCACTTGCTAACCGATCAGGAAATGCACACTTTTCCATAACAACGGTGGTTTTCAGGGGGTCACTGACTGAGTTCTTAGTAAAAAGTAAAGACAAACACATACGCATTATTTAAATGTGTCGCAGCACTGACAGATGAGAAAGGAATAGTTTGGTATTTCTTGCATTCTTGCTTGGATTTGATTACAAACGTAGTGTAAAAATCAGTGATTAAATATCTGGTGCTAATAAAATTCACAATTCCTGGACTGTTCATGTCAGTGTTAATGTGTTAAGTTGCAGTGTTGTAACAGTTATTGCTTCTGGTCAATGTTCCTGTGTGCTCGTGCTTGTCAGTGCTAAAGCTGGAATCGAGTGGTGAACAGAGCAAAGGCATTGTGAATAGAAAATGAGTTTTCTGTCTCACAACTCTTTCTTCAACATGGGTTTGCAATAATAGGGTCAGAAGTGGGATTGATGCTTAGCCTGAAAATTGGATAGAGCGAGATCCAGATTCTCGAACGAGCTATAGAGCAGAACTTTTGGCATCTGGAAAACCTGGCACTAAAGCAAGTTGAGCGGGCCAGTGATTTTCCATCCCACCCTGTTGGCTGCAGTGCACTGCAGCTCATCACTTAGTGATCGAGAAGACAAGTGAAACTCTGCCACATTCCTTCAAATCCAACAAAAATGGGTTGAAATCAGATTTATGAATGCTCTGCATCCACCAGCAGACACATAAATACGGTGACACTCTGTTCCCACACTAGGTTGTTCTTATGCTTTATTTTTTAGCACTTCTACCACTTCCTCGGCCAGCCAAACAGCCTGGCAACCCTTGACCTCTCCAACACTGATTGCTTATTGGACCAGGTGAGTGAGTCAAAATGAAACTGGACAAAGGAGCTAAATAGATAAATGGTTATAAAGATGTCTGCTTCATTATTATACCGTAGTGATTCACATTTTTGGTAAACAGACCGCACAAACCTGCAGAGTTACTTTCTGCAAACGAGCAACGTTTAATTAGAGTGAAATACTCGCTATTAATGTCTGTGTTTCAGGCAGCGTAACCTACTCAGTCTGTGTTGCTGTTGAGTATATGTAAAGTGGTGTAATACTGTATGCGAAGTATTGATGTGGGTCTAAGAGCCAAATACAGTTTATTGATTAGTTTGAGGTGTAGCCAGCTGTCATCCAAATAAATTATTGATTCCCTTGCAAGTCATATTTTTTCTCTCTCATGTACCAATAAATCTAAATGCATTCATGCATCTCAAAAACAGAGTTGGAAGCTGCAATGAAAACTATTGCAAGTGATTGATCTTTTTATTGTGTGTGTCCCAGGTTTGCTCAGCACTGCTGCGGGGCTCAGTTGAACACCTCTCTGTTCTCAACGTGTCAAAGAGCGTCTTCCCTCACAGGTAAAAAAATAAAAAAATACAAATCTGTGTTTTACTAACTCAGACCTGATGAGGAGGAAGTCATTTCTAATGTACTGTATTCTGTATTAGATGGTCTGTCATTGAAGAGCAAATGTGTATGATTTTATGAAAGTACTGCACATGCTACAACTGAAGGTGTATAAACAAATGCCCAATAGACCAAAACTTCAATGTTCTTTAGTTTCATTTTTAATGATGGTTTTTAATCACAGCTTTACAGCATCAGCACCATTGTTATCCCTAACCTGTAAAAGGCTGATGGGACATTGCTGTAACCCTGCCGGGTGGGCAGACAACTTGGACTGCCAAGTTTGTGAATGCAAGAACTCGAGAACAAGGCGACGTAGGATTTTGAAATTCATAACTTAGAGGTGCATCTATTAAAACTCTTGGAAAAGTTCAGGTCAAGTTTCCTCTGAAGAGCTTGTGAATGTGATAACTCCAGAAGGAGGTAAACTAGGGTTTTCAGATTGATTAAATTGGTGCAACTACCAGGAGGCTGAGGATAACACTCAGTAGTTTGTTTGTTTTTTGTTATTACTAACAATCAATATTACTGATTGTATTGATTTTGGGGTTAACTTTGTGTGTCATGGTTAGCTCTGTTTCCTCATACAAGAAGCTTTCTGGTTGGATGTAGCTGGTTCTGTGTGGAGTTGTTGTTCTTCCTCTGGATCCACGTTTCTGCCTCTTCCTGCTGTCAGTGTTTGTTAGCCCTGGGACTGCTTCTTATTCAATATAAACCCTCTATGACTGTCTGTGCATGGATGTGCAGTGGATAGGTGGACTAACTTATGTTTTGTTCCAGTTGAAACTGGTGGCATGTGTGTAGTTTTTTAACAGCTGCATCTTTTTGTGAAATAATAATGAGGTAATCATGATTAACTTTCTTAGATAGAAAATATACAGGAGGATAGTGATTTTTGTCTTGCTTGATGTGATAGTGGAAGATGAGCTTTGACCTGGAAGAGTCTCTCATTGCTGTTAATACAGCACCCACTGAGGCTAATGTTTGATTCTCCTTTCTGTCTTTATGTATAGGAGTACTGGCTGAATCGGTCTTTTATTTATAAGGGTCTGTATGTTGATGTGTGACACCTGCTGGTAGCCAAGCGTCATCACATCTATGTGAGTTCAAATTCTGTGAATTGGCACTTGATTGTTGAGATTTTGTGACTGGCAGATGGGTGAGTGTCTCAAAGGAGTCGAGGACTTTATCAAAAGAAGAGGTGGAGGGTGGAGGGGAGTGAGGATTGGGTAAGCAGAGTAAGGTAAAGAGGACCTGACTATAGCATGTGGAAGAAGATGGAGGCTAGTGAAGTGTAAGGAAGAGCTGAGCAGCTAAGCACTTCCAACTAAGAGTTGCAGTATATGTGGGACCCATCTGTGCTGCTTGATTGGTAGAGCTACAAGTCCTTATCTGAAACAACAGATAAAGTGAGATTTTAGAGTAGTACAATCTTAATGTTGTCATGAATGTCTTCTGCATTACTGATCCTTTTGATGGTACCACAAAAAAGCGAGGAAACAAGCTTGTAAACTTAGTGAAATTCTATCCGATGTTGACTCTATGTAGTGTCATTATTTCATCCTTATTCTCTTTTTGTTTCTGTAGGAAAGGCAAAGACGTGCCCCCGTCCTTCAAGCATTTCTTCAGTAGTGCCGCATCTCTCACCTCCATCAACGTGTCAGGAACCAAGCTGCCACCAGAGGCTGTGAAGTGAGACGGCGATTCATTCACTTTTAATGTGTCTGAGGGCGTCCTTCCAAATTCTCAGTGCCCATTTTGAAGCATAGACACCATTTAAATGCCGCTTGTCTCGTCAGCCCTACAATGACTAACTCTGAGTTTATTGTTGTCACTGAAAGTAGTATTACATAAATTATATAAAAAATATAGAATTTGAATGAAGGCCTTCTGGTCTTACTTTCTCCTTAGTTTTAAAATGATCTCATTTTTCTTGTTTTGAATTATAAATATGTATTTTTAACTGGAAATAATGTCATTACTGTAGAGCGCTCCTACTTGGTCTGGCCAGTAACCCAAGTGTGAAGGATGTCTCTCTAGACCTCAGCTGCTGTGAGGTAAGACACAGAGAGTGCAGTGCGTGCAGGGCAAGTGGGGAACTGGGAACATTCATGGCACATTTGCAAAAATAATATATTTATTATTTAAATAGCCATTTATTTACTAACCAACGAGACAAGCCATATTTAGCTGTAGTTTTGTTTCTGTAAGTGTGCTTCCAAGCTATCATTTTAGAGTGCTTTTTTTAATACTACTAAAAAAAAGCGCAAAAAGATGATACTCGTCCAATGCAATCGGCTTTTTAGGATCCACTCAAAAACCATTTGACAGGCTAGTGATGCTGCAAAGAGGCTGCATAATGGAGTACTTGGCAGACAACCGGGAGGGATAAAAGGCGGAGAGAGGAACAGTGAGAGGGAAGGGTGAAGTTTGAGTTGGGGATTTGGGATGTGGGGTCAGTTTCCAGCTGTAGTTGTTCTGCCGTAACTCTCAAACACATACATCAGCTTTCACCTTCCCCTGCTCAAAAAAGAGAAAAGACAGCTCTCTGCAGATTTATCCTGATCGCTAAAGATAACTCATAACAAATTACCCAGGAAATCCGAATCCAGATCCCCACAGAAACCTTCCCAAACCAAAGCTTTTTTGGGGGGAAATGACGCAAACGTCCCTTTTCGATGCCTTAATGAACCGTTTGGTGGGGGCGGACAGAATCTGTTGTCTGAGTGCGATCGCAGCATGCAAAATAAGGACTCCCCGCTAAGTGTGTTGCATGTGCAAATGCGTGTCTTTGATAAGTGAGTGTGTGGCCAGAAGAATGCTCATTAAGCATCTGTGTGTTTTGTTGTTGGTAATTGCTGGCTTGCTTTTGACATGCTGTTCTCTCCCTCTAATGCTTCTGTAAGCTTGGCCATTGTGTAAGTACTAATGTGCTCATTCTTAATAATTAACACGTCATTCTTCCTTTTTTCATGTGCACGTTTGGCTTTTTTTTTCTCCTGCTGATCTCATGCTTAGTGGAGCTTTTTTTCCCCTCAACATTTTTGCATTAATTAAAAGCTACAGTTGCTCTGAATGATCTGTGCAGCTATTTTAAAGAATGTGCATTAAGTCATAGTAAATTGGATGTGTGTTACTTGAAATAATCCTATGCAGATGTTTTGCATTTTGTAATAAAGGGAATTTTAGGAGCTGCACAGAAGCTTATATTTTTGTTGCGTACTTGAATATATAGTTGAATGTTTTATGAAGCATTCAATCCTTTGTGGAAGTACTGTGACCTTTTGTGTTCATATTTTCCAGTCACAGTGCAGGATTTGTTTGTGAAATTTCTCATTTCAGCAGATGCTCGGCAGTAAAACGAACATATTACCACAGTTTGTTTTCCTGTGCTTTCAGCTGCGGTCTGGAGGATCTCAGATCCTTGAAGGTTGTATTGCTGAGATCCCAAACATCTCCAGCCTGGATATCTCTGACAATGGTGAGATTCTGGTGATCATGCTTATTGTAATCTATATTTACTAATCTCAAAGCAGAGGTGTATTACACTACAACATATACCTTTTATTTTCAGGATTAGACTCAGAGTTGTCCACTCTGCTTGTTTGGTTGGCCAAGAACCGGTCCATCAGACACCTCTCTCTGGGCAAGAACTTCAACAACATCAAATCCAAGTAAGGATGCAGCAAAGGAGGAGGTGGTGTTGAGCTGTTGTGCACAGTTTGGAGCTTGCGCTGAAGTCAAAGGGAAGGCTGGGATTGAGTTTTGCTCTATATCCTGACTTGATTCTGGGAATAAAAAATTACAAGCAATCAAGAAATTAGGCAAGGGTTGAGTTTAAAAGCTCCAGTACAAATCATTGAAGTCTGGCTTTTCCTCTTAGCAACTGTTTGTTTACTATTTATTAGTATGCTGTGAAGGTGAACAACCAGATATGTAAAAGGTTTGACACAATGTCACTAGCCTGAAAAAAATTATTTATAGTGTTTATATACTTTTTCTTCCATCTACTTAGAAATCTCGCTCCAGTGTTGGACAGCTTGGTTCACCTGATTCAGGAGGAGGAGTCGGTGAGTTTTTCCATTTCTCTCTCTGTGTGGTCAGCAACCATGTGACAGCAGAGAACATCTTAAATACAGATATCACAAAAAGGCAGCCAGGGGCTAGAGCAAGTCCCTGAATCTCCACCAGCTGCACTCCAGCTGACCACTGACCTCACCAGTGGACGGTTATGTTGCATGTTTTGCTACACTGATCAATCAAGACACAGTTCAGCATGGAAATTATGCAAGTTGGTCTCAAATTTCTCAGAATTTCTGTTGCATTTTGTCATCACAGTACAAACCCTTGTCATTGCACACTGCAGATTTTCAACTGGTAGTGCAAGCCCAGTATAAATATGTCATTAAAAGAATTTCTATGGTAAATATCCAACAACTGCCTAGCTTAACTTGGCATTATGGGTACAAAGTTGGGGAAATCCCTGTTTTAATCAACATAGTTCACCAATTTATTGATGAACTATTGCTATGAAGCCACTATTTGCATCTCTTAGGCTTCAATCTCCCAGTCCTTTTTTCCCATTTTGTTTTTCAAGCGTAGAAAGGGATGCCACTAGTAATTACTTTTGTAAGCACAGCATACTGATACTGTAATTATATACTTCCCTTTGCCTGCACTTATTGGTGTACTTGCATCTTAATTGTGTCCTGCTTTCTTTTGTGATCAGAGAACATGTTTAAGCCAGTTTTTATTTGCGGAAACGCAGAGATTTCAATCTTGTTTCGTATTTACAGAAGTTAAGCAAGAATTTTCTTCCGTGGCTATTCCAGTATAAACTTCTCTATTTATATTTTTTGTTTATATTAAATGTTTTTAGTGAAACACGAGCGGATGAAGGCTGTAATTAATTCTGTGCTTCCCCAGAGAAGCTCTAATCAAGTAATCCTCTGCTTGAATAACCATGTTGACACTGGCCTTTCACACGGTCATCACCACACACACACTGCAATTTATAGTCATTATCTCTAAATTTATCCCATGAATATGCCTTCTGAGTTTCATTAAAAGGAAATCCTCCATGTCAGAACAAACTGCCTTAGCTGTGCCGCCCCGTTCGCTTTGTGAGCGCATTAACTGTTAGTTTGCTCTGTTTAAAGCTCTCTATATTTAGAGCTCGTTCCCAACACAGGAAACCATGAGACATGTTAATTTCGTTGCCAAGATCAGTTATTAAAAGAAATAATGAAACCTTTCTCATCCAACAATAGGTCTCTTGTATGTGTGTTGCAGCTCATGGAATGAGCATGCGTGCAGGCCTTGACGTGACTACAGCTGGATATTTATTTATAAACTCAATAAAATTGAATTCAAAGAAAGGGTATCCAGTACACTTCTTAGTTACTATTTTTACAGGATATGCGCTCTACATTTATTATTTTGAAAGTTAAGATAAGCTGAAACTGTAGGGATTAAATGAAGTTTGCAGAATTCAAATCTGTTTGTTTTTTTTAGTTTTTATTTAGTTTTTCTTGTTTAGGAAAAAACCTGAGTTTTGTGAAGTTGCTGGCATGCCCAGCTTCATTATCACATTTTTTTTGTGGCAAAGATTATAGGGTGGGCCGATGGAAACATTATCAATTAAACTGTAATAAAGTGATGCGAATTATTTATTGTAACAGTGACTAAGCTCTTGAATGTTTTGACTGGAAAACAGGTCGAAATCGCCAAAATCAAAGGAGTCCCACACATGTTGACATGTTTACTGTCCTGTATTAGTAATTTTGAATGCATTTCTCCCTTTATATTCATAATATGTGCCCACTCTAATCGCCTTTACCCTCTCTTGTCCTCACACACACCTTTTGTCCCTGTTAAATCCTGCCCTTCCCAGCCCCTCACATCTCTGTCTCTAGCAGACTCCAGGCTCAAGAGTGATCTCACCATCGTTCTCAATGCTTTGGGCAGCAACTCCACGCTCACAAGGCTTGACATCAGTGGGAATGCAATGGGTGACATGGGGGCCAAAATGCTGGCTAAGGCGTTACAGATCAACTCCAAACTCAGGTAGCTGTGCAGGGGTCACATGGTTTTAACTTTTTAAAACTGCTTGTTTCATAAGCTGAGGGGCTTCTAAGAGTTCCAGTTTAAAAGCAAACAACTGTGATTTATGCAAAACTTGTTTAGTAGCATCTAATAATAAAGATATGGAGCTGGATATAGATCCACATTAACCCTAGAAGACTAATGTGCAGTTTTGTAACACCATCAGTAACATGATATACCCGATGAAACACATGTACTTTTCTCTTATTCCTCCTTATTCAGCATCTCATAAAATAAATAAAGGTATCATGGGGGTACCCTATAATTAGGCTCTAAATTTAGTGGAAAATTAGGGAATTGTTAACAACAAAATTCCTTAAAAAACTGAAAAGTACGGAGTCCCTCTGATGACATGGTCCAAAAAATAAACAAATTGTGGCCACAAAATTCATCCCGTCGAAATAGTATAACGTGCCCACGAAATGGGTATAACGTGGCAACGAATTACGCATTTGTGGCAACGAAATAGATAACGTGCGCACATCATATTGATACAATTCCTGGACAGCTGCGTAGCGACATAAGCATAAGATTAGGCTACACCTATACACCATGGTCAGAGACAGTATGAATGAGTTTTATTTTAGGCTGGGAATGAGCTACAAATGCAATGCAAGGAACCATTATTACGGAGAGACATTTAAACAGGATATTGAGAGCCAAGTTGCTTTACAGATGTAATTGCGACCTGGACGCCGGGATAGATTTTATTGTCAACCAACTGCAAGGGCCTGGGAAGGATCATGGTTATCGGTCAAGTGTTTCGTGCCCACAAATTAGCATTTTGTGCGCACGTTATACCCATTTCATGCCCTCGAAATAGTATTTTGTGGGCACAAATAAGTATTTCGTGGGCATGTTATACCCATTTTGTGCCCACGAAGTAGTATTTTGTGGCCACAATTTATTTATTTTTTGGACCATGTCATCAGAGGGGCTCCGTAGAAAAGGACAATGGAATTGGAAATGTCCTCACTTCTAGGGCCACCCATTCCTGGCACATGTAAAACTTGGAGGCACAATCTCCCTGCATCAATGACATTTTGTCATGGAGGAAAAATGACCAAATGACTATAATTTATTTATTTATTTGACTACATGAATTCCCCTGGAAATAACCACAAAGTGGTATTTATTCATCGCGTGGGTGAAAATCACCTGACATTGGTGTTCTAGGATTAATAAACCTGTGTAATTACTGCTGTATTAATAATGCAGTAACTAAAATAGGCTACAATATTTACAATGCCCTATATAAGAATTATTGTACAGTTATTTGTATTCAACAGTCCATATCTTATACTATTGTGTATTGTTTTGACACAGATTTTGCCTTTTGCCACTATGCAGTTAAATATTCAAACCACTATTTTATAGCCCTTTTCTTCCCCTTCCCCCCCCCTTTTTTTTTCTTTATAAAATCCATACAAATGTTCTTTAATGCCTATGGGTAATCAGAAGATAGCAAGTAAAATCTTGTAAATCATCTTAGAGAATTAATGGCTTCCTCTGTTCGCGTCATACTGTGTGCTTGTTTTGAGCAGGACTGTGATCTGGGATAAGAACAACACCAGCCCTCAGGGTCTGCAGGATGTAGCAGCCGCTCTGGAAAAGTAAGTAATGCCGTCCATGCTTGTATATGTGAGTGCGTGGTTTAGTGTTGTCTATTCAAAATTAAATCTTTAAATGTATAGTGCTTCTATAATGCCTTTTTTTCTTTCTGTTTTTACACCGTGCATGCTTTTGTGTATAACATTAAAACTGCTGAAGGAACGGATGTGTAGTTAGCTTTTGCAGCCCAGATGGTGTTTTTTCTTTGTGCAGAGCAGAAGGAAAGTCTGAGGTTTATTAAGACAGGAAGAAAAGATAAGAGGAAGGAAGGCGCAGAGAGGAGAGAGTGACACACGCAGGGAATACTACAGAGACACAATGACATGAAAGTGTGCTGAGGGAAAGAAAGCGTGATACATTTAGACATAAAAAAGTAGAAGTCAAAGCCAGACAAATCAGATTTTGTTTACCGTGCCTTCTGATTGTGGATCTGGATGTTTGTGCGTGTGAATAAATTTGCTTCTGGGATGTGTAGGTTCATCCACCTCTTTCCTCTTTTTCATCTCCTCTCTCTTTGTCATAGTCTCCCAGCAGGACATATCTTCATTTCCCCTCCGAGTCTCTGTGTTGTATTATTGAAAAAACAATTTCTTGTTTCTGATCTCCTTTCGGTTCAGCAGTGCAGCATCGCGTGTCTTTGTTTCCTTTGCTCAATTCACCATTTTCCTCCTGTGTACCATGCATTCTTTAAAGTTTTTTTTTCTCCAGATATTCAATACTGCAACATAACAGACAGTTGGAGTATTCAAAGTCTCCCACAATCCCCAGCATATAAAAGCTATCCACGGGTCTCAGTGATTTATAGAAATTGTTCAGAGTAGATCTGTCTGGTCAAGACGTGAGGAGTGAGAGCACACATAACAATCTGAATGAATAACAATCATTCATTCAGCCTTTGAGGTTAAAAATTATTCTAATCCTTTTGCTTTACCTTCATATCGCAACAGGTTTATACACTACCAGTCAAAAGTTTGGCCGCACCTTCTCATTTAATGGTTTTCCTTTATTTTCATGAATGTTTACATTGTAGATTCTCACTGAAGGCATGAAAACAATGAATTAACACATATAGAATTATGTAGTAAACAAAAAAGTGAGAAATAACTCAAAACGTGTTATATTTTAGATTCTTCAAAATATCCACCCTTTGCTTTGTTTACTGCTTTGTACACTCTTGGCATTAGGGCTGTGCGATATGACCAAAATCTCATATCCTGATATAAAACATGTATCGTCTGATAACGATATAAATCACAAAAATGTAACATTTTCTGTAAATTCTGTGAATCTCGGGCAGCTCGACTTGCGGGAAGTGTTTCCAGCTGCGCGTCATGTAGTCGAGTGTTTTAACTAGGGCTGGGTATCGTCACTGATTTCTAGAATCGATTCAATCCCGATTCACAGGGTCCCGAATCGATTCGATCCACGATTCGATTTAATTCGATTCGATTCGATTTAATTCGATTCGATTCACTTTGATTTGAATCTGGGAAATTTTGACAGTCAGAAATATTATAATTCAGATCAGTACATTTACATATTTTTGTATCTATAAAAAGGAAGCTGACACACCAAGACTTTATCAAAGGTGTGAGCATCACAGCAGAGGCCTTTGTGTCAAAGTAGCTGAAGATAAAACACAGAAAAACATGAAGGTGATTTTCCTGTTCTGGGATTTTATAAAAATTTTCTGCAGTAGATCAAAAACGAAAGAAAACCATTAATCAACACATGAACATTACCTCGGAAGTTACAGTGGTTTTATTAGAGACAAGGCTGAGCGTTTTGCATTTTGCATAATTTTAAAAAGTTTAAATTTGTTCGGTATTGAACGGCAGAAATTAGGTTTTATTTTCGGAAGTATATAAAACGAAAAAAAAAACCGTCGGCCGACAGCGCTGTAAACAACGGTAGACTTGTGCTTAACAAGCAAGCGAATAATGCAGAAAACAGCACAGAGAGAGAGAGGGAGAGAGAGCGCGCAAGAGAGCGAGCATGCGAGAGAGAGCTGTGCATCGTGGTCGAAGCAAAACAATAAAAGTCAGAGTGAATTCATGACTTTGTTTATGTGAAGCCTAGTTTGGATCTTCTTTTGCTGCTGGTTCGGTCAATATTGTTTGGAGAGAGATAAAACTAACAGCTTTAGAATCAGCGCATAAAGGGCGTGAACACAAAGCGCGGACCGCCGACAGATCAGAATCAGCGGGCTGTCGACTTTCAGCCCCGACTGTGAGAAAGGCGACATCTCACTGATTCTGATCCGCGGTTGCGCTGTGTGTTTAAGTCTTTGTGCAGAATCCGTGTTCCTGCTCTCATGTACTGTCTTAGCTGTTTGGTGGTTGTTGAAATTTTGTGACATTTCACCAGAGATTCTGGCATTTCGGGCAAAATAAATTTATATTAAAAAATCGATTCAGGATTTTAATGAATCGATTTTAATCGATAAATCGATTATAAAAACCCACCCCTAGTTTTAACCGATGCATTTTTAGACATAAGTTGTAAAGGCCGCTGTTTTCTTTGTGAGTATTTATTACACGCCGTGCTGCGGGGAAAGCCTGTTCTAACGTTTGAGTCTAAGGTTTATTTTTAAGCACCTGGTGGCTCTTTTTTTGCTTCTCATCCGTCAATAATACTTTTTCACGTGAATCCGTTTATTTTGAAAAGTCTCAACAGGATCTTGAGCTTTATTGTGAAAGGTTTATGTGGAAAAACAAGCGGACATGCCATGATTTTACCGTCGTTGTTGCTAACGACAACCCATAAAAACAGGCGCTTGTCCGTCCGTAGTGTGGTTATATAGAATATAAGAGAAAGAGAGAACTTCAAGAAATCAATATAGCCACTACAGTGACCATCAAAACGATGAAAAAATATTGCCGTAAACAGTTTATTTTGCGATACCACGAAACAAACGATAGCGTAAAATGAAACGATAGACGTTTTTATATCGTCATCCAATATATATCGTTATATCGAACAGCCCTACTTGGCATTTTCTCGATGAGCTTCATGAGGTCGTCATCTGAAATGGTCCAGAAGCAGTTCCTAGAGATGCTGAGCACTTGTTGGCCCTTTTGCCTTTACTGCAGTCCATCTCACTCCAAACCATCTGATTGGGATTAAATCAGGTGACTGTGGAGACCAGGCCATGAACCCTGGCACCACTTAGAGAAGGCCAAGGGTTTGCAGCACTGTCAACAAAGCAAAGGGTGGCTACTTTGAGGAATCTAAAATATAAGACATATTTAGTTATTTATTAATTTTTTCTTTGCTACATAATTCCATATATCTTGCTTTATATATTTCTTGTCTTCCGTTTGTATCTACAATGTAGAATTGTAGTACTGTATATGTGCTTTTTTGTCTTTGTTTTTCTGCCTTACATGTCTGTCCCTTTATCTCTCCAATCTTAATGTGAATGTAAATAATGTGTGTGATTCTCACTTAGAGATCAGTGACCTACCCAGGAGTACCAGTTTAATCCAATAATGTTTCACTGCTACAATGCACAATGTGTCTCTAAATACATTGCTTTGCTTCTTCTTCATTTTGTTTTTCGTCTGTTTTTAAAAAAATATATCCATTAGGAACTTCACCATTCGTTTCATGCCCCTCCCCATCATCGATGCCTCCCAGGCTCTAAAGGCGAGCCCTGAGAAAACTGAGGATGCCTTACTAAAGGTACATGAAGAACTCCCTCTGGTTCCTGTCTTTTAGAGACTTTTAGTCTTTAAAACGTGCTGAATGCGATGGCATCAGTGAAGAAAAACATACTGAATAAACTGACACTGATTTTAATTTTAATCTTTTATTTTAAGTTTACTGTCATGACATCAGCTTTGTTTTCGCTCCATAGATTGAAACGTATTTGTACAGGAACCACGAAACAAGAAAATATCTTCAGGAACAGGCTTATCGGCTTCAGCAGGGCATCGTAACCACAACCACACAGCAGGTGAGTGAGGCGATTATTGCAACCCCAAGAAACTTAAACTCTTCCGCTCTGAACTTGAGTTACTATTTAATATTAAATATGTTGGTGTAGTGATATAACACTGAGTGTCTTTGCCCCAAGTTATACTAAATTGAGTCTGGAAACTCCTCTTTTGAGCATTTTACATGTTGTATGACACACAAAAACAGTCATCGCTTGTTGTTTTTGTTTTCCAGATGATTGACAGGATTTGTGTTAAAGTCCAGGACCACCTGAACTCTCTGAGGAACTCTGAGACGGACGTCATCTTGGAGGATGTCAGGTCAGCGGAGAGCCTCATCAAAGATGCCAGGAATTCAAAAACGGTGAGGAGACAGCTGAAGGGGTCAAGGATTCTTTATTATCACCAAAGGGGCAATTTTTTGTACAGTCAGCAGAAAACACACAAACATCAAGCAGTAAATAGTCAGCAGATACACAAAATCGCTACATTATGTGAAATTACAATTAAGGAGATATTCAAAAGATCAACGGCAGCTGGGACAAAGGAGTTCTTGAGTCTATTTGTCCTTCACGTACAGTTTCTGAAACCAGACGGAAGCAACTGGACGTCCTTTGATAAGAAAAGGCTAAGATCAGCCAGGATAGACTGGCCCTTCTTCAATATCCTAAACCTGCGCTTTTGCTGCACACTGTAACTGTACACTGAAGTCTCTAAGAACAGATTTGATAAAAACTGGAATCAGATATTCTAATAAAAGTGCTTTCGACATTAAAACCAAAAAGCTTGAGATAAAATATTAATAAAACATTCAGTTAATCTTTACATGCTGTGACCATTCAGTTAAAAAATGAAAAGGGGGACAAAAAGTGGGCTGCCAAAGATGCTTCCAAAAGTGTTTCTGTTTCAAAAAGCACAAAAGCATCAAGGGGAGAAGCATTATTTGTACTGTAAACACTGGATTATCGATAGATATACAAGTCATGGTTTGTACCAGTAAATCTGCAATGCCCATGCTTACTTTCAGTGTGCAGAAGTCCAGACCACAGTGAAGCCTGTCAGAATCCTATATATTCTTTTATGCAATAGATTTAAATTTTCTTCCTACATTTGTTCTAAATCGGTGTATTAATTCTACTTTAGTTAGTTTTAGTGTTAGTTTTTTTTCTTACTGGAAGACAAAAAATTTATGTAGGGTATGTTTGTCTTAAATAATGCACAAAAGAAGTCTTCAAAACAAACCCACATTTTCAAATTCACCAAGTATCCTGCATCATAAAAGATTTTAAGGTGTATTTGTCAGCTATAGACACATACCAGGCATAACATTATGAGCACCTGCTAAGTATTGTGCTGGTCCCCCTTTTGCATTCAATGGGTGCCCAATCTGAGCTACAGTCTGTTGGTTTAAACCACGCGATCCGTCCTTTTCTGTGAAGAGCACTTTTGTGCATAAGTGAGCCTTGGATGCCCACTGCTGTTCCCTCCTTGGACCACTTTTGATAATAAATGACCACTGCAGCCTGAGAATAGCCCACAGGAGCTCTGACGCAGTCGTCTAGCCATCACAGTTTGGCCCTCATCCAACTTGCTCAAATCTTTTAGCTTGCCCTTTTTTCCTGTTCCTAATACATCAACTTTAAAGGGACAAAATATCCACCTTCACACTATTAAAGCCCACCCACCAACAGGTGCCATGACAAAGTGATAATGAGTGTTATCCACTTCACGTCAACAGCGGTTATGCCCGATCGGTGCACATGCATTAGGAAACATGGCTGCCCTGTACTAATATATTGACACACATACGCAAACTCTATCTTACTGTCAGTGTTTTATTATATTCTATATGTTCCATTTGAATTTAGACGTCTATAATGAATTTAGTAATACAGTGTGGATAGTTTATACTGTTCCAGTGATATCGAGATGTTTTTTTTTTTCAAAATTTAGAGCAAAAATTGAATCAGCCATATTGAAATGCCCATGTTTATCCTTGTGTGCCTTCCTGTCGTGTTTTTAGCTGCTTCCCAACCTCTACCACCTCGGATCAGCTTCCAGAGAGGAGGTGAACAGTACTTCAGTAGGTCCGATTCAGGAGAAACTGGAGTCTATGGCCGGGGAGGTGACTGCTGTTATGGACCAACAGCTGCAGGTTGGGCCTTAACGTTCATATATTAGTAAAGTCTGTAAAATTACTTTTTAAATGTAGGCTCATGAGATCAGTGTGACAGCCTGTCATCTAGTGATTTAATCAGATCCATCATTACATCCTTTTCCTCCCTGCTGTCTCTTTAGACGCTATTGGAGACCATGGTGGATGCAGCAGAGTCTCTGTGTCCTCATGTGATGAAGAAGAGTAATCTTCGAGTAGAGCTGATGAAGGCCAGCTCAGCTCGGATGGTTGTACCTAAAAGCTTTGTTAGCAAAACCCTCCTGGAGCAGTCTGGGGTAGATATCATCAACAAGATCAGGTGTGTTTGGAGGCTTCATAGTTTAAGCATTTAAGTCTGTTGTGACCTTACAGCTCCCCTCACCTTCTCTCTCCGTGGCAGTGAGGTGAAGCTGAGTCTAGCGTCCTTTCTGTCCGATCGCATCGTCGATGAGATTTTGGAGGCTCTTTCCACATCACAGCACGTGCTGGTAAGATTAGAATCGACTGTTTTGTATTCATTAATTAACAATGGCTAGAGGGGGGAAAGTAAATGTTGATTTAAAATTATTTAGTATTTTCTCCCCTATTGATCTGGTCTCATCCTGACTCTTCACCTCTTCTGTTTGCTTGCCTTTCAACAACTTTCCTTCTTCTCTTTACATCTTTTGTCTCTCTTGCACGCTATCTCATTGTTTTTCTTGTCACCGGTCGTCTCAGGCGGATCATCTGGTACGCCGAGGTCGCCCCTTGGTGCAGCAGGAGTCGGTGGACCTGGATGTGCCGGAGGAAAAGATTCCAAAAAGGGCATCGGCCGAGATACTGGAGGCTGAGAGGCTTGAGGATTTGGAAACATGTATGGTAGGTTATGGTGGGCAACAGGTGAGGGTGTGTGTATTTAATTAGAATTAACGGCTGACCTACTTAAGCAAAGGGAGGCAGTGGTTCTTGCTCACAGTTAGCTGTAGCTCACAAATACACCTGCCTTAAATTTAACCACTACCTAAAAAATTAGTTCTCGTCATCTTTACATTGATCATCGTTAATTCTAGCACAGACTGAAAAACTTTTGGCAAAATGCTAACAGCACTCTCGGCTGTTATCAGCTCATTTTTAATGCAGGTGAGTAAATGGTGTAGAAAGGCTACAAAACTAGGCTGGAGATCACTACCAGCAGTGCAATATATATTATTTCTCCCAGTCAAACTGGAACAGAAGCAAGTGAAAACAGTCTTTTATAGGCCTTGAGTTAAGAGGTGAAATATTTAGCAGTGTCCGTTTTTTCTGTTGGCAAAACAAAGATGATAACTGTAATCATCTGGCAGAAAAGTGTTGGTGCAGTCTGCTGTGGGGGAAAAGCAGCAAGTCCTCTTGTCCTGTTTCTTCCTCTGGTTCCATAGTTATCTCCACATTTTTTCTTCTTCTTCTTAAATCTTTCCCCTGCCTCCCTCTCCTTCCTC
This sequence comes from Neolamprologus multifasciatus, assembly GCF_963576455.1. Classification (NCBI taxonomy): domain Eukaryota; kingdom Metazoa; phylum Chordata; class Actinopteri; order Cichliformes; family Cichlidae; genus Neolamprologus; species Neolamprologus multifasciatus. The sequence goes on along the minus strand of NC_140449.1, from coordinate 8,809,064 downwards.
CTCTGCTTTCTTTCATTTTCCTCGCTTGTTCTTCGTTAAGCCTTACTCTGTGTTGTCTCCCTTTCTCTTCAATCTTTTCCTCTTTTCCTTCTTCTCTTTTCCTCCTTCGCTCCATGGAGATTCTGTGCTGCACCAGTGTAAGTAATAGTGGACTGCCTCGCTCGATTCTCGTTTCTGTCCACTTTTCTTTTCTTTCACTGTTCTTTTCCTTGTCCCTCACTCTCCCCTGTGCATGCCTGCTATACAGTCCTCACTGGGTTCTTTTACAATTTGGTGTATGAAGAGTGTTTCCTTAAAAAGAAGCAGTAGAGCTTCCCTCATCCTGCCACTGTGTTTAAGGATAAATAATAAAGATAACATTTCAAAGCCCTTTAAAATTCTAGAGATTTGGCAGATTAACCAGTTGATACTTTGGTTTGTTAACTTAAGAGTATGAGCTCTAAGTCTGAAGAAAACTGGGCTGCATTATTGTTATTTTCTTTAAAATATGTTCTAAATTAAATTTGGCTTCTAGAGATCCGATATCATCTTGTGGCACTGAGATACGAGTAAATAAAAGCAGCAGTCAAGACTTCGGAGAAGGGGTGGACAACAGATTTATTAAAGGGCCACATAAGACTCTGGGATTGTTGTGGAGGGCTGCAGCAATAAGCTGAACTCAGTTCTGCCCAATATTAATTTTTATCTCTTCATAAGCTTGACGGTTAAACACAGGAAGCTATAATATCTGTTATTGAGTTTCAACGTTAAGGAATTAGAAACATAAGATGTGGAAAACATTATGTTAACGGCTCAGTTGTGTTGCGTTATGACAGATATGCTGTTTGTTCTTTTGTTCACTCTTTTCGTACGTGCACACAGTTGTTGCTTACGTGGTTTTAAAATCTTCAGCACTCATCCACTTGTCACTTATAGAAAATAACGTTTTCATTTTAGTTCACAGTTGCTACAAGTGTAACTTTTCCTCCTGCAGATGACTCCGAAATCCAAAAGGAAGAGCATCCACAGCAGGATGCTGCGACCAGTGTCTCGTGCCTTTGGTTAGTACTTCATATTTCTGAGTTCATCATACCGTCTTGCTGCTTTAGGCTATACAAGGCAGAATAATTCTAGTTTTGTAGTTGGGTTAATTTTTTTGTTGACCTTTTGTGATTTTTATTTCTTGTTTAGTTTTTATCGGTTGAAAAACTTTAGTTTTACTTAAATTTGTGTTAGTTTTAGTGTTTAGTTTAGTTATAGAGGACACATGTCAGAGGCAAGATTTAGGAAAATATTTAGAAAATTAGACTCAAAGTTTCAAATATGTCCAATAAACCCTCATCAGGTAAGTCATGTTAACTTTCTTTGTTTTTTCCTTTTTTTAAAGACAATTTTCCAAGTTCCCAAAATCATTTCATGTTGTTAACGTTTCATAAAAGTCTAGTTTTTATTTTTTTATTATAGTTAAAATCTTTTTTCATATCTAGTTTGAGTTTTTCAGTTTGTAGTTTTAACTGTAATAACTTTGATAAGAAGTTGACTTGATGGGGTTTTATTTTTTATTTCTCTGTATTTGATCCTTTAAAATTACAAACCTACAGAGATGGAGTTTGACCTGGACAAAGCCCTAGAAGATGTCCCGATCCATGTGGAGGACACTTCAACTTCATCTCACACTCCATCCACTCCATCTATGGTGCTGCCCAAACTGGAGCCATGTCCCACAGGTGTGATGGTGGAGCTTCCATCTGAGGAGGAAAAAAAGCTCCAGCACTTCACCAAACTCCGACCTCGGAGGAACAAAAAGACACATTCCAGCAAAGTACCAGTGAGTGATCAAGATGGGTTTCTCAAGTTTACTTCAAGGCATTAGTGAGCTTACATTTGTCTCAAAATAAAATAAACATATAAGACCTCTTTAGATATAGTCCAGTGCAGTTGATCTGCTTTTTGTCAGATGGTCCAGAAAATCTTTTTTCTTTCAGCAAATCAGCAGCACTCCATCTCAAGATGGGGAACAGAACGGCCTCATGGGAAGGGTGGATGAGGGTGTAGATGAGTTCTTCTCTAAAAAAGTCACCAAGATGGATTCCAAGTAAGGACTGTACTCTTGTCTCTTTATGTTTTCATCCACTGAATACATAAGTTGAAATGGGCTTCATCTTGTCATTTCTAATACTTCTCTCTTATTAAGTCTTTCTCTCATGTGTCCCTTTGTCCGTCGCGTCTTTTCTCAGGCGTTCCCTGAAGAGTTCAGAATCTCAAGATGGCGAGAAGAAAAAGAAAGGAGGATTTCTAAATCTCATCAAACGATCCTCTAAATCGGATAAATCAGACAAACTGGATAAGTCTGAGAAAATCCAGGCCACTTTAACATCCTCGGGTCCATCACCCTCTGCACAGCCATCCGTCATCCCAGAGGAGCCTTCCTCACCGAAGGTTGCAGTTAAGAGCCCGGCACCTGAGCCGAAGTCGAGGTGAAGATGAAGACTAAAGCAGAATTATACATTTCTTTTATATTCCTCTGTAACCACTCCCAGCTTTTTTGACAACATTTCCGTCTCCACCACAGAGACGCCTCCAGTCGCTCACAGCCCACAGACTACAGCAGCAGCTCAGACCGCTCAGAGGAGCTGAGGACACCAGACTCCATGGACGAACCCTGGGAGGGTTCAGATGGCAGGGGGAGTCCTCAGGGAGGCAAGCGGTATCCTGGTGTGCAGATGATGGGCAGCGGGCTCCTAGCAGAGATGAAAGCCAAGCACGAAAGGAGAGCATACAAGGTAAAGTGATGCCATTTAAACCAAAAACAAAGAAACCACACAAAGTAAATGAAAATGGGGCACAGCAATATGTATGATGGCTCTGTTTCAAAGATGAAGACAAAGACTCGAGACAAATCCAAAAAGACTTAAACTCTGCAGTTCTGTCGCACATATACAAGCTTAATTTAGTGAGTAAAAAGTCTTTGAGTTAAGAATGTATTACAGAGCAGTCACACACATAAACATGCCGAACTAATCCTGCAAACATCCTGCCAGTGGAACCACATAGCTACTGCTCTACTTATTTCTTTGATTGGTGATATAATGAAGCGGTTTAAAGTTGATTCATATGTTTGGGCTTTTAAATGGGTAGAGAAGCACACAGGGATCAAAATGCATTAAAATATATTTACACATTCCAGGAATTAAAGTCATCGTCTGTGCTAATTGTTTGTCTATAAATGTATACACACATGCACACACATTTTATTTTATTTTTTCTGTATTTGGATTAAAAAGGCCTTCGATTCAGATGCCCTTCCTCCTCCTCCTCCTCTTCCCCCTTCACCTCCTTCTCACCCTCACCCCTGACACTCGTCACGACTCACTCTGCCCTGGGTTCAAGCCCAGTCTCTGAAGTTGAGCTAAAGATATTGCCTTAATAAGCGACGCAATAAAAGAAGATGGATATTTTTTTTAAATGGGACTTTCCTGCTCTGTCACACTTCATTTAGTGGATTTCCTATTTGTCTCGCCCTGGGCCATTTTCACAGCTTTTATTTTTTCTCCTTCCTCTTGGTATACCCTCATTTCTTCAAAACACAGCCTACTTTTTTTTTTTCTTCTTTCATATTCGAGCAGTGAGAATTTTTTTACTTGTTTTTGAATGTAAAGCAATTCGTCTTTGTGGCTAATTATTGCTCTGTAGTTGGGTGGGGCCCTTACGTGGCATCAGTTTTGGTATTAGATGCAAGTAGGTTGTTCTTAGCTTGTGAAAATAATACAGCAGTTTATTTTTTCTAATATTGTGTTATTTAAGTTTATTTAAAACAAGTCTTATTTAGCAGATAAATGGAAAAATAAGATACCCATAAACTGTAGGGGATCCTGATCAGTCAATCAACGATATCCCAGTACTGCTTGCTTTTGCTGTTGCTTTTTTAAAAAGAGCATATTTGGAGTCAAAGCACTCTAGGTTATGAGCTTCCGCTTGTCAAAGCTCCTTAATTCAACAGTCACTAAGTGTGACGTCCCCGCTGGAAGGATGTGTAAAATAAGAAGCATCGAAAATCAAAGGCATGCAAGGACCCCGATGACCTCAGGCTGCTCACAGCACCTGACAACATGTTGACATAAAAACACAAACAAGCCTCTCTCTGCCAGAGGGCAAGGTGAGAGTAGCAGGAATGGAAACAAGTGCAAAGTTGAATTGATGGAAGCATGAAATCAAGTGAAATTACAAAATTAAGATGAAAAAGAAGGCCGATTTTAGTTTTTGCTGTCATGACTCACAGCACGACATAAGTGCTGTGAATATTCTACCTACATAGATTTCCCAGCCATGCAACTGCTCTCATTTCCCGCACGTCCGTCTGCTTTCTCCACTGTGACTTATTTATTTCCCCTGGTGTGTATTAAAAAGAGAAAAGGAAAAAAGAGAAAATGGAAAAAAAATGGATTTTGATTCAAAGGGGTAAGAATTAGTGTGGCAACACCAGGGATTAAACTAAAAGTTTGTGGTATTTGCAACATTTGGAGGTTTCTGGGTCTTGTACCTTGTATCAGTAGCACTAAAGCTTCTCCTGCTGTACGCCGCTTCTGGTTGGCTTCCTGGTGTGTGTATGGTTGAAACTGAAAAACTACAATTGCATCTGTGCACTTGAGCATGATCGAAAACTATTCAGCTGTTTTGTGTAGTGATCCAGTGTTTATTTGTTTTTTTTCGTCTGCTCTAGTCTTCCAGCCCTGACAGACCTGAGAGCAATACAACAGGTGAGCTTTTTTCTTCTTCATATACCTGAAATTTTAGAGGAGAAAGTTTAAGAATCTTTTTGATGTTTCCAGTACAATAAAACAATAAAAATCAGAATTTTTCTTTTTCATTGTTACACGTGTAAAACAGCCAAGCCTCAACCCACCACTCCAGAAAGCAGGTCTCCCGGTGGTTTTGTTTGTAAGCCCGACCCTGCTTCTCCAGAGAAGACCTCACCACGCGGTGAGACTAAGCCCGAGCCAGCTCCTCGTGTCAGAGCTACGTCTTCCTCGAGTTCCCCAGGAGGACCAGTAAGTCCCAAACCACCAGTGCCACAGGGAGCAAAGCCCGCTCTGGCTGCTCGACCTACAATCCCACAGAAGCCGAGGACCACGAATAGCAGCAGGAGCATAGGTACTGTCAAACTCTGGTGATTTCTGTTACAGTGACTTTTTTTTTTCTTTTCGAACTAAAATGTGCAATGCATGTTTTATTTTGTTAGGTATGTATCCATACTTAATGCTTAAAGATTGTTTTCTCTTGCTTCGTTTTTTTCTTCACATAGATGAGAGCTCAGATTCCACCAGCAGTGGCAGTGTGTCTCATAAAGCCACAGTTCTTCCTCCAACACTGAAGAGGGTGCTATCGGAAAAAGGCAAGGACGGAGTCTCCACCAACAAAACCACTCAGGAAGGTACGATTCTCCTATTTTGTTCATGTTAACACATTAAAGAAAATAGATTTTGAGCCTCACTGAAAATGCAGTGAACTGTCAGTCATCCCCTTATAAATACATCAGCTGTTACTTTTTTGTCTCCTCGTGAAGTTGGACAGACTGGTGGATGTTTGATCTCGCTGTCAGGATCCGACACAGTGTTTGCTTCCCCTGCGGTCTCTTATTTCCTATCGTGCCGTGGAGGCCGCTGCTGTATTTTCTACAATATGACAGATGTGATACTGACAGATTCAGGTCACAGCTCTCACAAGACTCTCACTGCCTTTGATCTACTATCTATTATGTAACATGTATGCATTATTATTAATGTGAGAGTTTGTATTTGAAACCCTGGTCCAGTGGCCAATCTTCAAGTGACCTTTGACAAAAGTTTTCGTTTCAAACATGAATACTGGTTAGATCCCAACATTTAAAACTTAAAGCACTGCCTTTATATTCCTTATGATGATGATTTGAATCTAAATACGATACAAGAAGGAGCTGAAATGTAGTCCCTGTTGTTATCTGGTTGTTTTCTGTTCCTGATGGAGGAATCCACACAGTGTGTTTATTCAAACTACCTTTAAACAGCAATGTTAACTTCTGCTCAGATTAAAGTCCCAGTTCACCAGAAGCCTGAAGCCACTGTGATCCAGTAAGTGAAGACTACACACCGTCTTCCCCCCGGTCTCAGTCATCTCACTGAGCTTGCCCATATTACTGTCCAAACACCTCACGTTCCCCATGATGATCACTCAACAGCTCCGCCTCTGAAACTCTGCACTTTCCTCCGGATCTCATCTGGGATCCCAGGCCTCGCTCCAGGCACTACAGTTGTCAGCGTGGTCTGCTGGTCAATGTAGTGAAAAGTAAAACCACTAGTAAACTTGTAATTTTGCAAGATTTCAAAAGCAAAAAGTTGCCATTTTGACTCAACATAATGATCACAATAAGCAAGAAAAATCAACTTCATGCAGGCTGCCACTCAGAAAAAGTGGTGTGAGTTTGGAGTGAGATTCTTTTTAGATAAAAAGTACAGCTCCTGAAATATGCTGAAACTACAAAGACGGGATCAAAGCCAATATTCAAACTGTGGAAAGCATTAATCTCAACCCTTAAAGTGAGTTTATGTATTATTAACTGAATGTAGGGCTGCCGTTGAGAATATTTAAAATATTGCAATTTTCTCTCCTTTTTTAATGGAACATATGGAACGCCACTTCTTTCATTCCCGTGGGACCAAAGAGCTAAAAAAAAAAAAAAAAAAAAACTGAAAAAATTCATTGCTTGTGCCCTCATGTTTTATTTTGGGTTTTTTTTTTTCTATAAAATAACTGAAAGAATTTGAAAGCAGTCATATGACCTCTCATCCAATCATATGCCATAGTACTGAATCTTACTATTCAAAGTGCACAGTTTCAATGGTCTGTTGCCAGTTTAGAAATATGGTTAAATGAGCAGCCATCAGTCCTTGTGGGTTAGTCACTAAACAATAAACAGCTAAAACTGTTATTCTTATTATTGTTTTAAGTTTTCTTCTCTTTCGCTTCATTATTTCTTCTCCTTTTATCTCCACCAGTGAGATCTGTGTTGGACTCTGTTCAGCGATCCGGCTCTCTCAGCACCAACTCTGAAGATCACAGCTCCTCCAAGACCAAGGACCAAAGCGCAAACTCAGACAAGGACAAAGCAGCAGGCAAGAAGTCCTCAGACTCTGGGGAGGAGGCAGACAAAGACTTTATTTTGATATAAGTAAAACAAATTGACGTAAAACGCCTGTTGACAAGCTTCAAATTTACATTGAATGAAGGAAGGCCCCCACAGGGCAGCAAACCTAACTGTTGTTTCTTTTGTGTTAGAGCTTGTACCTGTAGGTCCTGTCTGACTGCAAAGTACAACAATCATATTTGGTTTGTAGTAGTTTATAAAAAGAAAACCTCTTAATTTAATCATGTTTAATGATGGGTTTTAACTCCTTGGTTATCTAACCTAACCCAAATACTATGTCGCAAAAGAGCTTCCTTCTCACAGACAGCCTTCTCTCTCCTCTCTAGATCACGCTATTGATCTCTGCTTTCAGGTAAAAATCTCATGTCTGGAACCTAAATAGAAATCTTAAGTTTTCGAACCACTAAAAATGATGCATGACATTTATACAAAAAAGCAGAGAGACTGTGAAAGTGTGTGTACGTGTAAAATCTTTAACTTGAGTCTTTCTGTTGTCCGTTGCCATAGCTCGTCTCTGAAGGACCAAACACACAATACGGCTCACGTCACGATTACTGTACTTTACCCATACAACCAGACCAGGAATCAATGGCGTTTGTTTTTTTTTTTCAATATATTTTTACAGATTTTGGTATATACAATCTTCAGCATGTGCAAAGGACTTTTTGGGGACTTGAACGGTGCCTGAATCCATTATGCAATTCGTGTTTTTTTTACAGGAATATACAGGTTTCAGCTGAGACTCTAAGCAAAGACAGAACTCAGATATATTTGATGTACTTTGACTTACTCACAGGGGACTAGCCAGACTACACTGCAGGACTGAGGGATAACTGTAAATCAGTGTAAAGCAAACACACCACCTGGACTCGAGTTAGACTCACTGCAAGAGCTGGAGTGACAGTGTGATGTGTTTAACTTTAACTTTATTGATAATCAGTATGGCTTCAGCACTGTTAAATAATACTGTTCTCTGTACGTAAACACTGTGGAAAAGTATCTTATTTGCTGTTTTAAGGGGAGAGGATGCCATTAAAGTGCAATACAGAGTTTGATTGTATACATTTTGGCCAAATTTCTGTGTTTATAACAAAATTAAGTGTTCCTGAAAACAAATTGCAGCCTTTAGTCGAAATGTTGAGACTCTGTATTGCTCTTAAAGATAAAGAGGGCTCCTTCCTTCCAAAAACAGACTAATGTTATTCATTGAGTAATATTGACATTCCTCCAAAAGAAAAGCCCAGGCTTTGAAAATAACCTCATCAGTTTGTCCTTTGTGTAAAAGCCGGATACAGGAAGGAAATCCAGCCTTCAGACACTTTTCTTCCTCAGCATCTTCCAAATTTAGTTCACTTTTACTTTCCACACAGGACGGGGAAAAAACTCAAGCCATTAGGTGGCAAACATAATGCTTAAATTCAAAAAGCAAGCAGTGCCTAAAGTGAAAGTGAACTGAAGGTAGCAGTATTTTGACCACGGGACCTTCGGGCTATTTTGTACATACCATTTTCAGGATCTGACTGAGTCACATTAGCTCGGGTCTCAGGCCAAATTCTTCTGATTTCTCTCTTCTAAGAACAAGCAGTGACCTTTTCACACTGATACAGTTTGCGAACTTTCTCAAATATATGGTGCTTTTGGAAAAAGTAAAGAAAACAGTGAAAGTGGCAAAGGATTTGTGGACAGCTCATCTCTCTATCTGCACGTGATGCTGGGTTTTTTGATACTGGACCGTGCAGTTTCACAGACGTTGCATAAATGGTTTGATATCCCACTCATGCCACGTCGGTTTTTAGTGGCCGATATGCTTCAGTCAACCCACTCTTCCTGAGTGTGATGCTGCACTGTGTTGCCAGTTCAGTCTTAAACAGATGCCTCTGTTTTTATTTCGAGCTCTGCAGTCACTCGGTCTGACACAATGTCAGCATCACACTCTATAAACACCGGTATGTAAACTCCAACCTTTTATATCGCTTTAACTACTTATTCTGCAGGTCGAGCTGTGCTCTATTGTCATTTTGATATGTGCGCTCAAGATTGGGTCTTCGTGAACAGTGTGAAAGGGCCATGGCTTGTATTTATGTTCCTGTGCAAGAGCCTAATTCAAGTCAGGGCCAAAGGTCTTACTGGTGCACCTTTTCCATATATTATGGTGTCTTCTGATGTCTTTTTTCTAGGGTTAGGTTTTGCTTCTTTGTCACTAATCATGGACTTGAAATAACAACGTCTCTGCTGTATATAGTCTTGTCCCTAAGAGCTGCTTTGATTTTCAACACTCAGACTTCACTTTTTGTCTCAAAGGTGTTCACGCCTATCTAAAACAAACAAAAACAAAAAAAAGCACTACTTTGCAATATGCTGCAAGGAAAGGATGCGGACATCTGTGGTATTGCGTGAAAGATAGTTTCCAGTTTCCTTCCAAACTTGAGTGTCCACGTCGTTTCTGTTGGTGGGAGAATCATGAAAATAACTCGTAGCATTAAGTTTAGACCTCGGCGTCTACGTGTGTGACTGCATGATGTGACTGTGAGTTGTACTGTATGTATATATGTGCTTTCATACATGTAGGTGTGTGTATATATGTATGTGTAACATATGCACGTGTAATATACTTACATATGATATAGCCACACACCTATGTGACCGCAGCGAATCCTATATTGTTTTGGTACTAAGTACACTTCTATACTAGGGATTTGTTTGTAACTTATTTGGAATAATAAAAAAAGCAAACAGTGGCCGGTGATGTCTTGATCATTTGTTGGTTTTCCTCTCACTTGTTTATAAATGTAGAAATAAATTCTTTGTACGTAATTATTTATTAAATGTAATCACTTTAGGTTTACTTTGATTGTTAATGCACTGCAATGTGTTTTTGTTCTTTGGTTGTTTCCTTCTGTCATTCATACATCACTTGTTCTGTTTGGACACGGTTAAATATGTTCCACTAAGTCTGATGATGGGCATTTCTTCATGCAATTAATACTGATTAAAATAATTTTACAGGCTATAACATTTGTCACGTTGTGTGTATCTGCTGTTCCAGTTGAAGATCCGCTTTGCAGTGTAGCTAAACAACCACCAGATGGCAAATACAGTAGTGCTGTTCCTTCTGTGTGTGAACTGTGTGTTTCTCTCTCTCTCTCCCTACACACACACACATGCACAGAGGAAGGAGGAGTGGTTTTTCGCTTAGTCACAAAAAGCATATGTCAACCAAGCAGGCTGCAGTGTAAAAACAGTTTGTCACCTCAGACGTCGTTCTTTCTGTATGTGTAAAGTTCACAGCCTGCTTTTCCTTAATAAACATGGACTCTGCCTTTGAGGACCTGGACGCAGCAGGTTTCCTGGAGATATGGCAACACTTTGATGCAGATGGTAAGGACATTCACTCATGTCTTCTTATTGTTCTTATAATAAAGATACATAAAACAGAGTGGAGTACCTAGAATTATTATTTTTTTGTCATTGCTAGACATTTAAGAAAGGTGTCCTATCATGAAGTTGAAATATTAGTATGCTACATATAATCACATTTTTAAAAAAAAGAGAGAGAAGAGAATGAGTGAGTTGCTCATTTCCTGTAGGAACTTTGTATTAATCACATCTGAAAAGATTAGATAAAACAAAGAGGGTGTTGAATACTAAGCAGTAGTGCAAAGTTGCACAAGACACCTAAAAATATGAACTCAACTTGTTTATGGTAGAGCTACTTCTCCACTAGGTATTTATTTATTTATTTGAAAGAAAATCCAACTTTAATTGTTAATGACATCAGGATTTTTTTTATAATTGGACAGATAATGGCTACATTGAGGGCAAAGAGCTTGATGACTTTTTCCGTCACATGATGAAAAGACTGCGTCCACAGGTAAGTCGCCTCTGGATGAATTATTGCGATGACAGCTGTTAAATACAGTCAAGGGCAGCTGATCAAGCACAATGCTGAAAATTATAGCATCGTAACATCTGATCCTGACACTCTGTGTGCATGTAGTATGATTTTATCTCTATATAGTATCAGTAGAAGTAGTGGTGTAGAAATTTGCATGAAGGCCTGCATTTTATAGATTATTTAGTCTAATGATTTTCTATTTCTGTTGCCACAAAATTTACAAATTGCTGCACAGTAGGAGGTATTTTCTACTTTTTAGTCTCATGAATTCACTGGAGGCAGTTTATGAAAAGAAAAGCGTGAATTGGCTAATCCCAGTTTTATTCACAGCATTTTCTGCCGTGTAGGCAGCTGAACATCTATGGAGCATCTAAAATGGGTGGGGTGACTTAAGGATGTTAGGCACAACTCAATTAAAGAGCTCTGGGCACTGTCAGGAAAAGCACTTGACGTGATTAGAAACTGGCCATTTCTGTGTGTTTTGTGCAAGGGTTTGCACTAATGACACATCGTGTTTACTGAGGAAAGTTATAGTACCAAAAAGACGGAGCCAGCTCTTTCCTAATGGACACTGAGACGAGCACACATCTATTAGCACACGTTCGTGTTTGCATGTGTGCTTATCTGTGGAACTCCCTTGGATACTAATTATGTAGTACTAGGACAAACAGACCACCAACCACATGTCCCTTTGTCTTTCTGATGTTTGCTTTCCATCCATAATGCCCCCCCAAGGTGATATAGTGTTTGGTATGTTTGTTTTTGTGCTACAAAAGCACTTGACAGTCATTCTGTTTTTTTCTATTCATTGCTTTTGAACTATTGGGCAGCATCAGCCACACAGTGCTCTTTTGTTTGTTCTTTTGTTTCCTGGAGTGCATCATGCCACATAATTGCAAAATATTGTACAAGAATTGCTCACAAGTTGCATACTCAGGTTTCGTGTGATACATTTTAAGTCTAACGTGGCAGTAAAATCTAAACAATGCTCAAGTTAGTATTGTGCTAGTCTAGAAAAACATGTTTTTCAAATTAAGTTGTTTGCTTTAAAATCTTTACTTAGCAACAGAGTGAGTGATACAAGGCTAATGCTCAAGAACAATACTCTTTCTGCAATGAGAGGAGCTGGCACCTTGTAGTCTGCAGACTGTGTACACTGCATTGGATGAAGCAGAGAGTCAGACTTCAGCCCCTTAGATCCACAGGTTTCTATAGTTACAGTTACAGAGTGATTCAAAAGAACTGAAAGATGAGCTGCCAAATATACTTTAAAAGAAATTCAGTGGCTCAAAATTATCGCCTTCAGTTGATTCACACTTATCTGACATCTGGCAGAGAAAGAAACTGGTCTGCAGAGGAAATGAAAGAAGCTGAGATAAACATGCAACAAACTAACTCTGTGCTGCTTTTTCTTTCTTTTTATGGTCGATTTAATTTTGTTTGCAGTCTATTAGAAAGTGTTTTCTTTATTCTTGAATGCAACTCTAGTACAGTGTTGTGCATCAAATAGCAAGTTAAGAATCCATCAGATAAAAGCACATGATTGAGATGGTAATGGAAAATAAAAAAGACCCAGCACAGTCTGTCCACTGGGAATCTCAATGGATCAGTGTTGTTCTATTCTAGGTGAAGACTCAAAGCACTTTACACAATATGCCTCATTCACACCCATTCATACTAGTACTTTTTTCTATCTAAGTGCTTTCTATCTAACAATTAGATATTCCAATGAATACATCGAAGAGTAATTTGTGGGCTGAGTATCTTGGCCAAGGATACTTTGGTGACCAGCCAGGGATCGAACCACCAACCTTCCACTGAGTAGAAGACCTACTCACCTAATGAGCTCCAGTCGCTCCAGTCACAAGCCTCTGGATTGTTGTTAGGGTACTATATAAACCGAATGACTGATAAATGAACTGAAAAAGATCTCATTTTGTCCTAAAAGTTATCAGCTCTCTCAGGACTGCTCTTTGACTTGAGTCAACAGGTTGGTCTGGCAGTAATTACAACAAGCTCGCACAGGTTGATGGTTTCCAGTGGATGGATCAGTCGACTCTGGGCCCCTTTTTGTAGGCATGGTGATAGACAGGCTGGCAGTGGAGATCAAAGCAGTAGTCTTAGAAAGCGATGATGTTCCCAGACAACTTTGTGACCTGTAGTTCGAATACAGAGCATGTAGAAAGGCCCTGCAGAGGTGGAGGTATGCCCTGGATAATAGAGGGATGAAATTTGAAGTAAGGCAGAATATGTGATTGAGAGAGAGGTGTGGAAAAGTGAAGCTGCAAGGAGTTGAGGTATTCAAGGTAGAGTAGTTTAAATACACTTGAGAGAAGTAAAGAAACGGGTGCAGGTAGGGTGGAGTGAGCGGAGAGGAGTGTCGGGGATGATTTGCAACAGAAGGAGCAGCAAGAGATCAAGGGAAGGTTTACAAGATAGTAGTGAAACCTGCTGTGATGTATGGTTGGGAGATGCTAGCACTAACAAAGAGAGAGGAGGCTGAGCTGGAAGTGGCAGAGCTGAGGAAGCTGAGATTTTCACTAGGAAAGACCAGGACAGGATTAGAAATGAAAACATCAGATAGACAGCTCAGGTTCTACATTTGGAGACAAAGTTAGAGAAGCAAGTTTGAGCTGTATTTAACATGTGCAGAGGAGGGATAGCTGATATATTGGACAGAGGGTGTTTGAGGTGGAGCTGCTAGGCAGGTGGGAAAGAGGAAGACCACAGAGGAGGTTCATAGACGCTGTGAAGGGGGACATGCAAAGGGTTAGTGTGACAGAGGAGGATGCTAGGGGTAGATGGAGGCAGGTGATCTCCTGCAGTGATAATGTAGTGAGTAGTGACAATGGGAATGTGAAAAGGAAGGCCAATTAAGTGAACTGATAAGCTGTGGATCAGTTAGCCTGGGGTAGAGAAAGCAGACCTTGAGAGAAAAAAAAAAGCCTTAGATTAAATAAGTATCCATGGTGACACTGCTTAAAATAAGTGTGACTCAGCCATTGAAGTATTATGTTCAATATCTTTGATTCTTAGGATTCTCTAATATATAGTAAGCAACCTGTATTTAACAGCATAACTGGATTTATCTTATATATTATTTTTTATTACTGTGTACATTTAGAACCGTTGTTTATTCCACACTGTAGCTGCCTTTCAGTTAAACCGTGTACTGGTTTTGTAATGGTTGAGTTTGGATAGAGAATCAATGTTTTGTTTTAATCTGTACAGGACAAAGTCACTGAAGAAGATGTCCAGAATTTGAAGAAAAGGTTTATGTCTGCCTATGATGTCACTGCCGACGGGAAACTACAGATTCAGGAGGTACAGCAAGTTATGTCTCATAACACACATGAATTCTCCTTTTTTCTTTAATACCAAAGCTTTCAGAAAAATGTGAAAATTTAAGCTGTGCAATTCTAGACTTTGGTGTGCACAAACATCCAGCATGACACTACAAAGTCACTCTCTGATAACTTGTTTAGCTTCTTGGGTTAACTTCCTGTTTTCTATACCCTTTGTCTCTGAATTATCTATTCAAGTCCTCCTATCACTTCTTTAGCTGCATGTCCTTTTCTTCTTTTATTTACCTCATCTATGTATGACAGTAGCTCAGTCTGTATGTTATCTAAGAAGAACTGAAATTATTCGGACTAATGGGGGTTATCCAAAGTTATCCTTGCAGTGAAAAGACAGCCAGAGGAGAATAGCACGAAAATCCTAATTTAAAGAGTAACAGTCCATATAATAAATATCAGTTTGCTCTATATACAATGTATGAACTGTACTTTTTTGTTCTTTTGGTGCGTACATTATGCAGTGTAAACAATATACTGGCACTGTGAAAGGCCCACTGATTTATTTTAATTTTTCAAACATCTACATCATTTTTTTTTTTGTTTTAACCAGGGTTAATTCTTAAAGGACTTTCTGATTTATTCCATTTATTTCCTTAAATCAAATGTGACTGACGAGTTAACATGCAGCAGCTGTTCCCCAGAATTTTACAGACATATTTATATGTCGCTGCTCTCCCAAGCTCCACTCTGGGTAATTGATGCAGCTCCCAGCAAAGCAGTAGCCACAGTGCTTCATCAGAGCAATGAAATGAATTATGTTTCCTTCTAACACAGAAACTTTCAGCCATTCATTAGACC
Organism: Neolamprologus multifasciatus; assembly: GCF_963576455.1. NCBI lineage: Eukaryota > Metazoa > Chordata > Actinopteri > Cichliformes > Cichlidae > Neolamprologus > Neolamprologus multifasciatus. The sequence goes on along the minus strand of NC_140449.1, from coordinate 8,793,853 downwards.
ATTCCCATGTGTGCAGCAACCACAGACACAAAAGCTTAGGCATTTACTCAGAAAGCTGAAAATAAAAATCAATACGTATCTTCTCTAAGTGCCCCGTTGAAGATTTACTGTGACCGAGGCAGGGACAGAGTATTCTTTGTAGCTTCATGTTCTGCCCATCTGAATTTCCCGACACAGTTTCAAAACCATAACTCAGGTTTTATGTCAGTAATTGCTTATACAAATTTCCAGTCTGGTAACAATCATCCTTTTGTGCCAACTCTGTTTGTGTGGATGTCACTATAATAATTTTTACATAAGCTATTAGGATTGTTGTGCTAATTTAGCAGGTGATTCAGGCTCTTGTCCAAACAAATGGAAAGGCAATCGTAGTTTCAGTTGTCACATGCAGTCCCTGGCCGCTTCATTAAGTACACCTGTTTAATCAAGCAAATATCTAATAAGCCAAACTTGTGGTAGCCTGCTGAAGGTCAAACTGACCTTCAGAGCTGGAGAAGAACGGTGATTTAAATGAACATGGTGTGTTTTTTGGTGCCAGACGGGCAGCTCCGAGTATTTCAGAAACGGCTGATCTACTGGGATTTTCACACACAGCCATCTCTAGAGTTTTCAAAGAATGTTCTGAGTAGGAGAAAATATTCAAAGAGTGCCAGTACTATGGTGCTTTGCTGGCCTGAGAGGTCAGAGGAGAATGGCCAGAACTCTTTGAGCTAATAAGAAGGCAACAGTAAATTAAATATCCACTCATTACAAACAGATGGTGAATCTTGATAGGCTACAGCAGCAGAAGACTGGATGCTGCCTGATATGATGAGTCTCAATTTCTGCTGCAATATATACATGGTAGGCTAGAATTTGAGGTAAATGGAAAGAAAGCATGGAACCATTCTGATTCATATATGGTATTACACCATTGTTGGCACAAGTGCGCACTAACTGAACAGTACAGGCTACCTGAAGACTTTACCTCCACCAGTGTGTGCCCATTTTCTAATGGCTGCTTCCAGCAGGATAATGTGTACAATGCTCTGTGGTACTAGCTCAGAAACTGAACTAGTTCAGAGACAAGTTCAGTCGCTGAACTAGACTAGTCTCTGAACAGAGTATGTAGTAAACTAACACCTCAAACACTTCAAACTTGTCATAGATAAGAGTCCTCCGGATGTGTGTGCAAGATTCAAGGTGACAGAGCTTTAGCTGCGATGCTCCATACACACATTCATAAAGACTGCAGTTATCATTTTTAACAAAGTGTAGCTAATGTTCAGTCTCAACACATAAAAATTTATGTATGTAAATGTGTGCTAGGACATATATTGAGCATTTTATTTGCATCATAGTGGCATAAGTTGAAATACTTATTTAAGTCATATCATTTATAGATGTAGCATCTCATCTGGGTTTGTACCAGAAATTGTTACACACTTGAAGATAAATATGTCTTTATCAACCACTTTTTGGGTCATGATGCCATCTCCCCACCCTGCACACTTGAGACATCCTCACATACATTATTAGTAGGAAGTCAAAAACCCAGAAAGCCACAATATCCTGTCTCTGCTGCAGTTGCTGTTTCTATAAATGAGTGATTTGTTTAAGTGCACTTAGCAAACAAACTGTTGTGTGCCAGATATACATTATGGCATGAATTCTTTGGTGTGTGCAACTGTTATGTTGCAACCACATGCCTCAGTTGCAAAAGAAAAACTTACAGAGGTCTCGAAATTAAAACTGGTATCTGGATAAAGTTTTGCATATGTGACTTTTGTTTCACTGCATTAAAGCACGCTAAGAAAAAACATTAAGCAACACTTGTTTAAGCAACCAGCTCTTTAAAGCCACGTATTTTGTGCAGTGAACACTTTTATTTACTATAGGTCTCATCAGCGTTTGTGCATTGTGCATATTCTGCCAGATTTGTGACCTGAATGCACCAGTATTATCTCGTATTTTAGTAGGAATGATGATCGAGGTCGGTTTAATCTGCTAATGGAGGCCTGATGTTGGTTAGAAGGACAGACAAGAGTAAAGCATCATGAACTGGAGAGGAGCCAGGATGGGCTAGTGCAGGACCACACCTAAATTAAATCATCCCCATGTGTTGTCTCCCAATATGGAAACTTTAGTCGAGAATTAAGATGAAAAGCTTCATGGAGCATAATCATTGTCTTTACTCAGATTTTTGTGTCCGTTTTTATTTTCCAGCTGGCCCACATGATCCTGCCTGAGGATGAAAACTTCCTTTTAATTTTCCGCAGAGAAAATCCTCTGGACAACACTGTTGAATTCATGACGGTAAGGTCAAAAATAACACACGAGAGCAGAGCATGGCATGACCTAAGCATCACCCATCAACAATTTTAACAATTAAAAGTAATGCCAGTAGTGTTAAAACCTCTCAAACCCCAGTGGTATCTTGATGGCCCAGACTTGGAGGCTTGCATATGGAGAACACACCGTTAAAGATCTGATTAGTGGACGCAGGTGTTCTTTTATTCGATTAAGTTGACTAAAAAATCTTCATGGCAGGTCAGATTCAACAAGTCGCATGTGAGATTTCTGCATGAACACTTGCAGCTACTGATTGTTGTTTGAAATACTTTAGAGTGTGGTGATAGCCCATTGTGGTTCTTCAAACCTTCAACAGGTTTTTCTGAATATATTACCCAAACTGCTCACCCATCGAAATCACTGAGTTCAGGTGTTCCACTTCACTTCTGTGCTCACAGGGTAAAATGAACAAACAAAGCCTGGGTCGCTCTTCCACAAAGGGAATTCCAGGGTGGTACCATGATAGGATGCCACCTGTGCTACAAGTAAAATTTCCTCACACTTAAATTTTCCACTGTCAGCTGTTAGTGGTATTTAAAAAAAAAGGTGGAAGCGATTGGGAGCGTCGGCATTTCATCCACGGAGTAGTAGGCCATGTAAAATTAAAGCGCAGCAATTCAGTGGATGCTGAGGTGCATGTTCTGCAGAGGTCGCCCAACTTTCTGCAAAGTCAGTTGCTACTGACCTCCAAACTTCATATGACCTTCAGATTAGTACAAGAACAAAGAGCAGAAAGAGCTTCATGGCATGGGTTTCCATAGCCGAGCACCTGCATCCACACCTTACATCACCGAGTGCATGTAAAGTGTCAGCTGCAGTGGAGACGTGTTCTCTCATCCTCTTCTCCCTCTGACAATCCGATGGCTAGGTTTGATTGAATGCCAAGAGAACAGTACTTGTCTGCTGGACTGTGCCAAGTATAAAGTTTAGTGGAGGGGGGATTATGGTGTGGGGTTGTTTTTTGGGGAGTTGGACTCGGTCTCTTAGTTCCAGAACACTCAGTGCTTCAGCATACCAAGACATTTTGGAAAATGTCATGCTCCCAACTTTGTGGGAACAGTTTGGGGATGGCCCCTTCCTGTTCCAACATGACTGCGCACCAGTGCACAAAGTAAGGTCCATAAAGACACGGAATGAGCACGTTTGGTGTGGGAGAACTTCACTGGCCTGCACAGAGTCCTGACCTCAACCGATTTGGAATGAATTAGAGCGGTCTGGTCCAACATCAGCGTCTGAACTCACATGTGTGTTTCTGGAAGAATCTTCACTAATTCACCTTGTGGGAAAGCCGTCCTAGAAGATTTGAAGGCGTTATAGCTGAAAAGGGTGGTTTGACATCATATTAAATCCTATGGATAAAGAATGAGATGTCACACAAATTTGTTTGCATGTGAAGGCAGACAAGTGAGTACTGTTGGCAATAAATCTATGGTAATCTATCTAAAGTAAATCTGCACTGCACTTCCAGGGAATTTCACCAGCAAACTGCAATTGTCTTTAGTTAATATCCTGTAAAAACACGATGATATGAGTTACCGTGATTTTACAGTATTCAGACAGTCTCAATAACCGCGGGACATCACATGTAATACTTTGCTGATTTGCCTGTTTAGATATGGAGGAAGTATGATGTTGACTGCAGTGGCTACATATCGGCTCAGGAGTTGAAGGTAACAAAAATAAACTCCTTGTGAAGCAGAAGCATTTAATGTGTCTTTTCCTCACTGGCATAAAATGACTGTTTCCTGTTCTTCCACATACCAAGATGCAATCTTTTTCTTCAGAATAGAGAGTTGTTGTTTTTGGTGTGATCTAGTAATGGCTGTGTTTGATTTAGAGATATACGGTGCTTTAAATGCATATCAATGCTGTGAAAGTCTTTACTTTTTTTTCATACCGTGCAAAAATAAAGTGCTATTTTTGTTTTGGTTTTGTGTTTTTTTTTTTTTTGCAGAATTTGTAAACTAGAACTCCTAGAACTGACTGTTTTGCTGTTTGATTATTTGATAAACCGACAGGCTTTCCTGAAAGACTTGTTCGAGCTGCACCACAAGGAAGTGACACCGGACAAGCTGGAGGACTACACTGATGCAATGGTAGTAAATCCAACTCTTGAATTAAGTGCGATTAGTCCTTGCTGACAGTTTATGCTGTTGATTCAGTGTGAAGCCGGATCGCCTGTTGCATTTCTGTGTGGCTGTGTAAAAGCTGGTAAAAGAGTTGTGAGTTTCCTGTATGTTGACTTGTATTGGTTGTCCCCAAAACATTACTTGTTTTTATTTATTTTTTATTAGAGATTTTTGCAATTCTTGTGATGTCATTTTGTTGGTATTTTCTTTGATTTTGCGGCTATCAAATGACAAAAGGATCAAAATCGAGCAATATCAAATACAAATTCTTCTTCCAGAGTTACTTTTCTACCAGCTTCAAGTGTCAGACAGCCTATTCCTTCTCCTTTATACTTTTCATTTTACAAGAGATTGATTCTCCCACAGAGTCAGAAAGATTGATGAGTGGCTGTAGAGTCGCAGGTGGTTTTAAGAAAAAAGGCAGAAAAACAAAGAAATAAGACAGACGTTCACTGAGGTTTATGTTTTTTATACTTCTTAACACATCCTGTTATCTTGCAGATGAAAATCTTTGACAAAAACAAGGACGGACGTTTGGATCTGAACGATCTGGCGAGGTATGGCTCAAAGATTCTTGATAACAGCTCAAGACGCTACATGTCTCAGAATGAATTCCACTGTCTCTTACCGGATACACAGAATGTCCGTTTGTTTAGTTATCCTGTAAGAATGAATGAAACTATTCATAAGATTATTTCAAAGCTGGTGATACAAACTATTTCCCTGTATTTTCCATGTTTTTCCCGTAAGGATCTTAGCTTTAGAAGAAAATTTCCTTCTCCAGTTCCGAATGGATGTAAGTTTCTTCTTTATGTTGCTCTTTCATAAGTTTTGTAACTGGATCAACAACAGATTAAAATCTATGATTAAATCAAATTCTTGATTAACTTTTTTTCCCTCCTCCCGTCTCGTCCCTTGTTCATCCAAGGCCTGCAGTAAAGACGAGAGAAAGAGAGACTTTGAGAAGATCTTTAACCACTATGATGTTGTAAGTACAATAATACAGTGAGTGAATGAAAGACAATCATTTCCAGACATGTTTTTCATGTTATTCATCAGCACATTCTGAAAGAAAATGTGGGAATATTGTGGTAAGACATCGTGTGGAACAAGTGACACATGATCACTACATTTGTTGCACCTCTAAAATGTTGCATCTGCACTGTATTCCAACTTCTCAGTGTACTGTTAATTGTTACGGCAAGTCGTAGCAGATAGTTGTGATCTGTGATCTATGTCTTCAGTTATGTGTTGTCATGAGATCGATCATGATCTCAGTGGAAGACAACACGTAACTGAAGACATAAGCAAGGAGGCACAAAATACAGGAGATATTTAGTAGGAGTAAACCAAATTAGGTATTACTCTGCAGGTATTTTTACATGCCACACGATGTGCAGCTATGTGCAGGTTTATTAACTGTCCATCTCTAACAAATATTTCTTTGGTTGCTTCTTCAACAAGCTAGAGACTAAAGGGAGAAAGGCTGCTGTCTGGCTCAGTGTTAAACTGACTGAATATTAAAATAAAATCTGCATCTATGTAGACAAACACTATTTGGCTTGCCAAATGCAAACCTAGGGGTCAAATAATATTGGATGTTTGGATTCAGATTTTCTTTGTTAACACAGAGCAGATATTTTTTGCTGTAGCAAGTACAAAAAAATAATAATAATTTCAGCATAAATCATGAGCAAAGCACCCTGTGGTGATAAAGCTGCCGGCAGTGGACGGCTGTATAATATATTATTTTCTGCGCCTGCAGTTGCCAGTTTCCGTGTAGTGTGTCAATCAGATTGTAACATAAAACATGGGTTGAGCAGTCTCTTTTCAACTTGTTATTGAATCTCTTATCAGTAGGACTGACCCTAGGGCAGATATCATCAGCACTATTGTCTTCCTGTGCCAATTAATAGCACTCACAGATTTGCATACTGTGCTGCGGTGGGCTCGATACATCTGTAATCTAGATGATGATGTAAATAATCCATTATGTAGTCAAATCACACTCTGGGATGATGAGTTAACGCTGTCATTCTGATTAATCAAACACCTACTGCAGCCTGAGAACCCTCCAATAAAACCACATATTCCCTAAGGTAATCTGCATGCATTTGTCAAGTTATACCTGAGGAAATGTTCTGAATGAACCCTTTTTTTCTGGACTTGGATACATGATCAAATCAGCTTACTGACAATTGTTCTGCAGTTTTCAGGATATTAAAGAATAAAGTAGTTTAAGTACTCAACATATAATAGAGTAGAAAGATGGGAACGAGTTAGTTAGCTAATATTTTAACATAGGCAGAAGGTTAAAGAGTAAGAGCTGGTTTCATGGTAAAACCTAGTTCTATTCTATAAACATTTAAGTATTTATATGAGTAGTTTTTAACACAGAATAAAAGACAGTGACGTGATTCCCTAAGATCTGATTTTCAAACTTTTTTCTATGAGTCGTTTCACCGACGCCTGCAATTAATTTCATTCATCCTCCGATGAGTTTCCTTTTCCTTTGTACATAATAATTGTGGGACAAACCTCACCCCTAACTAGCAAACAAAAGAAAGAAAGGAAAAAGGAAAAAGCTGACTGCCTGACTAATGTGAGTGGGAAGTAAGTTACAAAGGATAATAAGTGCCTTTGTTTTTGCCTCTCTACTTTCCTACAACTTCTTTTCTTTTTCTTGTTCAGAGTAAGACAGGAGCACTTGAGGGTCCTGAGGTTGATGGCTTTGTCAAGGATATGATGGGCCTTGTCAGGGTAAGAGTCTGTTCTTTGGTCCACTTAATGTAATGTTTGTGCCAGTCAGAGTAGCACTTACCTGAAAATGCTGACATTAGCTTACAAAACATCGTCCTACTGAAGACTATACCCCCCTCTGTTCTTCCACATCTCAGCGGTGGTCTATTGGATCAAGATCTGGTGACTGTGGAGGGCATTGAGTGCAGTGGACTCATTTTCATGTTCAAGAAAGCAGTTTGAGATGATATAAAAGGATTGGCATGGTCAGCAGTGATGCTCAATTGGTACTAAGGGGCCCAAAATGTGCCAAGAAAATTACACTATTACACCACCACCAACAGTGTGAACCATCTGCCTGATGGCTCCATGTTTTCAAGTCACCAGACGAGGCAGTGTTTTACAACCGGTTTCATTTTGGCCAGCCTGTGCACATTAAAGCAAATGAAACAGGTGTGCCTAACAAAGTGGCCAGAGAATGTATCTGCTCAGTAATTGCTGGTGGCGAAATCATTCATCATCATATGTAAACAAGATTAATCATCAGTCATTGCTTTCCCTGTTGTATCACCTATGTAACTGTATCTTCATGCTGAATGAGGGAAATCATCTCTCTCCCCTCAACAGCAGAAATGAGAGTTGTTCTTATACAGCTTCACTGTTTTGTGTGTGACCTACATTACATGTTATGGCGAGTGTGTAATGTTGTATTATCTATATGAAACAGATTTATCAGAGTCCCTACTTCCTGAATACAAAAACTGACCATGCTCATGCACATACACTGATGACACGTTGCTGTAAACAAAAACAAAACTCCTGTTTTCTACCCTTTTTAAAGGTGTTTTTCTTTAGTTACACAGATATTAATCTATAATATAAATAAATGCCTGTATGGCTCTAATATTGCAGAAACTGAATACAAAGAAGGGAAAGTCACCACATTAGTTAGAGATAAATTTGTACTTTCCCCCCTCTCTCCTCTCCAGCCTAATATCACGGGTCCTGAGCTGGACAAGCTGCGAGCCGTTCTGCTGCGTCACTGTGATGTGAACAAGGATGGAAAGATCCAAAGGAACGAGTTAGCTCTGTGTCTGGGAATCAAGATGAAAAATTAGAGAGCTGTAATGTACTAGTGGATTATGAAACAATGACGCTACGTGTGCTGTTTAATCGATAATAAATGATAGCTAGTGGAATGCTGTGTTATGCTCTAAGTCAAGTTGCTAAGTTATTAAAGGTCAGTATTGATGGTGTATTGGATCCTGATATGCCAGGCATAATAAGATGCTCTGTGGCGAAATAAAATGACCTCTGATCTGAAATTACAGGTTATTTGTGCATGAAAACAATGAGGTTTGAATGTTACGTTGAAATGAACTTCAGTGCCATACGATTTGTGGTATATCAGTGTGCTGTTCCATGTGAAAATAAATCCTTTTTATTCTGATGTTTTCTTGGAGTACCTTATGCATTTGCATGTTTCTCTGCTTACAGAGAAGGCTTACTCACAGGATGTTGAGACTATTTTTACTGTAATGGTCTGCAGAGGAAATAAACAATGGCATATTGATTTCTCGTGTCATGTAAAATCTTTAGCCCTTTCAGGCTCAAATTAAGTTTTTGTTGCTAATGCACAAAAGAACACCTGCAGTGGTACTTCTGAGTAAAAAAAACTCATAAAATATGTATGTGGGGTAATCAGGTTGTTAGCTTTTAACTGTTGCAAATCTGCAACGCCTGCCTTGAGAGGATTAAAATGTAAAGCCGGTGCTGGTGTTTCCTGTAGAAAATAATAACATGAAAGCAGTAGCTGCACAGTCTTTGTAGATGAGACGCCTTTTCAGTTTCTTTTATCAGTTTTATCACATTGATGATGATGGCTGCAAAAACACAAGGAAAGAATTATAATGTTTGGAGTGTGCAGAAGCAAATAAGGGGCTACAGAAGGTGTGTCAAACATAAGGCCCAGGGCTAGAATCGGCCTGGCAAAGACTCCAACCTGACCAGCTGAAATGCTTTGGTAAAAGTGAAGGAGGGCGTCAATTTTGTGACTTTTAACTGTGTTTTCATATGTTTAACTACTTTTCCTGCTGATGAAGATCTCAAAGTAAACAAGCAAAAAACAATTAAATGTTCCTGTTTTTGCTGACTATAAATTTTTTTTAATTAACAAAAACCTTGTTTTATAAATACGGAGCGGTCTCTTCTTCTTCTTCTTCTTCTTCTTCTTCTTCCTCTTCCTCCTTCTCCTCCTCCTCTTCCTCCTCCTCCTCAGAGATTAGTTATTACACTGGCAGAAAAGAGAGTTTCACTCATCCAGCCCACTTCTGGTCAAAGTTTGCTGTATGTGACCAACATGTAAAATGAGTTTCACATCCCTGCTTAGAGAAGGTCAGGTCTAAATACTCCCCCACATACACTGTAACAGTCATTCTGATCCTTCTCTGATGACAGCTCACAGAGATGGACAATGTAAACTAAAGCTGTTAAAATAAAAACAGCCCTCAAGCCACTGAAAGGGACTAATGGTGAAGACCTAAAAGCTTTACTCTGGATTACGGAGCCTCATTAACCTTTGAGTCTCCACAAAGCGCCTCTGTGTGTGTGTGTGTGTGTGTGTGTGTGTGTGTGTGTGTGTGTGTGTGTGTGTGTGTGTGTGTGTGTGTGTGTGTGTGTGTGTGTGTGTGTGTGTGTGTGTGTGTGTGTGTGTGTGTGTGTGTGTGTGTGTGTGTGTGACCACTCACCACAGAAGCCCTGCTACCTTTACACTGTTTGCTTTATACAGGTAATAGGTTCAGTTGCGAGTGTTTTCGTGCATGTCTGGTACAGTTCAGGGCTTATTGTGTGCTTTTGTGTGGGCAGAGCAGCTGCTACACAATTGCTGTAAAACATTTTCCCATTATGGCCAACCACTGTGTCACATGAATCATTTGCAGTGGATGTTTAACAGCTATTGTAGGCGAGTAGGAGGGAATTTCAATAAAATACAATTTCTATCATCAAGGCTGGAGCACGGTGTATTCAGAATTATTCAGGCCATTTTCTTAGAAATACAAGTTGTACTTTAATCATTCTTGTATTATCAGCTGAATAAAACTTAATTTTAGATGACAGTGCTTTCAGATTGACCTGGACTATATCTGAACCACTATCAGCCTGCCAAAGGCTGACGATATCACAAATATATCTTGAGTCAAAACAGAAGGCTCTTGGATTTTTACCGGGAAAATGTAATCTTTTCTTTTCCCAGGAATAAGCTTAGATGTAGATGGCTACCTCCTTCATTTATGAATAAAAATGACTGCACGGAGAAAGATCCATATTTTTGTGTAAATAATTTCCACTTTATAATATTGTTTGTATTTATTTAGTGGAGACGTGATGCCTCTTGATATGTGGCCTCAGAGCAAAATATCCCTGAACCACCATTGCTCCAAGCCCCTAAACAGGTTATAAACCTATTTGGTAGAGCTTAATTCTTAAGTAATGACCCATGGATGGATGCATTTATTTTGTAGTGTTCCACTGCAAGAGCTGTGCCTGATACTTTAAAGCTCTTGGAGTATGTCTATTGAAGCCAGGAACAACATATGGTTAAAGGGCAGCAATAGTTAAGTCTAAGATATGCAGATCATGTTCACATCTATGCAACTGTTTCTGCAAACATCTGTTAAACTAATCTGAGCAAACAGGAAAGCATACCACATCACTTGTCAAATACGGTGGTGTAGAGGTTTATCTGTGTAGTTTCTCAGTCATCCAGGCCGTGGCACTCTAAGAATCTTGGAAGAAACGCGAATGGACTTCTTTAAATTTCCTAAGAGTGACTTTTATCCTTTTGTACTCTGCGCCTAAAGGAGGCCGTTTATGTCCGTTGTGAACAACTGTCACTGAATAAAGGGAGCGTTGTGATACCAACTGTCTGCCACCTACAATGCAGTTTTGCGATCAACATCCACTCACATCTTGTGTCAGGTGACCCCGATGGGTCATCCCCAATAGGGCGAAGCAAGAGCGTACAGTGGTTTCACCCCAAAACCACCTTTTTTCACACCTTGGCTCATGTGGTGAAACACATGATTAACAGTTGGTCAACAACCCTTTTAAGGGACAACCCCCTGAGGGTTTTAAATACATGGGACTTGTGGAGGGGAAACATCTTCACGAAACTTCAGGTGCTTTATTTTCAAGCTCCTGAGACAATGTAGAGGTGCACAGGATGTTTCTGTGTGCTTGGATTAAGTTGAATACATTAAAAGTCAAAAACAAGTCTGCATGACATTAAATTCTTTAAATGTTCTAATTCATCCTCAATATGAAAATCAAATTATTAATAATGTAGATTTTAATCTATAGTGTCGGTACATTATTGCAGGCTGAAAATGCATTACAAGTCACTTAAGTGAAGGTGTTGCTCTGTTTTTGACGTTAACAGTGCTGATACATTTCATTTATAAAATTTTGTTTTTTTGCCAATTCAATGAAAATTTATCATCCAAAAATACTCTGGCTTGTCTGCTTGCGTTCATGTCACACTTTCACAATCAACAACCTGCACCAGGAACGTGTGTCTGGTCTGCACCAGGCTGCACCTGTCAAAATTCACACAAGCCCATATTGCACTTAAAGTGCAAACAGGCAGTTCGTTTTAACCAAACCAAAAAGGGAAGGTATTATAACAGCCTTAGAGACTGTTTAGATTTGGCTTGTTTCTGAGCGCCACCAAAAAAATCAAACTTGTTTTATGATTTGTTTTGAATGTATTTGCACTGTTGCGAATACATTCACTGTTACTGTGGCTCAGGGGGTTGGGAAGCGCATCTGTAACCGGAAGGCCGGTTCGATCCCCGGGCTCTCTGTCCTGGTCGTTGTGTCCTTGGGCAAGACACTTTACCCTACCGCCTACTGGTGTTGGCCAGAGGGGCGATATCGCAGCCTCGCTTCTGTCAGTCTGCCCCAGGGCAGCTGTGGCTACAACCGTAGCTTGCCTCCACCAGTGTGTGAATGCGAGAGTGAATGAATAGTGGCATTGTAAAGCGCTTTGGGTGCCTTGAAAAGCGCTATATAAATCCAATCCATTGTCTTATTAAACATGAGAAGGGCACCTGCTGGGTTACTGCTTTAACGAGGTAGATTTTACAGCCAGGAATCGTTACTAAATTAATCAAGACTGCGTTTTTCCTTTGAGTGGCACATGGCGTCTAATGTGTTTTCACTTTGAAGTCATTATTCTGTCTTTGTGTTCAGTTCCAAGAACTAAGATGGCTAATCAGAGCATTGTTTTCCGTCAGTGGGACCTTTCCTGAAAAAAGCAAATAAGTTGTATGTGAAGTTATATCTCATGTTGATGATGAATACAAAATTTGAATGTAGCATACTAAAGGAACATTTCAACCGCTGGGAGATTTTTGCTCGACATGTGAAGCTACACCTGTTGTTACAATATCGGTGTGCTAGCTGGAAGCCCTTTAAGTAATTAAGACACAGCTGCTGAACCAATAAGTGCGTGCATATTGGATTGTGTGTGTATGTGTGCGCGCCTGCATGCGAGAGCTGGAAAGAGAAGGAGACACTCCCTTCCGCACAGAACATCATTTTAATATTGGATAATGCTGCCCTCTAGCAGACTTGCCTGTCTGCTAGAGGGCAGCATTATCCAATATTAAAATGAGGGAGTGGAAAAACAAAACAAACAAAAAACCCCACCAACATTCACCCAGAGTAATACTTTCACCATTTTTGTGATTTTCAGTAATAATAAATTGAGTCTGCAAAACAGTTTAAGGTTTATTCTCACTTGTCGCACTCCTAAAGCCTCCTGTTCTCCTATAAACATTGACATATAAAAACAAAAGAAACCCAAAGTGGGACTATCAAATTAAAATTGAGGTCATTTTAGAGTGTTAAAGTGTCGCACTCATATACGTTATATATATGTTACATATATGTTTGATTTCCTGGTTGATCACTTTTGTGCACGAATGTTCTCTTTATATCCAGAAGAGGCCACTATAGAGCTACGCATGAACACTCCACTTTTTTAACAGTATGTCTGTTTTTTTTTATTGTTCTCAAAAGCCCAATGTACTCACAGATGCAGATGAGCTCATGGCAGTTTAAAGAGACAAAACAAAAAAAACCTTTTAGCTGACCACGTGTCCTGACTGGAGGTAAGGCCAGCTAATAAAGAGCCAAGAACATGTTCCACATCTTTAAAAAAAAACATTTTTTATTTCTTTAGATACATTTTTACTCCCTAAAAACAGAGACCACATGCAATTTGATGGCTGAGCCTAGCTCTTGGGTAAATATCTGCAGGAATGCCCTGCTGCATGAAGCTGCGTGTCTGACGATGCTAAACTGGGAACAATAGGTAGTTAAATTTATGAAGGCAGTGGTGCTGGGCAGACGGCTGACCCCAGTCCTTCTTCCATGTCACTTCTCCAGAATATTCTAACTAAGCAAACACCAAATAAGAAAGGTGCTGTAAATTGTAACCCTTAAAAGCCTGCCTCTGAGCAGTTGCGTTTCAATCCCTCTCCTAGGTGAAACATAACATTCCCACATTGCCAGTGCTAAATAGCCAGAGGACCTATAAGCTGAACTGTCAACATACTTCACAATCTGCCAGGTCACTGGTTGCCAAGGATTTAACTGAGCAGCTCCATGACCTTTGCAATAGAAGGTCATTCAAAGACAAGATATATTGTGAAACAAGGGCCTTTGAATTTATCTCAGAAATTTTTGCTGCAGTTTAGCCAAACTCAGAACAGTGAACAAACAGATTAAATGTTATCATTATGTCACAAACTTCTTTGAGGTTCAGATGCAAAAACAGAAAGAAATCGACACAACTTGCTCATTAATAAAGTGGGCCATCACAACATTTCTTCTAACAACCCTACTCTTGTGTTTACTTGTTATTTCAGAGCTGTTTAAATGTATCTTTTTTAAAATTCATTATTTTGCTACTGGTTTGAATTAATAATAATAATGATGATGATGATGATAATAATGACATCAATAAAACAGTAGATTAAAATAGATTTGAATAAATTAATATACAGAAACCAGCAAAATCCAACCACAAACCACAAATTAAAATAAAGCCACACAATTTGACAGCAAGTAAAATCTGTAATCTGTAATCTGAATTCACACTCCCTATTGTTTATTACTGAATTCATTTATTGTAGCTGATCACTTATATATTAGGACATCTCAGCACCAAACAGACATTCAACTTTAACCATGTTAATGTTCATAAGTCAAAATGTTTTAATAAAACAAATCTTGCCGGTCATTTCAAACTGTTTATTCTGCAACACAAATTAAGGAATGAAATGAAAGTGAGGACTAAGAAATAAAGTCCTTAGTGATCAGGCAGTAAACATGACTATTTCTGCAACAATCATAAAGTTCCAGTGCATTACACAGCACTGAGACTGCGTATACACTTTATGCATTTAAAGGGTATTGGAAGAATAATACTAAGTGTGTGTAGCAGCAGTGATAAAGCCAATGACTCAAACCACCCAAAACATGTTTATATGCTGACATTTTGAAATTTTCAGCTGCAAATATTTTATTATAAGATACAGAACTTATTTAAAACATGTAATTACAGGCACTCTTACTTAAACATTATGTTTTTAGGGATACTTCTCCTGTAAATGCCCTCATAAATCTAGGAAATTTATAAAACAATCCCCAAAAATCCAGTGATCGTTGATCTTAATATAAACCAAATATACTTTAGGCTTCAAAGTCTAAGTCCAAGCCCTTCTGTCAGCTTTTCCAGTCAGACCTCCCTCAGTTAGTTCATTTTTTGTGCGCCGTTAAACTTGGCTGTGAATTCAATTTTTTTATTGTGGTCTGATTTTTATATAAGATCTCCCCCAAGTGGCAGCCATGTGTTCAGTTCTTCAGCCACAAAGATGTTAAAACAAACATCGCCATGGAACAGATGAACTCTGCCCTCGGCTGCAAACTGTGACAAACAGAAAGCTCAACAGGGTGTCCTGTTGGAAATGCAAAGACTGACTGTGAATAGCATTAAACACGCTTTTGTTGTACTGCTGCTGGCGGTCTCTGCTGCTTCAAAATGACTGTCAGAATGAACATTTTTGTTTTTCATTCCCTCGGAGATCACTGCACATCTTCAAGTTAGATACATGACGCTGATGTGTGCAGGCAGGCACCTCCCAGTTTAAGTACTTTTAAGACAATAAGACTCCAAGGGCTGACTGCTTGAAAACTATGATCTGCTACTGAGCAAAAGAAAGTCCCTCATACTTTGTGACCAGATTCAATTACTGCACCTGAAACAGCTGAAAAGCTGAATCTAAAGCTTCCCTCTCCTTGCACACAGGAAGCCATCGGGTCCCTCTGTTTCCTTCAGCAGAGTATAAAGTCATTTGACATCCTGTTGAAGTGCAGCCTGTGGGTTTTCCATACAAGATGTTTTATTAGTTGAAGCTCCACATTGTGTCCATCCACTACCACCCACCATTAGAGACACATGCCTCTGTCCCAGTGATTCAGCTCATATGCAGTGGCATACTGCAAATAAACCCTGACTGAGAGATTTGTGGTGGCCTCCCAAGCTGCTAAACCCACTGACTGACTGCCACTAGGCACGCGATGAGCATTAAACTTTGTGTATGATTCATATGGACATGATAAAAGACTTTCAATATGTTGCCCTGAGCAGATGATTAAAATTTAGGCGACGGCGACGAGTCGCTTTGATCAGGATGTTTCAACTCTTCCTGAACCCAGAGCAAAAGATGAAGCGCTAGTCGGGGTGAGAGACCCTGAAGCCATATCTACTATTTGACTCATTGGTTGAACAGCTTATTAGGCTGCCACTTTTTTCAGTGTTTTGTATCTAACATATACTACTATGATTAGTATTCCTTTCAGTTTGTAAGGAAATAACAGTGTGCTGGAGGCATGGCAGTTTTAACCATGTTGAATTATTCAAGGTCTTATTTTGTAATTCCTTTGGAAAAGAATTGATCAAACACTGCAGTTACTGAGTTTACACTCTTTCATTTACTTCATACCACCATCAGAATACACACTAACTACATTAAATATTTTATGGGCTTCATAAAAAACATATTCAGGAGAGACCAATAACCCAGACTGGACTTTGTGTTCACTTTTATCATTTTCACAAAACTGGAAAAAGCTCTGTTCTAAGTGTGTTATTCCCACACACAGTTATTACAAACAGAAGTCTGTGCAAATAATTATATTTGTCTTCAACAGAGAAACCAGCCAAATTTGCATTGTGAACGTTTGGATCCATATGACTTATCCTAGGTGGTTTTCAGGTGGTGAAAACCTTCTGCAAACAATGAAGTCACTTTTGAAAAAGGATTTTATGAAAAGCATATAAAGAAATATGAATACCCTGTAATAAAGGTGTAATTAAATGCAATATAAAGCTGAAAAAGGTTTAATGTACATTTGATTTGGGGTTCCAAGCTACAAAGTAAAAAAGTGTGACACTCACCAAAAGCTAAACCTAATAGAACATTTTAATATTGGCTCATAAGGTGTTGTAACATGTCAGGAGCATATAATTAAACCGAGCAGAAGGACTGGAAAACAAAAAACAGCTGTGAAAGAGTCAAAACTACAGTTCAAATGTCCTAATGAAGGTTGGTTGCAAAGCCAAATCTATGCACACAGCTTCCACTCAGGCTGGCTGACTGACTGGATGGATGGAAAAATATATGGATTGGCAAAACTCACCTGTTTTACATTTTATTACAATGTAAAAAATAGTTACCTTTGTTTTGTGAATGTTTTTAAGTCAGCATCCAGTATAACTGTCCAGCGATCCATGCTTCCATCTTGCTAACTAGGATAGCCTGCCAGATAGCATAAGCCAATAACTTTGTCCAAATATGCCCCTCACCCCCCGGTTTCAAAGGGAAACTTAATGCCAAACTTAGAATTTTAAAACAGTAATCCACAAACCATTAGATGGTACGTTGTCACAGTGGCTATTGCCATCATACAAATTTGTATACAATATAAAGAACAGGTCAAAGATGCTGCCACCCACTGCACCACACAGTGTGTTCACCACAAAGGTTTCCTTATTATTTGTTGCAAAATATTGTTGACTGTAAATGCTCAGAGAATCACGGCGTGAAGCTCTCAGAGGAGGCTGTGACTGTGTGGCCTGACCACTTGGCAGAAAGCTTACAGCCCTACAGCAGAGTCCAACACCAACAGGATGACAGGCCAAGTTATGGTAATAACCTCTCAGTGTGCCAAATCTCATTTTAAAGTGGCACTAAAACTTGTCCTACTGCTGGATTATAAAATCCATTTAACAGGTAAACAAAAGACGAGTGACAATAACAAAAAAGGGGATGAGACCTCATCTACTATTGTAGCCACAGACCCCCTCTGGAGAAATAAATATAGACACAGAAAGACTGGCACATGTGGATAAATGTCATCTCAGCCCCTACAGTATTCCTTCTCTTACGGTGCCATCTACATTTTTTGACGCAATCCTTTAAATCTACAGATTTGTAACCACATTGCTCCAAGATATCCAAGAATTTAAATATTTTCCCTAACGGTCACGGCCAGTGCAAACTCTACAGTGATCTAAAAGTTGTAAAGTTTGTAATCAGGTAAAAAGAAAAATATTAGAAGAGCATTCAAATAATGTATTTTTCTGCCAGTGAATAGCAAAAGAAAGGCATCTTGGATGGTTGATAGTATAAAGAAACAAGAACAAAAGCAGATGATGGATGTTAAAAAAATCTTTTCTTTTTTAGTGACATTGTATCAGCTATAACATCCTACAGCTCTACTGCTCATGATGAGATGCCTGGCACAGCCTCTCCTCCTATTAGTCCAAAGAAGCTGAAGAGGAGATAATGGAAGAAGTTAAAAAGTAGATCTCTGCGCAGACTGAGCAAACAAAGTTGTGAAGTTTGACATTCTTTGGCTTCCTCTGGTAAAACTGTTTGAACAGCACTGAATTTGAAGCTTTTGGCAGGGCCAAGTTATTTAGAGAGTTTGAGTTTTGGTTGGGGGTGGGTTTGGCTTGCTTTATGTTACTCACTATCAAAGGGGCAGTAAACTGTGAAGGACAGAGAAGCTTTTAAAAACAGCTGGAACCTGGACACACTTCCAGATGAGATCATAGTTTTGAACTATTTCACAACAAAGCAGATATCAGCATGCATAAATTTGGTATTACTGAGTGAAACCAGTAGTTGTTTAATTGCCAACTTTCCAAAACAGAAAATGTTGAACACCAACCTCCTGCACTATTTTGTTACTGCTCTGGATTTTTAGACACACTCCCTTTGGGGTTGTGTCAAGAAGGACATCCTTCACAAACATCTGCCACACACTTTATTAAACCCCACTTTGTACGTGAGTGGCACTGGATCCACTTAAACCTTTGTGTGAACCCAGTTTCAATGTCATCTGCTTTAATCTGTTTAAATGTCTCCTAACATGCATGTGGGATTACAAGAACAACTACAAAGATTGAACCTATTTCATGTTTTGATATTTTTATATGATGATCATGAAAACTGTATTGGACTGGAATCAGACGCCCCCATTAAATGATTTTTATTTTGGATTCCAGTTAACTTCATCTCTATTGCAAAAGTATTCGGCCCCCTTGAACTTTCTCACATTTTGTCACATTACAGCCACAAACATGAATCAATTTTATTGGAATTCCACATGAAAGACCAACACAAAGTGGTGAACACGTGAGAAGTGGAATGAAAATCATACATGATTCCAAACATTTTTTACAAATAAATAACTGCAAAGTGGGGTGTGTGTAATTATTCAGCCCCCTTTGGTCTGAGTGCAGTCAGTTGCCCATAGACATTGCCTGATGAGTGCTAATGACTAGATAGAGTGCACCTGTGTGTAATCTAATGTCAGTACAAATACAGCTGCTCTGTGACGGCCTCAGAGGTTGTCTAAGAGAATATTGGGAGCAACAACACCATGAAGTCCAAAGAACACAGCAGACAGGTCAGGGATAAAGTTATTGAGAAATTTAAAGCAGGCTTAGGCTACAAAAAGATTTCCCAAGCCTTGAACATCCCACGGAGCACTGGTCAAGCGATCATTCAGAAATGGAAGGAGTATGGCACAACTGTAAACCTACCAAGACAAGGCCGTCCACCTAAACTCACAGGCCGAACAAGGAGAGCGCTGATCAGAAATGCAGCCAAGAGGCCCATGGTGACTCTGGACGAGCTGCAGAGATCTACAGCTCAGGTGGGGGAATCTGTCCATAGGACAACTATTAGTCGTGCACTGCACAAAGTTGGCCTTTATGGAAGAGTGGCAAGAAGAAAGCCATTGTTAACAGAAAACCATAAGAAGTCCCGTTTGCAGTTTGCCACAAGCCATGTGGGGGACGCAGCAAACATGTGGAAGAAGCTGCTCTGCTCAGATGAGACCAAAATGGAACTTTTTGGCCAAAATGCAAAACGCTATGTGTGGTGGAAAACTAACACTGCACATCACTCTGAACACACCATCCCCACTGTCAAATATGGTGGCGGCAGCATCATGCTCTGGGGGTGCTTCTCTTCAGCAGGGACGGGAAAGCTGGTCAGAGTTGATGGGAAGATGGATGGAGCCAAATACAGGGCAATCTTGGAAGAAAACCTCTCGGAGTCTGCAAAAGACTTGAGCCTGGGGTGGAGGTTCACCTTCCAGCAGGACAACGACCCTAAACATAAAGCCAGGGTTTAAAACAAAACATATCCATGTGTTAGAATGGCCCAGTCAAAGTCCAGATCTAAATCCAATCGAGAATCTGTGGCAAGATCTGAAAACTGCTGTTCACAAACGCTGTCCATCTAATCTGACTGAGCTGGAGCTGTTTTGCAAAGAAGAATGGGCAAGGATTTCAGTCTCTAGATGTGCAAAGCTGGTAGAGACAAAACCTAAAAGACTGACAGCTGTAATTGCAGCAAAAGGTGGTTCTACAAAGTATTACACACACCCCACTTTTCAGTTATTTATCTGTAAAAAATGTTTGGGATCATGTATGATTTTCGTTCCACTTCTCACGTGTACACCACTTTGTGTTGGTCTTTCACCTGGAATTCCAATAAAATTGATTCATGTTTGTGGCTGTAATGTGACAAAATGTGGAAAAGTTCAAGGGGGAGAATACTTTTGCAAGCCACTGTATGTCTGGTGAGAAGACACCATAATACACCTCAGGACAGATGTGTTTTTGTCATCTCCCTGCTTTTCCAAGCTGCTGATGAACCAAATGTTTCCACTGTGCAGCTATTTAAAGAAATAGAAATGAGTCTACAGGGAATAGCATGGTTTTTCACTGTGACCTCCAAGGCACGGTTCAAGGAAAGAGGTCAAAGGGTTAAAAGTAAGAGCCAGCCTGCTGTATATGATATTAACATCTTGGACTGCAACAAAAGGAACCTATAATATAGATAGTTATAATAAAAGTGTATGTAACAAAAATGGCTGTTTCTTGTGCAATCAACTGAATGCACAAATATAATTTATGATTAATTCAGCTGAATAAAATAAAAACGTTTCCTCGGAGAATTCAATCTTGTGTCAGCTGGATCCTCTGTTGGGTTCGTGGCACGTATTTGATCCGATCGCTCCATAAAATGCAGCCCTTGCCTTCGTCCAGCAGTCTGGGAGATCTTTCCAGCATTCCTTCCTGTTTGTCGTCATGGTGCCAGCAGGACAGCTGGGCTGTATTTAAGGTCCTCCTCTTCTGAACTCTGACCAGAACGACAAAGACACCTTCTGCTACATCACACAGCCAGAGTGGAGGGAAGAATAAACCCTGAACCAAAGGACTCAAATCGGACCCTGAAGACAACTGAACGTTTTTTAGGCTGCAAATAGTTTTGATTCTATGCAGGAAGATGGTCAGTGTGGTGGATAGAGTGGTATTTGTTTTCTTCGTCACAGCACAGGTAGGAATCACAGTGGTAATGAAATATCCCTGTAGGACTTTAGGTTTTAACATAGAAAGTGTTTTATTATTTAATTCCAGGTAGTTAAATCATTTTAAATACTTTTATATATATTTGATGTATATTTTTAGATTTTTGTTTTACTCGCAATCAGTTTAAAAATGGAGATTTACTAACTTGTGAAATACATTTTTTGTTTTTTTCCATAGGTTTTTACACTAGTCTGGTGCCAGGTGTGTCCACGTCGATGCCAGTGCCCTAAAGAGCCTCCCACGTGTCCCCCTGGGGTGCCTCTGGTTCTGGATGATTGCATCTGCTGCCTGGTGTGCGCCCGTCAAAAAGGGCAGGCGTGCTCTGACATGAACCCCTGTGACACACGTAAAGGGCTCCAATGTGACTACTCAGCTGACATCAACAAGAGGACTGGTATTTGTACAGGTGAATGGGATGATATTAGGGCTACTACAAAGAATTTTCAAAATCATAGCTTAACCCTTCATAGTTTTGTCCTCTCTTGTTGTTTTGCCTTCTTCCTCCAGCTCCCAAGGTAGCTGTGTGTGTTATAGACGGCTCTGTCTACCAGAACGGTCAGACCTTTTTCCCCAGCTGTAAGTACCAGTGTATATGCCGCGACGGGCAGGTAGCATGTGTGTCACGCTGCAACGTGGATGTTATGCTGCCTGGACCAGACTGCCCCATGCCGCGCAGGATCCAGGTGCCTGGAGAGTGCTGCGAGAAGTGGGTGTGTGAGCCCCAGGCTGGGGCCAGTGCACTGGGCGGCTTTGCCATGGCAGGTGAGAAGATTGCAAGTAGGATGAAATGAGATGGGCTGTTTATACTGAGGTGTACATAAGCTGCACATTGTTTTTTGAAATTGGAGTCGCTCCTCTGTGAGACACAAAGGTAAAAGGTTTCACATATTTCTTTGACATGTTTAGAGTTAAGGTAGTAAGAACCAGGAGGAGGAGTAAAAGAGGAAATTAGAGTAAGATTTGAGGACGAGGAAGCACAGAACAAAGAGACAGTGTTGTAACATGAGTCTGGAATGTGCAACCTGAGCATGGTCTCTTAAACACGCCAAGGCACATGGTGATCACTGGCTTTTCCAGAATACGCTTTGAAGCTTTTACTTTTAGATTTCTGTCTAAACTGCCTTTCTGTGTTTCATTCAGCCTACCGTCAGGAAGAAACTGTGAGTTTTGACGCTTGGGACCGGAGCCTGAACTGCATTGAGCAGACTACAGAGTGGGGAGCGTGCTCTCAAACGTGCGGCATGGGGGTGTCCACCAGGGTCACAAATAAGAACAGCCGGTGTGAGATGGTGAAGCAGAGTCGGCTGTGTATGATTAGACCCTGCGATGAGCAGCAGGTGCAGCTGACACAGCTCGCACAAAAGGTACAATCTGAGTAGAGGTTTCTTCCTTTTCTTTAGCTTGCGTAACTTGACTGCATGAGCTAATTTCACAACGACAAAGCACAAGAATGGAGTTATTTTCCAGAGCGATGTAGCGCACATTAACTGAGTTGTCGTATCTACCGCTCCCTGCAGAGAGGCAGTAGGTGCCAGAAGATGGTGAGGAGCAGCAAAGCCATTCACTTCTCCTATAAGAACTGCACCAGCGTCCAAGCCTACAAACCTCGGTTCTGTGGCTCCTGCACAGACGGACGCTGCTGCACCCCTCACAGAACCAAAACCGCACTGGTGGAGTTCCAGTGTGCTAATGGGAAAACTACACGGAGGCCCCTCATGGTGATCACGACGTGCGTGTGCCACCGCCACTGCCCTCGAGACAATGCTGCGTGGCCGCCCTCAGAGCTGGGTTACACTGGCATGCAAATATAGATCAGGGAGTACCCAAAAGTTTATTAGGGAGATCACAATTATCACCAGAGTGGGGCTGATGACTCTGTTTTAAAACCATCTATATCTTTAGTATAAATGAAGAACTTATTTTAAACAATTCCCATTATACACACTATATTCAATAGAGCCATAATTTGGGACATGTACACATCTGACATCTGCCCATTGTGGTACATGTATTCATTTTTTGATTCCCCTGGTGAGGAATTGTTTCACATCCTGTGGAAGATAAAAAAAATCTTTACTTTTATTAAGTACGATGAAAGCACTTAAACCTTATGACTGGAATGGATTCCATCTGATGCCTCTTCACTTTTGGAGATCAGATACAGCATACTGCAATCCTTCCATAATAGATTTGGACAGATGAGTGTAGGCTGTAAAGAGTCTTTTAAACACCCTCTATTAAAGAGGTAGAGTAGTATGATGATATACAAGCACAGGGTTGTGTCATGACTGTACGAAGCCTTTCTCCAACATAGTGTTTATTGCTAATAAACGCAAGAATACCCTGTATCAGAATAAATGTTACTGTACAGCTTGACACTTGGGTTAAAATTCATATTGATAAACAGACAGAAAAGAGGAAAGTGAGAGCAAAGGTTACAACCAGAGGCGATCAGTAACCTTTTCTCCCACCGTGAGACACGTTTTTGAAATAGCTGAACTGTTTACTTTGGACATGGTTGCAAACAAAAGCTCAACCGGTGAAAGAGAGTTCACTGTGGTGTCTAAGTGCCATTTCTAACATTGTCCTGAAATCTTGCCTCTGTTTTAAATGTACGCTTTTTATTTCTAGTGGACTTGTTTCTGTATTTTTATTTAAAGTAGTGCACGTAACATAACTATTTTGATCATGACAAAGGTTTTGTAAATACTTGCTGTGTAGCCTGTTTGACCGAGTGTGTATTGAATACACAGTTAACTGGTAATATTAAACACAAATTGTATATATTTTTTCTGCTTGATTCTTTTCGGCTTCTTTTTGTACGTTTCTGAACAAAAATGGCAAAACCCAGCATTTGAAATAAAGGTGTATTTTTTGTATGAAAGCTTTGTTCTTTTTATTGCCATGCAATGATAAAATCTGCATTTGGAATCATTCTTACTTTTGGGATGAAGGTAGGATAAAATATCATTTTCAATTGGTTTGAGCAAAATGGGAAACACGTGCAAGTTTTTAATATAAAACTTGCAGCTTGCGAATAAAGCTCACAGGACACAACGTGCTACTGATGCTGCTGAACGCGTGGTAGATCTTTGTCCCACATCTGCTGTACTTGATGTCTACGGGAATTTGTTACGTGACTATGTCAGATTCTGGATTTGCAAAATATTACTTGACTAACAATGTCTGCTCTACATTAAGAAGAAGTTAGAAGAAGAAGAATTTAGAATTTGGTAATATAGTTTGAGAAAGCACAGATTTAAATGACAAAAATAGGCTTTTTCCCAGAAATAAATTAACATATTTTATTTTTCAGGCACGTGTTTTGGGAAATACCTCTTCCAAAGGATTCCCTTTTGAAACGTTAAGATGTCTGTGTTGGGACATGGGAATTACCAAACCCTGTGAACTCTGCTGACAGTGGGAGGTGGCTCTTTGACCTCTCTCCATGAACCCAACCTGGGCGGTCATAATGGAAAACCCTAATATTCCCTGTGGGACTGCCACAGTTTCCTAAAATACCTCCTCAGTGGAAACTTTAGTTCATAGCTCAAATCAGGGGGGGCTGACAGTGTGGCCGGTGCTTCCGATTGCTGTCCAGAGGTGTGTGGAGATGTGTGGTTTTAACATGTGGCTATAGGATTTTAAGCTTGTTATGTTGCAGTCAGTTGTATTTACTCTAAAAAAATATATATATATATATTGATACGAATACGAAGTTTTTGAGGGATTTGCATAGAAAAAGTAAGTGAATGGATTCCATCTTATGCGAAATAAACCAGAAAACCAGTAACATGTAAACAACAATACAGTAACAACTTGAAAAACATGCAGAATACAATTTAAAATCTTAAGTCAATACAGTATCACTGACATAAAGAAACCTTTTATGTATCAACACTGTATGAGTTATTATTATTTCAGCTTGTATAATGTTCTTAGTTCAGCATGCTGGCATGATACTGACATTAACACTATAACTGGGGCTATTGGGAATGTCAGCAGGACTGACCATGAGACTGCCTTGCAAATAGAAATTTTGAGCTGATAATGCAAAATGAAAAGTTATCTTTCATTATGGTTATCTTAGAAATTTCTCTCCAGTTAATTATGTGGCAGGGCTGCTAAATATAAAATCTCAAACATTAATTTCTGAGCAGCGAACAAATTGCTTTTACCTTAAGTCTCCAAGGAGCTTTATTTTTTTTTAAAATTGAAATTAAAACCCAATGTGGTGGTTTAGCTACATTAAGTACTGTTTAGTTGTACGGTATACAGTATATCATCTGACTTCAGTGATTTGTGAATGTATGAGGGGGTATTAGAAAACGTGAGCATATTGCTCCCCCAAGTGGTGTTACCATGCTCTTGAATCATTTTTCATGTCGTGCAATAATAATGTACTCAAAAATGATAATGTTACAGCTGTAAAAGCATTTATTGTGATTTTCTGACATTTTCTATATAAAGTTCCATCATATTGTTGCACATGGTTAAGTGGCAGATTCCTTAATCACTACGCAGCTGGAAGCACACTGACCACAGCTTGTTAGTGTTCCAGCTCATACAGGAAAAGATATCCATCTCTGTCTCACTATGAAGAGTAACGATGAAAAAAAAAAAAAATGATGCTTTAAGAAATACTCTTGAAAAACATTTTTTAGTAGGAAGTTTAAAAAGTAGTAAATTAAAAAGCAAAGGTCCACATCATTGTTTCCAAGCATCCAGCACTGACATGAAATTAAATCACATCAATGGTAGGATCAGATTAGTCCTCTCGTTTATTCAATGACGTCCAATATAAAATCAGAGACACGAATATCAAAACAAACATCCAGTATATCGATTCTGGATCTTGAAAAATTTCTCGGAACTTCCGTTGCCGCCTCTGTACACAGCTGAGTTTCTCAAAAGGACGAAAGAACAGGAAGATCCTCTCGCTGAAGTTACAGCCAGTAACAGAGTACACGATCATTGCATTGTCTGGATCATAGAAGAACAAGCATCCCTGCTCATAATCTACAAACACCATGACTCTTTCAGGCCTTCTTCTTAAAACAGGCATTTGCAGGCATCGTTGACATCTGCAGTAGTTACTTCCTGACCTTACAATCCAATTTCCATTCCTGGGGTTTGGTCTGAATTTCTTTTGTCTTTGCATAGACTCCGGGACAACTCCTAAAACCCAGCCGGTCTGCCCTCCAACATAAACCTCGTAGTAAAATCTCCCTTCAGACAAGCCCTTATTTTCAGAGATGTAGGAATAGCCACCCATATGCCGTGGCTCCTCAGCGAGAAAAGAAGGAGGAGGAGGGCCTACTATCGGATTAGGCACTTCTGCTTTTGCTTTACCTTTGCTTTTCTTCTTCCTCTGTGTTTTCAGTTTTATCCTCTGATAATTCTGTGCTTGTTCTTGTTTAATTTCTGGCTCTTCTAATTTTTCCTTCCCCATCTGAGCTCTTTTATCTACATATTCTTCCTCCAAAGGGACAGTATCGTGAGCGCTGTGTTCCGTACACAGGGTACAAACACGAGTATGCTCTGTCCTGCAGAAGAACTCTAAAATTTTGTTGTGTTTTGTGCATATTCTGTCCTCCAGGTCATGCAGAGGATTAGTCAGTCTGTGTCTTTTTAAGGTAGCGACTCTCTTATGAGGCTCTAAATGTGTCTCGCAGAAAGAAGCCAAACAGTCTAAACAGGTTTTAGAGGCTCTGAACTTATTGCCAGAGCAATAATCACATGGCACCTGTCCAGGTGGGAGTGGAGAATTATTCTCAGCTGTTACATGGAGCGTCTTAAAATTCTCCACAACCTCCCTGAATCCGGTGTTGACACGAAGTTTGAGCTCTTTGTTGAACTTCTCGTTGCACAGTGGACACTGACGTTGCTCTTTGTCTTTCCAGTGTTTGGTGAGACAGGCTTTGCAAAAGTTGTGTCCACATGGAATAGAAACAGGCTCAGTGAAGACATCCAGGCAGATGGAGCACTGGAGCTGATCTTCTGTCAGAAAACTGCTGGCTGCGGCCATTCCTGGAGCATGAGTTTGAAATCTATTGAGTATCAATAATAATACCTATTATTAATTCATAGAATTACTAATATGAGCCATTACACACCAGAAAAATAACAAAACAAGGCTAACAACATGATGATAGAGTGACCCCGATGCTGCTGTCAACTAAACTTCCACGTAAAAGTCTAATCAACAAGTTTTAATCATTCACTTTACTTTGAATAAACATAATTAAATGGATGTTATTAAAGGACTTGATCCTTACCTTCATGGACATAAATTCCTATTTGTTCTGCTGCCTCTTTAAAACAAACTATGCTGGCTTTAAAAGTTTGACTTTTGACTGCGCTGCTATGCTCACTTTCATTTCCTTATAAACGATTGAAATGTGCTCCTCCTCCCCTGACTCACACTCACAGGGAACAAGTCCAGGTTTCACTGGTGAAGTATTGTTGGCATCCACATGGCATGAAAAAGTATGCATGTAAAAATGTACTATAAAAACAACAACAGAATTCAAAGTATTAAAATACTCATCCTAGATATATCTAATAAATAGTTTTCTACATAAAACAGTGGAGCTTAGCCCCGCCTTGTATGCAGACCTGTTTCCTGTCTTTGTACACAAACTGTTCTGTTTGCTTTCATTTCCTTGTAAATGATACGAAAATAGCTCCATGCTCTCCTGAGTAACACTCCCTCTGACTTGTTTATTTATGACCATCACCTCTTAACAGCCCTGAAAAGCAAATAATGACATTAAATGACTGAGAGCATGAGTTATATAAGCACTACTGTCTTTAATTATCTCTTACTGCAATCACTAAATTAACTTATTTACAAAAGCCACGAGAAGCGACTTTGAGTGTCTTAATCTTGAAAACTTCTCTTCTTGTAGCAAGCAAGTGGTTACTTGTACAACCTCTGTTCTTAAAGGGTTAGCTTCCACAGCTATGTTTGTGTGTTTCGCTCACAGGAATGAACTATTGTGCAATATTCCTTCCTTTGCCTGGACATTTGACTGGACATTTGACTGAAGTTCTTGTTTCTAATTGTGGTTGCCTGAGTTTTAAAATCACCCAGAAACAGATCGTGCAAAGTTTTACCTGGTCAACAAGTTATATGATAATGTTTTATTTTCCTCTATAAAACTAAAGCTAAGCACTTTACACACTTTTAGTGCTACCAGCATGACTATAATCCGTTTTGTTTTTTTCTTTTCAGTATCAGATTCCATTTGGCATCAGCATGTCACACTGACAGCTGGCTTCTCACATATTTGTATAGCTTTATGTCAGTCAGTTGTCCAGCTGCCATTAACTTAATCTCCCAGCCCCTTTCAGCATCTTGCCACCCCTTTATCCATATGCACAAATCTCAATTGCAAGCTAACCAGTAAATATGTCAGGTCTTTCTAATGTCCATCCAGCGTTCTGCTACATGTAGACAAGAACTGCTTTCCATTTGGGTGGAGTAGATCCAGCATTCTTGTGGTGTGCACACTGACTCACTTACATGGCTTACTGGAACACAAATCTTATTTGTTTCAGTTGTGCTTTTACTGTAATCAAAGTAAAAGAAAAAATATTTTTGCCGGGAAAAAGTTTTGTAAGTTAGTAGAAATATGAGAGGATGAGGAGGCAGGAAACACGAAAGAACAGGTGAAAGGATAGACGGGCTCAGTCATGTAAGCCATGAAGGCGTGGCAATGAAACTTTGATTGAAACTATATACCTGTGGTTTCTAATATAACTGCTGAGAATAAGATATATTTACCAAAAAGCGTGTCCTAAACTATCAGGAGTGCTTGTTTTGTTTGCCAAACCATCATGTGCAGGTAAAATTAAAATTAACCCTAAATAACAAATCATTTATTTTGCTTAACCCTTTTTTTTATTTTTTAAATGCTGATAAATTGCTGCTTATTTTTGTTTCTGTTGGACTAATAAGGCTTTACATCAAGTTATTGTGTATCAACACATAAACACCACTGAACTGATACTACTGAATGGCCCCCAGATCAGGGGCGGATCTAGATAATTTTTTTAGGGTGGCATGGAAAACAAATGGGGTGGCAAAATCAAAGCCTTTAAAAAACAAACAAACAAACAAAACAAAAACAAAACACACATATGCAGGGGTCCGTTCTTCGTACCTCGCTAAGTAAGTTAGCTGGATTTGATTGTTGACGATTTCGCGTGATCTGGGATCGTTCAGTTCTCCGAAGCTCATCCGGGACTTGCTGTCATAGCAACAGATCCGTAAGCGTAAACCTGCTTGGGAGCAGGCTTACTTTATGTAAACAGGATTAGATCGCGGCCACTCCAGGTATGTCCGCTTCATTTATACGAAAGCAACAGCGATATTTTTCCACTGTTTTTCCATAAATAAATATAATCAATGTAACTAAAGATAGTGCAGTATTTGATTCTTTTATTGTTTTCATACAGATACATGCAGGTCATTTCCTAAAAAAAAAGGGAAATGTACTATTAATCATTCTATTTCATGTATTTGATTATTTCAGATGTGATTCATATTTTAGAGTAGTAATAGTAAATTACTTCGCGTAATCAAGATGAGAGACCACGGCTATAAAAGCGAAGGTGGATTTGGGAAGTCTGTCGCAGCCATGTCCTGTCCATTTGTACACGAGCAACCCATTGCGGAAGGTGCAAGATTGATAAGGAGAGCATTCAACCCTAGGGCCAGCTCCTCTGCCGGGGTGTGACGAGGGGGTGCAGGACCACCACCTGTCTTTTTTTGCTCTGCCCTTTTCTTGGTTGCTGTTATAAACAAACAAACAGATTATTTCAGGGTCTCTTTTCAAGAGACTAAAAGCAATATAAGTGATAAATATTACCATTCTGTAGAATATTCTTATATTTCACTTTTACTTGTTCCCATGTTCTAGTGGGTCCTGTTGTGGCTCTAATGTGAAAGAGGATATAATGTAATATAATATAATATGATATGATATAATGTAATATAATATAATAGGATATAATATGATATAATGTAATATAATATAATATGATATAATATGATATAATGTAATATAATATAATAAATTACTTACGAGTTTAATTTGTCAGCGACTTTCTGCACAGCAAATCCAGCATGTCCAAATTAACACTGTCAGATTTGATTTCAACACTTTTAAAGTGTCTATATGGGTCCACACCAGAGAGTGTTAATTTAACTCTTTTTGGAGAGTTGGTACGTTAACTCTGATTTAGTGTTAAACACCAAATCTCTCTGGAGTTGATAATTTAACACTTGGTGTTAAGAGTTTATATATTAACTCTCAAAGAGTATTTTAGTTTAACTACGAAAGAGTTATCTTCTAATTAATTCTAAAAAACGGGAATTTTACTGTTCTGAACTTCTAGAAATTTATTTTGGAAATAAACATTTACTAAAAAGATGCAATGGTTTTTGAAAAACATTTATTCTGAACTGTGCACCACAATTTCAAAACATTTTCTGAAAGATGTAACAGTGTACATGTTCTCACTTTCATTAGAATTTTGTTTATCAAAAGGTCTGACATAGGTGAGCTGGTAAATGCAAATAACAGCATTCTCATCACTTATTTCTTCAATACAAAATACAATACGCATGTCCTTCATTCATCACTTTGTGGAACTTCAACGCACTCCTGCTCTCCCCCATATTCCATCTTCACAAGCATATCCTATGTGGAGATTGAATAAAAATTAGTTGACACTAATTAATGGCACAAATCAATTGCAGCACAGTAAAAAAAAAAAAGGAATCCTTTGAGCCATTACTTGTGTAAAGTATTTTCCCAAAAGACAAGGACACAGGCAACAGGTAATACTGAACTAAATGTAAAACCTTTTTCATTTTTACCTAAATCGTGTGCACAAAACTCTGGAGGGATCTAAGTGCTAACGTAGAACTCAGTCGGGACTTGGGACATCTGCTACTGCTGTTTGCTCGTTTTTTATGGGAGATCGTTTTCAGGCTTCAATTAGCACCATTATATCAACATTTCACATTCTAGACATTGTTTTATGTGTATTTGACCAAAAGATTTAACTGAAAATTCACATGCAAGCTTTTTTTCAAGGCTGTGGTATTTGCCCGCAAACAATACCTTTTAGCTAGCTAAAACAGAATATTATGCTATCACCGAGCAACACGGCTAATGCCTTTCACACAGCTTTGTCTCAACTCCAAAGAGCCACAGAAGTAAAAGCTAATAATAATAATTGAAACAATCTTTGAAAAAATGACTTACCAAGCATGGCAAACAACTCAAATATGTAGAGCAAAATGTTCTGAAACGGCTTCACTTCAGCTTCGATTGGAGCCGTGCTGGGGGCGGAGTCTGTGAATTTACTCTATTGGTGTCATAGCCCCTGTAGGAGTTCAGAGTTAAGAGGTCAAGAGTTAATGTTTCCATTGTAACACCTCCAGATTTGAAATAGAAACACTAATTTTTAACACTCGATTTTAACTACTATCATTTTACACCTCAGAGTTACATTAAAAGAATGTGACTCTACTTAGAGTAAAATTAACTCTAAGACTACTAACACCAAAACATTTAACACTTTTGAATTTGCTGTGTGCCAGCCCTCTCTCCTTGCTTTTGCAGCCTTTGCAGTGTTCCCTTGCGTTTTAATTAAACTCTGAAACTCCTGAAATCCCTCAATCAAGAGTTCTTGCTCTGCTGCCGAAAAATACTGAGCGCGCTCCTTCGACATTTTCGCCGACCAATCAAAGGGTTGCCGATCAATGTTTCTACTATCGATGCGGAGCCCCTTTTAAGCCACCCAGTGATCTCACATTACTTCATCCAGCTGTACTAATCGTCAACAACAGGTTTCGGTTCGGAGAACCGGAATAGCGAGCTCAAAGTTGGCGCGATGATTTAATCTTGGATGTGTCATTTGATCTTGGATGTAGTAAGCGAGGTACGAAGAACGGACCCCAGGTGTTACATATGGTTAAAACGATTCAAACGCAGTAATTATACACATTTCATATAAATATGGTCTATGACGTAATTATTTTCTGTAGCCCACATAATTAAACATTTCAGTTACATAAAACATGTGAATTTTGATTTTATGTACTGTATAGCCTGTATAATAAATAAGTATGTAGCCCAATAAGTATAAAATCCAGAAAGCTACACAACATGGGGTGGTTTATTTACAAACAAGTCTAGCTTAGGTTTTACACTATTTTTGTTAGAAATAATCAAATTGTTACATGCTTAAATTTACACAAAGTGTTAGAAATCTGAATTTACAGTTATTTTTTCATTGACATATTATGTTAACATAACTGATATGGAATCACACAAAAAACAAAATCCTAGTAGTTACATTTTTTACTGTAAAAACCACAGACATGTTTAGTAAATTATTTTCATAACTTGAAATGCAAATATAAATTGTAAATTTTGAAAATTTATGCACAAATTTTGTAAACAATAAAGTTATATGTAACTATTTATCTAAAAATGCAGCTAATGCATCTGGTGGTTTGTTGTTGTTGTTTTTTTTGTTTTTGTTTTTTATATACAACCATATAAAAATACTGCTATAACTAAAATGAGAGAACAATCAGGTGTCACAATAAGATGACCCACAAATTATTTGTGACAGTAAAAATAAAATAAAATAAATAGTGTGTCCGCCTCAAGACAGAGGAGACACCACAGGGATAAACCCTGCGGGCCTGACAACAGGTGTATCACTCCACCTGGAGACAGTGTTTACATGACAATCTGCCTTTGTGACATTCATTAGTGCCCTCACTGACACACAAAACAAAACAACGAATACAAAACACACTAACTGTACACTCCACGTCTGTGAAGGTTCTCAGTCATCCAGGTCATCGTAGTCAAAGGAGCTTGCAAAGAAAAGCGTCTGGACTTCTTTAAGTTACTTGAAGACGTTTCACCTCTCATCCGAGAAGCTTCTTCAATTCTAAGGTCAAATGGTGGAGAGTCCCAGATATAAACCTAGTGGGAGTATCCCCCCACAGAGGGACAAAAGGACCCCCTGATGATCCTCTAATCGCCTGAGCCAAGGTGTGGAACTGGGTGTGGGTCCCAATCAGCCAGAGTTTCAGGTGAGTTCATTGTGAAACCTGGCCCCACCTTATCATGCGAATTCCTGAGGTCAGATGGCCCAGGATGTGAGTGGGTGTTAAGGCGTCTGGGAAGGGATCTCAAAACTGGATTATAGATGGCAGAGAGTTGGTGTCGTAAACCACCGCCTCTGTTCAAAGATGGCCGTTCACAGTGGACATAGATGGCTTCTTTCACTCCTCTTTCAAACCATCTGTCCTCTTTGTCCAAAATGTGAACATTGGCATCCTCGAAAGAGTGTCCTTTATCCTTAAGATGCAGATAGACAGCTGAGTCTTGTCCTGTCGAGGTGGCTCTTCTGTGTTGTGCCATGCGCTTGTGAAGTGGCTGTTTGGTCTCTCCAATGTAGAGGTCTGGGCATTCCTCGCTGCACTGTACGGCATACACCACATTGTTAAGTCTGTGTTTTGGCGTTTTGTCTTTCGGGTGAACCAGTTTTTGTCTGAGTGTGTTGCTGGGTCTGAAGTACACCGGGATGTCATGCTTGGAGAAAACCCTCCTGAGTTTCTCTGATACACCTGCTACATAGGGGATAACAATGTTGTTGCGTCTGTCCTTCTTATCCTCCCTCGCTGGTGTCTGATCTTCTTTTCTGTGCCTCTTTGCTGACTTTAAGAATGCCCATTTAGGATAGCCGCACGTTTTGAGTGCTTCCTTTACATGTTTGTGTTCCTTCTTTTTCCCTTCAGGCTTAGAGGGAACATGTTCTGCCCGGTGGTGTAAGGTCCTAATCACTCCAAGTTTGTGTTCCAGAGGGTGATGGGAGTCAAACAGGAGGTACTGGTCCATGTGTGTGGGCTTCCGGTAAACTTCGATGTTGAGGTTGCCATTCTCTTCAATGTGCACAGCGCAGTCCAGGAAAGGCAAACAGTCGTCCTTTGTGTCTTCCCTGGTGAACTTGATGTTTTTATCCACAGCGTTGATGTGCGCAGTGAAGGATTCCACTTCTTGTGTCTTGATTTTGACCCAGGTGTCGTCTACATATCTGTACCAGTGGCTGGGTACTCTTCCTTTGAAAGAGCCAAGAGCCTTCCTTTCCACTTCCTCCATGTAAAGGTTGGCTACAATAGGTGACACGGGGGAGCCCATGGCACAGCCATGTTTTTGTCTGTAATAGCCTTCGTTGTATTTGAAATATGTAGTGGTGAGGCAGAGGTCTAACAGTGTGCAAATCTGATCGGGTGTGAAGTTGGTCCTGTCCTCCAAAGAGCTGTCTTCTTGTAGTTGTTTTCTGACAGTCTCCACTGCCTCCGTGGTGGGTATGCAAGTGAAGAGAGAGACTACATCAAAGGACACCATGGTTTCATCTGGATCCAGGGTAAGTTTCTGGACCTTGTCAGTGAAGTCGGTGGAGTTCTTGATGTGGTGTGGGGTGTTCCCCACGAGAGGAGCAAGGATGGTAGCAAGGTGTTTTGCAATGTTATAAGTGGCTGAGTTTATGCTACTCACTATGGGTCTGAGTGGGACAGCTTCCTTGTGGATTTTTGGAAGTCCGTAAATGCAGGGTATGGCATCCCCTGGGTAAAGGCGGTGATAAGTAAGGCGGTCAATGATTTTGTCCTTTTCCAAGTCTTGAAGGCAAGCTATAACTTTCTTTTTGTAGCTGCTTGTGGGGTCTCGCTTTAAGGCTTCGTAGGTATTGTTGTCACTGAGGAGAGTAGTGATCTTTGTATGGTAATCTGTAGTGTTTAGGACCACGGTGCATCTTCCCTTATCCGCTGGTAAAACAGTGATGTTGTGGTCTTTACTCCACGCTTAACGTCACAAATCTCCCACATCTCAAAACTCGCTGTTGACATCGCTCTCTCGCTCTCTCGTTGCTCTCTTCTTAAACAACCAAATACCACATATTGTCATTTTTTTAATTGGTTAAAAAAACTTTTTTTTTTTTTTTTACTGTTTTCGTGCTGTCCTTAGAAAATGCTTTAAAAAAAATCCTTCCGCACTAAACATATGTATTTTTCATATTTTTCATCATAACTCTAGATTTAGTGGCCTGTTATTAAAATGTAAAAACTGGTGTATACTTTGAAGTCCGAACTTTCAACACAAACTCAAATGGAGACTCAGCGTGGCTGCAGCTTGTTGCTATATCAGCTAAAATCAGTCAGGTGTGTCCGTGGACCTCAGAGAGTTTATAAAATTCACCTTCATTCCATTTTCAGAGTGTGACAACCAACCACCTGTGTGAAATCTGAAATGCCCATGGTGTTGATTCAAAATGTGATCTGGCACGATCATAGTCATCGGTTGCTGAAAACAAGAAATAAATCCGGTCGGCACTATGGGCTGAACCATTTGTTAATGGTGGCGAGGGGTTAACACTATGTAATATATTCAGTTTTATAATTTACATTCAGTGTTAATAATAGCTAGGCTCAAAGTGGTAATGCTATCTTATTTTGATAAACAACTCTGTCATATGTAACACTTGGGTGGAAATAGGGATGGCAAGAAATCATTTTGCCACCATTCTAGATCCGCCCCTGCCCAAGATCTGCGAGAAGATCCCCCAAGACACCAACTGTGTATCATTAGGAGCACCATCAGGTATACACACATGCATGTGGGGGCCATACAAACTAACATTTTGAGTTACTGGACTACTGGTAATGGACTAGCCTGCTGCATCATTTTCCCCTTTGATTTGCTTGATAATTTTCATTTCCGTCAAACAATGTGGCGTCATTTCATCCCTAACACATTACTCAGTCCATATCAGTACAGATATCCAGCATGATTTTTCTTTCCCATTGAGATCTCAAGTGTTCATTTAATTGATTTGAAAAGCGTATTTTACAAAATCCTGATCTTTTTTTCTTTGTCTATGAGGAGCATGTCCTCATTTTGTTTACGACAAGCACAGAGATGTATGTGCCACCAAGCACGGACAAAGGCAATGGTCATTCCCACCATGTTTTTCCCTGTATACACTTTACATAGGAAAACTGACATGTCAGTCTTAAAGCAGCAAACTTAAAAAGGTTTTCTCAGTGTACTCGATTCTCATTCCAGCTAAAACGAATAGATAAAAAGTGTATTGGTGAAGCAATATGATGACTATACATGTTTCTAAAGCTGAGGTAAGTCCATGTCTCTCACTGAGTCGCATCAGCTCTATAAGCTTTTTGAAAATTGACAGTGAAAGGTTTTGCTCAACAGTTAAGTGCCTCATTTGTTGTATGTTTCATTTCATAATGCACCAAATATATTAGTTTTTCCTGCTTGGCACCCAGACTGCAGGGATCTGTTTATACATGCAGAATGCGGTTTGGCATTGTCTTACTGAATTAAGCAAGGTCGTCCCCTGGAAAAAGATCTCTGGAAAAAAGCATTTGTCACTCCAAAACTTGTATATATCATTCGGCATTAATGGTGCAGTTACAGAGCAAGTTATTCATGCCATGTGCATTAATGCCCTCCACTTCATCATCGATGCTGTTTTTTAGACTGTGGGCTGCCTTTTAAACTTATGGACTGATAGCAAGCTGGATGGTCGTCTCTTGTGATTTCCTAAAAGATATTTTCACATTTTATTCATCATATAACAGTTATCTCCCTTTTTTTTTTAATTTATGTTTTATTAATCACAGTGGGGGGGAAACAAAACAAAACCAAAACAAACAAACAAACAAACCAGAACATAGAATGAGATTATACAAAATCGGTCCTCCCATTTTGTACATATTTCAACCATTTCAACCAGTAATCCTCAAATGAGTCCGCCTGCAACTTTAGCCTAAAAGTTATTCTTTCCATAACAAAAATAGTATATATCACATCAATCCACTCATTTATAGTAGGAGTATCCTCCTTAAGCCAAAGGCGAGTTATGGCCTTTTTGGAAGCCACCAACAGCACACTGAACAAATATTTATCCGGTTTGCATAGATTAAGACTCTCTATGTTAGCTAGGTACAATACTGCAAAATGAAATTGTATTTTCTTTTGAAAGATTGTTTCCAGGACCTTATGTATTTCCTTCAAAAATGGAACCACACGAGGACATTCCCATAAAATGTGGAAATGATTTGCTGCTGCATGTCCACACTGCCTCCAGCATGTTGTGTTATGAGAATAATTGGATTTTTGAGTCGGGGTATTAAAATAACAAATTACATTCTTCCACTGAATTCCCTCCACGAGGCGGAGCTTGTTACCGACCACTGCTACCTACAGATCCCATCCCATTCCTCTCCTGTTAGGGATAGATTACCCTCTGTTTCCCATCTTGCTTTAACATATCTCGTATCATAACCCCTTAGATTGGTCAGTGAACAATATGATTTGGAAATAATTTTTTGATAGGGTGCATCTCTATATGCATTCTCGAATATATAAATAATTTCTTCATTCCCAGTCGATAACTGGGGATGTTTTACAAAAAACCCCCCAAAAAACCCAGGTATCTCCCTTGCGTAGCTGTGGCTTTCAGAAGTGTCTCTGTGCCCTTGAAATGGTTTCCGCTACAGAATTACATGTATTAATAGGCCATACACAACAGTCATTCAGTAGAATTTAGATAATTTTTAATCTCCAAATTCTTTTCACTTTTTTTGTTGAAAAAAAAAATGCTTTATTTATTTATAGCATTATGCATCTTTCCTGGTCTTTAGCTTCCTATTTCTCAACTTGTCAGCTGAAACATGTTGCAGCTGACAGGTTTTTTTTAAACACAGCATCCATGCTTTTAAGGTCAAATAGGCCTAGTAGGGAGGATTAGCCTAGTAAAACTAGAGATGGATGATAAAGAAAAGCTGAAGAGAGATGGGGAAAAAGATATACCAAACTGAGCTTTACGAATGAGTGTGTGTGTTTTTCCCCCCTTGGGGCCATTGGTGGCCCTCAAGGAATAAATGATTCAATAAAAAGTCAAATAATAGTAATAATAATAAAAAAAACAAAGCTCAAAACAAGATCGGGACACACGTGCGTCCAGTAAGTCTTCATCTGACTGCTTCCCCCTCTTAATTATTGCCAGAAAGCCAGTTCACAGACCCACAACACAGAGCATGTGTGTTTGTGTGTAACCACACCTCTGTGCAGCTGCTCTCTGATGCACTGAAAATAAAATGTGCAATCAAGTCGCCGGGTGAGGAGGGACATAAAAAAGATTTATTAACACCTCTAAGTACCATCACCTTTAAAAAGATAGCACTCTCTCCCACTCTGTTTCTTTGTTTGTTTTGAAGGTCATTATCACAACAAAGATTGTACATTTCACGTGTCAGCTCATTTCCATATAAAAGTAAAAATCGCTTGTAGCTCCTACACCTCATTAAACTAAAAATATTCTTTGTATTTCTGTTGCAGTCTCTTGCT
This sequence comes from Neolamprologus multifasciatus, assembly GCF_963576455.1. Lineage (NCBI taxonomy): Eukaryota > Metazoa > Chordata > Actinopteri > Cichliformes > Cichlidae > Neolamprologus > Neolamprologus multifasciatus. The sequence goes on along the minus strand of NC_140449.1, from coordinate 8,755,163 downwards.
CACAATAAACAAGTTAATCGTGTCTTTAGTGCAGCTCAGTAGTAATGATCTGACATGGTTTTTAGGGCAGGCTCGTAGGGAAGCTTGTCTCCCACACTGCACAGCATTCCTACATATTTCCATAACTGAACAACTTTTAATGACACGTTTTAACTTAATCCTAAACACAAACTAGTTGTGCACATATGGCACAAAACCGAGGTAAAATACTCTACATTAGCAGTCTGCGGCCAAGTCATACATTCACTAAATCGCTAAAGAAGCTCTAGTATTTATTTAAAGGCGTCACCGGTAGGTGTCGTAGCAACATTTCTAATAGTTTAGTGTGACACTGTGGTCTACTTCAGCACTTGAGCAGCTGTGAGTAATATCCACAGCCAGACAGCTGCGGAGCTAAAGACGTTTACATTAAACATTTTCTTGTTCTCAATATTCCAGCTTTTACTGACATGCAGTCAGGAGCCGGTGATGAGATGAAACTGATTTTGTCTCAGCCTCACTGTCAGTCACTCACTAGACTTGAACACAGAGGTTGAGCCTGTGAAGAAAGGTCCGCCTGACCAGCGATGCTCCGGTCACTATGCTGACATCTCCAGCTGCGCTCTCAAGGTCTGAGCTGACTGACTTTTTTTTTCAGCTTTCTGGATCGTGTGTGATTGACAGGGCGTAAGGACGTCCTTTGGAATAATAGTAGACAAAGCAAAGCCTTAGAGGGAGGCCTTCCTTGACAGAGTTTCAGAGAAAAACGTGCTCCCTCTCTTCTTTCGTTCTTCGAAACAACAAAACCCGCACAGGCGCATTCCTGTACGCGCGTAAAACCTTCTCACCTCACCCACGGAAAAACGGGCTATCGTAGAAGACTGGAACCCACTAGACACTTGGAAGACTAGAAATTAGTTCTAGTCATATATATGATTCTTCTTCTTATTAATATTATTTAAATATGTCTTTAGAAATCTACCGCCGTGGAAAAAATGCAAATTTTCCGTGACTTCCGTTCCATCTTACCCAAGAGCGCACAAAACAAAAAATATTCTACTCCACAAATTACATTTTCTTTTCCTGCCAGTGTAAAAGATTCGTAAAGCCCACTCTAACATGACAGTAGTGTAGGCACACATCATGGTAGTCTTGCCGGTTCTGAATTAGCTGGAATAGATGAGAAGTGGATTTTTGCCTAATCTTGTTTACCTCTGCACTGGTTAGCGTGTTTTACAAGAAGTTGGCAAATGATGTACACATTTTGTACAAGCGGGATCTGGAGATGGGATCGGCTGACGGCGGGGGGAGGAAAACTCCACCCAGCAGATAGGATCTTGGGCAGGCAGAGCGGAGGGGGAGTTTGCGCTGAAAGAGCTCGGGCTGGTCGGACGGGACGCTCGATATAAGTCCTGCAGAAAACTTCAGAGGGGGCAAAGTCCAGCCCGGGCGTGAGGGAGATAGGGTGGAACTTGCGAGCGCGCTGGGAACTAAATCACATGTGATTTTTTACAGAAATGCTCCAAAGATGGCGGTGGTAGTAGCGACTGGAGTTCCGATTGGCTCTGGAGTGCAAAAAAGTGGATTTGTGGAGGTTTTGGTGCGAGAGCAGTGGCACAAAGTTTTGGTCAACTTGAACGAGGAAGCGCTCACGTTAAGCTGTGAGAGCAACGTTAACGAGAGTGTCGATGACAATGTCAACTCTAACGGCGTTACCAACGGATCTTACCATGACAACAGTAATACCAACTCCAACAATGGCCCCCAAACTGTGCGCACCGCGTTCACGGACCTCCCGGAGCGGGTACCCGAAGCGATCGCCAACAAAAAGCGGTGCGTCAAGGTGACCAAGCAGGAAGTCGGGGGACTCGGGATTAGCATCAAAGGAGGGAAGGAGAATAAGATGCCCATCCTCATAAGTAAAATATTCAAGGGGCTCGCTGCGGACCAGACCCAGTCTCTGTATGTGGGGGACGCGATCCTGTCCGTGAACGGTATGAACCTGCGGGACGCGACCCACGACGAGGCTGTGCAGGCGCTGAAACGAGCCGGGAAAGAGGTGACTCTGGAAGGTAAGGCATACTGGAGAGGAGGCATGTGAGAGGATAAAAGGATTAGAGGAACACCTGAAAGAGAGGTAGAGGTCGGGGAACCTTTTATTGATTGACTAGGTTACGGGTTGTTTTTTGGAAGCCCCTGAGAGTGTTTGTGCAAGTACAGATTTTATTTAGTGAAAGAGTGAAAAGCGTACCCCGACGGTAACATATCCCACATCAGTTTGTGTGTCAGTTTCTCAAATGTTGCGTAATATTTTTGGGATGCCCATAGACTCACTCAAAGACGTGAGGAGAGCAGTGCTCCTTCACTGAATGACACCTGTAATGTCGGAAGAACCTCTGGCTCCACATGGTTGCCTTTTTAGACTTAGGTTTCTCGATCATGTCCATTAGACACATTTTTTTATTTTCTACTTTCCAGTTAATTACAATCACTTGTCACTCACTTGTTACATCAATAGAATGTGCAGGAAAAAAGAAAAGAACCGGGAAAAACACTGCTTCCACTTTGACCTCTGCTGTAGGATGTAATTTATTTTCCATTAAAGAAGAGAGGTGCTGGTTGTTATACCCGGGAAAGTAAATATTATTCCAGCAGCCGATATTAATTCACCCTGTTTATATCAAATTAGATTGCAGTCACTTTGGTCTTGAACAACACTGGCGTTTGGTGCTGTTTCATTACATAATTTGGAAACAGGTTACAGCCTGATTGCCTTTTGCAGAAAAGAATAATTGAGATTAAGGAAATAGGTATTATGCAACTAGATGTGCCATGGGACAATCATGCAACATCAAACTCATTTCTTTTCCCTTCCTCTGGCCTTTTTTGCTTCCTCAAATGTGCAGCCTGTTCATTTTTTTTTTACAGTTGCTTTCAGCTAAAAGATCAAGATGTAGATCAAGATTAGGCTGTGGGTAGCCACACTGAGAAAGGTGAAGACCATTTTACTACACACACACACACACACACACACACACACACACATACACGCACACACATTCCTTCATACAGGAAACTGTTGCACATAAGTGCCTACTTCTCAGTTCTTTAATTCCAGTCCCTAAGAGGACTCTTGGACCCAAGACAATGAGAACAAAGTGTTACTCTCTCTCTCTCTCTCCCATACACACGTGCACACGACTCTCTCTCATCTCAGATACACAAACACGGTGATCACCCTCCTCATGGGGACATGCTGGTCCCAGCTGAAAACTGTATCACAATCTGAAAGAAGGGCAGAGGAGTTTGGAGCAGAGGAAAGTGAAGAGAGAGAAAAATGAGGGGTATAAGAGCATTTAATGGGAGACTGAGTGGATGAGAGACTGAAACAGAAGGACGGTTAACAAGAGGTTTAAAGAGGCTGAAATAAAGATTACTGTGAGGGTTCGTATTTTCACAGTAACTGCTACTTAAGAGAGATAATTTGCACGTGAGAAATTGGGTAACACATGAAGGTGTTGCACGGCAAAATGGCATCAATTAGTCAAATGTAAAGTAAAATCGAATGAATAGTGATATGTCAAACCTAAATATCAGCACCATTTTATTTTATTCTTGAGTGGGAGCCACCTTGAAAAGATTTGAGAGAGGCAGACTGTATCGTATGAGGAAAGAGATCAAGACGAAACATCTGATGTGTCTTTTAGGAGATCGTACCTGTCCCGTGGGAATAGAGTGTGCTGGTGCAATTTGTCTGCAAATGTGCAAAAAGATTTGTACGTGGATGTTTGTAATCTGTGTATCCTTTACTAAAGCACCAACAAGGCATCTTGGAAACTCATTACGAAGGACGGATTTGGCTGAAAATAGGCAGCAGCTACTTCCCTCCGCTTCACACAGCTGTGAGAGGGCAGCAGTTTGACCCACTGAGAACAATGGTTCAAGCCCTGATGTCAGAGAGCCTCCTGCTTTAGTTAAAGAGTCCTCAGAGACTCTTGGTAGGCTCTGTTCTTTGCTCAGTATGCAGTCAGACAAACCAAATGGGAATCTCTATAAAGAGATCAGTAAAGGCTCTGCACCACAAAACTCCTAGCAACTGCAACCGGTGATGTTATGGTGGTCTGTTGAAGGACTGATCAACAAATGGCACTTTTAGAGATGATTGTCGAAGTTTGTGCCACAGAATTTTATTTTTGGAGTGTCTGCTTTGTGCTGTGTAGTGCAGCTGGATGTTTGCACTCAAGATTGTTTGCAGATGAGGTTCACTTAGAACACTAATCTGTCACTGTTATCGGTAATTTGACAAGGCCAAGGCCTATTATTTCTTGTTTGTGATCATGATTACAACTACTGGTCTCTTTTTGACAGCGCTCATTGGACTGAGCAGTACTCAGAACAGTGGTAACGTCCAAGAAACTGAGTGAAGGTCTAAGAAGGAGAATTGTAGATTGGAAGGTTTCTTGGAGACATTTAAAAACTTCAAGCAGTTGTATGTAAATACAAGTTTCAGATCTGTCACCACTTTGCCAAGGTCTGGAAGAAGACCCAAACTGTCAGCCTCAGATGAGAGGAGAAAACCCAGGAACCACCAAACCTGCCATGAGCTGCAAGCTGCTGAAACACCAGTTGCACTGTCCACAAGTGAAACAAATTTTACGCTAATTTTACACTTTAAACTTGGAGTGTCTGCCTTGTGCTGCGCAGTGCAGCTGGATGTTTGCACTCAAGATTGTTTGCAAACGAGATCAGCTTAGAACACAGTTTAATTGGTCACCTTTAAATACCCACCTGCGGCAGGTCACCGTGATAAAGGCCAGAGTTTTGGTTTGTAGCGCGCTGTGTTCACAGAAGACATTTTGACATGTCACAGCAAGAAAAGCAAAGCATAAGAAAAATAATCCTATATGTAATTATAGCTGCATGAGCATGAGAAATACCAGGGCCCTGAAACGGGGGCGGCTACATGGAATTTACCATTCATTATTTTTATTGTTTACACCTTTACTTGCGCCAGTGCAACACATCAAAATGTCTTCTGCAAAAGAGCTAATGGACAGGTGTGCAGAGGTGAGAAAGAAGGCAGGGTTCATGTTCACAAGCTTCTTTTTCTGTTCACTTTAACAACACTGAGTGGAATACCATGAATGCCTTTGAGGGAACACTGTTTACCCGTTTGAATGATTCATGTTGTACAGATAAAGACAGCAAACAGACACAGAGTCCTTCCACAGATTTGAACCAGTGGGGTGCTGGATGGCAAGTGTTTGTTTTTTCCGTCTTGCGTTATTTATTTGTCTACTGCTGTAAATGTGCTTTCTAAATAAACCTCCCTTCACTTGACTCTTCCCCAACACACTTTTTTTTAGATGTGATCGGATGTCACATTTTGTCAGACAGTTTGCTTGAAGTGCACTGAGCCCTTACATGACGCTGAGGGATTCTCCCGTGCCCTCCGTCAGCAAACATAGGTCTTAATCTGCCTCCTCTCACATCATCAGGGCTCTATAGAAAACCTCTGAAATACCCTGTGTGGCAACATCACGGATGTGAACCCTTTTACCTCTCAGCGTTAACTACAATAAGAATTTTATGGTCCCTGTACTGTGTTTTTTGTTTTCTTTCTTATGTTTTCTTTTTAAAATGTTTTTATGCAGTGATGATTGACACTTCAGTCCAATCATGTGGGTGTTAAAGTTGACTCATGCCTCAGCTTAAGATGCTTAAGATGAAAAGAGATGAGAAGAATTATTTTGGAGAAAAACACGTCAATTCACTCGTCTCTGTAAATATAACAGAATAGTTTAACCCTATAATAGATGGTAGGTGGGGAAAAAAGATTATTTATTTTAAGACATATATGTATTAATTTAAGTATTCATGTGATCAAGTGAAAATTAAGGATAAATATATTACTCCTGATGTCAGATTACAGCTAAGATGTAAATTGGAGTAATTATGTAACTAGGTTGCTGGTGCGATACCTGGTTCCTCTGATCTATATATCAAAGTGTCCTATGGCAGGATACTTAACCCCAAATTGCTCCACAATGCATCCACTGGTGTTATTGTGTGCATGTGTGTGATAAAGTGCTGTATGAATGTCTGTGGGAAGGGCTTAGTGTGGCTTGTAGTGTAAAAGTGTCTTAAGGGATCAGCAAGACTATAAAAGTGCCATTATAAATAACATTTTTCACTGACCTCAGAGCAATAGGATGTTCTATTAACTTGACTATTTTAGAAGCTGCCAACACTTTAAGATGTTTAAAAATTACGTAATAACAGTTAAACAATTCTCAGAAGCTTCCATCCACTCATCGTGGGCATGAATGTATATTTACATATACTTAAATCTTTTAATTAGTGGTGCTGAAGGTCGTCTAACTTGACAAGGCTTATTCATTTCTTGTTTGTGATCATGGTTGACTACAACCAGCGCTCATTGGACTGACCAATACTCAGAACAGTGCAAAAGACCAAGAAACTGGGTGAAGATCTAAGAAGGAGAATTGTAGAGGTCTGGAAGAAGACCCAAACTGTCAGCCTCCGATGAGAGGAGAAAACCCAGGAACCAACCAGCCTGCCATGAACTGTGAGCTGCTGGGACACCAGTTGCACTGTCCACAAGTGAAACAAATTTTACACTATCACTGTCACAGTTCATATCATCATGGGAAAATCAAAATCAATATTTTTATGATCAGAGGAAACTAATATTGAGCTGTTTGGCCTCAATGACAAGAGCTATGCTTGTACATTTAGCTTGTACAGTAATCTAAGAATACTGTACAAGCTGTCGTGCATGGTGTTGGTAGCATCATGCACTGTTTTTGCTGCTGTTACTGCACATTTAGTGAAATAATAAATAATTTAAGGTGAAACTCTTAAGCTTCACCTTAAATTAGCAGCTAGATGGTTGAAACGTGGACACAACTGGGTGTTCCCATAGGACAAAGATTCCAAACACACATCAAAACTGTTTTTTGGAAAGGATAAAGCGACCCCAACCCTATTGAACATTTCAGAACTGGCTTTAAAGCTTGGTCCATGCAAGCAAACCAGTCCATTTACACGTCATAAATTCAACGTTGTGCACCCAATTCATGTTTTTAAAGTCATTAAAGATACATGTTATATAATCATTCCAACCTGGAAAAATAGTTCAAAGAAGTCATTAAAAGCCAAAAATTACACGTATGTGATGAGTGTATGTAAACTTCTGACCACAACTGTAATTACTAGAGGTATAAAGAGTCTTAGAATAATTGTTCTGTTCGCTCCTTAATTTTTATCCTCTGATTTGTCTTTGTGGTATTTCTTTTTTTAGGTTTTGTCTTTTTTTAATGGGAGATCTTGATGTAATAAATATAAACTCCTTTATCCTGATGCATTTCCTGTTCACCCTTTAACAGCTTTAACCTGATATTAATCAACACCTGACTACATGGCTAACAGAGCAGTCATTTTGACTTGAACTAGCAGGTAACATTAAACTGTGTATTTCATCATAAAGCTTGCCTAACATATCAGTAGTGTCCCTGCAGCTACAGTGATTCCTCAATTCATCTTTGTAGCATCATCCAGTGTCTGGCTTCAGTTTATCCACCAGGCTGAGCATTTCAAGTAGCTTATAAGGAACGTTTACATCTTCTCTAACAAGTCTTATTACCCACTGCAGTGCAGTGGGCAAAACCTCAGTCTAAAAAACACAAGTGTATGTAGAGAGACAGGTCAGTTTCTACTAAATTGGGACAGTTTGGGGAAAATCTTCCCTTTAGATCAGTCGTTTATATACAACTGGTCATCAACATCGAGATTAATGTGTTTTTAAATTACCTTGTTTGGAGAAGCATAAATTCTAGTCTGGCAAGCGCAATATTTATATTCTGCACTTGAGCAAATAATGCTTAGTATTTATTCAGAGTGCTTTGTTGAAAAATGCAGTTCCTGATTAAAACGGATCAGTGAATTTTCGTCAGATCAAAACAAGTCCTATGCAAATAGGTGCAGATCTTAATTTAGAAAGTGGCTGCCCCGCTGTTTGATTCACACATTTCACTTCTGTTTTCCCCCTGAATCATGTGCTGACTTATTTTGCAACCAGTGGCACTGGTTGCAAAATAAGTCAGCTTGCATAGAAATCCGCAGTGCATGTGCACAAACCCAGGATTCATCAATATTTTGTTAGTTGAATCTGTTTGTACTCTGCGAACAAACTACCTCTTTGTGAGTAAAACAAACAGTAAAGCAGGGTATGGTTGAGGCTATGGCTACTTTATGATTAATACGCCACTACCACAGAGGTACGCAGTGTCCTCTGGTACTCCCCTTGATTTGTTCCTTCCTTTTGTTCATCTTTTAAATACAGTCTGTGGAGAAAACTTATGGTACCCAATTTAAACTTATTGTTAAACACGGTACTTGCACGATGTGTTAAATGAATGCAGCACAAATAAAAAGTTTGTTTTCTTAAGTTGAGGACCAACTGTTCACCCTACAAAAACATTATTATCTAAAGAAATGCAGATAATGGGTTACACAAGGGCACCATAAAGACACACAACTCCTATTTAACAAGTTTAATTGGTAGTATTTTTTTTGTATTTTAATTAATAGTATATTTACTAACAGAACCATTGCACGCAGCTGAGTGCATGCAAACAAATATAGGCAACCTTCCCATTGGAAGCATGTTAAGAATAAAAAGTCAGAAAACAATGGAACACCTGCCACACTTCACTTCAGCCACGGGAAATGAGTCGGTGTCCTGTAAGCTCTCCTGTTGAGCCTTTAACAAGCCAAAGCTGTCATCACCTGACATCTGGAAGTGTGTGTGCGTGCGTGCGTGCTGCTGTCAGCAGTGTGATGCAGCGTGCGCGTGTGTGTCTGAATGAGCATCTGTCTGCTTGTGTGCATTCGTGCGTGCCATCAATTTAAATCATCAGCGTTGTTGTCTAGACCAGTGAGAGTCGATATATTGCTGAGTGTGTGTGGAAAGAGAAGAGCGCGAGTCAGCGTGTCTACCAGCTGACTGTTTATGTCATTAGAGAAAATATTATCTCCTTCAATACAGCTTGTGGAGGCTGACTCAGAGCGGATGACTGTGATGATAATAACAGCAACTGTGGCGTTGTACTTGTGGTTGTGGCGGTGGAGATAATAGATTGAATCATTCATTCCTCTCCTGTGTGAGTGTTTTATAGAGATAAAACAAAAGCAGCGACCCGGCGCTGACACTCATCTGTTTTTCCGGCTGGCTCTGTTTGGAAAAAACACAAACTTTTCTTCTCCAGGTGTAATCATTGTGTTTATGTGCATTATGTTTATTTTAGCCTAGTTTCCTTGTGATGGTGAGGACAAAACAGATTTTTTTATTATAGTGGAGAAGAAGCACATCAATTTAGTCCTTACATTAGGATTTTTAAAGGAGTGACCAAAAATGACACGTTAGAGTCTATTAATCATGCAGCACCGCAGACTTCTGTTGAACGTATGAGGCAGTAGGCTTTTGTCAAACCCACCATCTGTTCAGTCTGTGGTTTTGGTTTTTAGTAGGTCTAGTTGTTTGTATTGCCATTTGTGGAAATGGGGGAAAATGTAGAATATAGTTCTAATTGAAAGATTCCTGTTAATTAAATATTTGTCATATGTTTCGCTTTAGTGAGTAATGGAAAGTTAATTTACCGGCAAACAATATTTGTCGATTTTTAGATAAAGGCTCTCTTTAGAGTTGTTGTACTGTTTATGTGAGTATTAGAACAGTTTAAGGGGAAATCCTGCACTTTGACCACTGCTATGCGGTGGCAGTGGGCGTTTCAAACATTTGGCTCCTGAGCCTCATGCAGCTCTCTAGTGGATCAAAAAAAATTGTATGAACAGTAATACGATACTAATTAACGGTTGTTTATTGTATTATTTTAATATTTTATCAAATATTGCTTCAAGTTATTCTTAATTGGTAGTAGTGAAACTACTTGAAATAGATTAGACATGCGTAGAAGAGAGAGAGTGCGTATATCGTACAATGGAGGAAAAGAGGAAGACAACAGAGAAGATTCATGAATGCAGTGAAGGACAGCAAAAGGGTTGAAGTGACAGAGCAGGATGTGTATCCTATACATATGTCTAGCCCGTGTGACTATTTTTGAGTCCCCCTACCTATGGATTCCAAATCCCCCCCAAAATAAATGCTGCAGAGAAAAACCTGCAATTTAACAGCCTGTGAACAAACTTGTTTTAACTTTGCTTTCACTCCCAACACTGTCGGTGTATTGGTGTGCTCTGGCTGGAGTTTGTTCAAAATTAAATTAAATTTTTAAGCTAATGGGATCTTATTGGGATTGTATTTTATTCATTGTCAATCTAAACTCCTCCTAAGACCCGAACTTTTCCACATCATGCATTTTTATTTCTCTTTGATATTTGGGCTGATTGGGACTTGATGAATGTAAAAACAAAGAAGTACCAGATTTATTTTTATTTTTTTTACCTAATTTCTGTTCGTAAGGAAAATGAGAACCACATATGAGGATATTCATTTAAAATTTTGATAGAACAGCAGCATTATAATGTCCTGGTAAGTGGATACCAGGCAATTGTAGAGCAAGATTTAGTATTTTGGTCTAAATAACCTAAAATGTGATGTCCACATATGTGGACACCAGGTCCTAGGAGGTTAAATTTGACTAAATGACACCAAAACAGATGGGACTCATACTTACCTGCGTTGCTTCATATCTACAGTGCTTTAAAGTGAGACATGTTAACATGTTTTATAGAAAGTGTCTCAAAAATTGCTTTTCTGATAGTAAAGATTGTCGACTCCTGCCTTAGATGAACAAGTATCTGTAAATTAGTAAAAAGTTGTTTAACTTCCAGTTTAAATGCATTTACTTATTTTTTATCATTGTCTTAGTGTCTTCAAAATCATTGTCTACCACTGTGAAAACAGGATCTGAGGAATCGTGTGTTGCTGTTTTAAGACATAGTCTGCATATAAGTCATTTGCACTGTTTCCACTTCAGAGCTGGAAAGTGAGGCCTTAATCACACCGAGTCGTCGTCTTCTTCTTCCAAACGTCATGGCACAAAATGTGTCATCTGGAAGAGCATCTTTCAGCCTCAGCTGATTCACTGTCTGTGTGTGTGGAGGTGATTCCTGAGCCAAGACCAAACTGAAAGCCCAGTTCTTGGTCACGCTGAATGGCTGGTTAACATTACCACACAAGTTGTCGGGGTTTCACAAGTTATTATGTGCTTTATTGTTTGCGCTGTTGAAGGGAGGTAGTTGTGGATTGTCAGTGTAGTCCTTTCAGTACTCTCTACAGAACTCCCAGTAATACGTTTAATCCTCTTAAAAAGCCAAAGTCTTTTGTCTAAACACAGCAGTAATGGGGTATTTGAAAAGTGAAAGCATGCATGAGATTACAACAGGTATACCAGTGACCTGGCACTATTTTGAAGCTGTTATTTATATTAGTTTTTACGCTTCAAGCATGGAAGTTAAACTGTGACCATATTTCTCTTGTTTTCTACAGCTTCCATCATCTCAATGTTATAGACACGGTCAGCCTAGAATTGCTAACCAGTTTTCCTTTATAGAATAATAAGCTGAATACTCACTGCACTCCTTACTTGATAGCTGCATGCATGAATCTGAGCTAAAAGAGTTTGCAAAGATCACACTTTTTGATGCAAAACTTGCAACCCCACAAAGTGACTGTGTTCTGGATCCTCCTGCTCACACTTTCATCCTCTGAAGCTTTGTTTTTTTGTTTTTTTTTAAACTTGCTAGCTGTCATAATTCAGGGGAAGTGCTTTATAGGTAAATTCAAATTTTTGATAATAATATCTGCTAAATGGGTGTAGGTTTGTTATCTTTAACATTCAGGTTAATGTTTAATGTAATTTCAATGCAAGTTTCTTGTGTCCCGAACACACACTGTGGTGTCCACATCCTCTGCATTTGCACCTGCTCATTTGCATTTTTTTTTTTTTTGGCAAATAAGTCTTCGAGCGCTCCTTTTGTGCTCCTTTCTCTTTCTTATTTCTTTCGTACTCTCTACTGTGCATCACTCAGACTACACTATGCCTAATTCCCTCACTCCTGCAGTAAATATCATATTTACATCGATCCATTCGCTTTTGCTTATCCTTTTCAGGGTCGCGGGGGGCGCTGGAGCCTATCCCAGCTGTCATAGGGCGAGAGGCGGGGTACATCCTGGACAGGTCGCCAGTCTGTCGCAGGGCTAACACACAGAGACAAACAACCATTCGCGCTCACATTCACTCCCGCATTCACACCTATGGGCAATTTAGATTAATCAATTAACCTATCTCCACAGGTTAACTCATATTTACAGCACGATAACTAAATCATTAAGTTCAGTATTACATATAGAAGTACTCTTTAATCTGTTAGTACCAGATCTCTTGTGTTGTAACATCATCGGCGGTATTTTAAAATGTGACATTTTAGCAAATGCCTTTCAGGTGTCTTTTATATAAATATGCTCTTCGGAAAGTTGATTAGAAAAGTGTTGAACTTGGTGTCAGTTCATGGTCAGTGAGTAAGCATACCTATGCACATTTCACGTTTCTTTAACCTGCTGTTAAGGTAGTATTGGAATCTTTGAAATATTGGCCAACATCTTACAAAAAGGTGCCCCGAGGGTGGATTTGTAAGGGCCTTTTGTGCTGCTGTAGTATCCAGGTACAAGAGGAAAAGGCCTAATTCTACAGTCAGAGGAGCGTCTCTTTTTTTTCTACCTCTTTAGTCTGGTTTGGCCTCTTTCCAGCTTTTACCAGTCTACTTTCACTTCCGCAGCTTTAATGAGTGTTTTTTTCTCTCCTTTGGTGCACTTTCTCACAAAACAAAAAGTACATTTGAAGCATATAGTAGTAAATGCAATGACTTCAAACCCCATTAAGTACCGTTAAAGACCATTAAATAAAAAAAAGAGACGAGACAGCTACAGTAATTACACTTAATGTTATAGACCAGAAAGTGTGTGTTTGTCAAGAGGGTTGGGACGGACTGAAGAGTGTGTGTTTGTCGTTGTGTATTCATTGTGAAGGTCTAACAGTCAAGAAGAAATTGAGTGCATCAGCTGTAAAAATGTGTAAGTAATGGATCGTGTACAGTTTCTATTAAGCGAAGAGCGTTTGAATCATCAAAAGAAGTCAATGACTCCACTGGTGGGTCGAACAGCTGTTTTGATGCATTGAGGCATCTGCATCAATGACTGCTGTAACTGCAAAATACCTCGGAGAATGGTAATCATACCACTACTACTACTAATAATAATAAAAAAAGATTTATCTGCACATGGGTGAGCAAGGATGAGCTGGAAAGTGGAAAATAAAATCAAGTAGATGGGAAGTGTAGCCTCTCGTTTGAATCTCTTTAGTTTGACTTATGTAACAGCAAACCGGCTCATAGACTCCTCTCAAATAATGGCTCCAGTAGTATGAGCCCTATCCTTTTCAAGCTCTTCTCCAGCTATTGAGGTTATTGCACAGAGCTGGGGCTGTAATGGGATAGAAACACGACCCAAGGGAATGCACACAGATGTACACACTTACAGTGTAATGACTGCACGGACTGTACCCCTTTTTATTTTCCCCTCCACTGGAAACACTTAGAGCTCTATTTCTAGGAATGGGGATTCTTTGTAAATGTTAACTGCAAGCAAATCATCAACTAAACATTATGTTTTTACAGTAGATGGGTGGCATGTCTTTTTTTTCTGCTCAGAGAGTGGACTGTAAATTTGTAACCAGGGTATCAGCTGTTTGGGTAGATAATAATAAAAGTTTTGTGTATGGTGTGAAATTAACGGGTAAGTTGTTAGGATTGTGCTACATGTTTGTGTCTGAAAATCATCAGATGGATTCATCTTGCTTCGTGCTGTCTTTACAGTCACGTTCTCTACCAGCGTCAGAAACTGACACAGAGCAAAAGACGCCTAGCTGATCAACCGCAGGCCTTGTGGTTTCTGTGTGGTGTACATGCTTTCACAGTTATTTTTTAAGGAGGTATGATTTAGGCACAGTGCTGTGGGTAGGCCCATTAGAAAGGTGTGATTATATATGTGTTTTGTTTTTTTAGCCTGAGCCCAAATACCAAGTCTAAACTTTCAAACTGACTTTTAAAGGAATGCAGAGGGAGCGAAATGCATCCTCACAGTGCAGGAATGGCTGTACTAAGATGCTCAGCAAAATGCCACAAGTCACGAATTTGATGTTCTGCTGCAGCTTTGTGATGTTTGCAGAACAAAGTATGAGGCAGACGGTCTCTGTGCTGCTGTCTAATCACAAAAGTCAGTCTCAGTCTTTCAGACTTTTACTTCTTCCCTTTTTTATTAATATCCTTCGAGTTAATACACTTAACACAAAGCAGAAGTGGTTGTCCTTATTTGACTGCGCTGGATTTGATCTATTCGGTCCTTTGATTTCAACAAAAGTATCAACCTTTTTTTTTTTTTTCTTCAAGCTGTTTTAATCTGATCTGACGGTGTGGGTTATTCTACTGTGCAATTAGATCACATCGTATCTGTACGTCCATTGAGGACACTCTTACATCATCCCTGTCTTCTCCTCTGTGTTATGTGCCTCTGTGTTATGAGCCTATCATCCCTAATTTACAGGTTGGAGGTTAGGCTTGTTATACCATCCCGTAGTGCTCAATAGTGCTTCTACCAAGAATAGTTCACATGCTGGATTACAAATGCCACCAGCCATATGCCAATTATATGCAGCTGTACTGCGAGATATGCCAATTAGACATCCAGGCCATAATAAGGATTTAGAGTATTCAGGACATAGAAAGCAATCTGTGCACCCACTTTATCTCCGACTCCCTATTTCTGTCTTTCACTGTAACATGTGTTCAGCCTTCTTTTCTCCTCCTCTCAAAGAGGAGGACATGTGGAATTTAAAATGAGTATCAGTATGACTCGTACAAGTAAAGCTGTGTGTTTTCCTGGATTTGGCGTTTCTCAGATAGCCCAGCGGCGTCGGCCGTGGATCTTGAAGTGACTCAGTGGTGCCAGTGCTGCCAGCAGCAGCAGGGACGATGGGGCAAATCAATACGTTTCAACAAATTGAGAGCTGAAGAGGCACTTGATTTTGTTGACAACAACCACCGCAGTTAAATGGCATGTTGACATTTGCTGTTATCAAGTGGCAGCGCAGAGGGCCACTTAATTATTACAGGAACATGTATCACTGTTTTTCCACTGAGCTTCCTGCTGTCTGTGGAGCAAAACGTGTATTGCTTTATCAGAACACTCTGTGGACAATAGTCGTCTTTAGAGATGACATTATTCAGTGGACACTGAATATTCTAGTGAGGGAGCATCTGAAGTGGCCTTCTATCGTGCACTCCAGAGCACATGTGCAAAGTAACTGATTTGATTCTCCTCCTTCTGATTTTAACGGGTGAACAAAAACGTATTGGACAGATGATTGTAAAACTACACACAGGAAATATATGGTGAGGGCGTGACGCAGCAGGTCTGAGGCTGTAATCGATCTATTTAACCGCCACTGCATGATGCGGACATGAAAAAGACTTGTGGTCCTAAGTTTTATTACTATCAGAGGCAAGTTTCTGTAATCTGTACACCCTCCTGGGTCTCTGACAAGCATCATTAATGCACAGATATGTTGCTGAAAATTGCTTTTCTGCTGCCGCCCCGTGAAAGTCTGTGCTTAACAAACACTTCAGTGGTATTATAAGTAAAACAGTTTCAATGTTGGCTGTGCATGTGAACATTTGTGGTGTCCCCACTTCCTTCCTCTGCGTCATGACAGATACAGACTACCTTCAAAACAACAAGGTTTGTTAATTGCTGCTGAAGCACATATGGATTTTACATTATGAGTATCTGCAAGGCTGTAAGGTCAAACGTGTTGGGATTTTAATTGGCCTTTGTATTAAATGAGGTTACAACCCTGCCAGCAAAAGAACAGCCTCGTTGTTATACATGTAGCCTTTTTTCATTTTAATATGTATTTTTGTAAAAGTATATATATTTATACGAATTAAGGGTTTTATAAATCATTTATACTGTTTAGAGTGTGCAAAGACAAATAGGCGTCACTATAGCATATAAATATGAACCATTTTATCTACAGAAAATTATGAAGATGGCCAAAAGTGATGACAAATAATTTGCAATCTCAACATGTGGCTCAATTTTTATTGTTATCATTGCTTTGTGTGTACTAAAAATGTATTTCTTCTATTCCTCTCCAGTCAAGTATATGCGTGAGGCCACACCATATGTCAAAAAGGGCTCTCCCGTGTCAGAGATCGGCTGGGAGACGCCTCCTCCCGAGTCCCCTCGTCTCAGCAGCCCTCCCGTCACCTCCTCACCTGAAACTCCAAGTCCTACGATTCAGCACTCCTTGTCTCTGAACGGTGACAGGAGGTGCATACCACTGAAGATGTGTTATGTAACCCGAGCCATGACCACACCAGACCCTGAGAACAGGTAGCGAAGACACACTAACACACACACACACACAAACACACAAACAAACAAACAAACAAACAAACAAACAAACAAACACACACACACACACACACACACACACACACACACACACACACACACACACACACACACTGGATGGACTGGTCGAGCAGATTCTCGGGCTTTTTTAAATGCTTGTTTAATGACTTCAGGTTCATACATTAACCACACACATAGTTCCACCTTGGGCTGAGTCATATGATCTTGAATCAAAACTGTTATTAAAACTGTAACATGTCACTGGGCCTGCAGTGCTTTTTCACATCTTAATTCTGTATTTAGTGGTGAGTGAAACAAAACTCCATTGTGGACACAATGTATCTTTTTTTCTTGCGCTCATAGTTCACCAGGTTTGTCTTGAAAAGATGCTCATATTATGTTTGTGGGTCACTGGAACAATTTTTTGTGTGCAGTTTTTTCTGTTTGTTGTCGTCTTTTTTGCAACACAGATATGTTGGGTATAAGTCTGTCATGTGAGTGTAGTCAGACATAGCTTTCAGGCTTTGTTACTAGAAAACGTTTCTAGTTCTATGTCTATGTCTCCTCCCAAAGTTACACAGCAAGAGGTCTGGGCTGCTGGGGGATTCCCGTGATGTATTGAGTGTTTCTTCTTTAGTCATCTTTTCCACTCACTATGTATTTATACACCTCTCTGCATTTAATCATTAGTTATTATTAATCTCTGGCTCTCTTCCACTGCATGTCTTTTGTCCTGTCCACCACAACCGGTCGTGGCAGGTGGCTGCCCCTCCACGAGCCTGGTTCTGCTGGAGGTTTCTTCCTGTTAAAAGGGAGTTTTTCCTTCCCACTGTTGCCAAAGCGCTTGCTCAAAGGGGGTCATATGATTGTTGGGATTTTCTGTTTACTTTGTATTATGGTAGGGATTTCACCTTACAATACAGCGCCTTGAGGCAACTGTTGTTGTGATTTGGCTCTGTATAAATAAAATTGAAATTAACAGAAACAAAGAAAAGATCGTTGGTTACTTTAGTTAATTAAAGGTTAACTAGTTTTCTGCTCCTGCATGTCACATTGAGTGTACAGAAATGTCTGCAGCCTTCTTCAGCTATCCTGTGGGGATTACTCAGTAGCGGGTTTTTAAAATCCATTTTCAGTTTTCCTTAAAGACAAACCTTTTGAAGTATTGCCTAGCTAATTCTCAGTTAGTGGGGGGTGGTCTGTTAGGGGCTGTCATCAAGCTAATTGGTTGGTAATTTGACAATGGCCCACTCAAACAGCATGGGGGAAGATAAGAGTGATTCACTCTCCTTTTCTAAACACGTTTGATATCAGAGTTTGTGTGCTTTATGCCCTAGCTGTCTTTCTCTCTGCCTCACTTTCTGTGTTGCTTCCCTACTTGTTTATACTTTGCTCTCTCTCATGTCTGTTTTTCATACTTGTTTGTGTTTTCGTCTGCTTGGTTTCCTCTACCTTTCTTTTCTATCATCATCTCTCTTTGTATTCTGCCATCTGAATCAATTTTCTGTCTTTATTGTCCTCCCATCCTTGTCACTCTCTTGATATTTTTCTTTTTGCCCTCAAAACAGTTGTCAGTGTTTTCCTATCATTCTGTGCCTCGTCTAGTCCTGCCTCCCTCTCCATATGTATGATTCTGGGAGAAAATGGAAGCTCACACTTGAAAGCTTGAGATGATGAAGGAAACATCAAAGCCAAGTCGCAACTGTCTTTATGGGAACGCTACAACAACACTTTAACATTATAAATCTACTAAATAATCAGTCAGTAAAAATAAACAAATCTAATAAAAATAGAATGAAAAGTAAAAACACCATCTGTGGATAGAATATGTGGTTCTCTGTCAGCTGGAAACACGATGTACTTTTTAAACTTTTGCAGTATCAGCTTATCGTGGAAGCTGTGTTTAGATTGTTCGGCTTAGATTTGGTTTCGTTTGACTTTTTCTCAGTTTGAAGTGTTAGTTTTTCATTGCACTTGCAGCTGCAGGTGTTTGAGTTGTTGAGGCATTTCGTACCACATTAAGCATAAAGGCAACACGCAAGGCTGCTTGATACTTACCTTCATTATGATTAGCATTGTTTTTATAAGTATCAAAGAAAATAACTTCATTTCAAAAATATTCATTTAATTTGAAAGATTTAACTTTTGTCTGCTTCCTGTAAACTACAAAGAAGTTTGTACCTCTAAATTCCTACAGGATGTTGTAAAGTTTACAATATGCCGCTTTTAACTTAGCCATGTTGTTTCCTTGTCACGCTGAAAGAACACAAAGAAGCGTGTATAGCAGCAGACGATTATAGCCCCAAATCATGTTTTTCAAAGAAATTTACTGTTTGACAATGTAGGAAAACAAATGATGATTATTGTTTTAGCATTGATTGCAGCTTGCAGACAGGACCAGACTGGGCTAGTGCAGACAAAGGGTATAAATAAAAGATATTGTTACTTTCAAATAAATTGCTGTCATTGATGAATCAATACATAATTTAATTTGTGAATTCTCTGGCACAAGGTGTCAGCATAAATCAAATACTTAACCTTTCAAGTCTTCTTAGAAGTCTTCTGCTTTTTAACCAGTTGCTTAAGTTCTCTTTACCATTATGTAATCACAGCAGTAATTTCCATCCACTGTTTGCTCTTCCTGTAATATGAGCTGTAACTAGCGAGTGCTAGTTGCATGCTTGGTGGAATCATTTGTTTAGGGTTGTGTTACACATTACCTTCTGTTAGCATCTCCTCCTCACATGCCTTTGTACCCTAGTTGCATTCGACAGCATGTTTTTGCCCGAAGTGGTGGAACAAATTGGTTGTTTCCACCTTTAGAAGGAACCGTTTTCTTGCATATTTTGCAAAGTACTGTGCGTTAAGGTCTGACATCTTTTAGGCAAACCACTTAATTTATTAAGGTAGCTCTTAAATTGTTATTGGAGTCTACAATGCTGTTCTTGCTCTCAAGCATGCTTGGGCTTGTGTTGTTGTGCTAGGAAATGTAAAGGCAAGACATCAACATGTCATTGATTTCGCAATATTACAATTTTATATGACATAAACATTTATACTGATATAAGCAGGGATGGTATGATATGACACAGCCTAAGTGTGTATTTCCCAAGGTACTAAAATAAAGCAGAGTCACTTAAGATTCTTATTTATATCAGTGGCTGTTAATGAGCATAATGTTAGTTGGGACAGTCTGCAAAGCAATACTCAACTTGTTATTCCGGTATTTAAGCTAAAGAAAGAATTACATTCAGAGTCATGTAATTATTCTGCAGTCATACTAGCTTGCTACAGCTAATTAGCACGGTTGTTAGCCGGCTTGAAGTTAGCTTAATTTAGCTCCTGTGTGTTTTAGTCTGCAATGCTTACCTGGTATGTACACTGCCCGCAGGGTACTAATTTCACATCTTCTTGTGTAGCGTTTCTGCTTTGTTTGGTTATGATTAATAAACCGAAGCAAGCAAAGCAGAAATCTTCTGTTTGTCACTGTCTTAAAGGGTGCGGTTTCTCTTTGCAAGACAAGGATCAGCACAAAACATTCCACATGTACCTGCAGATTGTCCACGCTAGTAGAGCATTGGCTAAGCCCGAAGACTGTGGATCTTGTCACTCGGTCCGGGATTCAACCCTGGAAAGACAGGTGACATTTGTGGAGAAAGTGCTGTCCTGTCACATGGCACGACCCTTCCCTCTCCGAGTCTAGGGTCCCAGTTATTTGCGTCTCCGTACATCTAATTGGCAAATCTCAAATATGAAGGGCTGTAAAGTTGATTTAGCTTGGCTACTGCTGCTGCATCTGCAAGCCACTTTGGAACCAACATTGACCCCAGCTCCTCCTTCTCATGCTCTGTGCGATCTAATCAGTGTTGTGTCAATGTGGATTCCTTCTCTCTTCTGTGCCAGGAGTCAGGAGTCCTTTTTTGCTTCCCACATATCCTTGTAAAAGGATAGGAAGGAGGTCCAGGGAGGCTCCCTACTCACAGACATAAACTGCCACTGGAAATAATTATTTTCTTTTGACTAAAGTAGGCCTGACTGAAGGACTCTAATAGTACAAAAAAGGTGCAGTTAATTAGCATGGACCTGGCCTTGGGGTATGTGCTCAGTGGTATTCTGCTATATCCACATGGGACAATCATCTTGTCTTCTCATATATGAGTGTTTTACACAACAACAACAACAACAACACAACTTGTGGTTAAAGTTCATTAATATGAAGTTTATTATTACACCCCCCCCCCCCCCCCCAAAAAAAAAAAAAAAAAACAAAACAAAAAAACCATGACAGACTTGAACTTTGCTGACTTTATTTGTGAGTATCTGGGATCAATATCTCATCTAGTGACATAGGCAGCTTAAGCTTTACACAGATAACGCTATCTGTGTCTATGAATCTGCCCTTAAGCTTTATCAAACCACATAACAAAGTCCTTAGCAAAATTTATCTTGACTAACCTGTTTTCTCTCAAGAAAGTTCTTTCCTTTCTTGACTTCCAGCCTTACCTTGGTAAATGTTTAAACAGAAGGACGCCCAAGTTGAAATGCAGATTGTTGTTTTTAAGCCGCAAAAGATTGACGAGGTGTTCATATTTGTCCCGAAAGTTAGATGTTTCACAGAGTTTGGCTGTTCTGATATAATAAACAGAAGTTAAAGATTGCAGAGTGAGATTAAACTCTTTTTTTCATTTTAAGGATTCGGGGGTGATAAAATGGCTTTATATTAAGTGATAGATAAGCCTGTTTTATCTTCTTTTACTTTACTCAGTGCAATGTTCATCTATCTGAGGTTTTTCTCTTCATTTCAGCAGATGCTGTTTAAACTGTGTTTAAGCCTAGGAGAAGATTCAGAAGATTGGCATTTGAGGAAAGATGGGACAGTGATGAGCAGGAGTGATAATTCAGAAGGAGTGGGTTAATAAAGAAGGGGACAACATGACAGGAGAAGGAGAGAAAGTAATGACGTTTACTTTTAAGTGAAGACAGGTTAATAGTAATTATAATACCGATAATAAGACAGATAGCTAAAATTCTCAAGTCAGGGTTTCACAACAAGGCTTAAAAAATCACTGAACGACATCTCAGTGTCTACATCCATACAGTCTATCCTTGGATCACATCTGCATGATGGAAGAGACCTTGAATACATATTTGCTAAATCTATTGATAATCCCATGAGGACAACTACCCTTTGATCAAATGAGAGATTTAACTTCTTTCATGCAGGAGCACACTTATGTAACGCCATGCATTCAGAGCAGTAGCCTTTTCAGCTCATCTCAGTTTTATTTCTATAGAGCCAATTTACATGAAAACATCTTAAGATGCCGAGTTAAAAGTTAAAGACCCTACAAAATTGTAGCGAGAACCCAACGATCCACTTGTGCTGTTTGTGTGTGAGATGGGCTTCGTTGCTAGTCCTCCCTATGTTCCCCATTCCTGCGTCATGCAATCAAGGGACAGATAACTTAGGTTGTCAAAGTTTTTGCCAAAGCAAATAGCACACCAAAAAACTTTCTCTACAAAATGCACTTCTAGCCCCGGAATTCAGCCCTTCTAGCTCCTCTCCTCCAGGATGCCCTTTATCAACTTGCCTTTTTACAAGCACCGATTCTATTTTTAGTTCAGATTAACACCTGGAGCTTATCTGCTGTAGATGGTCTCGCCTACGTTTTGATAGAAGAGCAAATTAATCATATCCACTGGGGATTTTTTCAGGTTCTCCGTCTGTGTGATAAAAGAAAGCTGCAAAGAAAGCATTTTTGTCATGTTGAAACCGCCCTTAGTGTGGAGTTTTAGTCCACTGTGCCACAGCAAATTTTTTCTCTGTATTTTCTGTCGTATTTTAAAGGTTGTTATTAAATGGATATTACCAAAGCGTACACAAGCAGACACCGTTCTTACTTGAGCTTCATTTACCTTATTTGTGCATTTTCAATCCTTGAAAATCACGTGATAAACATTGTAGACTGTGCATACTTCAAACACGGCCCAAACACAATGTGAAATATACACTGTACAGTTGCTACAATGTCGCTTCGTTTAAATCTTTGAGTCAAGAATATTTAATAGTTTTCTGTGTCCACTGTTACTCTTATTATTTCCTTCCTCTAAAGTGGTCAGGTCATTTATCTATAGCATACTGGTTTACGTCGTGGAGCTGTATACTTGCTTTGCTGCCCTATAAAACAACAGTGCACCACTTTATGCACTGTAGGCAGACACATGTGCCTTTTTAAAATTCATATTCACTGAGCACACAATCAAAGAGCCATTCAGAGAGATTGAAAGGCATGTGTTTGGTTTTTTAACCAAGGCCAGAAAGACTCACATTTCATGTAAGCAGATTAGATATGGAAATTTGGAGAGAGACGGCGCTGGTCTCCCACAGAGAATGCAATGCATGTTGAATAAACAAAAATTTCCATGCCATTTATTTCATTGTTCTGACCGAGTTGCTGTGATTAAGCACATAAGAAAGGGGGCATATGTTAAAGCGCAAACCTGAAAAGGTAATATTTGAGTCCTAAAACTATAAGTCCAGAATAAATTGGAGTTTTGTGGTAAGGCTAACAAATATATTTTCAAGATTCTTCACTCTCAAGGTTTTAGCACTCGCTTCAGGATGATAACAGAGAAGTTCAACCTATTTAACTTTTCTTATCTTCCCCTGTAGACAACTAGAGCTACACTCTCCTGATGTCAGGCACACTGTGGTGCTGCGTTGCCCAGACCAACCATCTGCCCTGTCGTGGTTCTCCGCCATGCACTCTGTCACATCAGCACTGGCACAGGTCTGTCTTCTACGTGAAATATTACACCAGTGTTTCTCAGCACTTGATATTTCAGTAGATATAAGTGAGCCTCTGGAAATGTCTTTGAATGTTAAGTTATGCATATTGAACTATGTACCTTAAAAATGATCCACCTTGCTACAGCGGGTGCTGCAAGAGGTTATCCAAAACACAGCCAGAGCAGGAGTTGCTGGCAGCAAAGAGATACGACACCTGGGATGGCTTGCAGGCAAGGTAGGAGTGCATTACTCACACTGTGGGGATATAAATTTGTCTACCCTGGGGTGGGACAGCAAATTTCTATATCAGTTCTTAATCAGCTCTTGATACATTATTCCAATGTATTTTATGATGGTTAATATATCTGGAATCTAAGTTAATGCCCTTATGAGATAAAGCATCTGTTGTTTGTGTGAAAAGTTGTAAAGGGTATTTTTTAAATTGAGTCAGATGGTAGAAATCCTTCAAAATAGTCACGTAAAAGCAGCATAAAAAGCCATCTGTCACAGAGAAGGGGGAAATATGATAGTCAGGTGTAAATGTCAAGAAAATCATCATGCAGCTGCACACACTTGTACACAGAAAACGACAAAAATAGTTTGCTTGATAAAGCAGTGGCAGTATTTACTTGTTGCATACTACTTGGAGTTGTCAGATTAACTGTTGGAGAAAGATAAAGCAATAGGTTAATCTGCATGTCAGAAAGGTGTAAATTAGTGAGGCGGTGGGCCTGGGAAAGGGGCCCAGATGGTGTATGAATATATGACAAAGTATTAATGTGGTGTGTGTGTTTGTACTGTGTATACATACATGCAGACATCTGTGCAGAGATATCTGCACAGATGTCTGCATGTATGTATACACAGTACAGAGATATCTGCACGCCCACGAACATCTGTATCTACCTAATTTAGTCCTCATGAATTCGACAGTATTTTAATCTTTAAATGCAGCACAATACTGTTACTTAGCAACATATTCTGATTATGTTAAAAATATGACCCTTGACCCTCTAAATCCCACGATACGATTGGATGAGGCAGAACTTCAAAGAGCAGCTTAGGATTCCGTGGCTGTGCTGCAGATAAGCTCTCATAATGAGAATAGTTTTGGAGCATTGTAAAATGAAATACCACACTCGGTGTGTGCGTGCTCCGAGTGAGGGGTTTGTAGAGATGAGTGGCTGAGGGGGCACCACTAAGCATAAAAAACCTGCAACTGCACTCCACATTTATTTTGGGTGCACAATAGTGAATCTAGACATTTCCTGTGACAGAACAGAACAGCCTTGTGAACAGCTATTACAGATTGCAACTACACACACGCTCACACACACTCACCAGTCTTCTCTGTTACTGCCAGTGATCAGCCTCATCAGCACTCTCGTTTAAAAACACGAAGACAATCTTAGTATTTGCAAAAACCACAAGAGGGAATAGGTATTTCTAATTGTGCAGAATTGATGTGATCAAATTTATATTGCACAGGTTTACAGGATTAACGGCCTATTTAACCTATTATATTAGAATTTTACTAATTTATCATTTAATTTTGAATTCATCTATCAGGTTTTTTTGTCATCAACTAATACTGCTAAATTTATGTCACAATGCCTTGCATACAAAGATATCGACTATATGGGCCAATAGCTGGAGCTTTTGTCGTGTGGATAATCCTCCTGATTAGTGCAGCTCTTTAAAAGACTAATTTTTATATATTTATATGTCAGACCATTAAAGGAAAGCTGTCATAGTCTCGTTGTTTGTGCTGCAGACAGAGAGTGAGAAGCAGTGCTGGAAGCCGGTGCTGGTGGTGGTGACAGGAAAGGACCTGCTGCTATATGACTGCTTACCACGAGGCCAGGAGGCCTGGCAGAGCCCTACACACACTTACCCACTTTTAGCAACGCGGTAGGACCCTCATAAAGAGACTGACTTGCAGAAACTTGTACATGCATTAATATTGGGCTTTAAACATTCAATTTGTTTTATGATGACTAACACTATGGTGTTGCTTTTTTCATTTAAAAAAGATTTTTCTAAAAATACTGCCAAGCTTAAGAGCATATATTGAGCTTCTTCTCTTTGCTAAAAGGCTTTGTATGTGTTTATTTAGTCTGGTCCACTCAGGCCCTGACCGGGGGTCACCGCACTCTGGCACAGAGCTGTTCTTTGCCACTCGGACTGGCACACGACTTGGCATTGAGACTCACCTGTTCCGGACTGAGACCACCAAGGACCTGTCCCTGTGGACCAGACACATTGTGAATGGATGTCACGCATCAGCTGAGATGATCAAAGAAGTCTCTACGAGTGAGTCCCGCTACACAGCACGCAAACATTAAGATTAAGTGATATAATGCATAACAAACATAGGAACATGCATATCGATACACCTGCATAGAGACAGGAATGCATGTAGGAGCTATGGCTGGAGCAGGTTGAGTTGTGCGGGTCACTGTGCTGGATTCTGTGATGCTTCTCACGTGTGTTCAGGCATGCTGCAGCAAATCATATCCAGAGAGATTTAAGAGGCTGCACCAGTAAGTACAGCCTGAGGTCTGGCAAGCGTAAATCTGGTACAAAGAGCATAATATATACAGACTCCTACATCCACTAAAACATTAGGATACCTTTGGGTTTGTGATATAATTTGACAGCCATATGGAGGATGTGGACAAAGTACTTGCTTTTTATAGAAAGGAATGCTTTTCTACTGTGTGTGTGTGTGTGTGTGTGTGTGTGTGTGTGTGTGTGTGTGTGTGTGTGTGTGTGTGTGTGTGTGTGTGTGTGTGTGTGTGTGTGTGTGTGTGTGTGTGTGTGTGTGTGTGTGTTCCTGTCTAGCTATCTTTGTGAGGACCAAAATCTGCATTCTACTATACTTGTGAGAACCACATTCATTTTTAATGGTTAGGGTAAGGGGCTAGGGAAACCATTATGTCAATGAAGGTCCTCACTAAGATAGCTGAACGGGTGTGTGTGTGTGTGTGTGTGTGTGTGTGTGTGTGTGTGTGTGTGTGTGTGATTTAGCAGTGAGCAGTGGTCGTCCTGGGAATTTCAGCAGAATACCACCCCTCCCTCTTGGTGGCCTCCCTCTCTCAAAGCACAAAATGCCCTGGGAACTCCACTTCTCCCTTGGGTGCCCCTTCTCACGTTGCCAAACTAACTTTCTCTTCAGATTCTAGCCAATCACGAAACAGACTTTATTCCGACTCGAGCGGTGACCATCACCGTCATTGTGTCCCCGTTGTCACTGTAGTTTCTGGAGCATTTATCGCCCAACTCTTGTTAAAACTTTCCTAAAAATGCGTCTCCACCCATGTCACTCTGTGATTAGCGTAGCACGACTTTATTCACGTCTGTGAAACTTAATTTAAAACCTCTAAGCTGCATTGTAAAAGTATGATTTTGTATGTCATGGCAGTTAGCTGTGAAATGTGAACGCAATCAGCACATTTTCTTTAATCCCATGACTAAATGATGTCTAGACTGACGCGTGTTGCTCAACATAAATGATCTGTTGCTCTAAATGCAGCAATGAAAGAAAGAAATCAAAGGCCACAGCCACACAGGTAATTTCTTTTACTTGTCTACTGGATGATCAAAAGACTTCATACGGGTGTGTGGGTGCATAGTCCTATATTGCTCGGCATAGCCAGAGGTTGATTCTACCAAGATGAGTAAAAACACATGTGCGGTCATGTAGGGCCTTTAGAGTCTGCTGTAACTATTTTTGGCCACTCAGGGGTAGCTGAAAAAAATTCTATGAAAACAGCAACAACATATTATCATCATTCAAGCTGATATGACCAACTTAAACACCCAGCAGAAATTCATCTGGAGTCGTGCTTCTTTTCATTCTCTTTTCAGGCATCTGTCTCTTAATAATCCTCAGGAAACCAGAGAGCTGCTTTGACTCTAGCTAAGTCTCCCTGCTGTTTGCTGCTTGACTTTTTTTTTCTGACAGCTGCTTTATTTGCTAAAACATCTGCATGCACAACATCTGTAAAGACTGTTTATATGCATATAGTAGTGTTAGCAGTAAGCAAAACTCAGCTGGGTTTTAAAAACCCATTTTCTTCTGCTTATCCAATTTGGGGTTGAGAGTGTTACATTCCAGCTTGAGAGGTGGGGTCAACCTAGGACAGGTAGCCAGTCTGTGTCAGGGCTAAAGCAAAGAGACTGATAACCACTCAGCACTCAACATTTTGCATTTTCTTCCTGTGTCTGTGTGGGTTCTCTCTCGGTTACCCACACAGTCCAAAGACATGCAGCTGACTGGTGGGGTTAAAAACCAAGCAACAAAAAGTGGTTTTGAAAATGTTTTTCTGATGTTTCCTGATTAGTAGAGGAAGGAGATTCACAATTTGTGAGCATTTTAAATCCCAGTCCCAGTCTCTGCTCTGCTTTAACTTGGACCTCGGGACGACCAGGACCAGTAATCTGCTGAGCGGACTTCAGTGATGTGTGTATGTGTAAAGTAAAGGGGTGCCAACCCTTTTAATACTGGTCTGAACCCTTCCATGATCATTTAGCATATTAAATGTTAACGTTTTCTCCTTAGCACTAAGCAGAGAGGAACCGCTTAGGGCGTTAGTTTTACAGGTCTTTTAAATTAATAAAGCAACCTGATGGAGAACAACAAATTAAATGCAAGTGATTCACTAAAGTTCTCAAATCTGATGAATATAACAACAATCCAGCCAAGAGTTGTTGAGATTTTACTCACAGCTCATGTTTTTAAAACATGTTGATTGTAGAGGTCAGGTCAGGAGGCGCCATCTTTTGGGAACGACAATAAATATACAAATTTATTCCTTTGCAGACCATTTAACATTTGTGTGTGGAGGGGTATTTATCACTTTCGTCCAACTAACAGGTCTACTGAACCATGCTATTACCACTGCTACAAATGTTTATTGTAATAGATTTCTTTGATTAATTATTTGATTATACTTTAATAGTCTTTTGGGTAATAAGTTGGTGACACGGGCAAAAAAGGAGCATGAATTTTTGTGGGGTTTTGAATCTCCATTGCTCCCTATACCTAACCTTTTTTTCTAGAATGGACTGATGGACCAGTCCTCAGTGCATTTTCTCATGTGTCAGCGGTTGCCACTTGAGGATTCATTATACTGACCTTGTCTGCTTTTCGTCTGTATTATATTCTAAATCATCCTTATAGTTTATTCACTGTCAGGTCCTATAATAAAGATTTGCTCTGAAGATGGATTAACTTTCAATCACTCTTGGTGCAGAAGGCCGTTCTTGAGGGGCTTTAAAGGCGTATTTGAAATGAAATTTCGTGAGCTCTCGTCCTGCTGTCATTCCCTTTATTATTATTATCCAAGGTGACTTAAACCTTCTCGAGGTTATTCTGGTATTTTAAGCAATTAGCGGAAGAAGTCACTGCCACGATGTTCTGTGGTGCGTATCATGGCATAATATATGAATAGTTTAAACCTTACTCATGTCTACCGTAAATCCTCTCTCCCTGCCTTCTGACATCTGCATGCTTTTCATCAGTGTTAATCAAAATCAATAACTGAAAGCTCTCCGCCTTCCCTCCTGTAACGCACGCTAATTAGCATGTGTGATTTGCCTAATGCTGTTTTACATGGGTCTTGTAGCGAGACCGCTTTCTCAACTGTGTTTTCCAAAGTCAAGCAAACTTTACTCTCAGCTTCCAACCATTAGCTGTTTAAAGTCAGCAATCCCCACGTCATCCTTTTCAAGCGTCTCTTTAATGTTGTCGTTGAAGTGACAGCAGCAGAACCTGCTGAATTGTCTTGGAGGTCGATACAGTCTCCTTAATGAACAGGTAAACCTCTTAATGACTTAGAGGACTTTAAAAAGCAATTTTACCTCAGGAGCTGTGGGAAATTAACCTATTAACCTGCTGCGACACTTGAAGACCGGAGCAGTGGGTTGCAGTTTCAAAATATGAGGTACTCTGCCTCCTCCTGATGAGTTACAAGATAAATAGTACTGAATGCAACTTTTTGTCTCCTAATAACCTTTTAGAGTTTCCACTTGTTGGTGTTTGTAACACACTTAGTGTCTCCCTCCTTTTTTTTCTCTGACCCTCTCTTTCCCTGATTCATTTGGCTCCTCTCTGGCTCCCAGTGTTATCACTTTCTGCCCCTCCTTCTGTCTCTTCCACTCACCATCAGGCAGAAAGAAGGGCTTTTGTTGCTGCCTGAAAAGCCTCTTTCTCCCTCTGTGTGTGTATTCTTGTGGGAACTTTCTCCACACAACAATGTTCTCAGGTAGAAGACTTTCAGGTCTAATATTCTCTCCTGAACACAACAAAGACCGCCACTCTTTGTTTCATTTGCAGCGCCATTTATACCATTAGGAACACGCTGTTCCCGTCACATTGTTTATACATTGTTAGAAAAATATTACACTTTATGAGACTCATTTTTCATCGGGGGTTAAAACAGGATATTATCCTCTATTTGACTGTATGTGTGTGGCTCAGCTTCTATTTGAATCAGACTGCTCTCCATATCAACATTACTTCCTGAAGCGTAGTCATCACACAAGTTATTGCCTGTGATACTCAAACAATAAGTAGGAAAGAGATTAATTTATCGCTTTATTTACTTGAATGTAATTTGAGTCTCTTTTGTGCTACATTTAACAACATTAACATAAAGTTGCATATATTTCAATTTGTTATAAATGCAAATGGAGATCAGACAAAAGTGGGGAAAAAAGACCTTTACCCTCCTAGGACCTGGCGTCCACATATGTGGACATCACATTTTGGGTTATTTAGACCAAAATACTCAATTTTACTCTACAAGGGCCTGATATCCACTTACGAGGACATTATACTGCTACTGTTCTATCAAAATATTTAAACGAATATCCTCATATGTGGCTCTCATTTTTCTTAGAAACAAAGATTAAGTAAAAAAAAATAATAATCTGGTAATTCTTTGTTTTTACATTCATCAGCTCCCAATCAGCCCAAATATCAAAGAGAAATTAAAAATGCATGCCGTGGAAGAGTTTGGGTCTTAAAATACTTAAAATAAAAATACTCCAAAACACTGCCAGATACTTTGAGTTTGTCACCATGTTGTTCACATTGCTCTCCAACTTTTATGTCAGTGTTTTTTGGTTTTGTTTGTCAAGAGTTGTTGTCAAGTGTTTGTCTCAAGAAACTTAACTGTTCATAGCGTGAGGTGTACAGTAAGATTGGAGTGTTTGAAGGATTTTCAAAGATTACAGGTGTCAACAAGTTTCCGCCTGTTTAAAAAGCAGATACTTGAGCATTAATATTAAGCCAGCAACACTGATAATGCTGTACACCTGCATGAATGTCATTGGCTGTAACAGCACTCAGCTAATGTAAATCTAGCTTTAGTTTTGTGTCTTAACTAAAGCTGTGCTACGTTTATCACTTTTATGCGCTCCCTATAACTTGACCCAAACCTGCAGTTTTTAATCTCTGTGCACCTGCAGTTTGTGCTCCTACTTTTGCTTTGTAGCGAGTAGGATGAAGTGCTAATTGAGCACACTCGTGTAGCATTTTGTTCCACGCTTGTTTTACAGCTGACAGCTCCCGCCAATCGGCATCTTTGCAGCAGTGTTTGTAATCTAGAATAAGACATTCCAGAGTGAAATGAAAGTTTCTTTTTTGCCTTTCTGCTGACCCACACTGAAATATGCTTGAAAAGAGCAAAATCAAAATGAATGTAGAATGCATTTCTGTGTTTAATTACATTCTTGTGCACTGACAATTATCTGTTACCCTGTACGGGGGAAATAAAACTCACAGGAAGTCAAGTCACATTTGCTAACCGTCCTCTCTTAGTTGTTGTTTTTTTTGTTCTTTTTAGATAAACTAAAACATGGTAGTCTGATTAGTAAGGTTTAACTGCCAACATAGTTAATTAGACATTATGTGTCTCTTTCAGTTTAACGACAAGCTAACAACTACTAAACCCTAAAGAGCAACAATGTGGTTTACTGGAGGTCGTTATTCACCAGGACGTGAAGTGACGAATGTTTTGGGTTATTTTCGTGTTAAAAGACAAACAGAAGACACAGACTTAGTTTAGCTGCTGACTACTTGAGGTTTTCTTTGAAAATCTTCACATACCTGTCTTTCTTAAAGATTTTTTCCACCTTGACAGGATCCCCGAGATCCAGACAAACAGCATTCCCACAACAAAATACTCAGACCACCGTGTTTCACTGTGGAGACGGTGTTCTGTAGCTCGTACACCTCTTCTTTCTCCAAACATAAGCAGTATCGCTTTGGCCAAACTAGACTCTAGTTTGGTGTCATCTAACCAAAGCATGCGCTTCCAGTATCCATAATTTTCTCCAGGTTATCCTTTGCATGCTATGATATTGCTAAAAGTTGTCTGTTATGCAGAAGTGGAGTTTTTCTTGCTCTGCAGGCTTGCAGTTCATTCCTCTGCAGGATTTTTCTTCTTTGAGGCAATTCCAGACTCAGCCAAGTCATTCACTCATGTCTTGGCAGTTGTTCTGGGGTCTTCAGACACATCTCTCACTAGTTTTCTTTTTAGTTTTTGAGATCTTTGATTCTTGCTTCTACCAGGCTTGTTCTGCACTGCGTGGCTCTCTTTGTTGATGATACTTCTCACTCCAATTCTTGACACTTGGAAATGTTGTGATATTTCTGTATATCCATCGCCTGCTTTGTGAGCGTCAACAGTTCCTTTTCTCAAGTCTACCTCTACAAAGTTAAAGCTTATCATTGCACAGCAGTGGTTTGTGCTATGGTTTACATTGACACTGATCATTTTTGTTATTTTCTGAAAGTATTCTGTTATTGTGTGCAAATAGAATAGAATTTATGCTTTGTAAAGAAAACTAGTGTGTTTAGAAATGCTGAAAATCACCCGCGCTGTTAATAGTGCTTTTAAACAGTGCCTCGTGTGTGTGTGTGTGTGTGTGTATCTACATACAAACATCCATCCTTGTGCACACATCTTGGTCAAACAATAGAAAGATAACATCTCTCTTCTCTCTTACCGTCTCTTTGTCAAACAAACACGCTGCTTGGTAGATCAGATATCGTCAGGAGAGCACAGTTTGTGCTGCAAATGAAGTTTCCGTCTTGCGGCCTTCACGTCTGCCGCAGGGAGTGGAGGTATTCTGCTGTCAAGGAGTGAAAAATAAGGCTAAATGCACCTAGATCACACGGTGCGGGGACAAGGCAAAGCAGGAGGAGCTGATAAAGATAGTACACTCAGCTTTCAGCTAAGACACCTGCTGTGACGAGAGGAGGAAGAGTGGGAGAAAAGTGATGAGAAATGTTGTAAAATAGAGAAATTACACTCCCTGCTTTCAGCCGAATGAGAAGGAGAGTGTGTCACTGAAATGCTGCTGCTTCATTTAGTAAGTAAACAGATACGAGATACAAGAGATACGAGGGTTTGGTTTTTTTTATAACGTGCCAGCACTGACAACCAGCCCTCGAACGGCAGTAATAAACCATATTATTGGTATGAATATGCAAAAGCTCTTTTAGATCAGCCATCCCAGTTCACTCAGAGGAAGTGTACCTCTCTTGGATGTAGTATAGCTAATGTTCCAGTCTCTTGTTGGACTTTGGGTTCCACAGGCACAGTTGTTATAGACTGTGAACAAAACACAGCTTTTGTCAGAGAGCAACACTTTGTAAGGATTTTAAGGTTTTTACACATAAAAAAACAAACATTTTCCCTTGTACGTTAAGACTAGCTATTCTACTCTTGCTCTCTGCAGGTATCTTTTAGACCTCACTCTTCCACCTCCTCGTGAGCACCTTGTTAACAATCAAAAATCTTTGTCTTCCAGGTTGTCTGTACCGGGGTCAGGAGTGTCGGCTGGCGATCCACTATGAGAGGGGCTTCTCTGTGCTGGCTGACCCGAAAGCAGAAGATGGGGAGGACTTTGAGGAGAGAGTAGCTCGCACTACTAGCAAGCCCCAAGTTCTCCTCTCTTACCCCTTTGAAAAACTAAAGATGTCTTCAGATGACGGAGTACGCATGCTGTTCCTCGACTTTGGGGGGAAGGAAGGGGAAATTGTGAGTGTTTGGTTTTTTTTTTTCTTTGGTTCATTTTTTTGTATTTTAACTTTACATTTAGACACACAAACTGTAACAAAATATGTTAAGAATCACTTTCTTCTAAGAGGTGAACACTGATAGTAGTGATTGTATTTTTTGTGAGGGTTTTTTGTTTGTTTTTCAGCTACACCATAGTTTAATAGAAAGATATCATAACGGCACTTCTATAAAGTCTTGTTCTTTGAGTCAGCACAATCTAATAAAAATGAGTTTGAGTTTCTAAGGCTGTGAAAGTCAAACGTGCAGCAGCCACAAACTGTCACCGAAAGGAGTTACTTTAGTAGCCCAGATGTTTCTGCAGATGTTTCCCAGGCCTGTTCAAAATCAACTTTAAACAAACACACATTATGACACATAATTTCTTACATTTTCCTGACTATAAACCATACCTGTTACATTTCTAACCATGATTCGGAAGTGGTGTTTATTTAGTGAAGAGCTTTGTAAAAACCTTGTTTTATTGACAGGTGGGTAAGGCACGGGCCAAAATGCTGACTCGGATCTTCCCGGGGAAGTTGCCGTGGATTCCTTGAATCCAAAGGGTTCAGTTACAGCTTGATTTTCCAGTAATTCACATTTTAAAAGACACCATGTCCTAAAAAGTGTTTAAGTGGTATAATTATGTCAGCGTTTAGAAATACTGGTGAGTAAAAAGCATCAAGCTTAAATGGGTGTGGTTACACACACCTCACAGTAAACAGAATAGGTTCATTCCCACTCTCAGGGGCTTTCGCAAGGCCTTCTGGGAATTAAGGAACACGAGGTGCACTAGAAGCAAGCGCAACAGGAAGAAGGAATGTGGTACAGCAGAAAATAAATTACAGCACTTAATCAAAAAATCTGAAATGAAATAAACTTCCCACGCACACTTAGGTCTTTGAAGGTAAGAGCACATGAGAGCTGAGTTTTCCTTAAAAATAGCCCGTCACTTACTGTAAGAGTTTTAATCTGTTTTACACCACCCAGCAGTTCACTGATTAGATGTCCAGGTGGCTCATGTTTCAGAGGCCAACCTCGAGTAATCCAGGACCAGAAACCAGCCGAGTGCAAACCCAAGCTAATGTGTGCATCAGTGTGGTTTAGGTTGGATTTTATGTGACTATTAATGTGCCTGTAGAGGAGCGGTCCCCAGCCCTTAAACAAAGTGTTTACCCAGAGCAACAACATTGCCTTTGCATCACTCATAAAGCCGTGTCATTTACTGTATGCTGGAAGAGAGAGTGATGGTGAAACAGTATAGACTCCCCAGGCTTATGGGATTTAGAAATTGGAAACGGATGCTTATGTCAACGTCTCGATCTGCTGTGACAGTCCACATACAGCTCTTTGTAGAACTTCTGTCGGATACACTAGCGTTTGACTGCTCCGTTTAAGCTGATGGCAAATAAGCAAAGACTTTGACGCTTTGAATCAAAACCCACTGCTGGCTACCTTAGCAGAAACAGCTTTAGTGTCTATAGTGTTTCTGAAATCCCAGCACAGCTATAGGCTTTATAAGAGGAATCCCAAGGCATTTGCGGATGTGGCTGATGGCTCATTAGCTCATCGTTTGAAAAAGGAGATAGCTAGGAGTCTTTTTTTTTTCCACACAGTATGTACTGCACTGTAAATTTAGCAGGATCTAAACTTGTCTAATTTTGTCACAGATGCACATACAGAAAGCGTGTAATATCAAGACAAGCTTTATGGTCCAATCACAGTGTAGCTACATGTAGATCTGCTCTGGCTTCACTTGTTTCTGCAGTGTTACAGTTAACCACCTAAACAGTAGTTTTAGTGTGAATTTCTAGGTTAAATCTCCCCACTGACCTCAGGAACAGGATATGAGTCATGGTACCGGTGAAATCACCCACTGTTGATTCAGGCTATGAGAGAGCTTTGTTCATAGTGATGTGGTGTTTGCGTGCATACTTGTGTGTGCTTGGCACCAGCTAGGGCCGTCTAATACTTGCCACATGGAGAATCATTTGTGTGCAGTTAGTTTTGAGTATATTTATTTTGGTTTTGCAGATTCATTTTCTGTTCAGCTTTTTTTTTTTTTAATATACATAGATCATTGTTTCTCATTTGTATCCCAGCTGTGTTTTTTAATAATCCTGTTGTTTTTCTTTTCCTTTTAAAGCAATTGGACCTCCACTCGTGTCCAAAGCCGATCGTCTTCATCCTCCACTCTTTCCTCTCTGCTAAGATCTCCCGCCTGGGTCTGGTAGCTTGATGGCGTCTCCAGAAAGGGACATGTAAACTTCTTTGAAAGCAGAACTCCACCTTGTCTGTCCGCCTATCTGCAGCCTGCATGCAGTAAAACCACCTCAAACTCCTTCAGTCGGAAACCCGAGCTGAGCGAATGTAGCCTCTATCTGGAAATCAAACTCTGTATGGAGTCTCCAACTCTATGTTTAAGAAAAAAAAAATTAAGAAAGAGATCAAAGTGAAAATGTGCTCTTAACAGACTCTCTGTAATGGCTGCATGGACTGAAATGTTGATTGAAGAAGCACGGAGGAAAGTTCAGACTGGCCTAGATACAGAAGGATGACATAAGGATGTATGGAACGGAGAATATCGGGCATTGCTGTCACGTTCGGATTTGGAAGGATTGTCCACGTGTAGCAGGCCTGGGATGAATTCACTTTCCATTCAATCAAAATACCGGGCAAACTGCCTTCCATTTACCAATTAAATAATTTATTTACCATTAGCTCTGAAAGGACATTCTGAATTTCACTTGTCATTTTTCTTCCACAAACACTTGACACACTGTGGAAAAACTTTGCGCATTTGTCTTTATTAGCGTCCCCTGAGATGTCTCGCTAGCAGTGTCGGCATTCATCATCGGAGCTCGTCGCCGCAGTCCGCGGCTCGGATTCCCACAGTGTGACAGCTCATTCCGATTCAGAATGTCACTGTATTCTTTTAACACACCGCACACAATAAGCTGGTGGCCCAGTATTTGAGCTGACAGCGATCTGACAGTTAAATTAGCGTTACATGCATGGAGTTTTACGTTCAGGGCGTAGGGGATGCATTTGATTAAATTATCCCTGACAGAACTACAGCTAAATAAGACATGTAGAGTATTTTGGAAAATCTATTTTGAGCAGATAATTTAAAGCAGTAGTTTAATCTTTTAGGTAAATATGCTCGTTGATGCTCTTGCTGAGAGATGACTGCTATAAGCACTTGCGACCACTTTATTAGGAACTACTAATGCATTTAAATCCAAAAGCTCTGCCACAACTGTGACCTCTTATGAAATTGCATTTTCAGTTTCTCTACCTTTTTGAGCCTTTCACGTGTGCCCGTGGGTTGGCACCTCTCAGTACAGTGCTGTCCAACGCACACCCGATGACCTCGCTCAGAAATACAAACTAAAAGTCAGAATGTGGAAACAGCATGACATATTAAACCCCAAAGATAATGTTTAATGCATGAATTTGCACCACTAACCACAGGTTTCTTACCATTAGCTAAATGTTTACTTTCGTCTGCCATCCTCTTCTTCATGTTAGTAACTCAGAAAGTAGGATACCATTATTTGAGCAGTTTTCTTGGATTTATGTGAGACATTTTTGCGTGAATTTTCTGAGTAGTATTCCAGCACAGCATGAACAGCTACTCTGTCTTCCCCATTTAATCTTTCCTCTACTAGTAAGTGGATTTTGTTATCTTTGGACAGAGTGAGGCTAACTTGGTCGAAAAATAAAGACTTTGCCTGAAAACAGTTCATCTTAAACTTAATATAATAAATTAATAATATAATAAAAAAGATAGAAATATAATAAAGTTTTTTTGTAACCTCAACATCTGAGGGAAAAATATTTTTCCATAAAATGCCATTGGAGAAAATGTTACCAGTTGCTAAATGGACCTTGTGGTAAAAGGGATTTAGTCTAAAAAAGACTGCAGCTATAAGAACTCGACTAATAACAGCAAACTCTGTAAAACAATAACTTGATGTTTTCACACAATAAACACATGATGTGTTAATAAGTCAGCTCTAGAACCTTTGGACAGACCCAGTGTAGCCGTTTCCTTTTTCCACTCTAAGCTGCGGTCTGTGGCCTTATGTTTAGACGACTGAGCCTTCTTGTTTAAATCTTTTTAACAAACTGAGTCAGCATACCTCTCATTATTTCAAACAATCTCACTAAGAGTATCCAGTCCGATCAGACGTGGTGATGCTGTTTTGCTCCTCTTGTCTTAATTCCAGGGCCGACAATTTCCCAACACACCTCTCTCTACATCACAAACTGCAACCCGATCACGAAAATACCTGCCACGTATAATTTAAGTGATTCTCAGTATTTGTACTGAAACTTCGATGTTCGATGAAATATTGCCCCAAACTTCCTGTATTATTTATGAGAAAAACCAAAACAAGTTGGCTATCGTGGTCTTCAATCCTGCTTTAGTCCTGCAGCCGCCACGCAGCTCATTATTCTTTTAGATGTCATGCAGCAGATCAACTCTGTATGCCGCTCTGTCTCTGACAGGCTGGCTGACGGCTCTTTTCTCGTGCCTTTAAACATCTGAAGAAAGTAAATATTTGAATTATAAAAGAAGTGAATCAGAGATCACAGGGTGAGCATGAAATAGTGTGACTTCTATGATGGCTGTTAAAAGTGGTATTTTTGTGTTTGCGTTCTTTATATTATAAACACACTGAAATATTTCCAGTGGTCATTTACACACACACACACACACACACACACACACACACACACACACACACACACACACACACACACACACACACACACAATGTGATTGTAATCCTACTACACTGTAGAAGAAATCTTTGTTGTACTGATAGTAAAAGAGACACTGTAACACCTCGATAATCCAGCACTTACTGATAATGCCAAACAGCGAGATGCTCTTTGACTAAAGGATGCTTTGATACGTAGAATACTCCGATGCCTTCGGCAGCTACTGTACTGTCACTCACAAGGAAAAGCTTAGTTTTTAATTCAAACTGTGCACATAAATCATGTATTTAACAACAGTGACATGATGAGTTTGTTTTCATTGTCTTCCTTTGTGATTTACTCGTTGCTCATTAACACTGAGGACCAATCGACACTACTGCCATGTTAAAATGTAAATTAAATCTGTTGATAATATTGGCTTTCAGTTCATTTTTATTTATGATGTTATGATGTAGCACTCGAATTGTCTCTTTCTTCAGCTTTGGGCTCAAGCTGAGCACAACGCCACCTGTAAATATTTTCTCTGCAGTGCAGCGAAAACCAAGTTTTACTTTAACAGAGAGTTGGGATGAATAGCAGCGTGCTAAATTACAGTGTATTAGTGGCAGATCAGCTTTACTTAGAAAGTGTTTTATTGGCTATTTCAGCAGATAGGATTCATGGAGCAGTTGAGTTGTGTGTTGCCATAACTCTTGACACTGTTTACTTGAATCCTAGGTGATGAGGTAGCATCCTTTCTCTCTTCCTCCTCCACACACACACACGCAGCTGGACTGGCACGTCGTGTTTCCGTCGAGGCTGACGTGTTGTGACCCGAAACAAAGTAATAACTCTCAACATTGTTTACTAGCCGACATCCTTTGCCAGTAAATTTTCCCACCTCTCCAAAGCTCCTTGCGCTCTCCTTCTGTTCGAGCTGATATTGAGCTCAGAAGTCAGACTCTCAGCAGGACACCAAACGTCTGCAGATAGTAACGGTTGCATCATATGAAAGAAAATCACTTCTCCACAGGTCAGCTTTCCCACTGAGACACGCACAAGGCTGTGTTTGTGGTAAGCTTAATACCTGAAAACGCACACAAACGGACCGACGGTGTTTATGCTGAAATTTTGCGCACGCACCGAACCACAGAAACGTGAACGCTCGCGTGTGCCCAGCCTTCTCGCGAAGGGAGAGTGAGAGAATGGACCGTATTGAGCGAGGCTTTCAGCTTTTCATTTTAAGGGCCTGGCAAAGTGCCAAATCAATGAGCAATCAGTCATAAACTGTGTGTCTGTTTGTGTGTGAGAGCGGCCTAAAGTTGTGTTTTTGTATACACGGTGGATACCTCTCCCAGCAGCATGCAAACGCATTCCACTAAAGTTGTTTTTTTGTGTGTTTTTAATGCGTGTGTGGGTGGAGGGGGCGTGAAGGGGCTCTGAATGAATAGCTTTTCTCTTGGCTGAGCCCCTTGTTGCATTCCTCAACTGTGGCAGGTCCTCACAGGTCCTGGGTCGCTTACGTGTGCGTGTTTGCATGTATTTGCATTTGGCTGCATGCAAGAGTGTAAATCTGCTGTATGTTTTGTGTGAGTTGGAATCAGAATTGCTGGAGGAACAGAACAGAGCATGTAGGATGAAGAAAAGAAGGCACGCAGAAAGGCTAAATTCAATAATCGACTCATACATTTATGAGGTGAAATGTCTGGATGGAAACTTAAACTTTTATACGGGTTCTTACTTTAGTAACATAAAAGAAGTAGAGTCTGGCTGAATGCCATGAAATGCTGAAAAGTCTTGGTCCAGACGTACAGACTACGAATGGTGTGATCCAGACAGCAGAATACTTGAATAGCCAGTATGTTTCATTTCGATTCATGGGATAACCTGCAAGTGTGTGTGTGTGTGTGTGTGTGTGTGTGTGTGTGTGTGTGTGTGTGTGTGATGGACAGGGCTCTTTCTATCATACACACACCCACTTACACATTCTCTAACTTAACAAACTCACCTAAAATATTTGATTCTTATTTAACTACTATAGTAAAAAAAAAAAAAGAAGAAGAAGAAGAATAATCCAAGTTTGCAAGTGAATGTACACTAAATCTGTCATGTGGCTTCATGAATGTCACAGTGCAGTTTACACTTTGTTGCCTTTACTACAGCACGGGGCTCCAGACATTCAGTGCCCTTGAAACACTATGCATTTAAGTTGCAGATAACGCTTGAAGGTAAACACATTGCATTATCACAACGTTAAGTTGATATGACAAATGTGTTTGCAAAGTAATCCTTGTTTACATTAACAGCATGCACAATGCAAATTTAGCATTTAAAGTCATTCAAATGTCATTGTAATATTTTCTCTTTTTTAAAGGTACAGTAAGGCCTCTTTTTAGTTTATTTCATAGAAAATTATAATGTTTTACTTAGAAATATAAAGTCATTAGTGGATAATTACGTCTTTCAACAGATTAATGTGTTCTCATAAACAAAAAAATGCAAAGTGAGCAGGTTTGTGGTTTGTGGAAGCCACCAAGTCGTCCCATCGTCTTGAATACAGTGGTCGAGATGGAGATCGCTGGTCCACCTAATCATATTTTATGGATGTGGCCATACGCGGTACGCTTTTACATGCAGTGGCAAATTTTTTATTTCTGAAATAAGGGACACACAAAAAAAATTCCGTTGCTGAAAAATACGACACAAAGGAACCTGTAACCAGCCTGATAGTTGATAAGACATTCAAGTAGTTCTCTGGTCTGTATTCATTTTACAGAAACAAGTGGTGATGATGGACTCCAAAACAGATCAAGAGTAGCCTTGTTGTCTACTTTGGAAACACTTTATTCCAAATTACAAGTAATTTTTTCCAGGTGTCCTGTAAAACAGCTGGCAGGGCTGACTGTCGTTGCTGCTTTGTCTCTAGAAGCTCCCATAATAAGAGTCATCATGATTCAAAATGTCTAAAAGTTTAACAACTTAAAATTTTATGGAAAGTTTCTAATTGGTGATTGGTTTAGTGTTTGTGTGATGCTTCCCTTCAGAACTCAATATTTCATTTGCTATCAAAACTTCAAACTATTTCTAAAAGTAAAGATAAAAATTACAACGTAGATTAAGACATGATGCCACCATAAAACTTACATGTGTATCTTTATTTGTAGCACTTGTAATGCACCTCCTAAGTCTCTGTCCCAACTACCTCATATGCACTGGGCAGAAATCCTGAGTGCTCTAAAAAAAAATGTCTGATTTCTCCATATTTTAGTGATGTTCTCTCTGCAGCAATAAGTACATAATGATTCCAGGATTAAGCAGGTGTAAAGTGGCTTTAAAAGTGCCACTCAGTGTGTTTTCATGAAGGCTGAAGAATTGACCACGGTAGTATTTTACACATTTTTTGTAAGCTATTTGCAATAATGTCACAAAGGCCTGCAAAGGGGATATATTGAACTGTTGAAGGTGATCCTCAAGTGCGACGTGAAGGATGGGATTGCGCTCAGTGGAATTCTCAATGCTTTCATTACCAACAAGTACCTCAACAGGAGCTCCTATCTCGCATCCTGATGAGTGTGTGTGTGATGAGTTATTGAGTCCCTAAGGACATTACTGCTTTGTACATTTGTCAGACTGCATTAGACAACAGTAATAGGGTCAAAATCACATCTGCTGGATGTTTATGTTTTTAAAACCTGTTAAAATGCCCCAAATAAGTTTCTATATTTCCTTTAAGCACAGCACTGGTGGATCATAGGTTTGTTGTCTCCAGGTTTACAAAAAGTAGGAGTTGTAATGCCATATCCAGAAAAGTGAAACTGCATCCATGTCCTAGAGCCAGATCTGGGCTCGGCCTGCACAGTTCACACCAGCAACAATATGGTTTTGCTGCTCCTTAGATCCACGATCCACAGGGACAGACATTGGTACTGGGTGCTGTGTGACCTTGATGCCAGAAAAGGCAGGAACCTGGTCACAGATCAGTC
Source organism: Neolamprologus multifasciatus (assembly GCF_963576455.1). NCBI lineage: Eukaryota > Metazoa > Chordata > Actinopteri > Cichliformes > Cichlidae > Neolamprologus > Neolamprologus multifasciatus. The sequence goes on along the minus strand of NC_140449.1, from coordinate 8,713,112 downwards.
ATAGGAATGTTGAATTTTAATGACCATAAAGTGAACAGCAACCCTTCTCTAATCAAAATCTTGACAATATAAGTTTTATTTCTTCTTACTTTCCCTGCTGGCTTTTCGTGCCTTTAAAATATCTTTTTTCGGGCTAGTTTCCTACTAAAGTTATATCAGAACTGATAACTCAAGGACTCTGAATCTGGTTATTGATGTGTTTTAAATGAGGCAGTGCAAGAATGGCTGTGAGACAAAAGAACACTTTGTAGGCATTGCAAGAGAAGAAAAACTGGGTCATCTCCTCACCCTCTCCCTATTATTATCTGTAAATAGACAAGAGGAGGATGAGTAACCTTCTCAGCAACATGCACATCCTGTTCACAAACACAGGAAAGCACACCGTCTGTCAGCATCAGACCGATAGAGAGCATGTTTCTGAGGTAATGCTGCTGTGACCCTCTCTCTTAAGGAGGGCTCTTCTTCAAGGTCTGCTGCTGCAAAAACATCCGCCTCCATGTAACCTATACACATGCACGCCCTCAACTCATGAAACTATGTACTCCCACCAACTGTACACAACCTTTCACTGTTTTTGGCAGCAAAGGAGAGACTATCCATCTACCCGCCCCCTTTCTCTCCAAGTTCAAATATGATACGCAGTGCAAAGTGCCAGTCTCTGGGAACGTGATGACAAACAAAAAAGATGTGGGGTGATGAAGGAATGCATGTGAGTGAGACAAAGTAGTGTTTCAGGATGCCACAGCCAAGTGCCCCTGAATGCATGCAAACACACACACATTGGACGCTCTGTGTTCTCCTCTGTACCATAAACCTGCACAGAAGAACAGGATAAGTGTGTACTTTGCTTTCTTGAGCACTCCAATGGATCCCAAAGGTACAGCACACTGTCACAAAAATAGACAACGGGGGTTTGGTGCAGTGATAATCCCGTCTACTTCAAACTACACGTAAACATTGTGTTGTGTCATAATATCATTTTATTCCCAGAGGGCTACTTCAGCTGAACCTGCGCTTGTAACAAGATATTCTGTGGACAATCAGGGAACTCAATGATGCACGGGGTGCATGCAAAATCCACGCCAACGACCCAGAGGAGGCATGTCCAGCTTTATTTTGCTCATTTGTCAGTATTATAGTCAAAATGTGTATGTTAACAAGAGGAAGGGGTGCAGGCTCTATAAAAGACAGGGAGGAGGGGAGGGGGGAGAAACCATTTTAGCTGAGGCACAGAGATAACACACATGTACACATGTAGGCGGAACATTAAAAAGCAAATCATTTAACTCTTTTTGTGATAAAGACAAGATCGAGTGCAGCAATAATGTAATTAAATCATGATGTGTAATGTAAGTGTATTGTGTTACAGATACAGAGACTTTGGAGCTAAATATTTTCTTCAGGAGACGAATTTAAATAGTTCACGCATTCGGCTGGTGCACGTCAGCCGAATGCGTGAACTATTTGTTAATGGTTTTGCAATATCATTTTTTCCAGGCATAAACAAATAAAGCTTTAAAAAACATTCATAAAGACTTTTTTCATTAAAAAAAATGCAGCATCCTACTCCAGCAGGACAATACACTTACAAAAAAAGGAAAGGGGGGGGGGGGGTTAGAGGACCAAAGCACTGACTCTAAACAAGAGGACACTTTCAGAGGTCTTGTGGAGTCCATGCCCCAGTGGGTCAGGGCTTTTTTGATAAAACAACACATCATTAGGGAGGCCACTTTGATGTTACCGCTTATTGATGTAAACTGATCACAGTGACAGACCAACAGCAGCAACAATCCCATTAAAATTTAACCAGAAAATTCACAGTATAAAAACTACATTAAATATTTATAAATACACTTCTAGCTGTAGAATAATGGAGCCCTCAGCAATTCATAAAGTCAAAGACGGTCATTCTTAAATTAAACCTCCTTGACCCTCCTCCCTTTCCTCACAATTTCAGCCTTGTTTTCCTTTTAACATAGTCTGTGGCCTTTATTAATGATGACGATAATCCTGCTGCGATAGAAACTGAAAAACTGAGACATAAAACTTGCTTTATGTTTTTTTTAAGCTTCGCCTGATAAAAGGTGCCTGATTGGTTTTAGTCTCAGCGAACATCAATCGGACTCTTCTGAAGGCCTCTTTCATTAGACCCATCAGTCAGACACCTACGTCTCATCTTGAATACAGAGCAGGTTTCAGTGATGTTTCTCAAATGTCAAATAATTCATATTCTAAAGAAGACGATTAAGCAAAAGAGATGTCTTTCAGCTTTTTCTTCCAGCTTGCTCCCCTGAGCTTCACCACAGGAGACCATCTGTTCCATCTAAGCTGATCCTCTGCATATCCTCCTTCACTACATCCATGAATCTTGCTCTTTCCTATCAGTACTGCACATGTCCAAACCATTTCAACATCTCTTACTTTTCTCAACCCGAGCTGTCGCTCTGATGAACTAATTTTTTATCTTATCCCTTCTGGTCACTTCCAAAGAAAATCAAAATAGCATTGTCCACAAACCATCATAGCAGGTCTCACTAACACCTTATAAACCTTCCCTTGCACTCTTGCTATTATCCTTCTGTCACAAATCAACTGACACTCATCTTCACCCACCCCACCCTGCCTGCACTCTCTCCTTCACCTGTCTAGTGGACTGTCTGTAGGAAGAATGATGCCAGTAACTTAAACTTATGTACCCTCACTACTCTTTGCATCCTCACTGTCACATACATGTATTGTGTCTTACGTCTACTGGCCTTCATTCCTCATCTCTCCAGAGCATACCGCCACCTCTCCAGGCTTTTTTTCACCTTCTCCCTACTCTCACTACAGGTAATAATGTCATCTACACACATCAGAGTCCACAGAGAATCTTGGCTGACCCCACCAGTCAACCTGTCCATCACCACTACAAATTAGAAGGGGCTCAGAGCCAATCCCAGATGTATTCCCACCACCATCTTGACCCACCTGTTACTCCTACCACTGTCTTCATGCATATACAGTACCACAGTTCCTCTCTTGGCACGTTATCACAGCGGTCTCCAACCTTTTTTGCGCCACGGACCGGTTTATGCCCGACAATATTTTCATGGACCGGCCTTTAATGTGTCGCGGATAAATACAACAAAATAAAACTAGTACCGGTACCGAAACAAAAAGAAGATTTATTCATAACACACGTGAAAAGACCCAGGAAAACCGAGTAAACGATCAAAACGATAACAAAATAACGCTGAAAACCGATAAAAACCCTGAAAAACATACATTTCACACCTGAGCCTCAACTCTCACGGACCGGTACCAAACGACTCACGGACCGGTACCGGTCGGAGGCCCGGGGGTTGGGGACCGCTGCGTTATCATACGCTTTGTCTAGATCCACAAAGAGTGGATTGCAGCTCCTTCTGACCTTCTCTGTATTCTCCATCAACACTGTGAAAGCAAACATCACATCTGTAGATTTCTCTTAGTATGAAACCGTACTGCTCTATCCTTAACCATACTAACCTACTGCACATCATCTCTAGCTCGATCTCTTTGCATAGTCAATCCATACAAGTTCTTCTCTCCTTCCTTAGTGTCCAGCCTCACATACAACTCACAACAAGCCTTTTCTGTTGCCTTTAGTGCCTCACTTTATTCCTGCCTACTATTTTCAACTCTTAAACTATCCCACTTTTTCTCTGCCAAGCGCATCCTTTAAAAATAGACGTCTTTCAGCCGTCTGTCATTTATAGCATTAAGATGTCTGATCATGGTTGGTCTACAGATTATGTCTGGCTGTGCAGAGTGGACACAATCAAGATTGTAATTTCAGCTAATGGCACCTCACTTTCATCAAGTCTCATAAAACATCTGGTGAAATGCATTTTTAAATTGCTGTTTTTGCCAGGGAAATGAGCGCTGTCACACACTGATGCACCCATTTTAAATCAGCCACCTACTTCTACTGACACACAAACACTTTGACTGTCACTGTGGCCTTTTATGGTCTCTTCTTCACTAATTACTGCTCTATAAAATGTACAAATCAAGTCATGTCAGCCGGTCTTGCGACCCGTTTTCTTTCACATAACAGTTCAATTACAGGTACAGAGAATCATTCCTCATTTGAGTGATTTTCATGCAGGTCAAACAAATCCTTCTGTGACAGTGTAGAAGTTTATAAAGTCCACCAGCTACTGTGCAACAGCACACTCGAAGCAGGACTCCAAAATTGGCAGCCATATTGATGTGCATCCAGTCATTTATTTGTGCCATTATTTTGAAGCATTATCTAAAATAACTACAGAGTTACCAGCCAAACCTGATTAAAAAAAAATAAAAAATAGAACACGCCCATAAATTTCAGTTTTCCAATTTTCTTAATGTCATCTCTCTTTCTTTTAATATCTCAGGTTTTTTAGCTGAGCCAACAGGGTATTTGATGGAAAATGGCGCATCAGAAACATTGTAAAGGAACTCACTCTTTCACCCCCCTAGCATTCAACAACCATGAAGCAACAGCTCAGTTTTTCTGGCTATGTGGTTTGGATATGCAGACCAAAACTTAAAATCATCTCCTATAAACCAAACTTCCATGCCAACGTAACCCTACCCAGAAACAAAACCACAGATCCAGTGCACTGTGTGTAATTTACAGTCACATTTTTTATTTTACGTTTATTTTATTTTTTTTCAAAGTACTTCATCGTATTTCAACATTTACTGGTTTCACATGATTTAAGACGGTAAGTAGTAACCAAGTGCACTTCATTGGTCATCAGCAGGTGGGAACACTTTTGTAAAGGCAGACGTTTTGGCCATTTGCTGTTCTGGAGCATGTTTGTGCCACAAATTCCCAGGAGTGGCCATCCAAGCAAAATCATTCCAAGATCAAACAATTTAATGCTCAGAGAAACTGCAAAAAGCTCAAGAGCCACTCAAACTCTAGAGGCCTCTGTTAGCATGGTAAATGTTAAAGTTCATGATGCCACAAATGGTGAAAGGCTGAACAAGTACGATTTGTTTGGAAGGGTTGCCAGAAGAAAGTGTTTGCTCTCTAAACAGAACAATGGAGCACAGCTTATGTTTGCAGAGTTGCATCTAACCACAAGACTTTTGGAAAAATGTCCTTGCAACCGACACGACCAAAAGGGAGATGTTCAGCCATGATGCACAGCACATATGGTAAAAAATAAATAACACATCATACCAACTGTCAGCATGGTGGTGGAGGGGTGATGGCTTGGGCTTGCTTTGCAGCCACAGGACCTCGGCACCTTGCAGTCATTAAAATATTGAAGAGTTCATGCCAGACCATTCAATGATTCAATCAATGATGCAAAAGACAAAAGCAAGAATGAATCAAGTTGTTGCAATGGCCAGTCAAAGTCCAGACATCAACCCGACTGAAATGCTGCGGCGTGACCTTCAGCGAGCTGTGCATAAACAAATGCTTGCAAACCTCAATGAACTGTGAGCGATAAAAATTATTTCCTGTACGAGTTTATCAAGTTATTGCTGATAAAGGTGAGTCTACAAGCTACTGAATCACTGGAAAAAACATTTTTCACAGCAGGCTATGGTCACTTACACATTCATCACAGGATATTTTTTCATTTAAAAAAGCAAGGGAAGGTAAAGTCTTTTGTGCTGATTATATTGTTGAAAAGATGGATTATCATAGACTTTCCTATTAGGAAATTGGTGTAGGATGTTGGGTCAGATTTAGCTCATAATCTGCAACATTTCACTCGCACATTAACAGTGGAGGGCCGAAATAATTTACACTGCAGGCTATTTTAATATTACACCATTTAGAAGCCAGCAGACCTCTCATCCCTCTTTTTTTTTATAAATCTGCTTCAGCCTATTTTTCCACATCTTTCTTCTTTACTTTCATTTTGAAGTTCCTGGAACAAGAACATCCCATGGCCATTAAAAATATTTATTTTATATGTTGCAACAACAGATGGCCAACTCATCTAATCTTTGCTGCACTCATTTAATGTTCCCACAGAACAAACCTGTAAATCATTTATAGTCCCAAAATCAAAACCAAGGCCACAGCATTACATTAGATTTTGTAGATATAATATCTGGCAGCGGAGTTTTTGCTTCAGAGAAATTCAGTTTTGTTTCTGTCCTCTTTGAAAAATATCTGACATCATCTTGTGGCATAAATATATACAAGAGAACAGGTTTCGGTCTTCATACTGGGAGTTTAAGCTAAGCTTCCCTTATCACTTAATCCCAAGGACTAACAATAAGAGTCAGTATTTAGTGCCTCGTTCTCTGCACAGCTACAAAGTATTTTCCTTTTCTGGTCATTTTTCTTCCACACAGCTTGTGTGACGCAAATGTAGGAGGGATGGTGTAAACTGTTATCTTTTTTTTCTTGATCTATGCACAACTAGTACATGTAGATAATACAAATATATCATCTACATGTACTCATACATACTGATGGTCCCACACTCATTCTGTTCTCACAAACACATATCTATGCACAGCATATCTCATTGATATGAAACTCAGTGCACTGATGTTGATAGGGTACCAGGTGGTGCTGAAATAAGTGCTACTTGACTACATTTTTCTGCTGAATTATGGCAATGATAGCATTGTCTCAGGCTCGCCACTGTTTCTCACAGTACTGTCATTTTCAACCAGTCTTCCAGGCTGTTGATTGTGGGTCAGTTAAAACGGGAAAAATGTAGAGTCCTGAAAAAGAAATCTTTAAACGACTGCAAATAACTCATAAATCTGTAGCTTGTAGAACCACCTCCAGCAGCAATAGCTTGAAGTAATCACTTTCTGTATGACTTTATTGTACAGAAAGTGATTTTTCAGATCACTGTGGAAGAATTTTGAACAAAATTATCTTCTTTATATCGATAATTTAGTTCATTGAGGTTTGGATCATTGCGACACCTTGATTTTTCTCTTTCAGCCATTCTGTTATAACATTGTCCTGGTGCATGACCCCGCCTGATATCGTGGTCGACTCAATAACTGCAAAGTGCTCAGGTCCTTTGGCTCCAAAACTGGCCCAAATCATGATGATTTGGTACTGATATGCTATTTGCTTTTCACCAGAGTGCCTCTGAGTCCAAACAACTTGATTAAATTATTTCTGTAACAGTACATGAGTCTTCCACACCATATTTGGCCTAGCAGGAGTCTGCTTCTCGTGCACAGTAATAAAACAGTGTATAGTCATCTTGTTCCACCAGATAAAGTAATACCCAGACAAAAATCATCAATCAGAAAAAGCTGTTTTGCATGTTAATTTGGGAATCAGAAACCTGCGGTCAGCTTCTCTTTGGGGGGAAAAAAAGTAATTGTGGTACCAGTTGTGAAAAGCTGGCTGTGAGTAGTTTTCTTTATAAGGATGGTGAAATTGTAGCAGTATGTTCCTGATGTGTTTTAAATCAAACCAAACTACGACAAGCTGGACCGTCAGTTATAATTAGCAAAGCATATTTTGCTGCACTGCTGTTGGCTTTTTTTTCCGTCCATCCAGAATGGGACATCATCATCATCTTTTTTTGGAAGACAACACCAACTGCAAAGCTTATTGTATAGTTTTCACACAGACACAGTGTCTTTCCTGGGGGTCAAAGTGCTCCCAAATGACAATCAAATGCATTTATTGTGATAAACAGGAAAATACAAAACAAAAAAAATCTGTACATTCATAAAGGCAAATTAACAACCTAACAACAACTGTAATTTAGAATAAAATAAGTAGTGGGGGTTAGAAAACTGCTACAGAGAAAAGACATCTTCATCCTGAAGCATCCATGCCTTTGGGGCTTCTCGGCAAATGCAGGAGGAGCAGAGTGTATGTGTATGTAGATATGAGTGTTTTTCTGTTCTTGGCTCTGGAGCAGCAGGAGTATATGAGGGTGGATGAGCACAAAACCAGGCACAAACAAAAGCTTAAAACGACAGGCTGCTATAGGGGATCCTGAAAAATGAAGGAAAACCAAATTAAATAAAGGATTAAGTTGATTAAAACAGACTTAATGTAACAATTAGAGAACCAATTAGGAAAGGCTTAGAAAGTCCAAATGTTGTCATGAATGTTTAAAACAAAAAACCCACAGAAAATTGACTTTTTGAGCCAAATTTCTCTAACCAACCTGATTTGGTATCATCTTTATTGTTTTGAGGTCTTCTCCAATACCCAATCAATGACCTGCAACAGAAAAATGTGATTATAAATGTGTGACTTGAAGAAGTAAACCAGAGAGACGCTAATGTTTGCAGCATTACCTGCTTAACATTGCTGCTTGCTGCCTTCCTCATCTCATCATGCAGACCCCGAGATGTCTTCAGATCCTGGGAACAAGCATCAACAAAGCTCAGTATCAGATCATTTCCAACTGGTGGATTAAAAGCTGTATTTTTCTGAGTTCATAATGCCATTATTTTTGACAAGATCTCCAACACCACTGGCTGAAATGTAGCCTCAAACCATGACAGAGCTTTCTCTGTGCTGTAAACACTCACTTTTGGATCTCTCTCCTGACCTCCTCTGTACATATTTGTAGACGAATTGACCCAAAATGTCTAGTTTGGATTCTTCACTCCGTAAAACCTGTTGCCACTGATTTCCAGTCCAGTTCTTGCGTGATTTGGAATACCTCAGCCTTTTCTCCCTTTGTTATGAATGGCTTTCTCGACAGGCAGCCTTCCACTGAGACCATTTCTGATGAGGCTTCAGTGAACAGTAGATGGATCAACTGAAGGGCCAGATGCATCTGTTAGGTCTTTGCTGGATTCGTTTCCTGTTTCTTAATGAGATGTCTTGGAGAACCTGTTTTTAGGTCTCTTCTTTTGTACTCCACTTGCTAAGTTTCCTCAGGTTTTTTTAAAGGACAGTAAGACATGTCGAGATAAGCCATATTTTCAGCCAATAGCTCTTTAGGAATCAGCTTGTTACTGCAAAAATAATATTTTATGCCTGTCAAACTGTGGTTTCTTTGGCATTTTGCTCTTTTTTTAGATTCAAGTAAAGAAATGGGAACACATTACGTGTTTGTGGCAAGCTGCTAGTAACAAAGTATTTAAAAATACAATTTTAAATTGATTCTTTGTCAAGTTTTCTGTTATGTGTAGACAACACTTGTTCATCCATCAAGTCAGGGGATTTTCTTTAACGCTTGAATGATTGACTGACCTATTCAGTGTGAAGTGGCTTAACAAACAAAAAACATTCCTCTGAAAATCATCAGAAAGCACTGGACTGAAAGTGAGTGAAAAAGCAGCCAAATGGCCAAAGAAAACCTTTGAAAGCCTGGAGAATTATTGCTTTAAGAAAAACTGGCAGCTCGAGACTTTTACACACTGTAAACATAGCTTCCCAGTAGTGTCTTACAAAAAGGCAGAAAATCTTGAAATTAACATCGATTTATAGCTATTTAAGTAAAGGATCTGAATACACTGTGAAACAAAAGCAGATGATTAAGAAACACAAGGAAGCACAAAGAAATTAAAAAGTGAGTAGTGAGGAAAAAGGCTTTTTTTAAAGGTTCCATTTGCTGGCATAGTAAGGAGGATACAAAACAAAACACAAGTCCTGGAATCATAGAGTAATACAAATAATGAAAGTGTCAAACAAAAGCACAACACTGACTCTGAGAGGGCAGTAAAAAGACAAACCTTGAGATAAAATTTCGAGATATCAAACAGTCTTTTGCTGCAAGCCTCAAAGCAATCATGCTCAGCAGTGATCCCATGGTGTTTGAGCGTTTTAGCTACTACCTCCTGCAACATCTGAGGACACAGACAAGACAAGATAGACACACTTTTGTATTAGTACAAGCAAAAACATTAAATCTAGTTCTGTTTATTCCCCAACCACCTAACGCAAGCCTGGTTCAGAGAAACTAAATTTAGCACAGCTCCCTTTTTAGAAAACCGAGGGATGTCAAAATGTCTCGACTTTGGGGGACGTCCTTACATGAAAACGCACGATTTTACATTCGCAGCATGGAGGAGCAAACATACAAATATTTCAACGCTAATGGCGACAGGATGAAAAAAAAAAGAAATGAAACAAACACATTCATGAAAGAAACAGATCCTGCCTTTAATCTTGTCACAACAACTGTTCTGAGTAAACACCATAAATTATTGTGAGAAATCATTGGTACCATTCAGTCTCACGAGAGGAGTAGAAAGACAGCTTTTAATCTCTGTCCTGAATAAACTGCTATCATTATTTTTCAATAGGACCAACTGTTCTTTCCTATGCTTGGGTTTGGATGATAAGTGTGTTTGCATAGTAATCAGAATTAGAACAAGTCAAGGTCAGATTGCTTGCTGTAGGTGGAACAAACTAAACTGGGAAGAGGTAGGTGTGCGTGTTCGATTGTATATGTGCATGTGTCCATTAATGTGTGATGGTGTCTGCATGCTGCACATAGAAGTAAAAGATGAGAGAGAAAAATGTGTCTGTGTGTGTGAGAATGTAGGCAGCAGGTGATACGATAACAGTATTGTTGTTAAAGTGGTTCTGCCGCAACATTGTGATGCAGCCCACACATTCACAATGATTGCATGGAAAATATTACACATTTATCTTTGCTAGAGCTGCTGCACAGTTCTCCTCTGTAATGGAAAAACTCTCCCAGTTCGTCGTGTGTTTATCTATCACCATCTGTGTAGGCCAGGTGGCAATTAGGCGAATTGCATATTTACTTAAGATTTTTGTACAAGTAAAAAAATGGATTTATTGCTAAATGAGTCGATATTACAGGAAAATTGCGGCTTATTAAGGTAAGTTCTGGTCATTAAAACTTGGCAGCAGACTTGAAATGCACAAACAACCGAGTCTATGGTTACATTTTCTGTCTGGGTTACATCGTTTTTTTGTCATCATTATTAGCACAAATGCTTTAAGAAATATTCTGTTTAAAAAAATGTAAAAGTAAATATATATTTTATTGTTTTATAAGAATAAAAATAAGATACACAAATGCTCTCACTCTGTTATGTTTCTGGGAGCGTGACTCTTTGGCAAGTTTGTCCTCGCTGTGTCCTTGATGCGTCTTCTGCTGTTGACATTTAGGTCTGTCAACACAAGCGAGAGTCGCCAAGCCTGAAAAGAAGTGCAAATAAGAGAAATTATTAAACAATAAGGCACTAAAGGCAACACAGTAAAAGTCATATAGTGAAAATAAAATGGAGGAAATAAGTCAATAACAAAGAACAACAGGTATAGGAACCTGTTGAACAAATATAGTTAACTTAAACTAAATGTTAAAAAAATTATTTAATTAACTACAAAGAAAATTTGAAAAAATTTAAATTAATAAGCGATTTTGTGAACCTAAAGAAAATAAAAATATACAGGAAATATCCTTAGTTTTGGTATCTCTTAGTTTGCTAAAACTTTTATTACAGCTTACCTGATGAGGCATTGATGGATGTGTTTATTAAAACCTTGGACGTCCACTGTGAGTCAACTGCTTTTAAGAACCTCTGTGTTTTTATTGTATCACCTGTACTGATGTTCCTATATTTGGTCTCTGACGTATGCCCTACGTATACTAACAAACATAATAATTTAAATAATCATTACAAAAACTAAAATTAACACAAACTATCAAAAACTACACTCAAACTTAACATGTTCAAACAATAAAATCAAATGAAATAAATCAAAATGAAACAAAACCTAATTATAAAATAGAAAGCTATAAAGTGAATGAAAGAAACAAGTATGCACATAGATAATAAAGATGAAGTGCTACCATACAGACAGTAAATAAACTGATTCTATTAATTCTATTGATTTGCTAGAGCCAAACCACATTAACCCACCTTTACAGCTATGTGTAATTCCCACAATAACATTATCCAACAGTAACCAAAGCACAGGTTAGAAAAAGTTTAAACAGCCATGTAAGTTTGCTGGGCCAATAAGACTTAGATAACATTAGATCTAAAAAGTTAAGATCTTTTACTGGTGTGGTCACTTTTAGCCTGATCTTCTTTCCATGAGCAAGAACAACACTGCTAATTTTAACATAAATGGACTGGTACTTATATAACACTTTTCAACTCAAAGTGTTTTCTTGTTAGTCTCCTTCATACAAGTGCTTTTTTCCTATGGCTAAGCATATTTAAACACATACTCCATCAGGGGCAACTCAGGGTTCAGGATGTTGGCCAAGAAAACTGGGAAAAGCACGCAGGTTGGAGAAGCCAGAGATCGAACCACCGACCTTCCGATTAGTAGGCGACACTGAATGTTAATTTAACCGACTTATCTGATCCTAACACAGTCCCAAGTGTTCCCTCCAATGCGAGAGTCACTTTTTTTGCTTTACCTGATGTCGGTCTTGTGGCTGAAGAGGAGGAACTGTTTACAGAGGAGGTGGACTGCGACCTGCTTGGTTGTCGTCGTAGAGACCTAATGGCAGGATGTGTCCCGCTGCTGCTGCTACTCTGAGAACAGAGGGAGTCACTGCTCTCGGACTTTGCCAGCCTGGATCAATCAGACAGATGGATAAAAACTCTTTAAAGCTCCTCGCCATCCATCCTTAATTTTATAATATCACCACGTAGCTGCAAACCAGGAGGGACATATATCATCACACCTCTTGTGAGGATAGCCTCCAACAATGTCTGCTTCCCAGGACCTGCGCTTGAGTCGTGCTACATCATTGTTCTGCAGAGTCTCGCCATCGGGCACGCTTCCTGGTTCTGACATCACAGCTGGTGAGGGAGCGGGGCTGAGGGCAAAGGGGAGGGCGCACGGTTCCTTGGAGCAGGTGGTTTGGGTCTCATACCGAATCAGACGAGATTGGAGCCGTACAAAGGCCTGGTCTCGATCTAAAGACCGCTGGTTATCCAGACAGAACCTACACAAAGAAGAAAAAATATTTATAAAAAGTAAATCTCATAAAAAGAAGCGTTCACAGTTTTGAAATAGCTGAACAGTCAATATACTTTAGAGAAACTTACTCTATGCCGTGATAATGGGAGGCTGAGGCTTTGCTGAAAGGCAGTTTGCTGACTCTCCTGGGAGAAAGGTCTTGTGACAACTGGAAGGCATTGTTACTGGAAAAACAAAGCAAAGAGCATGAATGCGAGGCATAGTCAGAAAGACAAAAAGAGAGATAAACTGCTATTTGTCTCGCTTCTCAATTTAATATCGTCTTCATCAAACCACATGAACAAGTCTGCCTCTCTACCCACAGAGTTTGGTCTGACACAGCCTTTATTAACACTAACTCATTACTGCTCCAGTATTTTTTGATTCAGCTCAATAATCTTCCTCCAAGGGTTGTAAGCTCACTGTAGAAGGTTAATGATTATAATCAAATCCTAATTATGTCTTCGTTTAGTGTGTGTCATGTAGATCCATCCCAGGAAGAAATACATATAACTGGAGCAGATGCCAGGCTACAGTGTGTGTATATGTTTCAGCTGTAAATCTGAAAATCTGCCAAAGAAAAAAAAACAAAAACTATAGTGTGTTCATATTTATGAATTTAACAGCTTAGTGCAGTGAAACTGGTGAGGTGCTACTTGAAATCTGAAAAATGATCCCACCCTCTGTTAATGGCCAGTGGCTGTAGCTCCCCCGCAGGCAGACCATCAGACGTGAAGTGTTTCAGAAGTTCTTTGGCATCAAGTAAAGTAGAAGAGCCTCTCTGGCCATCTTTAGGACCCAGCAGACTGTCACTAGAGCCTGGACCTAACAGACCAAATCTAAGGCACAGTCAACAGAACATAATAAAATGAGAAGATCAGACATTTTAACAGTTTAGAGCAGGGGTGGGCAACTCCAGGCCTCGAGGGCCGGTGTCCCTGCAGGTTTTAGATGTGTCCTTGAACCAACACAGCTGATTTAAATGGCTAAATTAGCTCCTGCAGTTCTCCAGAGGCCTGGTAACAAACTAATCATGTGATTCAGGTGTTTAGTCAAGGTGAGATCTAAAACCTGCAGGACATCGGCCCTCGGGGCCTGGAATTGCCCATCCCTGGTTTAGAATGAGCCATATACAGAGATCGCATCCCTTATACCTTCTCTTCTGGCGTCTCTTCTGCAAGTTTTCCACATTGTGCAGGACACTTCTCTCAGGCCAGTCAGACGGCAGCTGAGAAATGATCTGAAAACCTAAAATGAACACAACAAGCCATCCTGTTTACATCAATTCAATTGAAAACATCCATCATTAGGGAGGCGTTTTAAGATTATTTTTAAGAGTGGTTTTATGGCACACAATAATGGACACAGAGGTACACTCTCCTCCTACTTTACCAGCAAGATTTGAATAGAGGTCAGCTGTTACACTTGGAATCAGATGCTATAGAAGTGTTTCTCTCTGCTCAACCCAGAAGTGAGAGCACACAGTAGTAAGAAGCAGGCGTTATCCATCACTTTCAAATGTTGATGAACGAGCATTCACTGCTCCTAATAGAGAATAAAGTTGGCATTGCAGGAAAAAACAAATCAGCAACATTACACAGGCGGCTTTATACACTCACCAGCCACTTTATCAGGTATTAGGATGCTAGTATGGGGTTGGACTCCCTTTTGCTTTCAGAAATGCTTTAATTGTTCATGGCATAGATTCAACAAGGTGCTGGAAACATTCCTCACAGACCAGACAGTTACTGCATGTTTATCAGCTACACATACATGATGCAAATGTTTGTGTTGGAAAATCCGAGCAGATCAGCGATTCAGAAATACTCAGACCAGCCTGTCGGACACCAACTAATACCGCTTTCAAAGTCACTTAAATCACCTTTCCCCCTCATTCTGACGCTCAGTTTAAATGTCAGCAGTTTATCTTGACCTGTATGTTTTGTTTAGTGCATGACTGCAGTGAATTGCTGCCACTGATTAGATGTTTGCATTAACCCAATAAAGGGTATATTAGATGAACTAACTACATAACATAAGCGTTCTCCAAAATCATCATCTTTTACAACATTAATAATTAAACCTACAGTGCCCTTTGTCACTAAATACACAATGGACTGCACATGATAAGTAAACTTTCATTCGATGCTAGTTAACACACTAAACTCTTGGCAGTCGGGTCTCGGAACAGATCAGTTCTGAGGATCCAAAATAAAAGCAGCTCAGCTTTTTTCTGTGCGGACAGGACTGCATGTTATATCAAGACGGACAGAAATGTGATACATGTGGATACAGCAGGTTCTCTGACGAGATACGGGTGTTTCATGCAAAGTGATAGCCTAAGTCTGTTGTATGTATAAACCTAAAACTTCTGCTAGCACTTTGACAGCCCACACAAAGTCATTCACTCCTTTAGGCGATGTAGACACACAAACAGAGCAGACGTATCTAATGGATTGCAGGAAAAGACATTCCTATCCCCAAAAAAAGAAGGATCACAAGCAAAACAGAGTGATTTGCACTTAAGACTGTCTACACCACTACCACATCGTGTCTTGTGATTCTGAACCTTCCTGGTTCCACTTAACAAAATTCAAGATTATGTCTGTGCAATGCCCAGGACCACTAAAGCAGGGGGGGGGGAACTCCTCAAGGCCTGGCGTCCAGGTTTTAAATGTGTCCTTGATCCAACACAGCTGATTTAAATGGCTAAATTACATTGTTAGCATGTCTTGAAGTTCTCCAGAGGCCTGGTAATGAACTAATCATTTGATTCAGGTGTGTTGAGCCAGGTGATATCTAAAACCTGCAGGACACAGTCCTTGAGGCCTAGAGTTCCCCAACCCGTACTAAAGTGAAATATATGGTAGAATATCAAATTCAGAAAATACACTTTAATATGAAGGCCATGCTGTTTTAATGAAGTAGTGGCAGTTCTGCTGCAATTGATATTTAGCTTAATGAGTTAATGTACAATTATGGATAAATATAAAATCTAATAATAAAAAGATGCTGTGCAGAGACCGTAAACATAAATCCAAAATAATATTGCTGCACTTATGACCTAAAAACTGCTTCACATGTGGCTCTATTAGCCCCACAGCTATATATTTAAAACCAGCGCTGTGCGCACGTAGCTGTAGCTGCAAGCTAGGATTTGCTTTATTGTTAACACTTTATTTGCAAATTATCAGCTTGTGTTATTTCCGAGAAATGTCGTCTTATAAAAGCACATGTAGTGAATATTGATGATCTCTGAGGAACAGTTTGTTTATTATAGCAAACGTTTGAACCAGCATCAGTGTTGTTCCTTGTACGAGTGTTAACACCGGCTCAGCAAACTCGAGCTATATTTATCACTGAAGCTGCAAACAGAGAATTTCACATGAGGGGATGGTGTAGAAGAAGTGGCATGTGCATTGTACTGTATGTGTTTAATTGTGCGCATATAAGAAAACTTGACCAGCACACTATAGCTGTGCAGAGAGCGGAAAAAAACCCCAAACACAATATTGTCTTGTTTTCTTAGTACATACCTGAGCTTTTTGAGGGCTGATTGTCTGTCAGACAGGCAGCAGCAGTGGGCAGAGTGGAGTCAGCCTTCTTCAGATAATTCTCCCTGGCCAGATTCAGAATGACCTTCAAGTCATTGACAGGTATCGATGCTGCTCCTTTCTTTTCTAGACACAGAAACAGGGGTAGGTTTTGACTCTGTTTCCATTTCATTGTTTTTATCGCGCTGGCAAACTCACAACTGGTGTAAAAAATCTGGCATCAGTCTTAACGTTACATAACGAGCAGTTTGGTGATTGATTCTCCTCCAAAACAGGAATGTACTCATTTTACCCCAGCTCCACTGGGTACATAAAATAGTAAGCGGCTATTTTTATCTCCCTAAAAACAACTTAGTCAAAGTTGAGCTTTATAAACGGTTTATTTAAAAATGTGTGAAACATAATTATTGTAAAAATACATGTTTATTATTAGAAAATACTCACTAAACATTTATTCAAAAAGCTCAATATCCAAGCTCATTGTACTTCAGATTAGTTGTCTTAGATAACACATTGTTAAGATGGGTGTATCTGTAATTTTTGAGGTTTTATGGTTGAGACAGAGAGATCCAGTTAAGAAAAACAAAAAACAGAAAGATAAATCCTCAAAATCCTTGGCAAACACATGCATTAGCTTACAAATTCATTCCACACACATCAAGAGAAAAAGACAGACCCAAAATTGTGCCATTACACACACACATGCACACACTTCACAATAATCATTAAAACTTCCCACACTACAACTAACTTTTAGCAACTTACACGGACATGCCTTTTCCCCAATTTAATGCCAAGTCAGAATAAATTGCGATGAATTTCATTAAGGCCTGTGGTCTGTCAGGACTCTACACTCTGCTCATGGCCCTTTCAAAGAATAGCCCCACTGCTTTTTCTCGAGCCTGATGAATTTCACTCCACTTCCTTTAATCTGGCTCCACTCTGCTGGCGTTTCACTATCTTTGCTGCCGAGGGGACATTATGTATGTCTGTAAAATAATGATATTTCAAGAGTCTTTCAATGCACCAGCCTGTGCTAAAGGCTAGAGAGAACTGAGACTTAGAACTGACGACAGTTTGGGATGCTCTAAGTGGACTCCACAGCTCTTAGGTCCATTACATCAAATTTATATCATCAGCTAACAGTAAGGGCTCCTGTTAAACTAAACTTCTTTTTTCCTAGCCTACAGGTAGAAAAAAACCCATATGCACAGTAACTAACTACAGTACATCCATGTTTTTATTTCATTAGCTTCAATCAACTTATTTAATTTGAATAGAAACTAATTGCCCTTTATTGTCATTGTACATGTACAACTAAATTATAGGTGCACCACGCCAACTGTGCAGGGGTAAAAAATAATAATAATAAAAAAATAATAATATAATATAAAAAATTCCCAAATCCAGTCCCTTCTCTGCAAGATGTTGCTTCCTTTTTTTCTGCTTGAGGGTTTTAAACTTTTGACTGACATCTCAAACTGAGCTCACGGTGTTGTGCTGAGGGCTAATCTCTGTTATTATCATATATTAGCAAGCTAGCAATTCATAAATGCGCAAAGGAATCAGTGAGACGTGCTGAAATGTGTCAGTCTACAACAGTGTGCAACCACTTGCTCTTGTGTCGTAATGTATCTGATACTCACGTCAGCAGTTTTCACTTTCTGGGTCATCACTAACAAACGTGCCTCCCACCCAAACCCCACAGTTTGGGTGGGAGTTATTGTTTTTTTTTTTTAAACAATAACTTAAGTATATCCAATGAATCCAGCAGGCATGGGCGTGGGTTGAAATTTGGAATTTTTTTAAGTATTCTTCTTTTTACCCAGCATTTTTGAAACTTTAAAGTTGACCCAAAATCACTTTGAAGTTTTAGGTATTGAATTTTCAGAGAACAGGTAAAAGTACCAGTCTAATGTGCCAGTTCTTTCTGTTACTCTACACCACGGACATTAAACTGGTGCAGTTTTGCTACTGAAACTATCTGATACTGAAGTAAAAGCTGGACACAGAAACAACTGTTGTGGAAACGGAAAAAAAGTTGTTTGTTTTAAATTTGTGAGATTTGACTGCAAGACTCAACCGTGTCTTATATCCCAGAAAATGTAATGTAGCTACCTCTTGTACAGAAGGTCTAAGGGATCACACATGATCACACACGCTGAAAAAAGGCAACTTACAAAGTGTCAAATTTCAAACCACCTGCATAAAAATGCTCATACATAGAATAAAAGCAAAATGTTTTGTGGCTTAATCAAATGAGTTGATTCTAATCAGCTGATTCTGAGGGATCAGTAAGGAACTTTAGTCCAGTTTAAACAGATTTTATATGGAATGATCTAGAACTACAGCATATTCCAACTCTTTAAACGCTGTACTTACTAAGATATTCTTGAAGTGCCAGTTTCTGAACCTGGCTCACTCTTCTCTCTCTCCTCAGCATGTAGTCTCCTTGCAGACATGGCAGAGAGTGGAGGATGTTGCCTGCAGCAGCTCCTGATAAGCAGAAAAACAATAATGACATTTTTAAAGAAATCAGTAAGACAGCTGATATTTCTCTTGTTTGCGGGGACACTCGACATATTTTCCACAAAAAGTTGACAGAAAACTTTCACAGAAATGATGACAAGATATAAAAGGCAGCGAAGGACTAGTGAAAGATTCGTCTGAGCTGGGTGATGGGGTTGTGGAATCCGGTGTTTCTCAAGCAACTTTTCTCAACAAATGTTTTTAACTGTGTCATAATTATACTGCAAATTTGTGTGATGGAGTAGTACAGTGCTGTAATCCTGGAGGACTTATCGCAGTTGTGACAAAAGACAAACCTGTAGAGTCACGAGATGATTTATAAGACACAAAAGAAGACAAAGCATCCATTTGCAAATTAAAGAGTATTTTGTCTAATCTTCCTGTGCATGCAACATGTGACAAATGGTTTAAAGCAGACAATACTTCATCTTGTAGACATCAAGCATCGGAAACAAGTAGTTGGGTTAGTGCTCCAATATTTTGCAGCAAACATATGTTTCCTTAATTAAATTTGCAACTCTGTTTGAATGATTTTTCTAGCGCATAATTAGAATTTCACGATTTTGCTCAGGTGCACATCCCTCAGTATTTTCATTCAAACTATGCTGTGTCATTGAAGCAGTCAGGGCATATTTAATAGTGTTGCTCTGCATTTAAAAGTATCTAAAGTAAAGGAAAATGTCCCCTGAAGGTTGCATAAAATGTTAACAACAACAGGAACACTCTCGAGAGGAAACATCATAGCAGGTCTCCTGAATCACATTTAAAGCCTGAGAACGATGAAGGACTTTTATGAGAAGAGGATCTTTTTCGTTTAGGCAAAAAGTATATTTTTCTTTTCATAGACGATCACCCATCTGGTTATTTATAGCCTGAAAAGTCCACACAGTAAATGATCTATGCATCATGTCGGTCCTCTCGCCCATTTCTCTGTTGGTCTCTCTCCTATATAAAAAAATGAATGAAATAGTGAAAGCATCAAGAGAGCCGGTGCAACAGTTCAATGCGATGAAAGCAGATTGGTGCAGTGAAGAAAGAAATGGAGGCAAAAAAAGAAGATTTAAGCTTTGATAAATGCAATCTTTGGCACTTGGATAGGCAGCAGTGTTAAAGACTATAAGCTTCCAGTACAGCCTAACGTGATGAACAATAACCACTTCACAGCTTCTGTGGGAGAAGCCTTCTGGGGGCTTCTACTCCAGTCAAGCTCAGGAGCCGCTTTAAGCGAAAAGTCACTTGAAGGGGACATGACATTAAGAGACTTTATTTTAGTTCGACCACTTGTTTAGTTGAAGCTGTGACACAGAACTCACAGGGTCAAGTAAGTTTCCTTAAAACCCTTTTTATAATCACACTTACTATACCCAAAATACCATTCCCAATGTTGTCCATCATGATTAAACATCCACCTGCCCAAGAACAGCCATGTTTGAAACCTTTTTTAAGAGACAATGATTGGGTTCACTGCAAACAGGAACTAATAATAACAAAAAGCACTCAGACCACAGAGCTGTGCCAAGGCAGCTCGTTCTCTGGGCAGTACTTACTTTTAAAGGAATTTTTGTATTGTTCAATATTCACTTGCTTTTCTTTAAGAAGTTTGTAGTGCAGATGTAAAAGGTAAAAGCGGGATCAGAGGTCAAATGTGACATGATATTTGAATACAAACTATATTGCAATATTTAGAATCCCCATATGCCATTCCCTGTATGCCTATATGTTACAAACAACGTACAGTAAAAACAATTGAAGTATGAAATAGTTCTAAATAGATTTAGCCAAGTGGAGGAAGGCTTTCACCTGGGTGGTATCAGAATCTCATCTCTGCTTTTTGTAGATGTGGTTCTGTTGGATTCATCAAGTGATGGCCTCCAGCTCACACTGGAACGGTTCACAGACGAGTGTGAAGCGGTGGGAATGGGAATCAGCTCCACCAAATCTGAGGCCATGGTCCTTAGCCAGAAAAGGGTGGAGTGCCCACTATGAGTCAGGGATGGGTTCCTGCCCCAAGTGGAGGAGTTCAAGTATCTTGCCGTCCTGTTCACGAGTGACAGGTGAAGGGAGCGGGAGATCGACAGACGGTTTGGTGCTGCGGCTGCAGTGAGGCGGACGCTGCACCGGTCCGTCGTATTGAAGAGAGAGCTGAGTATAAAAGCGAAGCTCTCAATTTACCAGTTGATCTACATCCCTACCCTCACCTGTGGAGCTGTGGGTGGTGACCGAAAGAACGAGATCATGGAAACAAGCGGTAGAAATGGGCTTCCTCCAAAGGGAGTCTGGCCTCTCCCGTATAGATAGGTTGAGAAGTTCAGGCATCCGGGAGAGTAGAGGTGCTGCTCCTCCACATCGAAAGGTTGAGGTGGTTTGGGCATCTGACAAGGACGCCTCCTGGGCACCTCCTGGGGGAGGTGTTCCAGGCATGTGCCACTGGGGAGAGGGAGATGTGGGTTTCCCTGCTTAGGCTGCTTAGGCTGCTGACCCCGCAACCCGGGATCTTGCTCTATTCCCACATGAGTGTAATTAGACATCACACAAGCTTTGTACGAGATGGCAGGCGGGTAAAAGGCCATGTGATATCCAATCAGACTGAGTCGAAAACGTATTATTACATGCACATCTGTTTCCTAATGCCTATGAAAGTGCAGTACAGAAGTGGATATGTGAAAATGGCTACAGACGCCCGCCTACAAGTTTTTCCACATAAAATACCTGATGATGACAGAGGCTTCTCTCTCAGTAATGCAGACACAGTTGCCATGGCAGCCGCTCCATTAATTTGACTGTCTGAGTGCAGCATCCTGACCCTGCAGGCTTCATGCTCAGCGTTGTCCGAGCCCTGGACCAACAGGAAGTAGGCAGCACTCTCACCTTTGACCTCAACATCGGGCACTAAAAGAAAAGAAAAACAGGAGCATTTGTTACTTATATCGACTGTTCTCAGAAGTTTTTTCTTCCTTTTTTTAATCTTTCTATTACGCTTCACTGCAGAACTGAAAAATAACTCACATTTTGTATGACTATTATTTCATCCTAATGTTTCTTCTTGGTGCATCATTGCCAAAAACTGTTGTTGTTTCAAGCATTATCTTGTATTCATCTATTCAGCACCACTTCAGAGCCTTCCCAATGGAGAACTTTATAACTCTATTACCTATACCAGTATAGTCCCACTAACCAATGTACTTGCCTGCAGAAGAGACAGCTCTTTTCTGTTGCTGCCAAAGCGACTGTGACACTCCAGTTTTACCTGGTAAAGACTTTGGTCTCCTAGATAGAGATTCTCTCCAGCGCTGGGAGCTGAGTTGGCTGGCTGCAGGCTGTGCAATGGGAGTGATTACACAGGACAGACTGAACAAAGCTCCGACCTAGAGACAGAAATACAGCAGATTGGCATACACACAGTCCCCAACCAAAGTCATTAATGATCAATATATATATATATATGATTAATCATGAACATTCTGAATTTGTGATCTTGGAAGAGCTTTAATGTAATGAACAGGCTTCTTTGGTTAGGCGGCTCTTTCTGTAGCAGACTTTTGTATATGTAAGAGCACAGCTAAGTTACTCGTACCTTTCCACACAGTGATCGCAGCTGGTTCAACAAAAGTTTAGCTTTCACAGACTTCCCAGACAGGCATCTGTTTGTTATTTGTGAAGGAACAGCACAATATTGAGGCACAAAAGTTATAAAACCACCTTTCAAAGACAGAAAAAGTCTTAAAACAATTAAATAATGGGGAGGGGGGGGGGGGAGCTGTTTTGTTATCAACAATTTTAAAAATGTATATTAATAGCCATGACTGTTTTGGTTTCTGACAGCCAAGCTGTTTGTGTGTGACACATACTAAAATCTTACCTAATCCTGCAGCTGTTTCATTTGAGCAGGTGATGGAAGCAAAAGTTCTGATATCCTATTTTTATTTTTAAGCATTCATACAAACACACAGATACAGACACTTTAAAATAAGGATACAGTTCAAACTGGGCGCTGGAGATCAGGAAGCTTGGCAGGTCTGACAGATTAACCAGCTGAACCAAATCTAAAACTGGCGCATAGTAATGAAAGACCTGCAAATGAATCAAGAAAAGAAACAGAAAAGACAACATGATTAAAATAGATCATATTTTTCACAGAGTACAGCCTTCAGCTCCATTTAAATCAGCGATGTCAAGCTCATTTTACACTGTGGGCCACATACAGCCCACTCTGATGTGAAGTGGGCGAGACCAGTGAAATTACATGATAAACATATAGAAAAGCGACTGGTAGATCATTGCCCAGACTGTCCTGTAATTATAAATTTAAAGTATAAAGTTTTCTTTAATTCACAAAAAATGTCCTTGTACTTTGGTGTAATATGACTGGAAATGGGGTGGAGGTCTTTATCAATGGGAAAAGCACCAAAATCTATGAAAATACAGTTAAAAGATCAAAATCTGTCTACTCCTTTAAATTTTCCAACGCTGTCCAGTCGTTGCCAGGCCAATTATGGCACCCGGGCCTTATGTTTGACACCTCTGGTTTAACCCATCACATATCCCTCCCTATAAAAAAATAATCCTTAAACATTTTCTAAACAAAATTCCCCAAGATTATCATAAACATTAAAAACAACACTAACACCTGACTACTGCCTTTGTTCTATCAGTGCCATATTTTGCTAGAAGTGAGGAGGGGCCTCGATACACCTTTAGGTTTTGTCATGATTTAATGTGCAAAGACTGACATTGAACACAATTCTGACGCGACATCTCTTGTTTATAAACCCTGATTGCCAATTCCAGTGAAATTCAGTGTCATCATTTATTGAATGTCAAACTTTTTTAAGTCTAAACTACATGAAGATTTAAATGATCTTGGGTCAAAATTAGAGCTGGAAACATTTATAAATCCCTTGTTCAGTTCAGTGAAGCCTCTGACTAACGCAGTGACCTGAAGAGAGATTATTAAGACCTCCAATATTCAACTGTCCTCATTATGTTCACTTGAAAGCACACTTTGTAAGAGTTTAAGACTGCACGCTTCAGCAGTCCTAATATGACGTTGAACATCATTCGTATAAATCTGATTTTGTCTGACTGAGCTCTATTGTTCATTAGACAGCTCTGCTCTGAGCTATAACAGGTTTTCTGTGAAGGCACAGACTCCTTCGCTGCCTAACAATGACTAATCATATATTTAGCAACAATTTAGACAAAACATAGAGATATAATCGTTGTGACTGAACCCACACCTTTATCAGACGTATGGGAAACTGATTCGTGCAAATTCTCAGCTAGGTGCTGCTAAATGTAATGATGTAGCTTTTTCCACTCTTCAGGGAAGTGCAGCAGTGCTGTTGAGAAAGGAAGACGCTATCCAACCCACAACTTCTCAACAGCTTCGGAGAAAAACGCCTCATCCGAAGCTTGAGAATATTCAGTCCTTTAAACAGAGACTAGATATGGGCATACCTAGTAGAACCCCCGTGTGTTTGACTTTGTGGTTGGGTGACTGACTTCTAACATTAGAATTTTTTTCCATAAAATATCACTCACCCACTCACTGTATTCACATCAGTAACCACTTTTTCGTATATTCTAACACCCGTGCATAAAGACTGTCAACAAGCAGTTCAAAAGTGGTGGGAGGAGGAAGTATAAGGTTGTTTCCTGACATACGCTGACATCGCATAAACACCTCTTGGATATAAATAAATCTCTCAAAATGTTCCTGCTGGTTCAATAAGTTCAACAACAAACAAAGATATATCAAATCACTAAAGATGAAGAGGTAACAAAAAGCAAAATGTCTACTGTAAAACTTTAGTACATTAGCCCTCAACAAGTGTTCCTGCTTGTTTGTTACTGGCAAAAACTCAAAGGAGGTCTCCACCACTTACCAACTTCCACTGCAGGATAAACTGTGTGGGAGCGAACAAAGTCTAAAGGTCTGAATGTTTGAATGCTTTAAAACCCCAAAGACAATGCAATGTGAAGCCCTTTCCCAGTCTTGACAAACAGGGTTGATGCTCTCTTTAAAACGTCACTTAAAGAGATTAAAAGTTGTTATTTTAATGTGCTGTAGGGCAGACAGAAATGCCTGAGAAAATTCACTAATAGCATTTTTCCTGATATACAGTACAGCTCCCTGGATGATACACTTACAGAATAGAAATGGTTTTGGTGCATTTACTTCCATGTTGTTTGAAATGAGTGAAATAGATTTGCAATTACTTAGATTATTGGTGCTCTCTACCCAGAAGCATCCAGAATATACAGCAGGCAAAAAGTCTACCTTTTAGTCTATGATAACGGTAATATTACATTTTGTTCAACAATATTTTTAAAGTTAATTATAATTGCAAAAATGTTCCACTAAGGGGACTCCCTTTCCATTCAACGACACTTTAAGCGTGTCTTTTTTGACTGTTCATTCAAATGTGTTTTTAATGTTATAGTTTCAGTTACATTGGGGGCTGGTATCAAGAAAATGAAAAGTAAATTCTGTGGCCTCCCCCTTCACTGAGTGCTAGTAATTATAATGTCACTTACTCCTGACAGTGAGGAGGTCTAACTAATAGTTTCTGTCTGAACCTAGTTTAGTGTGTGTTTGTCTGAGTACAAGTCGCTGCACAGTCATTTATCCCAGCAGTGTGGAGATGTGATAGTTTTGCTGTCCTCAGAGCTGTTTTTTTTAATTGTGTGCCAAAACAATCACTGCCATCTGCTTCTCTGTATAAAGATCTGATGAAACCGACACACATTCACATACACTCCCTCTCTCATTCTCCATAGACGCATAAATGAGCAGCATGCACAGACAAACTCTCAAACTCTGCTTTAACTGAACAATAAGTGAACACAACAACACACATGGTGCCAAACACAAACTCACATAGCAGACAGTGGTTACAGATATTATACATGTATAACACAGAACATGTATTGTAATATTATAATGTTAGGACTCATTAAAACAAGACTATTTTTCTTTAATGAGTAGATCAGAAAACTTTCAAACTGTCTTTACTGCTAATCCAATGAATGTTAAAGGTACTCCGATTGTGTAAGTATAGACATTATCAGCTAATCGATGAGTTTTCATTAGGGATGCACCGATACCGATACTGGTATCGGGTATCGGGGCCGATACTGTAAAATGTGTGTGTACTCATACTCGTAAAAGTTAACCGATACCATGAACCGATACCAACTTATTTCATTAATCAGAGGGTGGCTTGTCATTTTTGTTGTAGTTGTTTAGATTGGCCACTAGGGGGACATCCCGCGCTAAACAGGCACAGGGTTAGACGAGTCGGACTGGCAGCTCCAGATTAAAAAAGAGAAACTGGAGGCTGCTGTAGCTAGGCTAAACAAAATGTCAGCAGTGTGGACCGGAACAGCCAACTTTAACTCAGGTTTTGGAAAAGCGATGAAAAATGTCAAGAGAAAATCCACGGGCAGTTTAAATAACAGAGGCTCTGACTCATTTTATCGCTCTGGATGACCAGCCAATGCCGGTCGTGGAAAACATACAATTGCACCGTCTTCTCAGCATACTCGAGCTGCGATATGAAATTCCCAACCGCCCATACATCAGGGAGATAATGGTGCCAAAACTTTCTAAAGAGGTAAAGACAAGCAGTGTGTGCGCGATGTCAGTCCTCGGTTTAACGGCACAGTGGGCTGATGATCCACGGGCAGATGGGGAGTTTGTTCGTCAATGCCAAATACTTTCGTTATTTTGTTTGTTTGTTTACAATATGGACACTCTGCAATAATTTAAAAGTTTATTTTATTCTCAAACCTAATTTGTATTTATTTTATTCCAAACAGAAGTGTTTATTTATTATTCCGAAAGCTCGAGACAGTGCCAATAGTTCAGTGATATTTTGTTAAATTACAATGTGGAGACTCTGCAATAATTTAACAGAAGTGCTTATTTTTCACTTGAAATTTTTTTGTGGTCATTTTTATTAAGATATTATTTATTATCGGCAGAGAATAAAATAAAACCTGTCTTCCAATTCATTGCATTTGTGTGTGTGTGTGTGTGTGTGTGTGTGTGTGTGTGTGTGTGTGTGTGTGTGTGTGTGTGTGTGTGTGTGTGTGTGTGTGTGTTGTAAAAGTATCGGTTTTTGTACTCTGTATCGGCAAGTACTCAGATCCAAGTATCGGTATTGTATCGGTTTGAAAAAATTGGTATCGTTGCATCCCTAGTTTTCATTATTGCATTTATTAATCTACATAAGAAAACTCACAACAAAGCTTTACAATGTAATATAATACCATCATGTCTAGTACAGAATACACTGTCTGTAAATGTGGTTCTTTAAACTATAGACAACAAGTAGCAGAACACACACTTGGCCAAAGCCTCAACCTCAGATTCTAAATGTTAGTGAAAGTTCATCACATTACAGTTCTGCTCTTAGAGATAAATAAAACTCTAAAAGGCACAACTGGTGTTGGTGGCTGATGCACTGGCACAAATCCCCTGTAAATACAAGTTGTATAACACATAATTCCCAGGTCTCAGTAGATCTTAATAGGGTATGAGCCTTAGTGACTTTATTCACCATATCAATTTAAAGGCAAATGGCTGAGTAAGAACCAGGAATAAGAAATAATAAAACCATCATAGATTTAAACCACTGAGAATACTGCCACTTTCTGTGGCTAATATTCTCCTCAACTCAATAACATTATGGACATAATGCGTAGACTCTCAGCGTTTATTTGAGGGTATCCACATTACAAATGGATGAAGGGCTTAGTTCCTTAAGATGTGCCACCCTCTCTTTACAAGAGACCAAATGAAATTGGACAGTTGACTAAAAGGCTATTTCATGGGCAGATGTGGGCAATTCCTTCATTATGTCATTATCAATTAATCAGATAAAATGCCGGGAGTTGATTTGAGGTGTGGTGGAAGGCTTTGCTGTGAACAGACAACATGCAGTAGAAGGAGCAGGTGAAACAAGCCATCCGTAAACAGAGTGAACAACACTCTCCAGGAGGTAGGCGTGCTCATATCCTAGTCTAGCATAAAGAGAAGACTGCATAAAAGTAAATATAGAGGTTTCATTGCAAGTTGCAAGCCACTCATAAGCCTCAAGAATAGAAACGCTAGATTGGACATTGCTAAAAGAAAATACATCTAAAAATGCCGTCACAGTTCTGGACAGGCGAAGCCAAGATCAACCTCTACCAGAAAATTATAAAATTAGAACATTAAAAAAAGATTTTCGATATCCAAATATTTATGGACCGAACTGTATCTATGGTATCAATTTGAACCTAATATGCCGCTTCGTTCTCAAGTTATTGCATTTACAAGATTTTCAGAAAAATTGCTCTTTGACTATGACCTTGTCCTTGAGGTCGGGGTCACTGAGAATCAAACTCATCCGTGATATTTGGCTGATACACAGTATGGCACAGGCCGGCATGAATTTTATTAGCGTCACAAATATGGTCATAACCAAGACTACCTACCTAAATTAAAAAGGTATACTACACTGGATTCCACATTAAATAAACATATGTATATATTTATTTGAAAAAAGTTACTCCTATCAACATCCCTTATAATCATCCCTTCTGCTGATATCCTACTCTCTGCCTGCATTTTCCCCTTTTCTTATTATTTTGCAGAGTTTCTGACAAGTCTGCAACCTTTGGCCGGTGAGTGTGCAGCCCCCAGCTATTTAAAGCAGGATCATCACAGTAGGTCTTTCCAAGCAGACCAGGAATGTCTAAACCAAATGGCAATCCATTAGATAGTTCTGGAGATTTTTACCATCACAGTGTGCTGCGTGCTGCTAATGAGGCTAAAAAAATGCCAAAAGATTCCCAGTTTTATTTTCTATCTATTATATACGACTGTATATAAAAAACAAGTCTAAGCTTTTTGTCATTTGTGATAGCAGTGAGCTGGAAGCAGACGTTGTATAGAGCCTGCAGTTTATACATGTGGCTTATTAATATTTACTGAGAATATTGTTAATAACAATAGCATATTAATAAAATTAAGAGTTCTGTAAACACTGAGTTAGATATATTGTCAGAGAACACAAACATGATATTTATGTGAATACCAGTTTAAGCTTTTGGCATGAACTCATATCTGTCATGTACAATCAACAGTTCTGACACACAGACATTAACTGAGGCTAGACTCAGAGTGGACGGAGACATCAAGATGAGCTGACAGCTCAGTAACTGCTTCCCAGTTCCAGAGAGTGAGTGCCGAGTGATAACTCCATTAAAAATACTCTACAAAAAATCCGACTGCAAAGCAGGAAAAAGATTTCCCATGGAAGAAGCCTTCACCACTGGCCTGCCTCGATGAGATGATAAATCTTTATTTCTGTGTCATTTTCTGGTGGTAAGGTCATAACGTACATAAAAGGTTGGCAATAATTTGGCTTAGAAAATACATTTGATTTATCTGACTGATGGATCATCTGTCACAGGTTGCACAGTGTGAATAAAGGGCAACCAGGACTTGACGCTTCTCATTTGGAAATAGACAGTGGGGGGTTCGTTCTACTGGACAGCTTGAAATCAACACTGGCTCTACAGTAATACAAACTGGGCTATTATCTGCTCTGCCAAAACTTTACCCTGAAGTTAGCACAAACACACACAGAGTAGTCTTTTCTCAAGCTGCATTACAATTCTCAATATAAGATGTTCTCACTGACAAAGTTTGGATCAAGTGCACAGCCTACAGCACTCTGGTGGAAGACTGCTGCTGTGAGCAGCTGCTCGCAAGCTGGGCACTAAATCTTTGTTGGAGGACACAACAAGGACTAATTTGACTTTCTGGAAAACAAAGTCAGAGAAAATAGTTAACTGATTACTGAGCTGGCTGTCAAAAACTTGAGCACCAAAGGACAGCCTTGTTTTGATTAACTGTGAACTGCTTCCAAAGTTTGGTTTGAGGTCATCTCAAGTTCAATTCAACAAAAGCTCCAATGAAACTTAGGAGTCAGAGCTCACCTCAGACTGCAGTTTGTGGTCGGTGGTCATGTGTGGAGCTTCCAAAAGACCAGACTCTGATATCTGATGCAGAGAAAAACCATCAAAGCGGAGTTCTGACACACACTGAGGAGAAAGATAATACATGACACAGTCAGTGTATATGCAGTTAGAAACATTTGTACAACCTACAACAGAGAAATGCAAACTGTTTGACATCAGTGCATTTTAACAAATCCTACAGCTTCAGTGTTTGTCTGAATAATATCTCAAAAATAACTCTGCATAGCTGTGCCCTTTGGAGTTACGTGTACACAAACACATATAGAGACATCATAACTGTATCAAATGGGAGTAAAATGGTGTTGGCTGCTCTCAGATAAGGGTTTATTCTTTTGGGAATTTTCCTTTGTTTGGCTTCTCCAAACCTTGAAGCTTTTAATGAGTGTCTCTAGAACTCACTCGTTCAGAGGGCAGCAACTCAGAAAAGGTCACTTTAGTGAAGGAGACGCTGCGAGCCTGCCTTAGAGCACCATACTTGGAGCACACTGGTTGATAATCTAACATACGGTGTCTATACACTTTACTGTTAGGGTCACAGACTGTACACAAAAGATAGTCAAAGCTTCCCGGTCTTAAAAGTGAGGGCAATGCAGAAGTGCCCCAAACCTGCACTCTAAGTCCTCTGGTTTCAATTTAAAAAATTAAAAAATGGTGTATGGGTGTATAAAAGGTTATGGGACTTCCAGTCCATTACACAGTCCTAGAGATTGTTCTTAGCAAAGTTATTCATTTAATTGTTTATTCCATGACTGTTTGGCCAGTGGTTCCTGCTGTATGACTCTGGATGAAATCAGTTGGTGCCCCAAAACAATGTCCTTGAGATTGCAAATGTCCTTGGTTGCCCACAGGAAATAGAGAACAGTCACCTCTAAACTGAAAGTTGTGCCTTACCACTACCACCGACAAGTTTCGAAAGGCAGAGTTTTGAATGCAAATGATGAATGACCATGGCAATGGTAGCAATGAAAGCAAACACAAGGAGGTTTTCAGTGCAGAACCTAAAACATCTTTACAACCGGTTTTCATCTAGCAACTGTCATCATCCTCCAGCAACCACTCGCACTCATAAACCAGTCAGGTCATTCATATTTTTTCCATAGCAATCGGTGGCTGTCAGGGGGTCACCAATGGGTCCCTTGGCCCATGTGACTGAAGCCTTTGTAACTTCTTTCTTTTATAAAGTGAACAAGATAATGTTCCCTTTACGAAAGATGACCCCCAGTAGAGTTAACAAGGCTGATAAAGTAGCTTCTTCAGGGCAAGCCTGCGTTGTGCTCCTCAGATCTGCCTCTTACTTGTCACGTGCAGTTTGAAAATACCAAGATGGTGACAGCAAAATCGCTCAGCTCAACAGGGCTTCACTGATCCATGGTCGATGGCCCAGTGTCCGTGTCCAGCTTTTACATACAGTCTATAGTAGAGGCTCTAGATGAGAGATGCCATTTTGTAAAGGCTATATAAACCATTTTCAATTTTGTTTTTTCTGTTTTCAATATTTTCACTTAAAGATTAGAAGCAGAGTTTTCCCAACATTAAGGTCCAAACTGAAAAACATACAGTAATGAAAAAATAGAAACTAAAAAATACAGTTTAGCCTGTCACCAACACTGCACCTTCATTTTATAATATTAAAAAAAATAAAAATAAAAAAATCCCACACATACTAAAAAACAAAGACACTACTTTGAGCCGTTTCAAGACAGCTAAGATCTATATTTTCAGCCGATCAGTGTTTAAAATCATAAAATAAGACCTGAAAGTCTCACCCAGATTTCCAAAATAAAAAAAACC
Source organism: Neolamprologus multifasciatus (assembly GCF_963576455.1). Taxonomy (NCBI): domain Eukaryota; kingdom Metazoa; phylum Chordata; class Actinopteri; order Cichliformes; family Cichlidae; genus Neolamprologus; species Neolamprologus multifasciatus. The sequence goes on along the minus strand of NC_140449.1, from coordinate 8,681,327 downwards.
CACCATCAGTACGAGACATGCAAGGAAACCTCACAGTGAAACAGATTGCTGATTCTCCCCAGAGGGCCATGAAAGAACAGCACAAAATTGGCAAATTCAGTCCAGAGAAAAGAAAACTACTGCACCTGCCAGAGTTTTCACTTAAAGACAAAAAAAACAAGTGTGCCTGAAGTAATCTCCAGAGTAGGAACAAAAAAAAATGCTGTCACATCACCTCAGCCTGGTTACTTTGATGCCAAAACAGTTACTTTGTAGGAAAGCAGGAAATGCATGGAAACAAGCAAATATAAGGACACCTAAACACCACATCCACATGACTGTAAAACCCTCGTTTCAGAATAATTAGCATCAATGCGATGCTACAATAACCTTCGCTCTTTAAAATGCTATTCATGAGATTATTGGCCCAGATTGGAGGAACCTGTTCTATTTCACAAAAGCACTGCAGAGTTGTTCAAATTGATGTTGAAGTTCTTCCCCATCGAATCTCAGTCTGCTTTCTTTCTAATGGCCAGCTAGTCGCTTCTTTATACACTTTATATCACTCAATTTATGACCTCCCTAAACACTTTGCTGATGTGTTTATGGTCTCAGCTGCTACTTTCAAGTCTTTCTAAAACAACATGATGTTCAGTTAAATGACAGGTGCAGTTAAAAAGTCAAAAGGATCATAAAGTAAGGTGTGCATTATAGTGGGCCTACCTTGTGAGTAGTAAGTGACTACTGTATGAGCATGACAAGAAGACGGGGAAACTGTCAAGAATATGACAGCCAAAAGAAACTTGATAAACTGCACCATAAAGTATAATTTATGTTTATTAATTCATTATTTCCAGCGATCTTCTTTAACACTTGGCTTCAATAAGCTTCATGACCCAGTAAAATTGAAGAAAAAAAAAAAATTGATAGGAGGGGGGTTTAATGGGTCAAAGTGGGCCAAGCTGGGCTGAACTGATACCAGCTAGTTCAGCTCTGCCAGGTCAATGCCAGTAGGACGGTGCCTTTTCCCATGACCCTTTAATGACCTCCAGTAATTTTCCAGATTCATTCAGCATGACGTGAGGCAGAGATGTTTTGCATTTGTGCAGAGCAGGGATAGTGGATGTATTGGACAAAGGATGCTGGAGATGGAGCTGTCCAGCAGAAAGAAAGAGGAAGCCCTCAGAGGAGGTTCGTGGATGTTGTGAAGGAGGACATGCAGAGGTTTGATGTGACAGAGGAGGATATGTTCGTGATAAAAAGCCCAGGACAAGCAAGCTGGAAAGTTCAAAAGGACACGGGTTTTTCTCCGGCCCACAACAGTATTTGTCCAGAAATTGCAAACACAGACACACAAAGTCTCACATACACAGTGGTTAAAACAAAAGATGTTCATTCCCTCAACAGCCTGTACCTACCAAACAGCTTTCTTTTCCTTCATTGCTCCTTTGAAACCATCAATTACACCCACATTGCTAGGTTTGGAACAATTACATCCAAGCAAGTGTATACAGACACAAGACTTCACAGTCCTCTCTTTGGTAAGCAAAACAGCATCCACAGACACAATTTCCCAGAGGTCTCCGCTTTCCTGTAACTGACAAACAGCTGAGGTTTACAGCATCCACAAAATCTTTATTAAAATCCTCCGTCTCAATAGTAAGCTGGCCCTTTTGGACCATCACAGTTATAAAGACCTGCTATGCAGCTGCTGCAGTAAAAATTATAATGTTTTTTGTTTTGTTTTGTTTGGGGAGTTTTTTTTAACCAAAAACTTGTATTACTGGGGAGTTTATGGAATATGTGATGTAAATTAAAGTTAAAATTTTTGCTCATATCCATTTCCGTCTCAAACTTTGATCACCAAGTGAGAATTGTGACCAATTTTTTTGGAGCTGTGTTTTGTTAAATAGCTTCAGCAGTTTCACTTTTCCAAATTCTGACCGTGGTGAGGCAGTGTCCTGCAATTTCAAGAAGTTGATAATAACAGCAATTTGATATTTATTCAGATAGATCTCCGACTCTGTTTCTTCAGTTCTTTTGTTTAAAATATTCAGCTCATTCACACAAATGTCCTGTGCACATCTGAGTACATCACTGGTCTGAAAATGTGCACCATCTCCAGAAGTTACCCCAGCAACCCTTACCTTCTTCTCTCTGATAAGCAGGCTTCCCCTCCACATTTCTTTGGAGTCAATACAGCTGTCCAAGTCAGCCAGCTTGACCAAAGCGGCGCTGATGGAGGACGCCATTTTCTGCCATCTGAATGAAGAAAACAAGAATCGCTTGATAAGCCCGAGTAACTTTTATTCTCTGTTAGACAGCGATATGCAAGCCCATGTGTCAGGTTTTCTTATTGCCTACAACAGTTCTGCAAATGTTAATCGTACATTCACGTTATACCAATAAGCCTGTCACATTTAAGATGTCTAGTTCTTATCAGGTAGGTGGTGTTTTGATGCCTTATGTTGGGGGGTGAAAAAGGTCATTCTGGCATCTCCTGAGATTATCTGTCTTCATGTTGCCAAAGTTAATTTGTTGTTTTTATCGTTAAGAGTGCTTCTCCAGAAATGTTCATCCATGTGTATCCATCCATTACTTCAAGTCAGCACCTTCTCTTATTTATCCATCTAACTCCCCCTAGTGGTGAGCTAGGAGGATTTCACTAATAATGGGTTCGTGTACATTCCCAGTCATCTAAGTCATGGTTGTCTTAAGAGCTTAAAAATGAAGGAAAAAATGGACTTCTTTAAGTCACTGGAAACCCTCTCGTGCATACTCATCGACTCCCATCACCCACTGAAACACAAACTTGGGTTGAACAGGACCCTACGCCACACCCTACCAACGTTCCCTCTAAGGCACAGATGGAAAGAGAAGGAAGACACACGTAAATAAAGCTCTTAAAACATGTGGTTGCCCCAACTGGGCCTTCATCAAATTACCAAAGATACACAGGAAAGAAGATCAGACATCAACTAGGGAGAAAGGCGATGACTGATGGAACAACATTGTCATCCCTTATGTACCAAGTTTATTAGAGGAAACAGGAGAATGTTCTCCAACGGCAGCATCTCAGTGCACTTCAGTCCCAGCCACACTTAGACAAAACCTGGTTCATCCCAAGGAAAAAACTCAGACACTGAGTGTCTGAGTGCACACTGTGCTGTGCAGTGAGGAGCACCCAGACCTCTACATTAGAAAACCAAAACAACCACTCCGCAAACACATGGCACAACACAGGAGAGTCACCTCGACGGTACATCTGCAGCTAAAAGATGAATGTCACTCTTTGGATGATGCTAATGTTCACATACTGGATCGGGAAGACCAATGGTTTGGGAGGAGTGAAAGAGGCCATCAACTGTCTGCCACCTACAATCCACTCACACCTCACTTTAGGTGACCTCAACAAGTCACATGATAAGATGGGCCATGTACTCACACTGATTTCACCTTTAACCCCAAGTAATGATAATGACCTACACCTTTTGTCACACCTTGGCTCGTGGAATGACACACATAATCAACAGTGGGCCCAACGACCTCCTAAGGAGAAAGCCCATACTAGGGATTAAGGCTACATCCACACTAATGTGTTTTTGTTTGAAAACGCATCGTTTTCTCTCCCGTCCACACTGAGACGGCGTTTTCCCCAAAAGAAAACGCTCTCAAAAACAAATACATTTGAAGATGGTGCTTTCGCGTCGCAGCGTGGACAGCGAAAACGGAGACTTCTGAGAACAATGACGCATTTTAGTCATGTGATGCAGTCATGTGACCAATTAAACAACGATAGCGGAGGGCATTATACAGCAGTTGTTTTGTTTGCTCTCAATTTTGACAGCCCTATTAAAGATTAATATCAGTTTGCACATGCTCCAGATAGCTTTTCTTCAAATTCTTTAATTCTCACTCGCTTTTGCAAGTTTGTACTTTTGTGTTAATCGCAACAACAACTCCATCTCATTGTTAGTCCATTCGACATTTTGCCGACACGTTTTAACGAGCCGGAAAGTAAATAAACGCCAGACAGAAATGAGGCAGGCCGAATCTTCTTGCGTTTCACGCATGCGCAGTACTGGAACGTAAGCGTTTTTGGCCGTTTTCATGTGGAAAACGACTTGTGTGGACACGGAGCGTCTTCAGACGAAAACGCAGTTTTCAAATCTATCCGGGCTAGTGTGGCTGTAGCCTAAATCCCTGGGATTCTCCACCTTTTGTTTTTAGAACTGAAGAAGCCTCTTGGATGAGAGGTGAAACTTTTTTTTTCAAGCTCTTAAGTTCACAAATAGCACTATTTGAAAAGTTTCCTACAGTAAAAACAAGGCTCCTTTCAAAGTTACAAAATAAAATCTAAGAATTAAAGGACTTTACAAAAAAGCCCCTTTTTCATAGGTTGCATTGCTGTTAAAGAGTTTAAGTGAAGGCCTATTTGGCATTCTTCAGTAAGAGGGAATAGAGTGTAGGGCTGGGTATCGTCACTGATTTCTAGAATCGATTCGATTCTGATTCACAAGGTCCCGAAAGGATTCGATCCACGATTCGATTCAATTCGATTTGTATCTGGGAAATTTTGCCTCAGACAGTCAGAAATATTCTAATTAAGATCAGTACATTTACATATTTTTGTATCTATAAAAAGGAAGCTGACACTTGCAAGACTTTATCAAAGTCTGTAAGCATCACAGCAGATGCCTTTGTGTGTAGTAGCTGAAGATAAAACACAGAAAAACATGAAGGTGATTTTCCAGGCCTGGAATTTTATAAAAATATTCTGCAGTAGATCAAAAATGAAAGAAAACCATTAATCAACATATGAACATTACCTCTGAAGTTACAGCGGTTTGATTAGAGACACGGCTAAGCGTTTTGCAATTTGCATAATTTTAAAAAGTTTACATTTGTTCAGTAGCCCATTGAACAGCAGAAATGAGGTTTTCTTTTCGGAAGTATGTAAAAGGAAAAAACAAACAAACAGCGACAGCGTTGTAAACAACGGTAGACTTGTGAGTAACAAGCAAGCGAATAATGCAGAAAACAGATTTTTAGACGGGAAACTGTTCTTGAAGTACAGAGAGAGCAAGAGAGAGAGAGAGAGCTGTGTATGACGTGTCATTTTATCGTGTTGGAAGCAAAACAGTAAAAGTCAGAGGGAATTCATGACGATGTTTATGTGAAGCTTAGTTTGGATCTTCTTTTGCTGCTGGTTCAGTCAATATTGTTTGGAGCGAGATAAAACTAACAGCTTTAGAATCAGCGCAAAAAGGAGGTAAACACAAAGCGCGGACCCACCAAAGCATCAGAATCAGCGAGCTGTCAGCTTTCAGCCCCAACCGTGTCCTTGCTGTCGGGTGAGAAAGACGACATCTCACTGATTCTGATCCGTCGGCAGGTCCGCGCTTTGTGTTTATGTCTTTGTGCAGAATCCGTGTTCCTGCTCTCATTCACTGTTTTAGCTGTTTGGTGGTTGTTGAAATTTTGTGAGGTTTCACCTGAGATTCTGGCATTTCGGGCAAAAAATAAATTTATATTAAAAAATCGATTCAGGATTTTAATGAATCAATATCACATTATCCAAGCTAGAATCGATTTTAATCGATAAATCGATTATCAAAACCCACCCCTAATAGAGTGTAATGCATGGGTATTTTTCATCTTCTCACCCAGGTGTGTGCTCTGTGATGACACTGATCTTTGCAGCATGCCAGGAGGACATGTGTTTGACGGCTCCCAGCAGAGGCAGGAGGTCTTTAACAGGAGGGGACTGCTCAGCAGAGCCCAGCACCAGAACATCCAGCAAGGCTTTACCTGATTGAAAAACATAGGAAACAAAAGGACACCGTGTTTCCTTCTTTTATTTATTTATTTATTTTTTTCTTTTTCCACATCCATCTCTTGGTAGGACGTATCAAGGCAAGTCGTGAGCTTTTAAAAAGTAGGCAGAATCACTTGTTATCAAAACCAAATTTCAAGAATTGTAGTGACTCTGGCTCCTCAGGGTAACTAAAGTTAGAGGGTAACTGTTTCTGAACTCCCGCAGAGACTGTGTGCCAAAAAACCTTCTCTTAAAAAAAAAACAAACAAAAAAGAAAACACTTAACGAGGGAGATTTGCAAAGACGTCAGAGCATTGGTGAACACAGATTTATGCAGTACAGCAGGCAACCTTATCCACAAAGTTGCAGCAGGCGGATTTTCAGAATATAACTGCTTAAAATTCGACAGCACTCTTTTAAGAAGAAGTTTTAATTCCTTGATTTGGCTAAGACACAATCATCCCATGAGAAATTATTTTGTGCAGCAAACTTCTTGTTCTTTTTTCCCATGAGTAAAACAAGCCAATCATCGTTCTTCTTCTTAATGCAGAATGGAAGAAACTGAAGTGGCGAACTGCGCCCTAAAGGTAATCATCGAAACCACCTGAGAAGTGCTTTGTGGAAGCACTGTGGATTAAACATCTTCAAACTAGATTTTTTTTTTTTTTTAAGTAAAAGCCTTATAAGATCCAAGTTAACAGCTTCAAAACTGCGAGCAAATTATATACAAATTATAAGGCGAAAGATATATAAGTATAGAAAGTAACCAATGTAAACTGGACAACAGTACCTGGAGGTGGAAGCTTGTCTGACAGCACATGCAGTCCCTCTGCAGCCTCCTCCATCAGCCTGTTAAAAGTTGAGAACAGATGAGCTGACATGTCACTGTCACGCAGATTCTTGAATGGACAGATGGAGCAAATCCCTGTTACGGACAATAACTGCAGACATTATCATAATTATCATCTCACTCTGTCAGTGTCAGCTCATCAGCCTTTTGGTCCGGTGCCTCCTGGTTCTTCAGAGAACCCAAACAAGCTTCCAAAGCAGTGGGTTTCTCCTCCTCACCGTCACATCTGTGAAGGCTCAACTCTTCCCATTTAGAGGTGCAAAACTGCCAAACAAGAGACAATTACTAAACTAAATACAGAATTCTTTATTCACAACTTAACAGTTTGAAAGGTAAGATTCTGCATTTGTTCCTTGTCAAATGTGTGTCAATGTGGTTAAGTATGAAGCATGAAGTGCTTCTGCAGTTTTAATAAAGGCATTCTGTACCAATTCCTAACTTGCAAAGATGAATAAAACTGTTGTAAAGCTGATATTGTATTTAATAAGTAAGAAGGAAGGAAGGAAATGGCACAATAGCTATGTTGGTGCAGACTTTGACAGCTTGTGACAATTTAAAGCATCACACATAAAAAAAAAGCTGTATATACAGGGACCATATCTATGCTCTTGAATCTTCCAAGTGTCTCACCTGTGCAGCTCCGTGACAAGCCTGAACAGCAAAGTACCACCTCCGAGCTGACGGGCTGCCACTGAGAGAACAAGCTGGGAAAACATGCAGTGAGAAAGATGTAAGGAAGGGAAATAACTTGTTTTTGCCACAGGATTTCTGCCAGGCTGAGGTCTGAACTTTGATTGAGCCACTGCAACATCTTGATTCTTTTCTTTTTCAGCCATTCTGAGGAAGCAGATTTGATGCTATGGGATCATTGTCCTGTTGTATTAGCCAATTTGAGCCAAACTTCAGCTGTCAGATAGATGGATTCACATTTGACTCTAGAATACTTTGCTATTCAGAAACTCTGACAATGCAACAGTGTCTTACATAAACTGTTTGCTTTGTATATGTTTTATTTTGCAAACTACTACTTCTTTTGAGCTTTATCTTATTGTCGCCTCATGTATTCGTAAATAGGTTTAAACGGTGTTTCTTTATGACTGATTTGATGACCAATTTAGCATCTGGCCAAGAAATGACCACTGAAAATTGAACATTTACAGTGATGCTGATTAGTGATTAATGTGCAGTATCTAGAACCAATAGATAGTTGCTCTAAGTTATCTATCTGTTACTGTACCTGGAAACACAGAAACCTCTGACTCCTGAGTGGAGATGTCCACAAGTCTGCCATATATCTGCTTTAGTGGCTCCAAACCTGCGATCAGTGAAAACAGAGCTGTCAGGATTCATCACAAGCAGATTTCTGATTTATTTAAGACTGAAAAGAACAACAAGTAGCAAATCAAATTTGTTAAAAGCTGCTAGCATAGTTCACTCTTCAAACTCTTCAAATCACCATCGTGATTACAAACAAAATGTGAAACACAAACGTATACGAACAAAGGTTAACAAAGTCAGGACGATATTAAGAGCTCAGCCAGAAGAAGTTTACAGTTACAAAGCTAACACGGGCTAAGTCTGCACACTTTTAAGGTACTGGCGGAGGAAGTATTACAAGTTTCCAAGTTAAATGAAAACTTACATTTAAAACCATCCGGGGACTCGTCATCAGTTCGACAAAAAGATATAACTAAAACATACCGGTCCATCTCCAGTAAATATTAGTAAATATAGGAGTGCTGTTTGTTTATTGGGCTCTTTCGGTTAATAGAAAAACACTCGCGCACTGTCAAATTTCCCACCAGATCATCTTCTTCTGCGCAAACCAACATGAACTGTTGGCACTCAAAAGGCTCTTCACCGCCATCTATTGGACTGAGACGGAACTACATCATTTGTATTAGAGCCGTTCTATGTAAATTAATAATATTTAATGCGGTTCAGCGACAAATAAATGTGCGAATAAATCACACATGAATCAGTTTGCATGGTACTATTTTCATTTTAGAATGGTATCTGTGGTTTTAACTTCCACCTTCTTCTCACCTGGTGTTTACTGGGAAGTCTGCTTTGTGGTATTTCTAATACAGTATATAATGCACCATGTTATGAGCCTGTCATTAAATTTGATGAAATGAAGCAAGCACATTCAAGGGAAAAGATTTTATTAAAATATACTTTGTTAGTACAAAATATACCACATTATCACAGGCGTATTGCACTTAATTTCATTACTGTCTGAAAAATATATGTAACTAAGTGTTGAAAATGTTGCTAAATCCATATTTTACTGTTTATTGGTACATTATGGTAAAATGGTAGCAAAACACTAGTTGATTTCTACAGTGTGTTCCTGTACGTAGACAATATAGTGGTGTGTGTCGTCTCCCTGAGTAAGGACTGTCAGTGCCTCCAGGCTGTGTCCCTCCTCTAACACCATCACCTGGTCACCATTTAGGGCCCCCTCTGTGTTTACCACCATCAGCTGGTTGCCGCAGTTACCGACTTCCTGCTCGTCGGCCACCTGCAACTTCAGACACAGCTCAACATAAACTTTTTGCCATTTTGTAAAATCTCACCTCCTTACTCGGTGATGTTTTGTCGCTCACCTGCTGTACAACAGCTACAGTGCCTGGAGCCATGGCGACCATGGACGTGACGGCATCCTGAGTCTCTGAACTGAGCGCAGTGATCTGCTGGATGTTAACTGAACAGAAAAGGCACTAAATGAATTCAGTGTTATATAGGACATAGGTAAACACACTTTATAAGCACATAAAACAGCTTCAGTTATCCTGAAGCTGTTGATGCTTCTCGAAGGTTTTACCGTTGTCCTGCAGGGTTGCTAACGCTGCCTCTGACAGGTGCTGTTCATCCTCCACAGACACATACTGCGCCTCTACTTCCTCTCCCACCTACGTATTCATACAAAAGGACGAGATTATAATAAGTTAGTTTCTAATTACTACAAATACATCCAATGGTAACATTCTACAGCTATGGGATACTAAGGTGCTGACATGGTGTGGATGACATGGTGTGGATACAATGTTTACCTTCTTTACTTAGCCAAACAGGACAGCGGTAAATAAGTGATAAAATTTCATTCTATGTTTTGATGCATGCTCAATCATTCATGTATAGAAATCCTGTTCATCTGGATGTGGGAGAAATGTTTTCTCATTCATTTAAGTAACTTCTTCAGTGTCAGATCAAGTTACTCAGCAGTCCATCTGCATCTTAAGGATAAAGGACACTCTTTCGAGGATGCCAATGTTCACATTTTGGACAGAGAGGACAGATGGTTTGAAAGGGGAGTGAAAGAAGCATCTATGTCCACTGTGAGCGACCATCTTTGAACAGAGGCGGTGGTTTACGACACCAACTGTCTGCCATCTATAATCCAGTTTTGAGATCCCTTCCCAGACGCCTTAACGCCCACTCACATCCTGGGCCATCTGACCTCAGGAATTCGCATGATAAGGTGGGGCCAGGTTTCACAATGGCTGAAGAGGATCATCAGGGGGTCCTTTTGTCCCTCTGTCCCTCCCACTAGGTTCAAATCTGGGACTCTCCACCATTTGACCTTAGAACTGAAGAAGCTTCGCGGATGAGAGGTGAAACGTCTTCAAGCAACTTAAAGAAGTCCAGACGCTTTTCTTTGCCAGCTGCTTTGACTACGATGACCTGGATGACTGAGAACCTTCACAGGCAAGTTACGTAGTAGATTTCCTGCTGAAGCATAAATTGTGTGAAAGTAGCAGCTCTTAGCCAGAGGCTGTTTGTTTTCCCCAATGTATAATTCACAGCAATCCTCCAGGTACTTCACTACCTGCACTACATTACTCTCTTTGTGCTGGGGGACCCAATCCTTGGGGTAGACCAGTTCTTTGGCGTAGTATGTTTTGGGGTTTGAAAGCCACAGAGACGTGATTTTTAGAGAAAATTATCTGTTCCAATATTCCTGATACCAAAACAATAACCAAAGAGTCTTACTAATGCAGCAGTTATTCTTCTCTTCTGGATCAAGCAGATGGCACAACACAGAAGAGCTACAGTAGCTCGCCGGGCCTCATTTCTCTACAGTAAACTCTACATCCGGATAAACAGAATACCCTTTCTAGGCTACCAGTCCACACACTTCAGCGTTCACACCCAGCTAGCTTTATTTTATTATCATTGTATCTTGTGTATTTGTTTACCTCCCAAGGGCCTTCTACCACTTTGAGACTGTGTTTGCTCTTCAGGTGACGGTTCAGCTCCCACTTTGTGCCATAAACAAATTCACATTCGGGACACTTCATACCTCCTAAACATAAGCACACACAAAGAGCTACATTACACTTTGTTTGAAACCCTACATACTCTAAGTCAGACAACAGTTACAGCTACGACAGAGGTCAGACAATGTAGTAACCAGAGCTTGCCAAGAGAAAACAAATGTCAACGCTGTATTCAAATGTTTTACAAATGTCTAGCTGCAGTGAAATTATATAATAATTAATAATAATCAAGGTGCCTGGACACAGTGGAGGGAGAGCAGAGTTAGGACCTTGCTGTTTCAGGGCGTCAGGGTTTGGCAATCCGGGTCCGGCATTCTCGTATCTCTGATCCGGGTGCTTCACATTGTAGTGCCGCTTCAGAGCGCCAGCAATGTTGCAGGAGTAGTGACAGTGAGCACAGCGAAACGGCTACAGAGACAAACACATGCGACATGTTAGTGCTGCTGTTTAATTTTAGTTTTCTCTTGTTGGGTAAAATGTTGCAGCATATCTAAAGCAGAATGCTGATGGGTCATTTCATTTGAAATCAACCAACTTTTAGAACATTTTCTGCTCGACCGTTTGAGATTTGCATGAAAGTTTTGTGGTTCAAGGAGTTTGGTGTAAGGATTACGGCTGCTACACTATTTTCAGTCATCTGTATTTCTTTATTCTACTCTTTTTTTATTATATTTTCTTCTTTGATATTCGATAAATGACGCTAAAATCTCACAGCAATCATTATAGGTGTTGAAACTTTGTATCCTAAAACTCTCATGCAAATCGCTGACTGTGAGCAGAAGGCCCGTGTTGATTTGAGATGGAATCATGGACCCTGATGGTTTGTCGCTCTATTCATATTCTGCTAAAAAATAAATAATAATAAAACTGAGGATGGTAATGTTAGATGTAATCTGACCTTAAATTTAGCGTGCTGCTCCATGTGTCTGAGTAAGGAAGGCTTAGAGACCGAGGTGAAGTCGCACTCTGAACATTGAAACCGTTTCCCTGGACAGACGCAAAGTAAACACTGTGACATTTATCATCACTGGTCATTAAGAGCATTTGTGACATACACAAAGTTATCATTAATTCTAAATTATAATATTAAAGAAATGCATAATGTCATTTTAACAAAGTGCATACCTTCATCCGTGTGGCTCAGTCTGTGGCTTTTCAGCGTGACTTTAGATTTGAACTTTTTCCCACACAGATCACAGAGGTGACGTCTCTCCGTATTATGTCGGTTCATGTGAGTCTTCAGGTTGCTTTTACTGCGACCTGCATAGTCACACACGTTGCAGACGTATGGCTTCAGACCTACCCACACAGACAACAACATACAAACACACACTTAACAAGCTGCCAGCAGAAAAGATTATTAAGCAATTCAATTAAATTATTAAGCAAAAAATAAATAGACATTTTGAACATGGAAATCTTTGTTTGCAAATGCAATCAAATTATATTTAAGCCATAAACAGCAAATCTCAGCAGGAAAATGTTTTTACTCCTGAACTTTTAAGAGATACGCGCCTAAAGTGGATATTTTATGAATACTTGGTGCCAATTGTATTTACGAGTGACTGTTGAAGAGGTGCAGCCATCGGTGACCTGGATTAGAGTCAGCCAAGTATTGGAATAGAAAGAAAGAAAAAGAAAATTAAGCCAGATAAACTTTTTTGAAAATTGTTGTTTTATAAGCTGGCGAGGTGAAAAAACTTATCAAATCAAGTGAGTACAGCAGGGGCCAAGAAACACCAGCAGGAATAACAATTTGCTTCCTCAAGACAAAATGTTGTACTCTACAGCAGATATGAACAGGCTGTATATATTAAGCAGCTTCAGCCGAGCAGGGACATATTCTTCAGTCTTAAAGTAATTTTAGCAATCTCATGCACCTTAAAAAAAAAACATCTGCAGAACAAAAAGTCCTGCTGCAGAGACCAGTGCAAAAGAAAAATAGCCATTAAAGTGTTTCTTTTGCCAGCATCGCACACGGACAATTTGGCTTGTTTTTGTTTTCATCATTTTAAGAGTAGCTTGACTAATGGGCCAATTTCCCTCAACAACATCTGCGTGTGTATTTGCAGACTGCTTCATTCTTCTGGACGACGGCCAGGAGGAAGAGGGACAGATGGAAACTCAGCTTTCAAAAATAATGATACAGTAAAACTGTGTGCAGAGGTGCTCGCCCACATGTGCTGAGGACTTGTGCTGTGTGCGTGTTCGCCAGCTTTAAAGAGCAGAGCGTTATCAGACCTTGATGGGCCCAGATGTGCTGCTGAAAGTCGCTGCTGTTCTTTAGGAAGTAGGAGTCACAGTAAGGGCACTTCTCTGCACGCTGCACCATCAGTCCTTTACCTTGTATAGGAAGAGTGTCTGTCCAAAACATCCATGCAAACAAAGAAACATGCAGTAAATGTACAAGATGGAAAATTTCTAATGGGCATCAAAATATTGTGAAGGTTAGCAGCAGAAACTAGCTTTGCCATTTATTTATTTTAGCCTTGTGCGTCAGCTTTGGCTGAAAGCAACTGCAACACTTTGATCATTTAAAGGTCCGGGGTGTAAAATCTAACCAGTAGATGTCAGCAGATTGCAGTCAATTGTTGCTGTTAAGCAGCATCAGGGAAAGTTTCTTGGAAGTGGATCTAACATTGTTGGACTCGGACACTTAGTGAAAAAGTTCTTGTTCAATGTCAGTATAATCAAACTATTTATCAGAGGGTAAGTGTGATTTTTAAGAGACTCGAGCCTAACATTAGCTGGCATAACCTAGTTTATGACGCATAGCTTAGCTGTTGTTGTTGTTGTTTAGTTGGCTCGTTTTGAAAGCTCTCTGGAGACGGGGCGGCCACATGTTTAATCTGCTGATAACAATTAATATCTGGAATAAATAAGCATGTTTAGGGATATTTCGTGTGTTAGAGCTCTGAATTGAGTTTGTAAAATGAGGCTTAACGTGCGGAAGGGGAGGATGAGGTTTTTATCCGGATCCCAGTTGAGTTGTTTTACTTTTTGGTGAAGGGGACGGGTTCTCGGATGATCAAACAGAGGCATCATCCTACATATCCTGAGTCTGATGGTGGAGGCACTACTTAAAATTATCCACCATGGGACAGAAATGCCTACGAGCTCTTCTCCATCTTTGCCGTACTACGTATGTGGACAGTCTGTGGACAGTCTCTAGCCAGATACATAAAACTCAAGTAGGTGGAACATCGCCCGTCCATCTCAGCCACTTCAAGATGGTGGGCCAACATGGCAGCTTCCAAAAATCAGTGCCGCGTGTATTTTTAATAGATTAAAACTACGTTTATGAAATCGCATCAATTTGCTAGAAGACCATTCTACACTGTGTATTTATGAAAGCAACATTATTTTTATATAAAATGACCTGACTGACTGCACCTTTTAAAAAAATATATCCAGGACCAACTGTGCTCACAATACGTGCCCAATAAAAAGTTATAATAATAATATAATATATATAGTTATATAATAATGTAATTTGGATTTAGTGAGGCAGGAGCAAAAGGTAATACTGACAGTTTTAAAAAGACAGATCTGAATCTGCTTTAAAATAAAAACAAACAAGAATGAGTTACATTGTTTTTTGTAGTGACACAGCAATACTTGTGTTCTTTACCAGGGTGTGATGTTTTAATGTGGTGCTTTAGTCTGTGCTCTGGATAATTACGATGGCAGACAGGACACATCTCATTCCTCCCCTGTAATTGAAGAGAAGACACAAGAAAAGGCTGAAGGAGCAATCATTTTTAGTTGTTTAAGCCTCAGTGTATTACAATAAATTCAACAGCACCACATATTAAGAACCCATCACAAGGAACTGGTCTGCTCAGGCTAGTTACCTGCTCTTTGTGTGTTCTCATATGTGCTTGAAGTTTGTATTTGTCAGGCGTGCTGTATTTGCAGTCAGGATTCGAACAAGTCAGCAGCAAGCCACTGTGCTTCTGGATCTGGTGTCGCTTTAAAGAGCTTTTGGTGATGGAAGAGTAGCTGCACTTTGAGCAGTAATGCAGGTGCTCCTTGGTGTGTGTGCGCACATGGCTGTTATAGTGGACTCTGTACCAGAACAGTTTACCTGTGCAGCACAAAACTGTGATTAGGAGCTGCACACAGTATTTAACAGTAAATTACAGTTAAGTGAATATTTAAAAAAGCAGGACAAAGCAAATCCAATCTACTCAAAGAGTTTTGTTTTTTTATTTGTCTTACCGCAGTATTGACATTCAAGTTCTCCATAAATTTTCCTAAGCCGCTGGAAAGTCTCCATATTGAGCTGAGTCTTCTGAAGGGATGAAAACACCTGCTCGAATGCGCTGTGATGGGAACCCTCTGAAACCTACCAGCAGAAATGGACAAATGCAACCTCAGTATAAGACTGGATAAAAATGCTTGTCTTCTTACCATGAGTGATTTATCGGAGATGATTTATCGTGAGAACTAAACACACTATAAAATAGTTATTGCTCAGCAGTCATGCAGAGGACGCTACTTCAAACTGAATCTCTGCATTGGCAAATTAAGCAGGACTATCTACATATTTAAAGTCATACAAATAGGAAGAAGGATATGACCGGATTAAGGAATCTAATCCCAGTAAAACTGCACTTGTATCCAGAAGTGGAAAATAAATGTGATAAATGCCATGGTTCTCCTTGTCACCTTAGCCACATGTTTTTTTTCTGTGTCCTGAGCTACAAGGTTTCTGGACAGGGAATTTTGCTATTATGTCAACTGTTCTTGGGGTAACTCTTCATCCTTGTCCTCTGATTGCTGTATTTGGGATTCCTGTTCGCTCACTTACACTTGATTCCACACAAAAGGATATTATAGCCTTCACATCCCTATTAGCGAGACGTCTAATATTGTTGCATTGGACGTCTGTTAAGTATCCTACTATTTCCCGGTGGCTTAAAGATGTCTTTTTTTTTTTAAACTTGAAATAATTAAATATACGTTGAGAGGTTGCACAGCCAAATTTTTTCACAAGTGGCAACCCTTTATCTCTTATTTTGCTAGTCTAGAGGTATTGCCTGTTTAAATGTACTTCTGTTACTGTTATATTCCTCTAATATGTTTGATGGTTGTGTTGATCTGTGTGGAGATATATATATATATATATAGTAAATATACCATATATATATATATATATATAGTAAATATACCATATATATATATATATATATAGTAAATATACCATATATATATATATATATATATAGTAAATATACCATATATATATATATATATAGTAAATATACCATATATATATATATATAGTAAATATACCATATATATATATATAGTAAATATACCATATATATATATATATATATAGTAAATATACCATATATATATATATATAGTAAATATACCATATATATATATATATATATATATATATATATGGTATATTTACTATATATATATATATATATATAGTAAATATACCATATATATATATATATGGTATATTTACTTAGGAAAATGTATTTCGGTAACTGCAAGTACTGTCGTTTTCTTTTTTCAATAAAAATATTTAAAAAAAAAAACCTGCACTTGTTTTCACCATTTTTTTTTTTTTTAAATACAAAATGTGTTTTTTTCTCTTGGTAATATTGGTTTGTGATCTTAAAGAATAATACAGCTAATGTGGAGGTGCTTCCTCGTTTATGTAAATATAAAACATAAACGAGGTAACATCTAAAGAAGAAATATTTTCATTAGGAATTAAATCATATTATAATTTTGCATTTACCTCCTCTGACTGTGCAGCCTGGTTGTTGTCTGGACCTGCAGACAAATGTGTGCATGCGCTGGCATCAGACGGGGTTACAGTTCCTGATGAAGATGATGTGTGTGTGTTCTCAGCAGGTGTGTGTCCATTTTTTTGAGTCCCAGCCTCTAAGTGTGGACTTTGAATGTTCTCTTGTGATAACAAGGTGTGCGAGTCCTCTTTGAGTCTTTCAGCTGCAGAGCTGCATGAGTCTGGCGTCTTAATGTGTGACATCTTCTCTGCTGCTGCTTCTTCTTGTCTGTCTTTAAAGGTTGGCTGTGCTTCTCTCTCTTCTATTCCTACTTCCTTTCCCATCTCTCCATCTATCAGCGGCACTGCCTCTAAACTTTCAGCAGGATTTTTATTAGCCTGTTCTTCTTCATTCTCTTGCTCTCTCTCTTCTCTCAGCTGTTCTCTTTCCACATCTTCCCATTCCTTCCCCCCCGTGCCATGTTGCCCGTCCTCTTCTCGTATTCCGTCTTCTTCTCTCTCCTGTGGTATCCGGGACTCCTGTGTGTCCATGCTCGCCTCACTCCCCAGCATGTCTCCTCCAGGCTGAGCCAAATAGTAGCTGCTGTTGATGGAGTCAGTGAAGGTCTGCTCTTGATCTAGTCCTGGGTGACACTCTGTCAAGTGACTCTTCAGCCTCTGCGAGCTGACAAACTTCTCGTTACACATGGAGCACACGTACAGGAAGAGGTGCTTCCTGACATGAGCAGAGAGGGCAACCATCTTGGTCACGGCATGGTCGCAGAGCAGGCAAGCGTAGGGACGCTTAGGCCCGTGGACTAACATGTGGCGCTCTCGCTCTAGGTGGTTTTTGAAGCGTCGGTTACATGTGTGACAGTGGTAAAGGAGCTGTCTGAGGCCCTGGCGAGTTTTTAACCTGGATTATATAGACAAACGGAACAGATTACAAAGGCAGGGTCACAGGAAACAGTCAGAGATATCAGCGAAGATCAGAGTTTCCAAATCTGACAGTGACAAAATTAAGTAATTTTCCCCCTTTTCACCCAAATTTTAAAAAAAATGCATGTGTTGTGACTCGCAAAGATCATTTGCAATTAATTACAAGCCAAATTAGTAAAAATAATAACACTATATTGCCCACAGTATTCCTTCACCCATCCAAATCATTGAATTCAGCTGTTCCAATCACTTCCATGGCAACAGGTGTATAAAATCAAGCTTTTACAAACATTTGTAAAAGAACCGGTCGCCCTCAGGAGCTCAGTGAATTCCAATGTGGTACCGTGATCGATCACAATGCAAGTGTCAGGTGCAGTGGTGTAAAGCACACTGCCACTGGACAGTAGAGTCATGGACATGTGCTCTCTGGAATAATTAATCACGCTTTTCTTTCTGGAAAGCTGACAGACAAGTCTAGATTTGGGGAAAATACTGTTCGCCAGGAGAACAGTATTTGTCTGAGAGTAAAGTTTGGTGCAGGTGGAATTTTGGTGTGAGGTTTTTTTTTTTTTTAGTAGGAGTTCCAGTGAAAGGAACTCTTAATGCATATCGAGACCTTTTCTACAATTTCAGCTCCCAGCTTTGCAGGAAACGTTTGGGGATGGCTCTTTTATATTTCAACATGACTGCGCACGAGTGCACAAAGAAAGATCTATGAAGACACGTTTGATGTGAAAGCATTTGAATGGAGTCCTGACATCAATCTGATAGAACACCTTTGGGATGAAGTAGAGTGGAGACTGCGAGCCAGGCCTTCTGGTCAAAAATTCCCATAAACACTCCTAAACCTTGTGGAAAACATGCAGAGAAGAGGTGAAGCTGTTATACCTGCAAAGGGTGGGCTGACATCACGTTAAACTCTGTGGATTAAGAACGGGATGTCCCTCTAGCAAATACTTTTGCAATATAGTGTATCTACAATGAGCTACATTAACGTATTGTTGCATCAGGAACTCTTCCCTCTCTCTTTGGCTATAAACCCCATTCAACACTTCACGCACCACCGCCCTGGAGGAGCATCTCACAGTTTGAAAACCTCTTCAGCAGGACAAACCTCAGTTGTTGGTAGCTCTGGTAAACAGTGGGATCTTTTAGATTATGTCGTTTCTCCATGTGTTTCAGCAGGTTCTTGACATCAGAGTACTTTTTCTCACAGAAGCCGCAGTGCTGCTTCACCTTCATATGGACACGCTCTATATGGACCTGCATCCACAGAGACACAAATTACAAACCATGCAGCTTCACACTGAAAATATATTCAGTATATCTAACTTTAATATCTTGAAGCCTGTCTGTTAATGCTAATAATACTCAGCATGCAACACTATGACTACTAAGAGCAGTATATCAGCACCTTGAGGTGTCCTGGGCTGAGGCAGTTGAAAGGACAGTGCTGACAGCTGAACTTCTCTCCAGTGTGCTTCCTCAGGTGAACATTCAGGTTTGCTTTAAAGGACAAATCTAGTAAGTAGTGCAACTCTTCCTTTTCCAGTTAATGCTATAAACACGATCAACTTCAACTTTGTATTCATTTACGCAGCCAACCTGAAATCTATAGACTAATTTACCTTTGATGGCCGATGCGTAGTCACAGTGCAGACACTGAAACGGTTTTTCTTGGGTGTGTGTCCTCAGGTGAGCAACCAGTGAGTGTCTGAACTTAAAGATTTTGTTACAGAACTCACAGGCAAAAATTTTCAGGTGGCTCTGAGGCAAACTGTAAGACAGCAGGTGACAATATTACATTTCTCATAGCTGATCAGTTTCACTCCTGTTGATATCATGGTGAAACAGGGTGGACCTAACCTCTGTCATATTACATAAGAAGAAGCTTTTAGCTACACTGTACCCCCAAATCTAAAAACTCTGTAAAATAAAATCCACATACAGTTGTCTCTATGCTGCCGTGTGAAAAATTAAGTGCACCCCATGAGCCAGCATTTTGTAGTTACCATTAGCTGCAATAAGTTGATGTAATTTTTGAAGTAAGTTTTCTGTAGGACTTTAACAGTCTCTCACATCACTGTAAAGGAATTCTGCCCTCCTTTTCTTTACAGCGTTACTTTAGTTTATTGAGGTTTTGCAGGCATTCATTTATGCACAGTGCTTTTAAGATCCAGTCAAAGCATTTTAGACGGGCTGATGATGTCTGGACTTTGACTGGGCCATTGCAACACCTTGATTCTTTTTTTTTTCAGCCATTCTGTTATAGATTTGCTGTTGTGCTTGGGATCATTAATCTGTTGCACATTTTAGCTTTTGGGCAGATGGCCTCTACAATGCTCTGGTATACAGAGGAGTCCACTCAATGACTGCAAAGTCATGCAGCTGTAAAGAAGCTCTAATCACCATAGTGCCACCACCTTGCTATGAGCTGTGTTTTACGTCCAATGGATGCATGATCTGATTAGTCGACTAATCGCAAAAATAATCGGTGACTAGTGACTATCAAAATAATCGTTTGTGGCAGCCCTAGTTGATATGTTGCATCTGGTTTTGTCTGTCCTAAGGACTTTATTACAAAAGATGTAACCTAATCCATGCTTCCATTTTTTTAAGTTCTGTCATGAACTTTAATATTATACATGCTAACTGAGGCCTTCAAGGTATTATATGTAGTGGTCTAATACTAGGATAATTTAGTGGGACGCCCACTCCTGCTTAGATTAATAACTGTCTTGAATACTTGTGAATAATCTTTGTCGCTGTAGAATGATGGACAATTTGTTTGGAATTGGCCTTAAAACTATTCTCAGCTGATCTGAAACAGTCAAGTGAATTTAATTAGCAGCACCTGGATGCTACTTACTTTCTTAATTTCTGTAAAGGCAGTAAGGGTGCGCTTATTTTTTCACATGATGCACATATGAAGAAACAACATATGACTGAAAATACAACTACAAATATTAAAATATTCAAAACGTACGTGGAAGCATCTTGTTTGATAGAACATTCCTGGAAGCCCCTGCTGTTTGTCGTTGTTGTTGTGGTAGGATTAGAACTAGGAATAGAAAACAAAACAAAACATTGACAGGTCACACAGTGACAACCAGAAACTTAAAAATCTTGTAAAAGATTGTTAACGTTCACAAATCAACTATTTTACCTAAAATCAATTACACTGACTCCTAATTACTTACAAGAAATCTTCTGGTTTAATAAATTATTAATTACCTTGGCTCCTGGTCTGTTTGAGGGTTATCTGTGGTGGCTTCACTTGCAACATCGTGTGACTCATTCTGGAAGACTTCAGAGTGCTGAATGTCCAGAAAGATCAATATAATAATGTCACAAAATACTTTTGGACAACAAACACAGTATCTTTTTTAGGACAGAATCACGAGTTCAAATTCAGCTGAACTACAAACACTTTCTTCACTGCAACAAAAACACTGTTAACAGGTTATAGGAATGTCAGCAGAAAGTAAGTATAATGTAAACACTGTTCACTATTCTGTTTGTTTCTAAAGGACAGATGCTGCTGATGAATTTTACTTCTGTGTAATTTTGAGTTTTATGAGCAACATAAGATCAAAACAGCACGTGGCTAACATGGTCACAAAAGGAAGAGGTCTCAAACCATGTGTAAATTAAACTGTGTAACTTTGTTACAAGACTTTGTTGTACATAAAAAAAACATATTTTAACCCTTCTAATGTAATGTATTTAATACATACGTTTTTAGGACTCCTAGATACATAATCAGTGTAATAGTTTTACCCCCAGAAAAACAAAATAAATTGCACGTTACATTTTTTAGGAATAAATTACAAAAATAGCTGGATGTGACAAATATGATACAGATTAAAATTAATATATGCAAATTACTATATTTTACTTTTTTATTTGTCAGAAGGTTCAATAAACACTCATTTAAAAATTGATTTGGGCAATTCCATGTTTCAGGCTTTAAGGGGTTAAAATCTGTGTGAACTGACTCTTCGCTGTTCCACAGCATTCCAGCACTTACCTCAGGTTGAGATTGAGGTTTGATAGAACCAGATTCTGCTTCTGCTGAACCTTCCTCTACAGGAACCATTTTAAAAACACCTTTTGAATTAAAAGTGAAGTATTATAGTTATTCATAAAACTGCATTTTTAGCCAGAAAGTAAAAACAGGCTTAAATACCGCTTTAATGCCAACCTGGAAGTGTTTCATCTTCTGTCAGAACAACACTGATAACAGATTTTTTGTTTCCTGTTGCTTGGCCTCCTTCCTTGGAGATGCAACTGTGGTTGGTTTTTAAGGATCTAGAGTTTCCCCCTTCTATAAACAGAGAACAAAAGATAGATCAGATCATTATTCTTCCAATAATGATTAATTTTAAGAAACCATAATCATGATCTTACTGCCTTCTCGATCAAGTCCTGATTGTGTCTGGTTGTGTTTATTCTGGTTTGGATCAATTCCTCCGGGATCCACATTTTCCGTTCCCTCACCTTCTGCTGTACCAGAGATGTTCCCTGAAAATTATTGTGTGTATTAAATAGATAAACTTCAAATGTTAGGTACAGTAACTAGATCTACTTTAACATCTTCAGTGTGTGTGTGAAAAGATTTAACAGTCTTCAAGCAACATTTGTAGCATGCTCTCCAACTAACTGTTCTTTGAAATCATCTGCGGCAGGCATTGACTTTCCTGCTGATAAATTATTTCACATTTGTGCCCTTTGATTCCTCACCATTTCCCTCCTCATCTGCATCTTCATCCTCTTCTCTTAGGCAGATGTGTTTAAGGATTTGACGCCTGTTGCTGAATGAGCGATGGCAGTGTCTACATTCCAGCCCTGATATCCCATCATTTTTTTGTACTAAAAAAAACATTATTACAAAAACATATGTACCACAGATTAGTAACAGCAAAGCTACATTACTAATCAGGAATACAAAACAAGAACCAGCTATCCAAATAATATAATCAGTTAGCAGTCTGCAGACCAGTACTACCAGGTATCAAAAGATTGATTTACACTGTATAAGGCAACAATACCACCTTCTGCTGAACTAAATTGTTGAATTTCCTCCTTTTTTCTCTTTTCTTCTCTGGAGTTATTCTCTGGAGACTGGCTGGAAATGGCCGTGCCCTCTGTCAAATCTGTGCGTATCTTCTTCGTAGAGCCCTTTGGTCTTCCTCGTTTTCGCTTCACTGGGGTCTCTGTAAGCCAATAATCCAACAGAACAGTTAAAAAAAGGCAGCACTGTTTTTTTTTTCAAAAAAAATTTAATTTCGTGCAACACATCCACCTAAGAGAACAGCATCGACGAAGACATTATTCTGCAATCATTGTCTGTGTAGCCAAAAGTCAAAACATTTACAGACCTGAGTAAGGTCTTTTTTGTGATAGTAATAGTGGTGATGTGGTGGTGCTCTGACCTGCCAGCTTCTCCACAGGATCTGCCACAAGAGGCTGCAGCGCAATAATGATGTCATCTAGAGGCTCCTGCTGAGGGTGCAGCTGGGAGCAATGTGCAAGTAGCTGGGAGCGACTTGGAGAAAAGACGTTGCACAGGCGACACATAAACACAGAACCAGCTGGGGACACAGAGAGAAAAGGTGGCAGATCCAGAGCTTTTTGTTAAATAAGTTGATCTCGTCGTGTTTTTTTCTTGATTTGATATAAACAAGTGAACCGTAGAGGTTTATGTGTTAATTAACTAATATTTGTAGCACAGAGAAGATACATTTTGCGGCAATATAAGAAATTATGGGGTGGATATTGGCTAATTTTACCGTGTTATATGCTGCATGTATGTAATCTGCTGGAAAATGTAAAAAGATTAATAACCAACAAGTAATCGGTTATCTCTCCCAACTCCCAATCCACCTCAAATGAAACATATTATTACAGGAACAATAGCTTAAAAGCCACTCCCAAACTAACCAGATCTTCTGTACAAGTTGTTGCAAATACGTTGTTAATTTCTGTAATAATAATTGCTATAGTAAAGTACACGCGTATAATTTGTCATTTAATGCTGATTTAAGTGTGGGAACTACATTGACCGTAGAGTCAGGTGACACTGTGTGTTAACGTAACAGGTTACGGTTTGTAGCTTATTTGTACTTTTCTTTCTGTATAGTGTCCATAGTTTGAGCAAAATATTAAAAAACGCCAAATGAAACGGTGCCCTTTTTTTAACCATGCACGTCTGTTTATTTTGATTTGGCCCGAGTTAACATGAAGACCCGAAAAACATATTCGAGTTGAAGCTAGCCAAATTTCTTACCTGCTTTTTGTCCATCCATTTCCCTCAGCGACCAAAGAGCGAAGTAATACTAATTTATATACAGGCCAGAACCTATATGCGAATAAATTTATTCACTAAATCGTGATTTAGAGTCTTTTTTTTACTGAATAAAGACACACATTTCTGTCGAATCTGCGGCACAAATCCTTCAGGCCAGCGGAAGTTTGCTAGAGCTGCAGCACTGTAACAAACATCGCCCTCTGTGGCAGGAGGACCGCACTGCAGCGCAAAGCAGCGCGTTTAGGCTAACGGTGCATACACACCGAACGCGACAGAAGCGACCAAAAAGCGCCCCTGGCTGGTCGCTTGCACATTCGGACCTCGAAAAGACTAGAGATAAAAAACGAACGTGTTACAGATTCTGTGCTATTTATCATATACTTATACAAATATAGTCAGAAATGTGTCATTGTACAAAAACAGTTTCTTCATTTTCTTCTTTTAAAATATTTGTCAAAGAAAAAAATGTGTTTCACAACATATCCCTAGTAAGCCATCATGTTGTTTACAGGTATGGATATTATATAAAGAGACTCAACATAATAATATGTAAGAATAGAAGTGGCTCTAAGTGAGAGTTAAGATGTCAATCATAAAGAGCTCATAGCAATTAAAGGTGGTTGTTTTTACCATTTAGGACTCATTAAGCACACCCATAGTCAAAATTGATCAAAAGTGCAGACTAATTAATAATTTCAGGAATATAAGGAATATTTGACAAAAATGTTTCTGTTTTGAATTTGTCTGCAATATATTTCATTTATTAGCAACAGCTAAATTGCCAGGATGAGCGAATCTTTGAATTATTACATGATGTAATCAAACACTGACAACAAACACCACGCACTACATACAGAGATAATGGCATAACATTTATTAAACAATGCAAAAAATTTACAGACTATCATTTACAGCTTTTTTTTTCTTTTTTTTTTTACATAAAAAAAGTGTCAGCTCAGGCATGCCCCAGTAGTAAACAATGTATAGAGGCCGCCCCATATACCCACACACACGCGCACACAAGCAAACAAATATGCACACACGTCATGTGAACAAGAAAATAGTTGTCATTTGCTTTAAAATGCTTTCAGGTAAAGATTGTAAATCAAAGGGTTGCTATATCCTATTAACATTTTCACTTCTCCTAACTTCAGTTTTACACCCTCTGCCTGTTTCATTGTCCATTTAGTTTTTCATGCATTTTAATTTATGTATATCAATTCAGGTTGAAGATGCTTTTACAATAAAAGAGACTGTCATAAGGACTCTACTTTTTGCATAAAAAGTGCATGCTCTGTTATCATCATCATCAAAAACAGATTTTTAAAGGATTTTTTCAAAGTGATTGTTTACATGCATCATTCAGGTAAAATACAACTGAAATAAACTCCACACCAATACATATGAAAACAATAAAACTTTAAACTAGACTGGATAATTTAATAATGCACAGCAACATTTGCGCTAGGATGAGACTAATACCTCAGGCTAAGATTACCCTTGGATTAAACCTGATTTGTTGGTGTGTAAAATTTTAGTCTCTCCAAATTGTTAAAAACATGTTTTTAAGGGTTTTTAAGCCCAAAAAGAAAGAAAAAAATAAAAGAAACACAAATTTAACTGTTTACAATTTTATATCCTGATAGTGTTAAACATTCATTAAAGTCGGGTCAGACTTAAGGTGCTGAAAACCAGTCACCAAGGACAACAGAATCAAAGTTTCACCCCACATCTGTATAAGTTTCAGGACTTGTTTGGTTGAACATTTGAATGTGGCTCATGCACCTCATAGCTAAATTCCCTGCAGAATTATATTGTAAAAACAATCCTCTATAACACTTTTTAAAATGATTTCCTGTCCTTTATCCATCCTGCAGCTGTTTGTTTACAGCAAATAAGCAAAAATAAAAAACATATTAAAAGAAAAGAAAGGGAAACAAAGAAGAAACACTTTTTAAGATTCAACATGGGCACTGACGCCTCTGTTTTTAGTATTTGTGACAATGACTGAAGCCTTGTACTGCTGAATTCCTGAGAAATGTCTGTGTGTGTGTGCCTGCGTGTGTGTGTGTGCATGTGTTCATACGATGCAGCATTTGTTCTTGTGTTTGCGGGAGTCTTTGAAACGGAGCCTATGCTTAGATCGATATTTCTCCAGGTAGGTTAGCTGTTTGCTGTTGATGGCTCCACGACGCTTCCTGAAACACAAACACAATGCTATGAACTTTAAAAAGCTTTTAGAGGTTCATTAAATACAGAGAGCTCACAGACACCTTTTATCTTCCACTGCACACTGTACTTTCAAGTATAATAGTCTTTTTCTGTCACCTTTTTGTGTTGCATTTCTCATTGTGTTCCTCTCAAGGTTATAATAGAAAAAGTGTACTTAATCCTACCAGTTCATGTTTTCTATAGCTACTTTCAAACAGCATAGGCTCCCGTGTTAAAATGCCCAACTTATAGCAATAAAAGCATTTTTACAGCACGGAACAGAAAATGTTTTGCCTTCTATGGTCAATTTCAGCCCTCAAAACAGTTAACCCTCCCACGATGAAGTAAAACAAATCATAGAGCAAAATCATTTTCACATATTAACTCTCAAACCAGGAGTTAAAAGATGATAAAGTCCACCATCAAAGCAGACTTTCTAAGTTTGGTATGTAGTAATCTACTGTAGCTGTACTGTAGGAATGTTTACTTTGGTGTTTGGGTGGGGAGGGGGGGGGAGTCTTTGTCAAAAACAAAAGCTGTAAAACTTCTGAAAATAGAGTAAAAAGATTCCAGAACTGACGCCCTTCTTCACATTTCCGTGTGGTGGGCCTAATGCAATACTTGCGATTCTGGTCCCATCCTCATGTTTGACACCCCTGATATAGAGTATATAAGACCACTCTGGTTTCTGAAATAGTTTCATTAAGTGAAAAAAAGGAAAGAAAAACTATCCTCAATATGACACAGGATATACTTACTGTCTGATGAGTTGAATAGCATCCTCATATTTCATCCCGCTTTCTATCAGAGCCAAAGCAACAAGCACAGGAGCCCTGTGTGCACGTATAAATACAACACAATCCATGTTTTAGGTTATACATGTCCAATCAATTCTGCTTATCTGTTTCTTGGCAAATCTTTAAGTCATAGTTTTTAGTATAAGCACTCCAAATCAAATATATGAGTTATTGTCCAGTGATGCTAACTTATATGTGTGCACACACACCTGTCTTCCTCTGTATTTAAATGACTTTAAAGACTTTAAATGTCTCCTACCTCCCTAATCCAGCCACGCAGTGAACAGCCACACAGCTTCCTGGATCCTCCTGAAATGTCTTCTTTAGTAGATTCAACCAATCATCGACCAGCTTACTGGGTGGCGAGGCTCCATCGTCAAATGGCCAGTCCTAAAAGAGAGGCCGAACAGGTGCTGTCTGGTGTACTGTATCTGATCATAGAATGAGTAAATATTCATATTAAAGGTGTGTGTTTCTGAACTTACCACCACTGTAATTCCATCTTTCTCAAGCCGTGTTTTGTCATAAGTGACATCGCAAACTCGGACCACTGTTGTGGCACCATATCGCTTCAAGTCCTGGAAGTGGTAAAATGAGGAAAAAACCTTTTTTGAAGTCACAATATACAAGCTGACATCACAGAGGGAAACAAGCATGCAGGTAATATCCTAATTTTATTACGCTTGTCATTATAATATTGTCTACACTTGCAGGACACACATACTCACATATATTTCTCACCTCTATGAAGGAGCTGAGCGTGCCATCTGTTGGGTTGTGTGTAATAAGAAATCTCATGTTCTTGTGGCACAGTTCGACTGGAGCTGGGCGATTCATGTTGACCCGTGTGAAGAATTCTTGCGTGTGTAACCCCTGTAAAAACCAGAAGTCATCTTTTTCACATTTTGCTTTTGTAGAATACGGATAAAAAATGCCAAGAAATGACTGGTTATGTAATGTTATGTGTTTTTTCTTGCTAGTAAAAGCAAGAAAAACCACCAGTAATAGTATAAGATATAAATATTAATGGCTGAACTGTAATAAAGACTTTCAAAATACTAAAGCTCAACTTTGGGTTTCACTGGGGTTTCCCACAAGGCAATCCAGAAAGAATAGGACCCTATGCAGCTTTAGTCCATGTTGTAGGACTGTCATAATGTGATCAGTAGACCGTATTATTAATGCAGACCTGGGCCCTTTGGTTTCCCTGACCCACCCCATGTGGTCAATGGGAAATTAGAATTAAGATATAAATAGGTATACGTCATTCATTTTCTCCCATTTGAAAAAAATATTTTATTGGAAATCACATTACAGTTTTGTTGCTTCTATTTGAAAGGTGATTGCTACATTTTTTTGTTTGTTTCTTTATTTACATTTGTACATATGTGTGTGTGTGTGTGTGTGTGTGTGTGTGTGTGTGTGTGTGTGTGTGTGTGTGTGTGTGTGTGTGTGTGTGTGTGTGTGTGTGAATGAAACTTCACAGAGCAAACATTTATGAGATGTGTGTTTGGGGGAAAAAAAGAAAAAAGTATTTATTTACTAAAATCAGAGATAAAGTTGTGTTCTTAATTTGTGGTTAGCAGATTGCTGCGTTTAAGGATAACAATTTAAATTGTCATTATGAGCCTAAACATGCAGAAAAACACAGGAAATTGACTGATGCAGAATGAAGACAGACACCAGATGCTTTGCTAGTAAAGGTGCAAAAGCAACCAAGCTTTACACATCCAGGGATGGAGCAGTCAAGACCAGCTTTGTGATTTCTCGCAGAGGGACTACGATAGAGAATTATTTATTCACACAGGTAACTGGATGTCTGGATAGGCCGGGGCTTAAATGACACAAATTGGCTTACACTGCTCAGCGCTGAAAATTAACCACATTGTTGATGTAGCTAAAATAGCTAACTTCATTAGGGCAAGAGGACTGAATCAAAGACAGTTTGTTGTACTTCTGCAGGAGCATGAGACTAAATAGGACTCTCCTTTGCGTTTCCACCCCAGATGCTGAACCTCATTTTAATGCACTTGGTCAAGCTCAAAACTGGACTTCCCTCATGGACAGGAAAGAAAACTGAAAAACTGCAGATGAAGTAATTAAATTACAAGTAAAATACCACTTTGTACTAAGCTAAAGGTCTTCAAAACTTTGCAAAACATGCACATTTTCTTCACAGCTGTTTGAAAATGTTGATTAAAAAGTGATTGTAACGTCTCCGCTCATCACTGGTAGTTTATAAAAGAGTTATTAACACTGAGCAGAACTGCAATAACAAAATCAATAGATATACTTCCATTTTTAGATTGCGTTGGATTGTAATTGTAATAAAATACTTATTACAATTACAGTACCTAATACTTAAAAATATTAAGGGAGGTCCCAACACCATAAGGCATTTTTATGACATTTGATTTCACACATTTGACAAGCTGCAAAGAATTTCTAGCAGCACTCAACATCAACCATCACATCTTAAGCTTAACTATTTTTCTAATGTCTGTCATTTGGAAACTAGTGCCATCAGCAGACTATAAACTCTTGTTAATTGACCAATCCACATGCATTATCAGAATTCCAGCTTTATACCGGCAGCATTCACTTTCTGGTAAGCATAATGAAAGGAAATGAGAAAAATAACCCAATAAGAGAATTTTTATCCGTGAATACTAATACTAGAAGCTGGTGTAGAGTCATTTAAGCAGTTTAGCTCCATTCATTCCAACTGACAGAGCCTCAGCTCGCAAGTATTCTCTGCTGCCTCTGACTGATGGTTAATAGGATTAACGGGAAGTGAAATGGCTTCCTGAGTTTTTAGCTGTACCATAATGTATGCTTACCTAACACTTCCTGAAAACAGTGAAAAATAGTTAATGCATTTAACTGTTCACAGCAGGGTTTGGAGACGTTTTCTTTCTTTTTCTCAGAAGCTAGTGAGTGAGTTCTGGAAAGTGACATTTCTTTCTCATTTTTTTCAAATTTCTTCTTCATTTTCTTCCAGGAGTATCAGGTAAGTGCCAGCAACAAAATACGGCAACTTAGACTAAGACACCAAAACATTGTTGATGTGTAAAGTAGCACTTTGAGCAAGAGAAAAAAATATGTGACTTTGATCTTAGGTGAAATTCAATAACACTGAAAACAGAGAAGTATTTTTTTCCATATAAGACCTAGAAGTTAAAAGCATCATTGTTTGTAAAACCTACTCTCCAAGAAAGGCAAATCATTTAATCTCATACTGACTGCCTTAAAGAAATTTCTACTGAATCATATAACCAGTGAAATGTCATGAAATATTAAGAAAGTGTTGATGCATTACTAGATTTAGGTCATTGACTCCTCACCTTTAGCTCCAGCTGTTGCGTTTAGCAGCTATGTCTTCAGTTTATATTTGATCTCCAGGTGAGCCAGAACTCCTATTTTCAGATATTTTCCCAGGTCTGACGTCCTATAGTCTTGATTGTTATCCCATCAGTTAACAGTCTGCTATAATCCAGAAGGTTACAGTGTGTCGACTTTCTCTCTGTTTTTATTTCTTTGACCACACTCAGTTTTAGTCACGCTCTCTTTCCGTCTTTCTCCAGTTAGCTTTCAGTGTCAAGGCTCCGCTTGTTACCCCATGAGCTGACAGGTTCAGAGGTCAAAGGCCAGTGGTCTTGTAGGGTTCATAACCCTAGGACTACATGGTGCAGCATTATCCCAGATGGGGTTTAAATGTGTTGGGCGTGGCAGTAGTCACCACTTCGCCTCACAAACTCCATCAACCAGCAATTCTGAAATACAAAATATATTAAAAGTCAACTTCCACTGAAATGACACTGATCGTGGTCCTTTTAGTAATTTAGCACATATTCAGTTTTCTTCAGTTCCATATAACCCAGTTATATTATGCTGCCATATATACTAATCAAACTATTTTATTACATGTGCATTACAGTTACACCCAATTACACTGGATCTAAAAGACACATATAAGCATTCACACATATTATAAATATTCTTACTCATACAGTATGATAATACAGACCTATTAGACAGAGGGGATAAAACACCTTTTGATTAGTTAGTGGATGACACATTAAGAACAGACACACCAATTAAATACACAGGGTGTGTATTTATTAAGATATAAGAAACACTAAAGATAATCGTGGGGCATTAGAATGAAAATGAATGAAAAATGTGGGAGTAGTTACTAGTTACCACTAGTCCCTGTAAAAACTTAATTTGTTAATGTTAAATTAACAACAAGATCAAGGTTGCCATATACTAAGATCACAACTCAATTACATGTTCAAAGACACTAATACTTTCAAGAAACATATAATTCAACTTTATTTAAGAAGACATACAAACATAGACATTCAATATAACCCATATGATATTGTATGATGATGATGATGACATTTGTACAATATCAACAAAATTAAGTTAGCTTTGAAGAAAAAAATGAGCAGAAATTCTCATATAAAGTGATGCTCTAATTAATCTAGCCTAAGTGTTTTTTGTTGTGGCTCAGCACAAAAAAAGGCAAGATAAACATATTTTGTGAAACTGTGGAGAATCTGAAGTAACTTGCTTTGATTTATTCTGAGCCTTAACCCCGCATGCATATCAGCAATATATTTTCAGGAAAATAGGCTCTGTTCAGCAGTTCAGCACATACAGAGTTATGAAAGCATGTAGGATGAACACTGCCTGTTAGTTATAATGCGGTTTCTCTAAAGTACAGATATAAGTTGTGTTAGGCTCTTCTTAATGTACGATTCAAAACAAAGCACTGAATCATCTTAATAATATTTCTCATAAAAAATGCAGCATACTTTTAGCTTTCCAAATAATTCTACCTACCATTCAAACAAGGCAATCAAATAAACAACAAAGGAAGGTCCAGAGGCAATCTCTGGTCACCTTTTGGCCTCTGCACTGACAACACACACAGACACACACAGACACGCACACATAATCACTCACAGACTTACACACTCACTCTTCCAGAAGAGGGTAGTCAGTTCCAAGTTGTTGACAATCTATATTTAGGAATTTATCCTGTGTCACCGCTAATCGGGATAGAGGTCGCTTATTTTCCACTGAGCTGGTTAAAAGTGAACATTCATTTCACTTGAAGCCTTGTGCGACCCGAGGGCACCAAAGTTGCGACGGAGACATGGGATAAAAGCTAATTTGCAAAGCAGCATAGCTGGCACTGTCACAGACACTCTGTGAGTACACAGAAACCTGTTTTAAGGCATCTAAACTTAACTAAAAGGTCAACTGTTCACTATTTTAGCAAACATCTAAAGTAGAATGATTTCATATGAGGGTAACATACAGAAACAGACATCAGAAGTAATTCCAGTTAAACCTGTAAAGCCAATTGGCACTTTTACCTTAGAGTGTAGTCTGGTTTGTAAAAATAGGCATGTCTCCAGACTGGCTGCCTAGCTGTTTCACTGTCACATGGTGGATCAGGACACAGAGAGGCTAAAATGGATCTCAGTATTATTTTAGAGCCACCTTATGGTTACTTCTTCACAAGGTCTGAAATGTAAAGCTGAACGAAACGGATAGTAGTGGTCTTTAAACAGATTAGATTACACATTCGTTTACTGACTTCCAGTTAGCTGATAAGAAAAAAGAGGATGATAGCATCAGATTCAACCACTCAAATCACTCAGAAAAAGAAGTTGTGCTAAATAACTACGTTTTTACTTATTTTCTGGAAGCTTAACTTCCTTCTTACCTCAGAGGACAGCTTGTCTGCTGAACAGGGGAAATCCACAGGGCTCTGACTGGCAGCTACACCAAAGTCCTGCAGAAGCAGCAGCAGCAGTTCTACAACAGTTTGAGTGCTGACATACAGCCAGCTGACTGCCTGTTATAGTAAACCCCTGTAGACTCTAAATACCTGCAACTGTATTTTTAGCTCCATCTGTACTAGTGTGTGATTCTATGACACATCAGATTTTTGTAGGAACAACAGTACCCTCCTGCTTTACTCTCTCTCACTGTCTGTGGCAGCAATATAGCACGGATAAAAATATTTATGGAGATTTTCTATAATTCTCTGCATCACTTATCCAGAATGCAGGGTGTTGCACTTCTGGCTTTGTGACAGCATTGGGAGACACTATATAATTATCCTATTTATATAGCAACAAAACAAATGCAGAGTGCTTTTGTTCTTACCGCTTAGCTCTTCAGCTTCATCTCCAAACACTGGCTAAACACCAGTTCTTCTGCCTTCTTGTTACAGTAAAACAACACCTCTTTCAGTCTTTGGTCCTGGTAGTCAAGCAGAAAGGAGCAGCAGCAGAAGGTTAAATGTTTCCTTGATAACCTTTCGCTCTGCCCCACTATAACACTAAACTATCCACCTCGTGTCCCTTCTGGCCTCCTCAACTGCGACGTACTGAATGTGCCAGCTCGTAGATCCACCTTGGTATAACGGTGCAGTGTGTGTTGGGCTTAGGATCTGCTATGAGCTGGTCTAATCAGGCTGAGCAGTCATCTGACCCTGACAGCCCTGTCACCAGCAGAACGCACTACAGTTAATGCTCTTAGAGCCACAGGAGAAGAGCCTCACTCCCCCTCCTCCAGCTCTTCCACTTCTTCATCCACTCTACTCCTTTCTCTCCCACTCTCCTGGAAGGCACTGGGTGAGAGTTCAGCTCCTAACTTTTTAATGTGGCTGAAGATTACTTGTTTCAACCAGGGAAGTCCATGGTCACAGTTTTTTCACATCATGCTCCTCAAATAAAATAAAACGAGTGGTCTCATGAATATTTGCTGCAGTGTCACATCTGTCTGGACTTTTTCTTGTTTTCCCTCCCTTCATCGACACCCCGCCTTCCCCTCCCTGAACCATCTAAAAATAGACGGTCTTTTAAGCTACCAGACAGATTGGCCAAGTCAACCTGTGGATCCAATTTGTAGGAATTAACTTTCTCTTTGGGGTTACAATAGTCCAAGAATTGTTTTCTTGCAGCCAGCCTACAGTGTGAAGTCAGCACATCACTGTGTTTGCCCAGAAAAAATACACAAAAAAAGAGAGAAAAAATTGATAATTGTGTTTACAAGGTGTTGAATGTGAGTCCAAAGAGTCACAAGGCAATCACAGGTCCATACTTTTTAAAAGTATAGGGTGGGCCATTTATATGGATACACCGTAATAACATGGGAATGGTTGGTGATATTAAAGTCCTGTTTGTGGCACATTAGTATATGTGAGGGGGCAAACTCCTCAAGATGGGTGGTGACCATGGTGGCCATTTAGAAGTCGGCCATCTTGGATACAACTTTTGTTTTTTCAATAGGAAGGGGGCCATGTGACACATAAAACTTATTGGTAATGTCACAAGAAAATCAATGGTGTGCTTGGTTTCAACGTAACTTTATTCTTTCATGAGTTATTTACAAGTTTCTCTTTGTCATTTGTCATTTTCTCTTCGACATGCCATTGACATGTCGAAGAGGTTAACACGTGAGGAGCGGATCTAAATTGTGTTGATATCTGCTGAACGCAGTAACCGGGTCATTGCAGCAGATTTCAATGCAAGACTCCCTACGAGACCACCCATCTCCCATGCTACAGTTAGCAAACTGCTGGCTAAGTTTTGTGAAACTGGTTTAGTGTTGGATTTGCCAAAATGTGGATGCATGTTTGACCCCCTTAGACTTTTATCTTTGGGGTCAGCAGCACCTGAAACTACAGATACTGGATGCCTGTGCTAGCATTTCTAATAGCGGTGTTGCTAACAGTGTGTGAAGAGTGGGAGAAGAGGGTTGCATTGACAATCCAACACAATGGGCAGCACATTGAACACATTTAATAAGTGGTGAGAAACTTGTAAATAACTCATGAAAGAATAAAGTTACTTTGAAACCAAGCACACCATTGTTTTTTGGGTTTTTTTGTGACATTACCAATAAGTTTGATGTGTCACATGGCCCTCTTCCTTGTTGTATCCAAGATGGCCGACTTCTAAATGGCCACCATGGTCACCACCCATCTTGAGGAGTTTGCCCCCTCACATATACTAATGTGCCACAAACAGGACTTAAATATCACCAACCATTCCCATGTTATTACGGTGTATCCATATAAATGGCCCACCTTGTAGAACAAGCCAGGGCCTCACCTCACTATCCATCATATTGAGTGGTGGTTAACATGACTGTTCACCCACACAGAAAGCTTAAAAAAACACCATTTACTTGCTAAAATTAGCCAAAGCACCACTTACACTGTTTCCAGTTCGTCAAATTAAAAATCTCAGTGTTCCTGGTGGTTAAAGTGGGCATGAGTTTTCGGGTTGTGAATGTTTTCTCAGAGCTGGAGCTGTTTTTCATGCATCAAGGTGATAAGTAGTCATCTGTTATTTAATATGGTTTGCTGTTATCTCACTTTTGATTTGATCCAGATTATACCATAAACGCATCCACATGTTTATTACAAGATCCCAAGCAGTTCTGGAGAATACTTTTTTACCTGGTTGTTGTTCAGTCAGGGCTTGTGTTGCAAACATCTATTTGTACATTCCAAAGACCCTACAATAATAGAGAGAAAACCCCAACAATCAACTGACCACTTGGCAACAGTGGAAAGGAAAAACTCCCTTTTAACATGAACTCTGGCAAAACCAAACCAATTTATTTTGCAGTTTTTACCCCAAAAGCTAGTATGACTCTACAGATAAGAGACACTCTGCAAAGTTTTGAAATGCAACAAGGCTCCTTGTTTCCAGCCCAGAGTGGAATTAGAGAACCTGTTTCCTCCAGTCACACCACAGGTTATAAAAACATTGACCCAGCAACACTGGTACTATCAAATATGTTTTTAATATTCTCAAATGCAGCTGAAACAGAAACGCACAAAATCATTCATTCATTTTAGTCAAAGTAAAAGTAGGTGACTTCTTTAGATAATGAAGTTTGTTGAATATATAGCCTAGAGGAGATATGAGAGAATACAAAGTGCAAGAGGCTAAATCAGGGGTGTGCAGCTGTGTAAGTAGCCTTGGACTATACAGACAGCATAGCTGGACTGGCCATCGGGCATACCGGGCATTTGCTCTGTGGGCCGATGGTGATTTTTTGTTTTTATGGGCTGACGTTTTTTTGTTTGTTTGGTTTTTTTGTAATGGTATAAACAATAAAAGGTGGTGGATTGGCCAATTGGTCATGATCGACTCTGGGCTGGACCAATTAGCTGATGAGGTTGAACTTTAAAGTTCCGTATTTAGGTGTAAAGGAACACAATTTGTCCCAAACTTCAGCAAAAATCTTAAAAAAGACACAAAGCTGGAGTTATTCTGCGTCTTTACGCTGCATAGCTGCCTCTTCTTCTCTCAATCTCTCCCCTCCCTCTCCTGTTGCTACTTCAATCACGAAACTGATCAATGATCAGCTGATCGGCTTTGCTGTCCTAAGTCCCGTCTCGTTTGTTTATCGCCCACTTTGCGCCAGAAAGACGAAACCAGCGGATGTCACGCTAAACAACAGCAGCACGTTTAAGCTTGATCAGCTGTTGTTAGAATTTATTTAATATTACTTTCTAGTATCAGCTGATGTTTGCGGGAGCCACAGCCATAAAGGTGCTGGTCAACACACAGTCAACACACAGTTTCCCTCTCACCAGATATCCAAACCGATATCTGGTGAGAGGGAAACATGAAGATGAAACCAGGAGATGTCCTTACTGAATCATCAGAGCTGAACAGGTGATAGAGAAATAGGTTTACCTTGTAGTTGACATGAATGAGTCGAAGGTAAGTTATGAACTGTTTCTGAGAGACAAATAACACCAGGATCCTTCTCTACGTGGCTGACAGCTGGTAACTGTGCAGGGGCGGATAGGAAAGTTTTACCAGGGGGCCAGGTAGGGCATTAACAGGGAAAGGGGGGCACAAAGAAATATTTTTCTTTCTTATTCTCATTTTAAATCTCTAGGTTTTAATAAATACAACCGAATCTTACAACCAAAGTGGTTATCTGATGTAAAATGTATAAAAATTCATTATTGTATATAGTAAATATTAAGTCTAATATATACCG
Organism: Neolamprologus multifasciatus; assembly: GCF_963576455.1. NCBI lineage: Eukaryota > Metazoa > Chordata > Actinopteri > Cichliformes > Cichlidae > Neolamprologus > Neolamprologus multifasciatus. The sequence continues at coordinate 8,644,329 of NC_140449.1, read as the reverse complement.
TAGTAAGCTATAGTGCTTTTTCCTTTGAGGAGGTACCATGTGTGTAGTCTGCAATTCTGTTGAAGAAAGATGTTGAATCTATTTAATTACTGTAGAAAAATAATTGGTTTCTGTGCATTTGTTTTACCCTGGCAATAAATTAAAGTCGATTATGTCGATTAGGCGACATAATCGACGGAGGGTGGGGGGTGGTTCCCTATTTTTTTGCTGGGAGTTGGCAACCCTGCTAGTTAGGTATATGTAATTATTGATTAGGTTGTTTGATATTTCCAGTAAGTACTGTTTAAAATACCAGAATAGGGAGGATGGTGTAGGTTTAAGTTTATTAGGTTGATACATATATACCAACAAGATAGCGTACATCACAGTCACAACAGCATTTGTTTTCATTCAAAGGCTTTATGGCTTTTCCTATAATACCTGGTGGGCCGGTCTCTAGTCAAAATGCCCGGGCTGATTTTTTGTCCCAGTCCAGTCCTGACAGACAGTGTTTAAGTCTCAGTGTATACAGCAAAATTAACCTAGTAACAGATTCAGTGATTCATTATTCAGCATCAAATAAGACAAAATACTCAAAATGCTTTTTTGTTTATGCGGATCTTGTTATAAATGCAAAGAAATCATGCAGCATTATGCGATCCGGCAAATCTTTGCCCAAATCTTCAATGTATAGAAAACAATATTCCAGAACATACTTAGTAAATTACGATAACGCCTTTGTCCGCCACATTTGATATCTTCTTCTCTTTTACCCTGTTTAATGTAAAATAATGAGCATTGAGTACATCTGGACACATCTTTATGAAGCTTTTTGAAGTAAATATTTTGCTTTTTGTAAATATTTTTTGTTACTTTTTTGTGAGCCTTAAGATCTACAAATTTCTTTCAAAATCAAGTGCAAATTATCATCACAGTCATCAGTTCCATACAAAATAACTCTAAAATCATTTGTGAAATTTAGAAAGTCAATGAAACATGTATAGCATCGCTTGATCCAGTCCCTCTCCACTGAAAGATATTTTAATTCAGTTTATTTGTGATAACATTAAAATGTGCCTGTGAGATGACACTTCTAATTGTTTCTCAGACCCACATAGTCCTGCTTTCAAGGCTTCCTCTGTCAGATCACCCTGTGGAAATTCAGCTCTGCAGGGACCATCTGTTTTGATCCTACAAACCTGAGTGTGCTGGCGTGGACATTGATGTAGTGGTTTCTGGAAATGTGAGCTGACACTCAGTAGGTCAGTACTGACAGTCTTGTGCTTTATGAGGAGCCCAAAGGACACTGTGAGCAGTGGTCATGGCCGCTCTCCCGGTTTCATTAAAGCACTGACCTGCTAAGACTTCAGTGCAAATTCCTTTCCCAAAGATACAAGGAAATAACAAGGAAGTATTCAAGGCTTGCTTTAATAATAGAAGCACTGCTGATGGTCATGATCAAGGTAATTATAAATAAGTGTGCATCCATCCATTTTCTTAACCTCCTATCAAATTCAGGGTCATTGGGAAGGTGGAGCCCACCCCTGCTGTCATAGGGCAAGAGGGTACACCATGCACAGGCTGGAGATAATTTATTATTTTGCTCATATCCAACTTTTAATATCTCATAAGTGTGTGTGTGTGTGTGTGTGTGTGTGTGTGTGAGTGTGTTCCTGTCTAGCTATCTTTGTGAGGACCAAAATCTGCATTCTACTATACTTGTGAGAACCAACAGTCACTTGTGAGGACACACTCACTGGTCCTCACAAGTTTGAAGGCCTTTTTGAGGCTCAAAATGTGGTTTTAGTGTCAGGGTTACAATTAGGTTATGGTTAGGTTTAGGGTTACAGTTAGGCATTCATTTTTAATGGTTAGAGTTGGGAAACCATTATGTCAATGAAGGTCCTCACTAAGATAGCTGAACGGGGTTGTGTGTGTGTGTGTGTGTGTGTGTGTGTGTACATCGAAGGTGTCTGTAGACGCTAGTGCAAGTGAGTTTTTTTATTTAAAAGACATCCATCCATCCATTCGCTTATCCTTTTCAGGGTCGCGGGGGGCACTGGAGCCTATCCCAGCTGTCATAGGGCGAGAGGCGGGGTACACCCTGGACAGGTCGCCAGTCTGTCGCAGGGCTAACACACAGGGACAGACAACCATTCGCACTCACATTCACTTGCACATTCACACCTAGTGACAATTTGGATTATCCAATTAACCTATCCCCACAAGCTGCATGTCTTTGGACGGTGGGAGGAAGCCGGAGTACCCGGAGAGAACCCACGCAAACACGGGGAGAACATGCAAACTCCACACAGAAAGACCCCGGCCTGATGGTGGAATTGAACTCAGGACCTTCTTGCTGTGCGGCAACAGTGCTAACCACCTTGCCACATGTTTAAAAGACATGTTTATACAAATATATGTTAGCTGAGGGAACTGATGGGGGCTTTGTTAAAATTTTAACCTAGTTACAATTTTAATATGAATTCTAGCTGTTATAGTGGTAGTTGCTGGAAGGTTTGCTTGAGTTAAAAGAAAAACAGTTTTGTGGTGATCACAGTGGTGATTGTGCCTAAGTAAGAAGTGTTGTTGTTGTTGTTGTTGTTGCTTTTCTTAGTTATTCCTTACAAGCTTGAGTAAATGCTCCACTACATCTTTCCTGGTAAGCCATTCTTGGAATTACGCAATGACTTGTTTCCATTTAAATCTCCTCCACAGAGGAGCTCTAATCTGGCTCAGGAGCTTCTGGTTTCACCCTGTTGTATTTGTTGTTGTTGTTGTGTCTGGTGAAATAAATGAATAAATAAAAAAGCGGGGGAGGCAAGCTATAAAATTATTTTATGAATAAGTTAAAAACTTACTACCACTAATGTGACATCTGTTATTGCACCACAATACCACTGTGTTCGTGCAGTATATTTACAGCTGTTAAATCCATACATCAGCCCATGCGAAGCTGCAAATTACTAAGAGTTTAATCTTTCATAAACACACTTTTGGACTATTTGACTGTCCCATTAAGTCTAGTTCTTAATCCTTCTTTTATAATCAATGCCTGAAGTGGGAGTGCAGGCAAGCTTACACTGATTTACCATCTTCATATACACAATTACAAAGTGGGTCCCCTGCTCTGGAGCTGTTTGTAAATCTGTCTCCCAGGCACACCACTCATGCCGCCACTGTGTGAAATCGTATGCAATTCCGTTAGCAGCTTAAAAAAAGCAACTGGATATGAAAAGGAAGTGTACTTTCATCCATTAGTTGTAGCTCTTAAACTGTAATCAGTCTCCATATTTCACACATAACAAGTGTGTGTTAATGACTTTGAAATAGCGCAAAGCCACACCATGCCAGACTTTATATTTTAATAAACTCATGATACAGCCTACTTATATTACTTTATAAGTATAGAATTTATTACACACATTAGTATATACACACTGCAAACCTGATAGTTCTATTTAAATTGCTTTCACAAAAGAATTTCCTAAATATGGGTTAAATAAATGATTTCTTATTCGTATTACCCTGGATCCATCTTTCAGAGGATTCCTGCGTGTTTTAAAAGTTTGGTCATGGAAATCCTACAAAATATACTCTTACAACTGGTTTATATATATATGCATGGAAAGGGTAATGTGTGGTTTTGCACGTAAACATCCACGCACCGAGTGCTCCCTCACAATCACGTCAAACAAGAAAAACACACATGCGCACACGCAGTTGAGCGTGTGGCAAGCGGCAGCAGCTGCTGTGTGTATAATTAGAGTGTTTTGAAAGCTGAGAGTCGGACAGCAAGACTTTCACCTGCAGACTTAACGGTTACCGTGACAACCAATTATCAGCAATAGGACGTTAATGTGCTTATTTAGCGTCTCTGCGTGTGACACTGGTGCCCTGAGGCGAAGCAGTGAAGATGGAAGTGTGGGGATACTTATGACTGAACAGCTACTTCACCGTATGCCGAGATTTCTTTCCTTTCATAAACTCGCTTTCCATCTCACCTCATCTCCCGTCTGTGTTTTAGCAGACACGCCCACAGGTGATTATCAAAGCGAATAAAAATTCAAATTTCTTCCCCGAACGTTTAAAATAGATTTAAAGGCAGTTAGTGTGTAGAAGTCACACAGACGAACTAAGAGCATCGACACAAACTAATAACAGGGTATTGAGAATCGGGTGTTAGAGGTTTATCAGGTGAAAAATAAAGAAAGGTGAAGCTGGCCTTCTTCTTCATAATGCCGTTTGACGACACAGCATCCAGAAGATTGTAATGGCACTCCATCTAGTGGACTCTGCAGGGAAATGATGATTGTAGGGCAGATCTAGTGCACTCCCCCCCCCCCCCCCCCCCTTTCCATTAACAGTGAATGAAAACAAGTTTCATATGACATATACAAAAATAAGAAACAACAATATCTACAACTACTTTATGTTTTCCACAGTTGGCTTAAAAACACAAATTGTATTTTTGTCCCCATGCGCAGTAAAGTTAAAACACTGATCTATAATGTTTTAAAACTGCGTAACTAATTCAACTAATACCTTTTAAAAGAATCACAAGTCAGCAAAAACATTTCATTTTAATTAATAATCTAATGTATTTGGCAGCAGCAAAAGCGTTATTTGTAAAACACTGAACAGACATTGTAAATAACTAGAAATATTTAATTATATTTTATTTAAATATTTTTTTGTTTATACATATTCTTTTGAATTGCAAGTAGCAATAACAGCACCGGTGGCTACAGTCACATACAGCCATTCGCCTGCTCACTCTATCTGAGATGTACCCCACCTCCTACCCTGCATGTTTCTCCTGATTGCCCGAAAACTTTGAATAACGTCGTGAAATCTGACAGTCTTTATAGCACGGAATAAAGATTATAATGATCTGGTTTGCAGGATACACTGCAAACTGTGTAAAATCTGCTTTATCTTTTGATTTTGAAGTTGCATATCTAACAAAGAAATGTGAACTACTGTACATCTAATAAGAAATGTAGTTTGCATTTTTCAGTAGTTTCACACAGCTATGTTCATTTACTTCTTCAACCCACTTTTGAATAGTTAACTGCTAAAACAATTTCATGTTGTCGTTGTTCCTATACAGTCACTTACTCTGTTTTGATAAGCACTAGTATCTGTGCCAGTGGTAAGTGGAGAAATAGGCTAGCAGGGCAGGGTTTAGCCAGGGTTCACATTTTGATATTTTGACTTCACAGTGACGTGAAGCGGGGTAAGACCCATCTGCTGCCTTCTACTCTTCACTCACCACTAAATGGATTAAATCTCTTGTGCACACAGCTCTCATCTGGCTCCATGTGTATGGTTAAAGCAGTGGTGGTAATATCTCCTAAAGAAGGCAGTCACGATACAGTCTGTTCTACTTCCGTTCAACCAGCTGTTACTGTCTGGGAAGTATCCCAGGTACCTATGTCGTTCCTCTGTCGTTCTCTAATTGCATATTTGAGTTTTATCAACTTTGCAAATGTGATGCACTTCATCAAGATGAAAGGATTCGTCTTTAACCAGAAATTATTTTCTAAAGCTAATCCAGAAACTTCTGACTTTTTGCCATCATGAGAAAATTCAGTGTACATTGTGTACCTCACATTTTCAGTTCATTATAATATAATGAAGTTTTTTTTCCCTTGAAAGAAAAGAAGTAGTATATAATACAATATTATTTGTTATCTGGACCATATAGTAGTATGAAAGTCAAGATTGATGTGTACCAGTAAAATACATCATGTACAGTACTGTTAAAACCAGCTGTAAGCCAAGATATGATACTGCATTTTCTCAACAAACTGCTCAGATTGTTAGTAAATACGCTGCAGCACAAATATCTGATATCTGATGCATAGCGTCAAAAACGTTTTTAATGATAGAGTTTGTCTTAATCATTAGGTAGCCAGAAATCCCTCAAAACACGCAAACAGAAAAAAGGATAGCATATTTAATGTGTTGATTTCTAATCTACATCTTCAGAAACACACGGTTTACAATACATGCAGCATTGATATGTAAATATTTTCTTTTAAGAATAATAATATTTGCTGAAACAGACCTGAAAAAATGGCATTGCTTCACTTGGAGACTTATTTTTAAGCAGATGTTAAATTTGCTGCTGTTTTTGTAAAACCAGAAATTTGATATGTAAAATTGGAGGCAGATATTCATGGAATTTAGAATTTCACATTTGTCTTCTCTGTTTTTCTCGAAGGATCACAACTGATTTTATCCTCATGTTTGGTTTAGACTTTTGCCCGAAAAGCAAAAGATCCCTGGTTCAATCCCAGGAAGAGGCACTAATCCCCAGTCAGGTAGCTCCCCAATCCAACATGTGGAGCCATCTCCTCTGGTGATTCTTTGTGAATATAGGAGAGGTTGAAAGTATCTCTCATAAAGTGCGTTAAAGTTCCACAGAGATCAAATTAAAAGGCACTGTTCTCAGATGAACTCTTGCAGCGGCTTTAGGCTATCGAAATATTTCAAGCTTAGCATGGATTGCTTTGGTAAAAGATGTTTGTTGGATGTTTTTGTCACGAGGACTGAAATTATAGGCCACTGGAGATCATTTAGCTGCAGGTCTTTGCAAGTTCTACATGACATGCTGAGTTCAGAGCAGCTATCGGCATTAAATCATAATACCCTGCATTAACAGAAGGGTCAAGCTTAGCGACGGAGAGCAGACTGCTTTGCTGGGAGAAACAGATGGCTCACTGAGATTAAACAGCTGACCTGCTCAGCTCACGTCTGAAGGTGCTGTGATTCCAGTGATGCCTCACAGCATTTTTTTTTATTATGATGAATTTATTTCAGTCTATCAAGCTCCCTATGGGTCAGATTTAAGAGTTGTTTTATTACATTTCACTTACAATTGTACAAAAAGTAAATCACATATTCAAAGTTTTAAAAAGAGGTGTACTAAAATCCCAGAAAAAAATCATAACTCAATTAAAATTGAAAATCATAGGATCAACTCTAACTTGCTTGCATGCAATATTTCGGATTGCAATGCAATGACACTTAAAGATAAGTTTTGATTTTGCAGGGCAACTGTTGGGGATAATTCCTTGTACAAATCCTGTGCTGGTTCTGTGGAAACACAGCAGCCTGAGGTCAGATTAAAAAAGGAAGGTCCACTCGGTCGCGTGTGAACCAGGTTGCGGTCAGGGCTTAAAAAACAGATCAGAGTCAGGGGATATAAAAACCAGCTCAAACACACAGTGTGTCACAAAGAGCTCCAACTCTCACATGGTATCTGACTACAGAAATATCCAGATATACTAACAAGGAAAAAGAAAAAAAATTATAAAGAGTTTAAGGGACGTTCCTCTGCAACAGCAGCCATGGTTCTGGAGGAGAATGACTGTGACTCTGTCTTCAACCCCCAAATCACTGTGAGTATCATAGAGAAATTTGGATAACCTCAACTTCTTGAGACCCTGTTTGCTTTTCTGCAAATTATACCTCATTCTGCTCAACATAGATCTGTTGCATCCCATGCATGCCAAAACAAGAGCTCAGGTTTTAGGAGGTTAGGGGTAAATCTGCTGCGATTGCAGTGCAAATTTAATGACTTTTATATTGATATCATATGCTTTTAGGCTATACTAGTAAAGCACTTTGAGGAGATCCTGGCTATATTTAACATGTTTTAATTTGTGGGTAACTTATACAGAATACTAGTTCCAGATTTGGACTTTTCTTTGATGCATTTATGCTTTGTTTCAGGAGGAGCATGTAGAGACTCAGTATGGGAATGTCCATTGTATCATGACCGGGACAGTAAAGGGAAATCACCCTGCCATCCTGACCTTTCATGATGTTGGACTGAACCGTAAGTAGCAGCCCCAGCAATACAGTTTTTGTCATCTCTATATCCTCTAAATAAATAGAATAGATCTAAATACCAAAGGACAGAATGAAATGAAGGTGGAAATCCCTGGAGCAATGATGTCCAAACATGTTTCCATTTCTAATCTATTTTTGTATCTGGACCACAGCATGTTGGCTTTATCGTGTAAGGGCCTGTTTCACACTTTCTAAAGTGTCTACAAATTGTTTACTTGTCTTCTTATTTTTTCTTATATTTAAAATGTTTACTGCTTAACAGTTCCATTTTTGTGTTTTCTTGCCGCAGACAAGTCCTGTTTTGAGACTCTGTTCAACCATCAGGACATGTACGAAATCATCAGACATTTTCCTGTTTGTCACGTTGAAGCCCCAGGACAGCATGAGGCAGCCAAAACTCTGCCTGCTGGGTTAGTAGATGGTCTTTGTTACCCATTTCTCACACCACATGTGTATTTTAAGAATTAATGATGGGATTGTAAAATTACTTGATATGAGATCCTGTGAATGCTGATGGGAAAACTGACTTTTGACCCCTCAGTAACACCTACCCTACCATGGACCAACTGTCTGAAGCACTGCCTTCTGTCCTCAAACACTTTGGGTAAGACAGACCTGACACTCTTTAGTTTTCTTGGATTCACCTCTGATTTAAATCTGGACCAGTTAATCTTTGGCTGTGTGTTTTGCAGGTTGCGTAGTGTAATTGGTTTGGGAGTGGGAGCGGGAGCATACATCCTGGCTAGATTTGCTGTGAGTCTGAATCTTTTAAAAATAAATAAAGCAGGTTTTATGCACAGTTTGCCATTTTTGTTGTTGATCTTCTGGGCTTCTCTATGCAGATCTTTGCTCTTTGAGTCAAGTTACAAAGATACAGTTAGACATGTCTTGAATCGGAGATGTTGGGAGTACTTTAAATTCTTTTGTGGCTGATGTAGACTAACAGAGTCAGATCTTTTCATCTGTGCATGCAGCTGAATCACCCTGATTTGGTGGATGGATTGGTTCTGATCAATATCAACCCCAGTGCTGAAGGCTTAATGGATACTTTTGCAACCAAGGTAGACAATATATAGTCAGATACAACCAACATTTGATTCATTTTTACAGCGGCTGCAATGACACATTTTTTCATTGTTCAGTTTTTCGATTGTTCTTAAACAGCCCTAATGTCAGTGCATTAAAGATTACTAAATGAAGGTCGCTTCACCTGGTGAAACTGTGTTACAGCTCACTGGATGGACCCAGACTCTACCAGACACTATCATCGCACACTTGTTTGGAAAGGCAAGTTGTCAAGCCTTTTCTACAGTGTTTAATTTTAGTTAGCCTCAGAAGAAAAACTGAAATGCTCATCATAAGATGAAGTAATACATAATATATATTAAATATATTTATTTAAATTAAAATATGAAGATGACTTAAGATATATACACAGCAACTGCTAAATACAGAACATCTGTCTCCGACTTATAGGAAGAAATCCTGACCAATCACGACCTCATTGCCACATACCGCCACCGCATCACAACAACAATGAACCAGGCCAATGTCAATCAGTTCTTCCGCTCCTACAACCACCGCAACGCTCTTGAGGTGGAAAGACCCGTTCCTGGAGGAAACATCAACGTCAGGACTCTCAAGTTTGTAAAACCATTTGTCTTCATACAGAATCTTTTACTTATTTAATGACCCTTCTACAAAATCACCTCTTTTAATTCTGTCATTTGCCCGTCACAGGCTTGCATCTTTGCAACAGGCCAAGTCAATCCCGACCATATGTTTAGTCTCTCTGACTGTTTCATCTTCCTGTTGGTGTGTAGGTGCGCCACTCTGCTCATTGTAGGAGATAATTCTCCAGCTGTGGATGCTGTGGTGGACTGCAACTCTAAGCTCAACCCCACCAAAACCACACTGCTTAAGGTAACTGGATAACTGGTTGACTCAAAAATAAACACACGTGCAATATCTGATGTATTTTATTTAAAACTGTGGTGCTGATAAGTTCATAACCTTAGAGTGAATCGTGCATATTTCTTTCTCATTCGTCCTCCTCTAGATGTCGGACTGCGGAGGGCTTCCTCAAGTGGATCAGGTGTGAAAACATATTTTACTGGCTGCTTTGAGAATAATGTAAATTCTCTCCTAATAGTTATGATCTTTCTCTCCACAGCCAGCCAAAGTGATTGAAGCCTTCAAATATTTCATCCAGGGCATGGGATATTGTAAGTGATAATGAACCACCAACCATTAATGATGACAGCATTTAATTCAATATCTCAATTCCCTGTTCGTGATGGTCTTTATTTCATTAAGTCACTGATTTAGTAGCTGGATTTTATATAGGTCAAGGCAATGTTCTGAAATAGCAATGAGCAAAAAATTAATTCATATAACTTTCCTGAAATCTCACTTTATTAACAAGAACCACCTCTGAATGTGTGTGTGGGGGGATGAGACTACTGCTCACTGAAAGGCTCAAACAGTATAATAAAAGGACTCTGCTCTTCTTCCTCTACAGTGTCCAGTGCCAGCATGACCAGACTTCGCTCCCGGACAACGTCCAGTTCAAGTCTTATGTCCTTGGATGGCCCACGAAGCCGAGCACATACCAACGAGCTGCAACGCAGCCAAATAAGTTCACACAGCGACGACGAGAAGCGTGTACGCTCTCACACCGATGTTTCCATGGATAGTATTTCCAGCGTGAACCAGAGTGTCTCAAAGGCCACCGAAGTGGCATGCTAGAGCACAGGCACTTCTAAGCCTCGTGCACTTAATGCAAATTTTACCTCATCATAACTACCCAGGTGTATCTCACAGTCTTCTTAACTTTCCCATCTCTGGCCATCATCTTCCAATTATGCCCTTTCATCTGCACTATCTCTGCCTGAAAGGCCACAGGATATGCTTCCATGTGACTTTCTCCATCCCCCCCATTCTCTCTCTCAAATATCCACTCTGTACGTTCTTAAACCTTCACTACTCTACTCTCTTCCTAGTCACTCATACTTCATTTTCATTTCCTAAGCCTCTTTCTCTGTATACTGCACTGAACTATTATTACATGTCTCTGTCTCTTTGTCCTTCAATTTCTCTTTCTTTACCTTCATCCATTTCACTCTGTCTCTATTCGTGTCTCTGTTCATGAGTGTTCCCTCTGACACTGACCTTTTACCACAATTTCTGCTGCAGGCGTCCTTGGTTTGGATAAGAGTTCCTTATTTACTGATATTTATTATCAAATACAGTGCATGAGAGGTTCATACAATCTGAATGTATTCACTAAAACTTGAAGTGTATTCACTATAGAGATAATAAAGATGTAGAAATATGGATTAGCTGGTGCAACAGTTGCATGTTTATTACCAGGAATGTATGTTGATTATATGCAGCTGTGACAGCAGTGTATTATTAACTATTGGAAAATACCATGAATGTTCACTGTAGTTCACAAAATGCTAACGCTTTAGTAAGAAGTTTTACATTAAGTTCAAACATTAAAGCACTTTATATTTGTTTAGCACTTTATATTTATAATATTAAAGCACAATTTAAACCTTTTTTGTGGTGTCAGTGAATAATTATTTCTCTAAGCACACTATAAAATATTACATTGAAATCCCTAAATACAAAAACAGAAATAAGTACAGCCAGATACCAACAATCAATACAATTTCTGATAAAATATTGCACTCTGTCGACTATTTATGTAAAGAATCACTGTTCACAACATCAGTTGCATTTCAGGGTAACTGTTACTATAATCCTATTTACTGCTCTTTAGGACAACTACTAAAAAAAATGCAGCTTGAAATCTGATTAATCATGGTGGTTGAATCTGAATGTCACAAGTTTGTGCCTGCAAAAAGCTGAGAGTGTGGAAACAGAAAGAAATGAGCCTAGTGACTTTTAACACAACTGAGTCACAAACATCCAGTCTGAGCTCGAGTTACACGGCGAGTTTTGACAAGACAAGTTTATTTTGTACTTTTTAAATCCCTCACCAAGAATCTGATAATACTGTCTATGTGCAATTCTAGGTACCTAAGCTACTCTATTTAAGTACAAAAAGACACTGGAGGGGATTTTAAATTGCATGTGTTACAAAAAAGAATGCCTTTGATGCCAAATGTGTCTTTTCTGTGATTCAGCTTGTTGCCTAAATAACAAGATATTTATAAGGTTGTAATAAATCCTAAAAACTCATGATAATTTATATAGCACTTCTTCAAATGTACCACTAGATGGAAGCCTGTGCCTCCTCTTTTCCTCTGATATCATCTGCAGTCAGGCACCACTCAGGTTTATGCAGCCACACAATCCTAACAGACTGTACTGTCTAAAAGAGCTGCATTGAAATCAGTCACATAGAGTCATCCTTCATCACATACTTGGGTTTTAACATTACTCTTCAATTCAGTGTTATGGCTGGGTTTTTGTTTTCTTTGTTTTGTTTTGTTGTTTTGTTTTTGTTGTTTTTTGGGGGTGAGGGGGGTATTTTTTATTGTTTACACAAGAAATTATGTGCCAAGGAAAAATAGCAGAGCTAAAGTGAATAAGAGGGGAAGCTGGAAAGAATTGGACACAGTTTTAAATGTGATTCTTTTTAAATAACCCTTTTAAATCTTATTTTACAAGCCAAATATTTTATACAATATAGATGCATTTATTTGGCCACTGCAGCAGGGCTTTTTTTTCCTGAAACCAGTCAATTAAACTGTGATTTGACTTTCTACCAGTCAATAATACAGCAGAAATGTATGTGTTATACAAAGCCTTAACCTTCTTACAATTCATTTTAGATTAAGCACCATGTTTTTGTCCCAGTAGATGCCAAGGTGTGTGACGTGCACACGTGGGCTGCGCTGCCACGTAATCACGGCATTGTGAGTTAATCCAAGTGTCACCGTCTCTTGCATCATAATTTGCATCACACGTGTGCATGGATAAAAATAATCTCTGTATTCAGAATGTGTCTGCATGAATGTGTGTTTGCATGGGCATAAGCTGGCTGCATGCATGAATTTAGTAGATGTGTAGGTGGGACTGTATGTGTGAGGAGGGGGGGAGCTGTGTGAGTAGATGGATTGTTTTGGGCTTTGGCTGCGAGACAGTGGAGATACACAGTTAGAGGAAAACAAAGCAGCCAGCATCAAAGTCAATAATTGTGTGTGTGTGTGTGGGGGGGGGGGGGGGGGGATCTTTATTTCAAGACCTCTTTTGTTTGCCTTACATCATAAAGCAATGATGAATAATGTATGACATAAATCTCTTAAGATTTCATTTAAACATGAGCTCCAGCACAGCTGTAGGTTCGCTGTGTCCTTTATTTTACTGTTCCTCTGTGTAGTGTGTTCCACTATGAAAATACAAAATACTTTCATCAGCACTGACATACATTTGTGAAACTCACTGTACATCTTTTTATTCAGTGAAGAAGCAAAGACGCACGGTTACAGACAAACGGTGTTGCAGTTTGATAGTGGCAATGACGCTTTACTTCATCCTGCTCTGACAGTCCCTCCCGACACACACACAGACACATGCACCTCTTAAATCTTACAATCAAATAAAGGTGTACTTCAGTGTGTGTACATACTTTAGCCAGATTTGGCGAGGACTCTGTCTAAAATAGAGCCTGTCAGCAACCATATATACAGTAATTTCATGAAGTGCTATTGTTTGGATGACCTATTAACTAGAACCAACTACAAGAAAGAATCAAAACCTCAGAACATAATGTGTTTTCTCCTTAATATGGCAAAAATATGGGCTCAAAATAGATTTCCCTCCATAAAACAATAAAATACCACCATAATATGTTAAATGTGTGGATTTTTAAGACCCCAAGATTAGTGTACAATATAAGGCGGTTTTACTCTTCTGTGCCATTTTTTCTTCATGTGACAAAATAAATAGGGGGATAGTGTAGTACTCCAAAATCTGGATCTCATATGCAGAAAGATTTGGGGTCCCTTGATGCAGGCGTGGACACGTAGGGCCCCTCTCCTCCTGTCAATGAGCCCTGCCAGCTGCAGCCATGTTGTAAAGGATCAGGCTCCTCCAGCAGCAGCAGAGGCAGCAGCAGTGCTAACAGCTAGCGTCAGTGGACACCGACTACCGGGCACGGCGCTGTTGTGGACAAAAACAGACGGGGGAGAGGGACCTGGAGCGCAGAGACATCCATCTAGCCGGTTACTATTATCAGTGGATGTGCTAATAAAATTCAGACGCTCTGGCTGGATAAGGTGTCCGGTTACGGAAAGTAGGTGCGGTCGGGCTCCAGGGCTGAAGCGGGTGAGTATTGATCTCTCTTGGGGGCGAACTGAGTGGGAATAGCCCTGGGTTAGCTTAGCTAGCTTAGCATTAAAGGGGGTAACATACACACACACACACACACACAGACAATGGGGGTTAACGACAATGCACTTAGGTGTGGGTGTGTTTTCAGGAGCTGGCATGAGGGTTTAGAGTGAATTAGCTGATGTGAATTACAAGTCGTATACACGGCGGAGTAATTTGTATTCCTAACAGACAGACAGTGGTGCAGTGGCCGAAAACACCCCTGTGTGTTTCTCCGGTGGGTGCAAAGGTCCAAACCAGGCAGGATTTCTGTCATGCGGAGTAACAACGCCTTTGCAAAACAGCTGTGTTTTGTTGAGCAGTGAGTGGCTCACACTGAGACTTATCTTTTGCAGGCAATGGTTTGGAGACAAAAGGGGGAGACAGCCTTTACTTAAACCTGAATGTCTCAAGTGTTTTGGGGGCTGTTTGCTGCCTTGTCAACCTCAATATTGCACACTGATCACTGAACTAGGCCGATTGAAATGGATTAATATTTGAGCAGATCCTGTGGGGTTTTTTGTGTGTTTTTTAGGGCCACAAATCATTCGTGAGCATGCTTGATGGGATTAAACAGAAATTTATGCATAATGGTAAACCTGACAGAATTAAACCTGGTTCACAGCTTAGTGCCCAGCAGCTCTGTGGTTGAGGGTTTGTCAGTTATTTGCTTTTTTGATTTCAGGGTTTTTTGAATCCAAGCTGCCCTGACTTGTCTCCTACAGATGTCTGTTTTCCTGATGCTTTGCCGTCTTGTTTCCTGCCTTTATGTGGCTGTTACCCCAGATCACATCCCTGCAAACATCCTCTAGCAGCAAAAACCACTGGGTCAGGAAACCAAAGTGTGTTCGCAGATATTATGATGTGATCGTGGACAAAATAACCGTGCTTGACATGGAATATACTTCTCTCCTGAAAAAGGGATATGACCACTTTTTTTTTCTTAGTGAATTATCAAGAAATGTCAGTTTCTTGTGCAATTTCCCTTCCAGCGGATGCCTTTCTGTGTAGATACTATTAAAGCACTCATTAATGTTTGCTCGAGTGCACATCCCACCAGTGCAGCAGTTGATGTTTTTTTTTCACTTCTCTGTTTTTGACTGCATATCAAACCCATTTTTCATTATTCTGAAAAATTGTGCACACGTGATGATCGTGCATGAGTTTTTATTTGTAGAAGTGATGCTTGAAAGGGAAAGGAATGGCTTTGTTTCCGTGTCTGCTGCTTGGTCTCCTCACCTTTTCTCTTGTTACTTCCACTGAGATGAAGATGCATTAATGGGGAAACAACAATTCGGATATTGGATTGATTTCTTTCCCTTATCCCTTTCTTTAGTGATGGTGGGTCTCACAAATTCGACAGGCAGAATGGCGGGATATGATGGGAGAGTTAGTTGGGGAAAGAATGAGAATCAAGCATTTAGAAGGAGGAGGCAACAGTTTGGAAATGAAACTCAGCCCCCCAGGTGTGTCAGTCCTAAACATTCAGTGGGCGGGTGTTTTCACTCTCCTATAAGTGACAGCATACAGTACAACAAGGAAGTGCAGAGAGAGGGGAGAGGAACGCACGGACATTCATGATTTAGCGGTGGACCGGGTCTCTGCGTACTGACTGCCAACATGCAGTTCTGGGATTTCTTGGGTTGCACCAATGGAGGTATGTATGTGTGCGTTTATACTGATGGCTTTGTGAATCTTCTTGGCGTTGATTGGACCGGTGTGTGCTCTGTGAGAGGCAGGTAGAGAGGGTCTGGCAGGCAGAAAGCTGGAAAGGAATTTGTTCTGTGCACCGCTGTGCAAGCAGTTGCATGTGAAAAGTCTCACAGACAGGTAAAGAGTGGAACACAAACAAACAAGATTAGGGCACTGATAAGGTGTCGGCCCATTGTGTTTTATTTGTTAAACCTGGTTGGTTCCTTCTCATCTTTTTTAGATTAAGTGGCAGAGATCTGCTTGTTTGTAGCTTTAAGCCTAAATTAAAAAGTCTTTTTCTTATTTTGCTGACTCGACGTAACTTATGAATCATAGCGTAACTGTGCGCTGTCCTGTCTGCACTAAGCGTATTTAAACTTTTCTTGGGAACAACTCTGAAACCTCCTCAGCTTGACGTTCGGTTATAACAAAAACGGCTGTGGTTATAGTTCCTAATCATTGCGCTCATAATTTAGAGGAACTGGCACCTATGTCAATGAAAGCCAAAAGCTAAACAGGAGTAGGTTTAACTCTTAGCGAGATGATCACATGTAACCCTGACTTTTTTTTTCTTTTTTAAATCCTAACCAGCTTTTTCTAAGTTAAAACTGTATCTAAGTCTTTCTTCATACATACAGCTTTTTAAGGTGGTTTAAAAAGCATATTGGAGTCCAAGCTTGTAGTCTTCTTTGTTCAGCCACATTTGGTTATACTTGCACCGCAAAGAGTTAAACATCAGATTTCTTGTTTTGTACAACAACTGCCCACAGCTATCAAATGTCCCTTTTTTCTTGTTCAGAGGACTGTAAGTAGCTGAACAGTTTGTCATATTGCCTTTATAGCTGAAAATCAGATTGTCCCTACGCCTATAGAAAAAAGGGAATTCAGTGTGTTTGTGTCTGCAATATTAGCTTACATATAAAACACACCCGTAGAATCTATAAAGGATATAAAACTCCAGCTTATGATCTCAGTTAAGTTGTGTCGTCTCATGTCTTGCCTTAAATGTGGTTACTTTATTGTGCTGCATTGAATTCCAGGACACTTCGAGCTCCAACACCCATCCTGTGCCCCAGGCAATGTTTTCTGCTATTGCGCCAATAACTATAACTAAGATACCTGATGGCTTGTGTCATATTTTTCACGCTTACAATCACAAATAAAAAGTAGCTTTTGCTTTAAACGTTTCCTTAGCTGAAGCAGCTATCCATAAACTTTCCAAGTTTGTAAAGTGACAGATTAAACATGAGGTCATAGGATATACAATATGCTTAACTGTAGCCAGATAGACGTTTAGTTTCTGCTACAAATCGTGGAGAACAGTGTTACAGTTGGTTTGTTGAAGTTGTTGCCATATTTTCAGGTAATACAGAAGGAGGCTGTCTTGAAAGATCAGTGACTGTATGACTGGAAGCGAGCGCTCACGTGTCACCATCAGTCTGCCCTTATTTGCATCCACAGCTCACTGTTTTGCTTAAGTTATTCCATGTGGGTCAGCACTGACTGCCTGTGAGACGTTCAAATCAATTTCAGGGCCTCATTCTAACATAATTTCGCTGTTTAGCTTTCATAGTTTTAAAGCCTCTTCTAAGGAAATGAATTCACAGTGCATCTGACTCTCGCCTGTATCCGACAGGTAATTAATAGGTAATTATTTAGATAATTATTTTTTAATTACAGTTTTGCCTTCCTAACATTATACAAACAAGAATAATTATATTGAAGATAAAATTCCTGTTTCTTCTGCGTCCTGTTTTGCAGTCGTACATTTGTTTTGTTGTAAATACAACACATTCCTTTCCTGTACAGCTGTGGCTTTTGCCCCCACCTAAACTCAGACTCACCGTGGCAGGTTTAGATCAATCCACATGAATATTTTTCAAATTCAAGAAGGTCCACTGTGAAGATATTTTCACACACAAAAAAAGTTTAACAGTTACGTTATTCCAAAATCCATTACCTATCATATCATTATTAACAAAGTGATTGTGATTATGATTTTTCATTTCTTTCTTTTTTTTTGCCATAGTTGGTTAGTTCTCAGTTTGCTGAACAAGTATGGCCTGTTTGAAAGGGCTGCCAGCAGAAAGCCACTTCTCACTAAAAAGAACATGGCAGCACAGCTTCGGTTTGCAAAGTTGCATCTGAGCAAACTACAAGACTTCTGTAGATGTTTGGCCATAGTGCACAGCACCATGTTTGGCAACACAGAAACACACCATTTTAGAGCAAACACTTCATAGCAACTGTCATCAAGACGGTGGAGTCGTGATGATGGCGGCCACAGCACCTGGACATCTTGCAGTCACTGAGTTGAGCGTGAGCTCCTCTGTATGTCAAGTATTCTGAAGTCAAATGTGAGGTTGCCTGACTGACACCTGAAGCTTGCCTGAAACTGGGTCATGCAAAAGGACAATGATCCCTAACACAACACAAAATCTATAACAATGGCTGAAAAAGAAAAGAATTAAGGTGTTGCGAAGCTTAGAGCTGTAAACAAATGCAAATAAATAAACAAATGCCAATCAACCTCAAATGAACTAAAGTAACATGGTAAAGAAGAGGGGGGCGACACAACAACGTAAAAGAGTTCTACAAACTACTGATTCATGGGATGTATTTATTTTTTTCACTGTGAGAACTTTCACATGCCATCAGGATGTCTTGCAAACATGTGCAGTATTAGACTGAAATGGCAAAGACTAAATGGGAAATCAAACTGAACATTTTAGAAAGAATTACATGACAGTCAGTTTGTCTGTGAAGGTTCTCAGTCATCCAGGTCATCGGGTGAGTTCACTCACAATGAACTCACCCGAAACTCTGGCTGATTGGGACCCACACCCAGTTTCACACCTTGGCTCAGGCGATTAGAGGATCATCAGGGGGTCCTTTTGTCCCTCTGTGGGGGGACACTCCCACTAGGTTTATATCTGGGACTCTCCACCATTTGACCTTAGAACTGAAGAAGCTTCTCGGATGAGAGGTGAAACGTCTTCAAGTAACTTAAAGAAGTCCAGACGCTTTTCTTTGCAAGCTCCATGACAGTCAGTTAATATCCATATCTGTGTTCAGTCCAGAATCAGTCCAGACTGCTATGTTATAATATGTTAAAAGTCAAGTCCTTCACCTCACAGTGACTTGTATAAAAAGGTGTGAGATGATTAGCAAATATATATTTATAGAACAGATTAAAAAAGTTATGCCATTGACATTACAGATTGTTTTTTTCTGTCTGACTAATGTTTCCACTTATAAGCTTGTGTAAGAAAATGAAATGAACCTCAAGTGTTTTGAAACTAGGTTTGATATAGTCATCTGTGACCGGTCACCTTGGCTGTGAAGGTTCTTGGCTCATAGGTCTATTTAATGCTAGACAGTATTTATTTTAATAGAGTAAATGAATTGGGAGGTATTTTATGTAATACATATATTAGATCAAATGTTTTGGGTAACTAATCCCTTTTTCTCAGTTCCTGAAAGTATTCTAAGATGAGAAGGTTCTGCTAGACCCCGGTGCTGCTGTGGTTTGGTTTAATGTGTTTCTAAATGTTAACTTTGGGGCAGTGTACTGCACACTGAGGTAGAGCCATAAAATGGCTTATAAACGGAAGAAACTATAAATCTATTAAATCGGTGGAAAACCTGCAAGAACAGGAGGGAATAAAGTGGGTATCTGAGAGTGCATACTGCACACGTGCCTCGTAAAATCACAGATTTGATATGAAGTCAAAAACATTTACTCTTTAAATAAAGAAAACAATGTGATCTGAAATTAAATCATTAATTTGTTCAGCCAGAGAGAAGACGTGATCCAACTTCACAAGGCGCTGACTGGTTTCAAAAAATAAACCTGCCTCACCAGTCACTTTATTAGGTACACCTGTTCAACTTCTAGTTAATAGAAATAACTAATTAGCCAATCAGATAGAAGTAAGTTAGCACATTTAGGCATGGTGAAGATGACCTGCTGAAGTTCAAATTGAGCCTCAGAATGAGGAAGAAAAGTGATTTTAAGTGACTTTGAACATGGCATGGTTTTTTAAACAACACATCAAACGTAGATACAGATTTGCTTCAGCAGCAGATGACCACACCAGCTGAAGTAACCTATGAATTGAGGTTACCGTTGCACAGATTCACCAAAATTGGAAAACGGATAATTATAAAAAAACATTGTCTGATCTGATGAGTCTTGATTTCTGCTGTGATGCATGAATGATCGACCAGCAGGCATTGATCCAACGTGTGAGTTGTTTGAAAATATTTTCTTGGCTCACTTCGGGTCCCTTGGTAGCCTTGGAGCGAAAATCACAGCCTACCTGGATATCGCTGCTCGCCATGTCCACCTCTTTATTACCACAGTGTGCGTATCATCTGATGGATACCTCCAGCAGTGTAACACACCATGTCATAATGCTCAGATAATCTCAGACTGGTTTCTTGAACAAGACAAAGAGTTCTCAAATGTTTCCAAATGGCCTATCTGGAGCATCTTTGCAATGTGGTGGAACGGGACATTCCTATCGTGGATGTGCAGCCAACAGGTGTACGGTTACCATCTGATGATGTCGTGCCAATGCGGCCAAAATCTCAGAGGAATGTTTTCAGCGCCTTGTTGGATGCAATGAAAAATTCAGGCAATTCTAAATTAAAAAGTAAAAGGAATCCAAACTACTACTGACAGGATATACCCAATACGTAGTTCTTTAAAGGTCCATTTGAGTTTAAGTTGTAATGTCTTCAGGTTCTTATTTTTGTTTTTCTTCTCTAATGTTATAGCGGTAAAAATGTAATTAAATAAAGTCCTAAGAATTTTTTTGATTCTTCTGCTGAATTGAGTTCGTGTGACTGCACTGGAAAGTGTAGCAGTGAACATATTAGCTGCTTACTTTTGGCTGCTCCCTTATTCACAAGGGGCTGATTAATTTGGCAGCTTTTTCTTCTTATTATTTCTAACACTCGATGACCTCCCTGATGGGGAACAGAGATCTATAGAACCAGCTATATATTGCTGATTAGGTGAATACATAAACCACTATACTGAAACTACTCTGGCTTCTGTTGGTCTGTGTACTATGAGTGGGCTATAAAGGCTACTACACAAGTGTTTCAGGTGAAGAAAACTTAAGCTTTGTGACATCAGCAAATCTTCATTTTTTCTGCTTAACATTAAAAATCCAGATGTGAAGAACTGCTCTGGTGTAAATGAGAACTTCCCTTCCTTGTGGTCTCAATACTGCAATAAACCTTTTTTTTTTAATAGCTGCTACGTACAGGGACAACTACCTCATTAAAGCCTTAGCTGCCACTGTGGTGACTGCTCTGATGCTGCACTCAGTTCTGTTCCCTGCTATTCTGTTGTACTGTGTTCTGACAGGCTGATCAGTGCAAAAGGCTGTTGTTGTTTTCATGATGAGAATGGAGTTGTGCAATGCCCTTAGCATGGTGTCAACTGGTGTAGCCTCTGCGATTTACAGCCAGAGGCAATAGCTTTTTCACTCTGAGTGGGAAAGCAAAAGAATAGCGGCCGAGAGCACGAGGGAGTAAATATGACAGAGTAGGAAGGAGAAGCGCTGAAGTGTGTTTATGCGACTGAAAATGTCTTCAGCGGCTCTATTGACAGATGTATCATCTCTAACAGGCTCTAGTCTGGGGACATTATTTGTGGATTTAAAAAGTTTGATTTGGATTTAAATCATTTCTCATGACAAAGACAAGTCTCTTGAACTACATATGAAGATGTTTTGTGTCTGTGTTGTACTTATGTTGCCACGCATACGGTAAATGTTTAAAATAGGTGCAGCTGTATTTATCACATTTTAAAGAGCAGTGGCGGTTTGGTATATTACTCTTTGATGTATATTTTTAAATGTCAAGAAACATTTCGATACATCCTTTATCCTTTGGCGTTCTTTGCTGAATGTACTGCCAGTTCTAGCTTTAAATTGCCGACAATCCTCCATGTTGCTTTTATCGGTATTGAATATTACACTCGGTGTGAGGTAGAGCGGAGAATAATGCCAGGATTGGAGTTGTGCTGCTTTTTGTAACAGCATGCTACTTGTAGCCAGCGCTTTGGACTCAACTTTGGCAGGAACAAACAGGATTATGTGTTTACAGGAAATTGCTGTGTGTAAAGTGGTAGAGCATACTCTGAGCATCAGTGAACCAACGAGAAGTAATAAAAACACACCATAAAATGTAACTTATTGGAATCCACGGTAAGTTATTACACGGTATCCATCCATCCTATTTTCTGCCCTTTAACTGGTGACAAGTGCAGGAGGACATTGAGGTGTTCCCAAGCCAGCCGAGAGTGTGTCCTAGAACTGTATGAGAGACTCCTTTTAGTAGGACATGCCGAAAACACCTCATCTGTGATGTCCTATTCAGATGCCCCGATGTGGAAAAGAAGCGGTTCTGCACTGAGCCCCTCCCAAATGATTAAATCCCCTACCTTGTCCTAAAGGGAGAGCACAACGTTATTTCAGTGGAAGCTCATTTTCACCGCCTGTGTCCCTAATCTCATTCTTTCAGTCTCTACCTAGAACTTGTGGCCGTAGGTGAGATCAGGGAACATACATAGACCGATAAATCGACAGCTTCACTTTCACGCCCAGCTCTGTCTTCACCACGGCAGATTAGTAAAGCATCTGCATCGCTGCCAATCCACACCGATCCATCTGTCAATCTCCCACTCCACTCTCCTCTCACTTGTGAAAGAGACCCCAAGAAACTTCTCCATTTGGGAGAGCAGCTCTTTGACCTGGAAAGGGAACTCTACGCCCTTCCTGGCTGAAAACCGTGGCTCGAGACTTGGAGGTGCTAACTCTCCTTCCCACCATTTCACACTCGACTGCAAACTACCCCAGTGTGAGCCAGAGGTAGATGTCTGATGAAGCCAAAAGAGCTACATAATCCACAAAAAGTATTCCTGAGGCTACCAAAGCAGTACAGTACATGCTATACTGCAGTTTTATTTATGTCAGAATTGTGAGTAAGCACAGTTTACTAAAGATCTTAGCTTTAATACCACAGATTGTATTCAAATAATAGATTAAATAGTAAAGCCAGCACTGAAAAGCCCCAGGAGGTGACTCTAGTGGAAAAACAAGTCAGGCTTTATAGAAGTAGGTGGGAAAAACAACTCTGGCTTCCCTGATGTTTGACCTCAGTAAACACTTTCCTAATTAGGTTATGTTTGCAATTGCTAGGCTCAGGTCTTATTAAATAAAAGAGGATGCTTATTTGGTAAATTATGGTGTTTATCAGAGATAAAAAGAATAATCAGGCAGGATATGCTTTAGGGTGAGCCTGCTTTGTCTGAGTGTAGTCTTAAATTTCCAGTTTTAAAACTGCGCGATTGTGACAGTGGAAGGCTTCAGGGCTTCAAAATGAGACTTCATGAACTTATGGCTATATCTTCCACGTTCTATATACAGTGTATTATTAGTGTTGCATTTATTTCATTTTGAAATATGTTGTTGTAAAACAGTTATGTTGTCCGACAGCGTATTGCAAGAAGATATTCACACATGTTCCAGTACCAAATTCCTACTAATTACATTAAGTTCTTATCACAGTATTACATCTTGTTTGTTGCCAATTGAAAATGAACATATTTGTCTTCTGCTAATAGCAGACAGTGTTTGCATCTGTCTTTGAATGAAACTCTAAAACTATGCCTTTTCTGTTACCAGTCTCTTACACTTATTCTATCTCGTCTCAGGTGTTCACTAAGAAGCCGTACCAATCAAAAATTATTTAGCTGTTTTCCATCTGTGGCCACTTCATCGAATTCCTTTGTGCAACTGATAAAAATAAAAATATTTAGCTTGCACACAGCCTAAAGTGAGTCCTTAATATTGAATCAGTGCACACCTCCAGCTTAAAAATGATTATTAATGAAGCCAACAATTACTCATCCCAGTCTAATTGGTTATAGCTTTATTAAATGCAGGTTGGTGACGTGCTTGTCAACACAATTTTCTAGAGACACTGTAACACAGTACATACCTGAACCCTGATGTGCTTCAAGTTGATACAAAGTAACATAAAACTGTATGGAACTAGGACTAACCTTTTTTTTTCCCTACACGTATTATAAAGACAAAGCCTCAGCATCCTTATTAGCACCACAGTCCTGTTGTCTGTTGCTTAGTAACCGATGTCAGCTTAGCTTCAGAGTGTTGGACATTTCTGCATAATGTTCAGTTTGGTTTCATTGTTGTATGAGAATCTAGAGAGTGAAAGTATGGGAGAGAGGAGCGTTAGGTAGAGAGGTCAGGGGACAGATTGAGATTTGAATGTGAGCTGGAGGTGAAGCTGTTATAGCATGACGGCGCGGATATATTCTGTCAAGTCATGATTGTCGCCTCGCTCCATCCGTCTGGAACGCAGCTCACATCAAATCCTCCTCATTCATCACTGCTGCTGTGTGCTCAGTGCTGACAAACGTGTAAAGAAGTGAATGTGATGAGCATGATTAGAAATTCATTTTTGTGTGTTCAGAATTAAAATGGGAATTTTATTCAGTTAAATTGGGAATTTTGGAGTAGTCAGCATCCTCTCTGGTGAAACCTTTGGTAGTAATGTTATCTGTTGTTTTATTTTTTTTTTTACCTGTCAAGCTCTTCTCTTAAGTCTTCTTTTGTCTCTTCATTTATTTTTCTTTATTCTGCTGTACAGTACCTCTGAAATGTTAAAGTAGTTTCAAGTTATCCATGCATGAAAAATCATCTTCTGTCAAGTACTGAATGGGATGCAGAGAAAAATGGCTTTAAAATGTGCTAATTTTGTGGTTTTGGTCACAGACAAGTTTTAGAGAATATCTACCCCATTTACAGCTGAGTGCTGTAGCGAGAATAATGCAGGATGTAGGTCACTGAGTCGTTTTCACAAATTTATCAATTAAGACTTTTTTTTCTCCCTCTCTCTTTCTTTTCGCAGACATTTCCAGAATATCATACTATGCCGGTGAGTACAATTTGAATTGTTTTCAATATATGAAGGTATTATGTCTATTTTCTATCAACTAATGATAGGAATTAAAAAACGATTGAGTTTAGGAATCAATGTGAAAGTAAAAAAAAAATTGTAATATCAAGGTATTGTCAATAGCCTAGATGTGTATTTTTTAAATACATACTCATGTTCTATCAAAAAAAGTAAAATCGTGGAGCCCTTTCTTTATTAACTTTTCACACACTGGTGAGCAAATTAGTGTTTGTCGCCCTGCTCAGCTGTGATGTAGCATATGCTGCTGGAAAAACTATGACATGATTTGTAAATTACTCCAAACATCTTTTTCTGTTCTGTAGAAGATATTTTCATGCTGGTGTATGTTGGTAAGGATTTACCATTATTTAGCTAAAATATATCAGCAGGCTTTATTTTAAACATTGTTTAAATCATGTAAAATGTTTAAAGCCAGTATAACACTGCAGGCTAACATGTGAAGTATACAGTACATGAATGGTTATATCAGCTTTATTTTGAATATACTTTCCTTTTGCAACCTTTTTGTTGAATAAAAGTGGATATTGTACGTAGTTTGGTTTAGAGCACTTGTACAGAGGTGCTGTTCTGCTTTTTCCTTTTTATTTTTAAATCAGGTGTTATTTGATATTATCCCAGACTTAAACAAGGCCAGTGTTACTGCATCACGGAGCAGTTTGAAGTTGAGCAGAATAATTTTAAAGGTATAGATGAGACATTTTATAGCCCTTAGCACCAGTATCTCTCCATAGCTGTTGCTAGGTAACTGTTGATCCTACTGTATGTCTACAAGCAATATTCTGCTGAATATTCTGAGCTGAGAAAGACCAAAACAAAATTTACATTTCTTAACTCTGGGAGTTCTCTAATGCTAAAGTTGAAGTTGGCACAAACCTGTAATCACATGAAGCTTCCTCAGTTTGCTGGAAAACGACAACAATAAACCATCCAGCGTGCAGACTGGCAGAATGTAACCTTTGTGGCTGATAATGGCACAGGATAAACTCCTTCTATAACACCTTTTGGACACAGTTTCTGTCCTGTAACAGTCAAATAGTGATATGATGCATAAAACAGAAAGATCCCGAGTCATTTCTTTGCAGTAGCAGCATTACACTTTCTCCTCTCTGTTTGTACTTAATGCACAGCATGTATCCAGAGCTAATGTACCAGTGTTTTAAATGAAGTTTTAGAAATGCACTCACCGGCCACTGCATTAGTTACGCACACTTTGCTAGTGCTGGCTAGGACCTCCTTTCGCTTCCAGAATTGGCTTAGATTCATAGATTCAACAAAGTGCTGGAAACATTCCTCTGAGATTTTGGTTCATAATGACGCAGTGGCTGCAGACATCTATGATGTGAATATCCCATTCTAGTACATCTCAACGGTACTCTACTGGGTTAAGATCTGGTGACTGTGGTGGCCAGTGAACTTATGTTATGGAGAAATCAGTTTGAGATGATTTGAGCTTTGTGATGTCTTAATCTGAGGAAGCAGCCATCAGAAGATGGGTACACTGTGGTCATAAAGGGATGGGCATGGTCAACAGCAATTCTCAGGTCGGATGTGGTTTTTAAACATTACGACAAACATTACTGTGCACCACAACCAGCAGCCTGAACCTGTGATACACGGCAGGATGGATGTCTGCTTTTATGCTGGGTACGCCAAATTTTGACCTAGCCGTCTGAATATTGCATCAAAAATAGAGGCTCGTCAGTTCAGGCAATTTTTTTTCATTATTCTGTTATTTAATTTGGTGAGCGAGAGTGAATTGTAGCTTCAGTTTCCTGTTCTTAGCTGATACGAGTGGCATTCGATGTGGGCTTCCGCTTCCATCCTGGTGCTCAGTTTGAACTTCATAGCCTCTGTTGACATTACATTAATTAAGAGTCTTAATCAGGTATACCTAATAAAGTGGCGGTAACTGTGATGGTCTGAAAAGTGGGAACACGCATGTCAAAAAGACAAAATAAGTTCGGGAATTTATTGTAATAATTTTATTTTCTGAATATTAAACACAAAAAGTTGCCTTTTTGATATATTTGCAGAATTAACTAACTAAAAATGTTTGTGCTATTCTATTTGGTTTACTATTTTGTTCAATAAAAAAAGTAAAGTAGACATCCTAGCATTTAAACATGTTTCCTGTGTGGCTTGGCATACTCGGTGAGTAATTGCTTGCAGCGCTTAGCCACTAGAAGCTTAGCTGTAAAGCGTTCACAACATCTTGTGCGCTGTCACATTAGAGGGATTGAATGTTGGAGTGCTCTGCTGCCAGTGAAGCTCGCAGGCTGCAGGAGCAGGTGAAATATGTGTGGAGAGGAGGAGAGCGTGGACAGAGGGCAGTGTAGACCTGCTGAGGGCTGCAGAGTCAAAAGGGGGAGGGATGGTGTAGAGAAATGTAGACAAACAAATGTCGTAAGTGGTAGGAGAGTGGAATGTGTGTTTTCAGTGGCTAATCACTAATCTTGGTAAAACCGTGTGTGTGTGTGTGTGACAGGTTTGTGTGTTCATATGAATTGTTTATTAAAGTCACCGGGTCCTTTTTAGCATTCTGTCCAATCAGCTCACCTACTTTCCACTGCATCAAGTCTCATTTACAATGTTTATACCTATCTTTCTTCCTGCTTCTCTTCCGTGTGCCCCCCCCCCCCCCCCCCCCCCCCGCCTTACACACATGCACACCTCTGCAAACACACCAACATCCCCCTCCCCTCCATGGTTGTGCCTGTTAGCAATCCGAGCAGCTTTTTCGCAGCGTGGTCGCAGCAGCTTAAACCTAAAACACAGCAGAGGAGAAACACTTGGCTCACAGACGCACACTCTCACTTTTTGCTGACACTCACATGCAGTCACTTTGATTTCATATTTCCTATGCATTTCGCTCTCTCTCGCTCTCTCAGACGCGCACACGCACATATGGGAACTCTAATACACCCTTTTTGGCTTACACTCAGTCTGATCTTCATGCTTTTCAGTGCACTCATTTTGACTCCTTAAAGATTTTGCTGGATGAGCAGTCTGTGTGTGCGTGTGTTTGGGTGTATCTGTGTATGTGTGAGAGGTTGGAAGTTATGTTGTAACTGCTCTCGCTTCTCTTCCGCCGCCACAGAAGAAAGACTAAGCAACACGCCGCTGCCTGACTTCGAAATGGATTTACAGCATCAAACCTGCTCTTGCTAAATATTTTTTCCTTTTTTTAGTCCTGCTTCCATCCTGGTCTTTTTCTTTTCTTTTCTTCATTCACTTATGTCCCGCTCTAGCGTCAGATACCTGCTCTGACCTGGTTAACTCCTGCTGGCTCTGAGCATTGTGGGAAAGCTTTGGAGGACGTGAGGCTCAGCTTCTCCCTGAGGTTTCTCTGCTTCTCTTTCATCATTCCGCTCGCTTTATTTCTTCTCTTTTTCCCCCATCTCAAAATGTTCTTTTCCACTCATCTTTAATTCTAACTGCATCTCGTTTTTCTAATTTTTATTTCTTTCAGCTTTATGTCTTTGCTCTTTCTTTATCCCCCTTGCTTCAGTCACTCTTATTTTCCTCTCCCTCACTAGGCTCATTTTCTGTGCCCTACATTTTTGTGTCTTTTTCACTGATGCCTGTTTCTCTGGTCTCCTTGCTGTGATCTGCGTTGCCATCCCCTCTGGACAGCATTGTGGATTTACAGAACAGAACTGCTACCTTCCTTTGGAAAATGATCGCTTGATGTGATTTGATGGAGTCCTACGTATCCAGTGAGGGCTGTCACTTTTATTTTGTATCCTGGAAATTTGACGTGTAATGCCAAACCCCGGTGGCTGAAGATTTATGGCTGCAGGAAAGAAACCTTTGAGTTTATTATCAAGGAGTGATATATTGGATCACTAACTCCCTACCGATGACCTGAATTTGATATTTTGTGGGAATTTATTGGCCTACAAGATGGCCTAATAGGGAAGGAAATCATCAGTCATGTGTATCTTTTTCTGGAAGCTTCCACTGAACTGTCCTTGAGCAAATTACTGAATTATCTCTACCCTCTGAGGCTCAGTCTCCTTGGGGTGAAAGAGCTTCCTGACAGAGGATCGTTACATATTACGTTGCAAAATTTTCTGTGTGAAAGGACATGGCAAGAGTCAGAGCGGCTGATTACTAAGACCAGGAATCCAAGTTGATGACTCCTGAAGTGGAGTAATGTTTCAAAAAGCTGTGGAGAAATGAGTTGCAGTCTTGTGATTGGAGCTTGGATTTTCTCACTAAATATTAGACATGAAATATTTATAAATTAGATTATTATGCACAAGAAGCCCTGATGGACCTCTGTGTCAGTATTATTTAAAAGCTATTGGATCTTCTCTATCAGCTGCACTTTTAGTCTAATGTAGTGACTGCTACAGCATAGACAGCAAGCCAGCCAGTGTTTTCTCTGTTTGATGTGTCGTCAGTACAAAAGATATTTGACACTCTTTATTTCCTCCTATTAGATTATTTCCTTTACTGGCATTACTTTCAATTCTGGGATGCTAATTGATTTTTTTTTTTACTACGATTTATTTTTTTTTACAATCAATAAGCTTTTTACCAAAAAGACTCCAGTCACCAGCACAACAAATTCCCACTGTTTTTCACATCTTGTTGATTTTTTTTTTAATCAGATGTTTTCAGATTTATCTACCTGGAATTTTTTTTTAATTGTTGCATAAAGCCCAATGAGGAACTGCCCCTAGTCATAGGCTCTATGCTGTTTTTAGGGCCCAGTAGTTTTGTCTGGGCCCTGTGGCCACACCTGGAATTGCTCCCCCTACAGTACAAATGGAGAGCAGCGGCTGCATCCCTCTCTGCTGGACCAAGGGGGGGTGCATTTATGCACAGCACCCCTTACCAAGTAGGTATTAAGAAGCATCAGTAGAGAAATTGGAGATGTATACTATGCATTGTCTAGTTAGTACTTTCTGCTGTTTATTTCACTTAATTCTCGCTCTTTATGAATATAACATTAAATCCATAATAATTGATGATGCAGTATCAACTATTCATGAATGCAGTGCACTGTTCTTTCATTAGGTGCATATATGGTAAATGCCAGTGGATATAGGTATCCTGAACAAGATGAATTGTACTTTTCATCACGCTGAGCTTTGGGTGTTTTCACAGTATGCTACAGGCATAATGATCTGTACTGTTTCTGTTTGCTGTCAGAATTTGTTACACGTCAGATCCAGTTGCAACAATGGCTGAACTTAACTTAGTTAGTTGCCGACGCTGTCTAATGAGAGTATATGTCAGTCCATGTTTACAGCACTTGAGTCAAACCTCGGTTGCTGTATTTGTACTTGCAAGACACAACAAGTTGCTCCTGATGCACTGATTGAAGTGTGAGTGTTAGATAGAAACAGATTAAAAAACGTGCTTATGTGAATGAGACATGTTGTATAAAGTGCTTTTAGTGTTAAAGTAGTATATATGGTTGGTTTTTTGTCAGTATTAAACTGTTGAAATATTTGCAACTAATGTTTAGCCTTCACACATCTGCTCCTCAGTCTAATATAGATTATGCGTATCCTTGGCAGTAGCGAGAGAAATACGTGGAGAGGGGGGGAAGCAGAGGAAAATGAAGATGAGAGAAAGATGAGAGGGAGGAAGGAGGAGAGGTGGTTCAATAGGACAGGAGGATCAAATGGACTTGTGAAGGCAGTGGCTAAAAGGTCTGTAAGTATGAGAGAAGGGGGAAGGGATGTGTTTAAGAGGATGAGAAGAAAAGATGAAGAGTGGAAAGAAGCTTTTGGGAGTTTTGATACATGAGAAATGGAAGTAAACGGAAAAAAATTATGACATTTTCAGAAAGATAGGCTTGATGTGAGAGATGTGAACAACTGAGGAGGAAGAAAAGAGAAAGGCAATGGTACAGAGATGGCAAGGGCAAGCCACTGCTGCCAAGCCTCTGCTTCCCCAGGGTTGTGCTAACCCCAGTAACCCAGATACCCGTTAGAAAAGGAGATAAACCGTCCTCCAGCTGCTGCTGCTGTGGGACTGAGCTCAACTCCAGCCTTCTGTGGTTCAACAGGCTTACTGTCAGTCAGTGGAGCCCCACTGAGAGCGCGGGCGGTGGGTCTGGAAGCTGCCCGCACCCCTCCTGGCTGTCTACTTGGCCTAGTTGATTTGATTCATGTCTTCACGCTTGTGTGTGTGTGTGTGTGGGAGGGCTTGCATGTGGGAATTTAGTGCAATTGCACTGAGCAGAGATTGGTGGAAATGAGAGATGATGTCATTTACCTTATGTTGTGTAGGGCACCTATTTTAAAACGGTTATTAATTTACATTTAGAGCATACGTGTTATAAAGTACCCTAATTGTCACTGAGTGAGTGTGTATGTATATGTATGTGTATGTATATACGTGTATACGTGTGTGTGTGTGCGTGCGTGCGTGTGCTAATATAATTATTGTAACAATACATTATAGTATTTTTTTCCAACCTATCGTGCATTATATACGTCTTCTCATACTAAATTTCCTACTTGCATGTGATGTAAGAGTATGAGGATCATAAAGTGGCTGTATGTGTGCACTAAAATGAAGGTATGCTTACTTCTCTAACAGGATTTAGCAAATCTGTATGTAGTATTTAGGTTATCGGTGCATGTAGGTGATTTTTGCTCCTGTGTTTTATGTGTTACGATGCTTAAACACTTAATACCTACTGACTACCGACTGACCGAGTGAAAGCAGCAGACCGCAGACTTTGGTTTGTGATTCTGTAGCTAAAATGCTGCAGTTGCTTACATGTAAAAATAATTCGCAGTCAAAATAATGCCCCCAATACATTTTTTAACATGTCCCTCTGAGACAAGGCATGAAAGCTGGAGCTAGTGCTGTTAAAACAACTGAAGACATGCTGGGCTGCTGCATCTGCAACTCTTTCTGCGCTCACAGTCTGTACAGGGGTTTGCACTAAGTGTTTTTAGTGTATATTTACCACAACTAAAAATACAAAAGACATTGCTTCGCTCGCCCAGTTACACAATATCCAACCAAAGGGGAAAGAAAAAACCCCAGCAAACCATTCTAACGTAATTTCAGTCAGTGAACATGCACAGTAAACTAAACTGAGAAGATTCATATGCCAAAAGCATTTCATGAGCAATGTCAGCAAATGGTTTGTCATACCTGTACTTTAAAGTGCTGGGTTGATACTTTACAAGGAATGGTTCAGAAAGCCTGGAATTTTGAAGCATAAAGCAGAGCTGATTTGCATATATCTCCTTATGAAACTTGAAATTTCAGCTGCTGTCAGAGTAACAGTGGAGGGATTATAAAGGTTTTTTGCTGCAAAACCTCACTAATATATTTATTATGTGCAACGAAATGTTTTACCTTTAACTTATCTCATCAAATAAATTCAGCAGTTACTGAAAAGAAGGTGGTATTATTAATAGGATTATTGAGGATTGTGACAGGCCCTGTAATAATCCTAATACTAGAAGTAAAATTATAATTGGATGATGACAGTAAGAGGGGCATTTATAATCTAATCTACTAATCTACTTTATTCTTGCCTTGAGGATTTGTTGGTTGACCATTTCACACTGACCTATATGTAATACAAGGACACAATGAGCATTTTCGCTATTCAGAATATAACCTCGTACAGCATGATGTAATCTAGGAAGCATATCAGTTTTGGGACTTCTTTGGTCACTGAAAGGTTGATTTTAATACCACCAATATGGAAAAGATGTGTGCAAAAGAAAATACAGCAATCTTCTGAGCGAACAGAGGTTATCCTTGAGCAAATAACCCCCTATCATTGAAAAACGATTTTTAAAAAACACAAATTTTAACACAAAAAAGCCAATTTCCTTTAGCTGTGGTAAACCCTGGATTCACAGTGAGGGAAGAATAAATGTTTCTTCATTCAGTCTCCATAAGTCTTCGGTTCTTATCGATAGGAAATAAACTGCCTGTGATCCAGCATCTGGTAGATGTTAATGATACAGATCACTTTCACATTTTGTCAAAGATTACACTTTAAATACTGGAAACGAGCCGTGAAGTAATTTTGATTCGCACCACTTGTGCCTAATTTGTTGCCACATGATAGCCAGAATTCACAGTCAGCTGAAAGCAGTCCTTGCAGTGGTGATGACTCGACAAAACCCTGCGGGGATGTCCAGGAAGTGAGAGTGTGACACAGGAAGCATCGGGGGGTGGAGGTGTCATGCACAAAAATACAGTCGAACGAGAAACAAATCGGCAACGAATAAAAAAGGATATTGGGTGAAAGAAGAGTGAGAGACAATAACTTGTTTACATTTGTTTATTAGACAAGCCAGCATTTTTATTGTAGCCTGGTTTATTACTGTGTCTGCCTCCTTTTTATAGTAAAGTTTATTATTGTGCTCATATTGTCATTTTGAATTTGGAAACAGGAAATCTGCATTGTGATATTCTGTGATTTATATATTGGTATCAGGGCAGCTATTGTTAACTTTGGATAAATCTATAGTTAAAATCCTTGATCACAGCAGGTAAACATCTTTTTTCTAATGTTTGTCATTAGAAATGGGACTTAAGGAAAAATTATGGTTACTGTCAGGATCGTGATCGTGTAGAATGAGCTGTCAATGCTGAGATATTGAAACTCAAATTGGTGCACCGCTACTTGAGAAAGCTTCTGTAAAATGAGCCAAAGCCATTTTTAGGTGGCACCAGTTTTTCCAGAACAGCTTAATTATCCTCATACAGCTTTTAGATTTTAAGAAACACCACAATGGAGACAGCAGCTTAGCATAGACTCCATCCATGCTATGCTGCAGGTGGGACTGAATGACCAAGCCACTTGCAGTCAGTCAGTCTAAAAGCTGTCCGCCTGGTTGATTTAGCAGTTGTCCTCTATAGCTGCCTAATTTCCTAATTTTCTAATTTAGTAGAAATGTTTATGTGAAGAGCTGTGACTTCATCAGCTCCAACTCTAAATCCAAATTCCAAAGTTTCCTTTTCATTTAATGTGTGCAGTGCTTTCTTCATTCATATGATAACCGACTTCATTTTAAATCAGAATACCAGTTGATTTGAGTACCGGGTCCTTACTGTGTTGCTGTCTTCTTTTCAGAATATGATGGCCAGTTAGCCCTAGCAAGAGCATCCGAGTCAGGCATGGCATCGTCTTCCTACTTGGAACCCAACATCAACCACCCGTCTGCGGGTGGTTGCGGGATTAAATCCCGGTCTGGAATGCCCGGTGTACCCAGCACCAGTGGCTCTGCTGGAGGTCTAGAGAGACCCCCGGGCTCCATGGACCGCGTTCTTAAGATCTTCCATTACTTTGAGACAAACAGCGAACCATGTACATGGGCTAGCAATATCAGGCACGGAGATGCTACAGACGTCAGGGTAACGTGCACACGTTTCTTACCTGCATAGTTCGGTATTGTTGTTATTTGCCTGATTTTCGCTTTTCTTTTTCTTCATCCAACCGTTTGTTTCCACAGGGCGTAATCCAGAAGATAGCAGAGATCCACAAACTGCGCTGTGTTGCCTCTTTAGGCCTCCGTCTGACCCACTTGCGCTCGGACGCTCTCCATTGGTTACACCCTGATTTGGGGGTGTCTCATGTGAGGGAGAAATATGAAAAACAGCACCCGCAAGAAGAGTGGAGGTAAAACTATGAGATTCTGTGTTTTGCGCTCAGCTCCCACTGCTCATTCTGACTATTCAGACTTTTTTTTTTTTTTAACAAATACTATAGAGTAAAATTTAAATATACATAAGCAAGAGCCAGACCATTTTATTAATTTTATTTAATTTTGGCCTTTATTCAATAGAGACAGTGTAGATAGACAGGAAAGCAGGGAGGGAGAGAGAGGGCAAGGCAAAGGGCAGCAGGTCGGACTCAAACCCAGGCCTACTGCTTTGCAGCCACACAGCATATGGTCACCTGCCCACCCTAACCCATCTAACAGTGCTTTTCTTCAGTCATCTTTCCATGAACACCACTGGTTGGTTGAAATGGAGCTTCAAACCATGACAGAGCTTTAAACATGTTTCACTGGTTGGCTGTAAACAGTCACTGTTATACTGACAACAAATTTGGATTCATCACTTCATATGATAATTGCCGCTGATTTTCAGTTGAGATGTGTCAAGTCTTTAGTTTCTTAATGAAATGCTTTCAGATATTGTTCATTTGCTTCTTTTGGCATTCACTTTTCCGGTTTCCTCAAATTTTTTTAAGGGCAAACTGCACACCGTGCTAAGATGTTCAGAGTTTGTTAACAACGTAACTGCTTGAATCCGCTCCAGTTTCTATTCAGCA
Organism: Neolamprologus multifasciatus; assembly: GCF_963576455.1. Taxonomy (NCBI): domain Eukaryota; kingdom Metazoa; phylum Chordata; class Actinopteri; order Cichliformes; family Cichlidae; genus Neolamprologus; species Neolamprologus multifasciatus. The sequence continues at coordinate 8,609,153 of NC_140449.1, read as the reverse complement.
GCTCTGCTCAGAGCAGTGTGATGACACATTTCCAAGTTAACCCAAGCATATTTTTTTCTGCATAATGTTTAGTATTTATCTATTCATAATGTACAGCCTGTACAGTGACTCCAATATACCTGTGATTGACCAGTACTGGCCAGTAGGATATATTGATCAATGGATACCTAAAGTAGCACCAGTACTCACTTGTGGTTGAAAGTATCTCTGTTGTTTAAGCTTGTCTATAAATATGCATAGGTTTAATAAGTAGCTACCTTCCTTCTTTAATGTTGTGATAATGTCAGAAACCAAAGTAAAATGACACCACCTCGTCTCTGACGGGAGTTATTGCAATAAACAGCTGCAACTGACTGCTGCAAACACATGGGCTCCAATAAATCACTTGATGGTTTCAATAAACTAGGCACTGCCCCTTAAAATCACTATTTAAACTACTTATACAAGCAGTAAAATAGGAAAAATTTAACTTAAATTGGGCTGTTAAAGGTGAATTCGTTGCATGCAGTGAGGATATGTTTTTGGTACTCGTGGTTTCCTAGTATTATATTAAAATGAATAAAGTCTATTTCTTCTCATTTATTTGATGCACCTGCCTAACATTTTGGTCTGTGTTGCTGCTTATTTGAGGGCATCTCTGTCCAATTATAGCCTGGATTCAAACTATGCTGGTGCTGGGTGGATGATGTAGATATTGTTACTAACTCTCTTTAAGACTCAGTCCTTTGTCCTGCTGTGATGTGTTACACCCACTCATTAAATGTAAATGAATTCAACAAGAACGAGTTGTTCACACTGCTGACATACAGCAGAGGAGCTCCGCCAGTTGTTGCAGTTCTGCCTTGGAGGGCGGCAGAGCTGCAAGCCCACAGGAGTTTCTGCTGCCGAGCTATTGTTAGAACAGCAGCAGTGGCCCAGGGGATGAACCGACTATCTCACTCCTTTCTCACTCCCTGTGCGATTTATCTCATTCTCTCTCTTACATTCAGTCACTGTTCACTCTCATCCTTTGCATCGTTCCCCTCTTTTCTATTAAACACACCATTTTATCTCCTCTGTCATATTCCCTTTTTGTTATAGAACAATCATGTTTTATTCATTCAGTCCTCAGCCTTGATTTTCTGTGCTACCTAACCACAGTCCTGTAACATCAGAGCAGTTTGGAGCTCATTACTCTCCTGACCCACTTCTCTCCCCTGTAGTCACTGCAATATGTCACTCATTAGATAATATATCACTATAAACAATTATGGCCCATCTGGGTGCTTCTGTGACATAGCTATTGGCAAGTGTAACTGCAGGAAGCTCATTATTCTTTATGGTCATACGAGTCCACGAGACATAATGTAGTGAGTACAGAAGGCTACATATTTCAAATTTGAGACTCAGTTTTAAGCACATGTTGGCAAACAGCCATCCTGTCGAAGTGATGGAGACTGAGAAAAGCAAGCAAGCTACCAGATGCATCAGTGCTGCTTTGTCACTGACATATACTTTAATCTCTCCATCTTCACAGAAAGCAGAATTTCTCATTCAAAAAGCTCTATCATCAGGCAGTACTCAAGTTCATTTTGATGGCATAAAACATAATGCAAAATAATGCATTTTTTTTTTTTTAGATATTTCTGCATTATCCCTGAAAAAAATCTTCAGATTCTTTGAAAGCCCATTGATGAATATAACAGTTGTAATTAACTTCACTGTAAGGTACATTAGAAAACGTTGGTGTTTATCAGTTAGTCAAACCACAGCAGTTTCCAAGTCAACACATATTAGTCAATTAGAGACAAACCCCTGTTAAATTGCTAGCCTCAATCTGTCACAGTAGATGTCATGTGACATGTTAAGTTCCTCATTTTTAAAATTTTAAACTGTATGCTTTGAAATCAGTGTGTCTTTTTAATCAAGTAATATCGCTTTAATGATCCTGTAGTTTGTCCAGACACACTTTATTTTTTTCCAAGTGTGTGTGTGTGTGTGTGTGTGTGTGTGTGTGTGTGTGTGTGTGTGTGTGTGTGTGTGTGTGTGTGTGTGTGTGTGTGTGTGTGTGTGTATTTGGTAACATTGTTGCTGTCTTTCTCAGGTATGAGTTGCGGATACGGTACTTTCCTAAAGGTTATCTCAGCCATTTTTCTGAAGACAAACCTTCTCTCAACTACCTCTATCACCAGGTGAGGCCACACAACAGGATACTGAATGAAAGAAAACTAGTCTGGTTTTCTTAAGTGACTTCTGTCATTTATTGTCTTCTGTATGATTGCCTCATTTCTGCTATGTCCAAATGAGGCAGACATGCCTTTAAATCATTTAAAAAGATGCCCGTCATATCTAATACGTATGCTGTTATTAGACATTTCCAGTCCTTAGCTCATTATATTTATTACAAATCTGCTGCCACACCATGTGTCTCTTCAGGTAAAGAGTGATTACATGCAACACATAGCTGACCAGGTGGATCAAGATGTTGCACTGAAACTGGGCTGTTTGGAGATAAGGTGAGAACGCGCTCATCAGACACACACACACACACACACACACACACACACACACACACACACACACAGATTACAGGTGTTTTGGTATTTGATACACTTCAAACCACAATGAACTTGAGTGTGTCACGTGTGTTTGCTAAATCTGTCTAAATCCCACATATAGAAGTTGTCCTGAATACTTGAGGCTAGTTGTTGATCCTGTTCATATGTTAGTCTTTTCTGTGATTTATACAGGCGGTTCTTCAGAGAGATGCCAGGCAACGCCCTGGATAAGAAATCAAACTACGAGCTACTAGAGTAAGATTGTGTTATGTCATGTCATGCTGTCTTGAGTGTATGCTTCCAAAAAAAATTATTTTGAGGTAAATTAGTCCAAAGAAAAATGTTGTGGCACTATTCTTTCATTTCAGGAAAGATGTTGGTTTGAGAAGGTTTTTCCCCAAAAGCCTCCTTGACTCCCTTAAGGTGAGATTAAACTAACATAATAATCTAAACCCACTTAGTGACTAACTGTCAACCCACTTCCCGGTAACAATGGTGTCAAAGCACAAATTGCATCTGACTCCTGCTTTGTGTATCGGCTGAGTTAGAGCTGACAGGCTGTTTGGCTGACTGGCAGGGAAACAAACCCGATGACTGAAAGGACATTTGGCTAAATGTCTGATCAGTCAGATTGTCTGGAATTAAGTTAAACTTCCTGTTGTCACTCACAGTGGGGCCTGTCAGTTGTGTGCTGTGCTTTTCTTGGCTTGTTCTCAGCTGTTTCCCAGAAAGCCCTTACTCATTTAAGTGTTTTGTCCTTCCCCTTTTCTCTCTCTCTATCAGCCGAAGGCTCTTCGTAAGCAGATCCAGCAGACCTTTAAGCAGTTTGCTAACCTCAATGATGAACAGAGCATCCACAAGTTCTTTGAGATACTTTCTCCCATCTACCGCTTCGACAAGGAGTGCTTCAAATGCGCTTTAGGGGTAGGACTCTCGGTACATTGAGATAATGTTACATGTAAAGATCAATAATGACATGTTTTTAATGTATTAGCCATACACTGAAATATGGCCAAAGTCATGAGGTGGGAGGCTAGAGCTTCTTTATCATGCACAGGGTAGTGTTCGCTTTCACACTTACTTATTTCAGGTTTTGTAGAGTCAGCATTTCTTCTTATTACTTTAACTTCAAACCTAACTCTGTTATAAATGCCATTAGACATCAAAAACAGAGGAGTATATTAGAGCTTTTGTAAAATTTGTGTAAGTACATGATGTGATGAAATATGAGCTATGTGTCAAAATTTACATTTCTGCACTGTCTCTCCTCCTCCTCCAGTCTAGCTGGGTAATATCAGTAGAGTTAGCTATCGGACCAGAGGAAGGAATCAGCTACCTCACAGATAAGGGCTCAACGGTGAGTGTACACACAGACCACAGAAAGTTAGCATTACTTCTCTATTTTTCCTGCCTCTTTAGAAAGCTTCCAGCACTTCTGTGTACTGCTGTGTTCCTTAGGTGTAAGGTCACAGTAACAGTTCACCATACTGCCCTCTACTGGTTTGCCTCCTTTCTTTCTTTTTTTCTCATCTCCTCACTTGTCCAAGTTAGAATAGGTCGGAAAAGACAGTTAGATTGGAAAAAGCTGGGAAACAGCATGCAGATCACAGTTGGATTAGGAAAACAGAACAGTTTTCAGCATTGGGTTAAGTATCTTGCTCAAGGACATGATTATGGTAGCCGGGGAATTGATCCACCAACCTTCTAGTTGGTAGATGACTTGCTCTAGCTCTAGCTGTAATAACATCACTAACTGTTATTGGCAGTAAGTAAAAATATAGGCAGTCATTGAAGAATATATAACTAATGAAAATGTATTTTTAAAAAGCACCAATCTGAGACCACAAGTGAAGATTTAACTTTAATATGTTTATTTTTAAATAAATCATAAATGATCAACTTCACATTTTAAGCAAAAAGTTTATTTACACTTCTTCTGCTTTAATGACTTGATGCTTTCTGGCTAAGGTGGACTCAAGTTCGTCCAATTCTATTATTTTAAGAAGTTCTTGTCTCTCTCAGAACTCCTTAAATTATTAATGGGGTTGAGGTCACACGCTGAAAATGTCTGTTTGTTTTGAAACCAGAAGGTTTAGCATATCTCTGAGGAATGGAGTGCCGCTTCGCCCTGTTCAGAGGGTGGTCAGTAAAACACCCTCAAAGTTGAATTTTGACACTCTGTGGTGTTCTTCTCTATATTTTTGTTTACTTTAGCACCAATGTTTTTATATTTAGCTAAAACTAAACTAAAACTAAAACTAGCATTCTAGTTAACAAAGATAAAAACAACAATAAACTTTTCAAAAACAACCTAATATGTTTTTGTTAGTGGGAAAACTGAAATAAAATAAAAAATATGGAAACGATAGCCTTAGTTTTAGTCCTTGTTAATTTGTTATTACAACTTGTCGTGAGCCTTTAATGGACATGTTTATCGAGACTTTGGATATTTACAAGAATGCGAGTCAACCTTTTTCAAAAAGTTATGTCTTTTTATTTTAACACCTATACTGATATTCCTAAATCCTACCTCTGGTGTATTCTATACATACAGTAATATTTAAAAACTAAAACGAAACAAACAAGCCCACTCGGGAAATCAACTGAAACTAAACTACAGACAGAAAGTCGAAGCTTAATAAAAATAGTAACCAATTAGAAAATACACAACTATAATAACTCTCTTCAGCACATCCTTACTACACCATGCCTTCATGTAAGCAGGCCTACGCTGTGCAGCTAAAGTGAGGTACTGCAGTCATGTCAAACTTTTGATTATTGAGTAAATACTGTAGGAGTTTTTCCAATGCCAAACCAAGCATTTGTTGTGTTTCCCCTCCTGAGAAACGGTTTATAGACCTCAACTCGTGCAGATGAGAATAGATCCAGATAATCTTCTTTCTGCACTACTCTTCTGACTGGAGTCTTGCATTTTTTTAAATATTTTAAAGGCAGTGTCTGTTATGAAGTTGCTTTTCTATCTGTCAGTGAACCAAGCTTGATGTATTGATCTTCTGATGTTGTGGTCACTTTGTCTGTACTTTGGATACAGCTGATAAAGTTTCTGTAAAGTGTTTTAGAGTGCTGTGCACACCCTCCTCAGAGACCTTCTGTCTAGACATGGTTTGACGCTGAGAAAGCTCCTCTTTGCTTTGTGCAGCAGTCATATTTCTGATGCTTTCACTTAGTTCACATGCCATGTGTTTCACTGATGCTGTGCTTCGTAGTAAGCAATGTTAGAAACTTGAGGTAGACAATACAATCCAGTGCTGCAAGCTGACTGACATCCATTTTCAGTTTTTGCTTGAAACGTTACAGGATATAATGCAGAATAATTTCTTATAATTCTTATGCTTTAAATATCTAAAGATTCTTTTTGACTGTTTCCAGATGTATTTAATGACGGTGACTCTGCCTTTGTCTCTGCAGCCCACACACTTAGCTAACTTTAATCAGGTGCAGTCCATCCAGTACTCTGCTTTGGACGAGAAGGACAGGAAAGGCATGCTGCAGCTGAACGTGGCCGGAGCTCCTGAGGTAAAAACACACACCCTGTATACTCTTCATCTGGCTCTCTGTGTGTGTTACAATGTGAAATATAACCTATTGCTGTTTAAATTTGAGTTACACCTATTTGTATGCGTTTCCTCTCAAACATGTGGCTCATGTACATTCTCACTGAAAATGCATACAGTGCAAAGTCTGTGTGCCAATAAGTGGATGTTGTTTTCCTGCTTGTGTTGGCTGCTGATGAAATCACACTTGTCAGAGAGATTATTTCCATCCAGCTGAGGAATGCTAATGTCACTGTTTACTTTATAAAATAGACTGTGTGTAGAATTACTTAAACATAATAGTTCAAGTTATATTAAAACGCATGAAAAACTAGGTGAGCTGCAGGAAAAAGGAGAGGAGCCTGAGTTTCATATTGACTGTGTGTTTGCAGCAGGCTTACAGAAAACGTATCACTGCCACAGTATTGGAGCAGGGATATGTGTGTATCTATATGGGACTGTGTGTGTGTGTGCACGCACTAATAGGAGGCCTTATTCCTAATAAAGCCCTCGTTGTGTCACTGTGAAGCAGCTCTCTGTCCCGTTCTTACACTAATCCTTCTGTGGGTGTGTGTGTGTATAGCCCCTCACTGTCACTACAGCATTGCTGACTACGGCAGAAAACATGGCCGACTTGATTGACGGTTACTGTCGGCTCGTCTCCTCAGTTACTCACTCCTTCATCGTCAGGGTCCACAAAGGTAGGACGTTCAGCTGTGCAGATTTTATATTATAGTTTAATGTTTCTCTTTTTTGTTGTTGTTGTTTGTTTGGGTTTTGTTTGTTTGTTTGTTTTTTAGCTTTGTAGTGGTAAGATTGTGCAAAGATGATGATTGTGGTCATGTTTCTATTGTTTCTATCCTAACAGTAGCTTAAAACCAAAAAGCAAACTGTAAATAGTACCGCATTGAAATCGCTGTCAAGTCATCTCTCAGACTGAGGTGGAGTCTTGATTGTGACTAGTGAGGCTTTATGCTTGTTGCTTTGATTAACCAGATGGTGTCTGGCTAGTGTTTTCTAAAAATAGCTATGGCTACAAAGAAATTGTGAAATCGTAGCTCTAGCATGAAGTCAGTCTGCTCTGTGACCAATTAAATTGTGGATTTTGTCTCTGCAGAGGGAGACAGAGCTCTGCCATCTATACCAAAGTAAGTCTGCTAATTTGTTTTATGCTCGTTCAGGGCTGTGTTAAGTGAAAACAAGCTATCTTCTTCCTTCTTTTACCAGTGGAGCCTGTTATCTTTTCTTTGATTGATTGGGTGGTTATTATGGGTTTCACACATTTTGTTATGACTCTGAAACTAAAGTGAGCATAAGCATGTCTCAAATCCATGAATTCTTGAATTGCTTATAAGGTAAATATAAGATTCTCTGTAAACTTTAGAAACTTTTTGGATTTTTAATGTTTGACACTTGAAGAAGCACACATGACAGGATGTGGGAGGATTCTCCGTTTCCCTCGTTGCGCCGCTGTCTTCGTAGCTGCAAATAGCAGCTCATTCTGTCTTAAGACAATGTGAGCCAAATCCCCAAAATAATTCTCTTCTCTCTGGTCCAGAGTTTCAAACCATGAGAAGCGGATGGAAAAGCGGATGGACGGAGTACGAACTCGAGCAGTTTGCGTCTCAGGTATAAACCCCCCCGTCGTGCTTCCTCTTGCTAGCCAGTCCATTTCTCCTCTGTCACTGTGCTTCTCTGTCCTCTGCTCTAAATGTCATGAATGACAGTGACGGCTAAGAGTTAGATAAAGGGTTCACAGATATGTGTGCGAGTGCTGTTTCCACATAAAGCCTCATCTGTGTTCGCAGTGAAGAGTCCTTGTCTGGCCAGATGTCTTGGTGGAGAGCTTTAGTCACTGTCACTGTCTCTGCTCAGGCTGTCGACTGACTTCAGATTCATTCACGTGTACTTAAAATGACATTTAAAAAAAAGACCTTTTAAAACCATTAACGGTAAAACTAATGCTTCTCTCCATGTTTCTCCCCCGGTGTTTGTGTTTCATGCTGCTTGTGGCTTCTGCAGGTCACATTAGTGGCGATGGTAAACGACATTTTCTTTAAACCTCCTTCATTAGTAACAGTGGAATTCCTGCTCTGTATCTTCATTAAGGCTGCCGTATGTGTGGAGAATCTCTCTCTAACTCTCTCTGTCCCTGCTCGACTCTGTATTAGTTCTCTCCATGACTAAACCTGTTTTTCTCCAGCTTGTTTCTCTGGAAAGAAAGAATATTTCCATCCCTCCCCTTTCCTCTCCTCTCTGTCCCTCTCTATTGTTCCGTGTCGCTCCTTGTGTGAGGCCACACTGTAGTACACGAACGTTTCAGTTGTTGTGCATGTGTTTGGAGTCGGGTATGGTGACGGGCTTTTGGCAAGGTAGTTCTTTCTGATCATGGTGTTTCTCTTAATGTTGCAAATTGCAGTCTCGGTGAAGGTGTGCTCACTGGACTCAGTTATTTAGTGATGTTGGAAGGTCTTAGGCATGGTGGCATGTTATACAGTTAAATCATTGATACCGAGAACTTTGTAGTGATTTTTAGATGCAAGCTTGTCATCAGCTCAGAACTTGTTGATTTGTTCTCGGCTCTTTTTCTCATCCTGATTTTTCTTTGCTCTGCAGAAACAGACGACTATGCTGAGATCATAGACGAGGAGGACACCTACACCATGCCTTCGAGTAAGTACACATACGCTGATACACATACCCATAAATGTTGTGGGCAGCTAAAGTGACAAGTGGCGAGGCAGTGATAGCTGTTTGTGTCTCCGCTATCAGTGGACCGTGTCAGACTTATATCAGAGGCATTTTATAGAGGGACTTTGTTTACACTCTGTCTACTTCACCGTTTCTTTTTGTTGATTTGATTATAGATAAAGATTAAAAGCCATGAACAGGCATGTTGTCTGAGTGTGGTGGCATTTTAGATGAATTTTGGAGTTAAATTTGGATGAGATTAGAGTCAGGAACCTCTTTACTGTAACACACGTTCACTTGTGAAAATCTTTGTATTTTATTTAATTTGTCTTGGTATACGGTACTGTGCAAAAGTCTTGAGCCACCCCTTCATTTGTATATACTGTGATTTGAAACTGGAAAATGGGAGCGGTGATTTATTGAAACATGCATACATGGAAATACAAGTTTTCAGATGGTGCTGCATGGTGAAAAATAATCTAGTAACACTGGGTGCTAATGTAGTTCATGATGACCATATATTCTGCAAGGCTGAATACAGGATTCTTCCTCGTCTTCTCTGTCTGCTTTCCTGTCTACTCTTCACTACTACACTATGTAGAAAAAATCAACAGCAATTCACATTTGGATTCATCGCTCCATCAGACCTGTTGTCACAGATTTTCAGTCAGTTTTCTGAGTAATTTGGCGTACCTCACCCTTATCTCTGTTTCCCTTAAGAATCTTTACAGCCATCCTTCCACTGACACCATTTCTCATGAGGCTTCAACTCAAGGGTCTCATGGATCTCTGAGGTTCTTTGCTTGCTTTCTTAAAAAACTGCTCATTAGCTGCATATGCTTAGGCCACTTCTTTTGTCACCCACTTGTCCAGCTTCCTCAAATTTTTTGAAGTCACACTGCACACCATGCCAATATATGCAAAGTTTCTGGCAAACAGCTCTTTTTTTTATACCTCTCAAACTGTGTTATCGTTCAACTATCGTTCATCGATTCAACTAATAAAATGGGAACAAATTTTGTGTTTTTGTAATAGATCAAGTTGTCTTTTTGTGTAAACACAACACTGGCTCATCCCTTTAGTTGGGTGCTTTTTTATGCTTGAATCATTCATAGGTCAGACCTTCAAAAAGAACTAATGCCCACAATTTAATAAAATAAAGTAAATAAAAAATAAATAAATCACCCAGACAAGAAAGTCTGGATCACTGGAAGCACAATATAAAGAAAAAATGGGTAGCTCAAGACGTTTGCACAATATTTTATGCTTAAATAGTTTACCCAGCACCTGAAATTAAATCAAGTCACCTTGCAGACCTGATGTAAAGATTTCTTTGTTTGACATCGTTTTAAAGCATGAATTTGAGTGCAGTTAGATATGTTCCAAGAGGTTTTTGATCTGGTCAGACTCCTGTGTGAATGATCACATTTTCCGTGGTCACATGCAGTAATATTATTTAAAAGGGGGAAGCCACTTTGACCATATTCTGTGTGTATTTTTACACTCGCAGTCTATATTTATTTTCACGAGTTCCCACAAGATTTGGCAAGAGCCGCAGCTTCCTCAGATTCTTTTGACGTATTATGCGCGCATTGTCTTTTTAGTGAACATTTACAAATGACTGATTCCTCCCGTGATAGCGCTCAGTGTGAAAGGCTGGGATGAGACATCAGCGTAGGCATTTGTCTGGCCTTGTGTGTCATACATGGAGGCTGAACAGTTCTTTGCATTAATTAAAACATTGCTGAATAAATAAGAACTATATATGAAGAGGTTCTGCTGTGCTGCTGTTGCTGCTGAGCGATGCCTGTGAACCAGGCTTAAGACTCATGTTAAGCTGAATTCGATGCTGTGTGGCTGTGGTGAATAGGCAGCATAAGAAGGCAGAGTAGACGGGCAGTATCAGCCTAATGTGGGATGGGAAGATGGAGTGTATTTTCTTTTTAAGCTGTTTTGACAAATTGCCTGTTCAAGCTGCCATAAAATGTTGCCTGAGTATCGTAAGCACTCGTTCCATGTAAGCAGAATGCAGCTGAATCCCAACATGGCTTTGCTTTTTGATCATTCATAAATTATAGTTTTGTAGTTCAGTCTTCTGGACTTACACATGTAAACACAGTACCAAAGAAATAACTACAGCAGCAATGCTTTTTACTAATCTCAAAAAGCATTGAAACATTCATTTGCATCAGAACTGCAAGTGGCTCATTCAGCTTTTTTTGTTTGTTTTTTTTCTCCAAAAAGGTCAAGTTCAGCTGTTTATGTTGGTACTTGGGTAGTTTGAGTGTGCTAATAAGTATATTTTGGTTGGCAGGTTTCCAAGCAGTTCACTATTTGGCTAGCAAGTTGCTTGCTTTGTAACTTGCACCTTTCTAATATAGCTAGTGATGACATGTGCTGTGGGCTTTTGGGACCTGTATGCTATATCACAGCATTTATTTCTAGCCAGTGTTGCTTTAATTATCCACTAAGATCTTGTACTGACGATGGAAGAGTCGGACTGGCCTTCTCCAGCACATCCCAAAGACTGTTATCAGGGTTTAGGCTCGCTCTTTCCCACTTTGATCCCAGTGAATCCTGACATTGTCAGGTCGTTCAGTAGATCCAGCTAACCTCATTGTTTGGGCACATAATGTTGCAGAGCCTACACCTGACCAACTGAAGCAGCCAAGATCATAACAGTGTGCCCACAGACTGTTATAGTAAGCAAAACAATGACGTGATTGATGGATCACTTCATCTGCCTCTCTTTTTACCTTGATGCACCCGTCACTCTGGAACAGGGTAAACCTGGACTTATTAGATCACATGACCTTTTTTCATTACTCCAGAGTCCAGTCTTTGTGCTCTCTACCAAACTGAAGCCTTTTTTCAAATTAGCATCACTGGCAAGTCACTACCACTGGTCCCTTGAGTTCTCTTCACGTTGTGCGTGTGGAAATGCTCTTACTTTCACTTTAAAACATCATTCAAGATTTTTTTTTCTGACCACATTCCTCTGGTGATGTTTCTCAGCTGTCCTTCCAGGTTTTAATATGTTGAACAGTTCTTAACCCAGTTTTAGTAGTTTTAATAATAATAATAATAATAAGGAGCTCGATCCTGAAACTAACAGCTTTTCAAAGACCCCGGGATGTTTTTTCTGATATGGTTTCTTAAGACATTAAAAGCTACTCAGTTAAGGTTAAATAGAGTTAAATAACCTGTCGACCACCAAAACGTATGAATCACTGCAGCAGTTACACAGTGGAAGGTTTTTATCTATTTGTCTTACCTATTAGTTATTTAATGTGATAACACTGTTTCTGACTTACAGTAGCCCTAATCCATCAGCATCACTGTTACACTCACACTCGCTGCAGCTGTTAAAGTAACACTGACCTAATTAGTAGAGACTCCAGTAACAATATGTGGCTCTCTGTACTCACAGCTAGCTATTTCTGTCTCTTATCACTAACCCATTTTCCCAGAATACTATGGACTAGACCAAGGTAATGATTGAAAAAGTACCATAACTCTGGTTGTACTGTGATGGCACTTTGACTTGGTGGTTGTTGTGACCCTTTTATGTTTGCTTGTGACTGAAAAAAAAATCAGAGTTTCTGTCTGTACCTCTACCCTGTTGATTTGACCCCCCCCCCCCCTCCTCCTCCACCCACCACCAAACACCCCTCTGCTCATGTGTGATGTGCTGTGACTTTCTGCTAAACTGGTGGTAGCTTCAGAAGTGAGACAACCCAAATGGACTCGGATCTTGTTTTTGTCTGTGTTTAAAAGGTGGAACAAATTGAGAATGAGCTTAGGTTACTCTGCAGAAAAATCAATAATACTATAAACAGTCGACCGCTGTTAAAACCCTATTCACTGCTCAGAGTAACAGAAACATGGCAGGCGTTCAGAAATATTTTTGTAACCAGGCAAGTTGATTCAGAGCATCCTCCTTATTGCAATTTTTGCCTGGGGGAGTAAGTGCAGTGAGAGGGACGGCTTTAAATAGATGCATACATTTATACACTGGAACGTTTTAAACTCAGACTACTAACAAACAGGATAGTCTTACTGCATTATTTAACACTGGATTTGTGTGTCATTTGAAAGTGTCAGCCACACGGGTGACATTTAGAGGCAGAGAACAGAGCAAAGGCAATAATTAGGGTTCCCTTTTTTTGTTACTGTATCATGCAGCCTGTTTCCACATTGAGGTCATCGCTGCTACGTTTTACTGAACTTTTGTCTCTAAAAGTCGCCCATGTGCTTGAACAGCAGTGATTGTCATAAAAGTGCAGAGAATACTGTAAAGTGACCTTTATGGCTTCATGTGTGCTTTATTTATAAGCTTATTACATGGACAAAGTCAGGTCAGCAGTGTCATGAGCAAACGTCAGCTTTCAACAGCCTACATCTCACAGACCAACCTAAAACAAAATATTAAAACTCATTTTTACCAACCACGTTGGACAGAAAACACAAAGAATATTGAGCTGCTACAGTTCCAGTGATCTGCGTCCCGAGCAAAAACAACAGTTTTTTTGTTGGCCTGTGGGCCTTTTGAGCGTTTTCACCATATACCACCTGACTTTATCCATATTATATTTGAATCAACATAGAAATTCATGCTCATTGTAATTGGCTCCTGTTTGTCTGTGTTACATGGCATGTCTGGCTGTGGTTTGCTGATGCTCTTGTTGCATGCTGTTGATGGTGAGCTTGTTTAGAAATTCAAGCTTGTCAGAGTAGGTCAGATTTTTGAAATATTGCATCTGACAGAATTCAATTTATTTCCGTGGTGCGGTCTGAAACTAACCTCAAACATGCACATTTAAGCTGTTTAACCTACAGATTTTTTAGACAGGCCGTAAATACTATAAAGTGCTCTGACAAGCTTGGTTAATGCAAGCCCAGTGTGTGGACATTAATCTGTGTATGTTTTGATCTGAAGGTTTACTCTGTTCATTTTCATCTGTGTGTGTGTGTTCGTGTTTATTTTGTGCGTCCAGCGCGGGACTATGAGATTCAGCGGGATCGTATCGAGTTGGGACGCTGCATAGGCGAGGGTCAGTTCGGAGACGTCCACCAAGGAATTTACATCAGCCCGGTACGTTTGTTGTCTTTGCTCTCTCGCGCGCTCTCTCTGCACACTCACTTTCAAGAGAGGCTAAACTGATTCAGTCATATCACAGTAACGACACACAGCACAGTCAAAGCATTTGTACCAGAGAACCATAAAGGGATGGTCGTGTATAACAAGTTTTAATAGGTAACAGTATTTATTTTAAAGGCCCTTTATTGAAAACTGCAAACTGTTTAGAGTTTGATTGTGATTTCTGTGGAGCAGACGGTGAATATGCTGCATGTTGGTGTTGAAATGATGCTGATTTTGCTTGTTTGGATGTGTTTCCTGCAGGAGAACCCAGCTCTGTCTGTGGCAGTGAAGACGTGCAAAAACTCAACATCAGACAGTGTCAGGGAAAAATTTCTCCAAGAAGCACGTAAGATGCTGACCTGATGGCAGTAAAATCGTAGTACCCTCTAAACAGTTTTTAAAAAAGGTTTCTTTTTGGGGAATTGTTTGACTCCTCCCTCTTGTGTTTCTTACAGTGACCATGCGTCAGTTTGATCATCCTCACATAGTGAAGCTGATGGGAGTCATCACTGAGAATCCAGTCTGGATCATCATGGAGCTCTGTACATTTGGAGAGGTATGACACTAATAAGAATATGTATAAGTTGCATCTGTTTAAAGCACAGTTATATCCCTGTGCATGTGGTATGTGAGCCCTGCTGTTTTCTATATTTGTTTAAAAACTGGAAACTATAAATTAGATCAGCGTCTTTGAGACGTGACCTGTAACCCTGTTGTGTTTGTTTAAGAACAGATCAGATGATAAACACTTTTCTGTCAGTTATTTCCTCACATTCCCCAGGGTTAAATATTATGGGTGTTATACATTAACTCATGTATATGCTTTCTGGTTTGTTTTCTCATTGTGTTTCGTTTCAGCTTTATTTATATAGTATCTCCCTGTGTTTTTTCTACATAGCTTCGGTCGTTTCTTCAGGTGAGGAAATACAGTCTGGATCTGGCTACTCTCATCTTGTACTCTTACCAGCTCAGCACAGCGTTGGCGTATCTAGAGAGCAAACGATTTGTACACAGGTAGGAAAGAGCCATACGGAAATAATATAGCAAAATATTCATAATTACTAAATAAATATAATTCCAGTAGGGGGCGTTGTCACCTACTGGACTGAAACACTGTTGTTCTGTCAAAAAAGAAAATGCATGTTAGATATCAATGCAACCACTGAATTTGAATAGAAAAAATTATATCAGTGTGTTTTTCTCTTCCTCTGATTCCTTTTTGACGTCTCCAGAGACATCGCAGCGCGGAACGTGCTGGTATCAACGGTCGACTGTGTGAAGCTGGGAGACTTCGGGCTGTCGCGATACATGGAGGATAGCTCTTATTATAAAGGTATGTAAAAAAGCATCGCCACCTTTGTCTTGCTTTCTTTGTGATCCGGCAGAGAAAAGCTTCATTATTATTCAGAGCAGACCTGATCAGTGAAGTGTGACACTGTTTTCTTCATTTCTGTTTTTCAGCATCTAAAGGTAAATTGCCTATTAAATGGATGGCTCCAGAATCCATCAACTTCAGAAGATTTACTACAGCCAGTGATGTCTGGATGTTTGGTATGTTTTAAGCAGTTTTGCCCCGCTCCAGTCTGCTTCTGTTTTACCCTTGCGTTGTGTCTTTGCTTTACGACCCCTGTAGGCAGCTGTCTCATTCTCACTCACGTTATTTGTCTTTCTTTAGGTGTCTGCATGTGGGAGATTCTGATGTATGGCATCAAGCCTTTCCAGGGTGTGAAGAACAACGATGTCATAGGCAGGATAGAGAATGGCGAGCGACTGGCTATGCCCCCTCAGTGTCCTCCTACTCTCTACAGCTTGATGACAAAGTGTTGGTCGTACGATCCCAGCAAGAGGCCACGCTTTAATGAACTTAAAACACAGCTGAGGTCAGTGGCGTGTGATCTGAGAGACTGTGTGTGATTGTGTGTGAGGCACTTTGAGTGTGGATTTTCTGCAAATGAATTTTTTGTTTGAACGCTTAAATGAACTATGCTGCAGGAACCTTAAACCATCATTACTCTATAGACACGTCTCAATTAAACCCTAAGGAAATTAGTGAAACAGTCATGAAAACAGTGACATAGTCAGTTAAACTTCAGAGATCAAGATCATCATCATCATCATCATTTATTTATTTATATAGCACTTTAAAAACACACCTGGTAGACCAAAGTGCTGTACAATACTAATATGCAATCAAAAAAAACAATAAAAGGACTTTAAAACGGATCCTGAATTCAATTGAAAGCCATTGTAAAGAGGCCAAAATCGGTGTGATGTGATCAAATTTTCTTCTGCCAGTTAAAAATTGTGCCGCAGCATTTTGCACTAATTGCAAGCGTGACAAAGTGCCCTGCCCAACCGCTATTAAAAGAGAATTACAATAATCTAAACGTGAGGTAATAAAGGCATGAATAACACTTTCCAAGTCACGCTTGGAAAGAAAGGGCTTAACCTTTGATAAACATCTGAGGTGATAAAATGCTGATTTTACCACCCCGTTTACGTGGTCATCAAAGGTAAGTGCAGAATCAATTTTAACTCCGAGATTTGTGATCGAACTCTTTAGTTGGGAAGTCAAAGCTGCAAGATCAACATCCAGAGTATGAGAAGAAAGATTTGGGCCAAATAAAACTGCTTCTGTCTTCCGATCATTAAAATTTAAAAAGTTTTTTGCCATCCATGCTTTGACATCAGTAAGGCAGTCAAGCAGAGGTCGAGTTGGGAGACTATCAGAATGACTAAAAGGTAAGTAGAGCTGGCAGTCATCTGAGTATAGATGGAATGGCACTTTGTGTTTCTGGAAAATCGCGCCAAGAGGCAAAAGGTACAGTGAAAACAATAACGGCCCAAGAATAGATCCCTGTGGCACGCCCCAAAGCAGAGGGGCCACAGAGGATGAAGACGACCCCAACTTAACACAAAAGGTCCTATAGATAACAAAAACAAAATGGTCTGTGGCGGTGGCCACAGACCATTCAGGTTACAGGTAGTCCGGCTCTAGCGACATGGCACATCCATATGTGTCATTCCGAGAAGGTTTGTCTCTGAGCACAGTCTCAAATCGGGAGCAGAGGGAGGTTGTTACAGGGCCGTCAGCAGCAGGACCGGTATCTGCTCCTTTGTGCAGGGAGGAACAGGGGGAGCAGAACCTTACAATGACCTTGAGCAGGCTAATCCTGAACAGACCATCTGAATCAGAATGAGAGGATTGGACTCCGTTATGGTGTCATGAGGGCTCAAAGTCCTTTAGCAGGACCTGTGCTCAGAGCCCAACAGCATGCAGGTTTACCACTGGCACCACTTCTGACAGATGTAAATAAGTCTGAAGATGGCGTGGTGTTATGCTGATAACATGTTATATTCTATTCCGTTAAAAAGTCACAAAAGGTGTCGGGTTAAAAAAAAAAAAAGGAGATGTGGAGTCAGAATTCTTAAATTAAAAGGTTTTATTAATATTTTTGTTCCTAATTAAACTGAAAGAAACAGACAAGTTGCTGTGACCTTTAAACAAAGGTAAAAAACAAACAAACAAACCCAGGAATTGGTCAATAATCAGAAAAGTCAAAAAGGTTATGTGGTGGGGCGTGGTCTGCGGTGGCGTGCAGGGAGGGCGGACGCACCTGCACGGCATCCGCAATCACGCCCGCCAGGTTAAAACACGGGGACTCAGGTGTGTGTGGTGTGAGGTGTTGTGAATAAAATGTCTGAAAACGCTGATCCCTGGACCCGCCGTGCCTTATTCCTGCCACAGGTTAAATCACCAAAACACACACATTTGCCCACAGACCAGGAGTAAGCAGCCACCACACACAGCTCACTAGCTGCGAAACAAAAATGCTCTGCAACTCTACAACTCCCCTTTTTCTAGCCTTAAATACTCTTACTAGAGTAGTACTTATTAGAGTACACTCAGCTGTACAAAAAGGGTGGCACCTACAGCAAGTGAGCTGGCAGGACGCATCTATATTGGGTCAGAATCCAAAGAAGCACAAATATTTGTATTTCAGATCCGTCAGTATTTTTTACCCAACTTCATGTGTATCATCCACGTCCTTTTTAGTAAGCTTTGGTTTAAATGGTATTGGTGAAGAAAGCTGAAAAGTGACTGCAGTGGCACATTTATTTTACTTAGTTGTTACATTATCGTATTAGAAAGAGAACCTTCATGTAAATTTAAATTGCCAATTGCCATCTGGAATATATAAAAAATAACAATAGGTAATCTGAATACATTGAAAAGGTAAAAGTACTTGTATGTCATTTATAGGTGAAAATGTGTTGTGAAATCCAGTGGATGTTTTTCTGTTCTACTTTCTGCAAATTGATACCACAGGTGTATCTATTAAAAAATTTAGAAACGTTTAAAACTCAGTGACCTCAAGATCAGAGGTCAAGTTTTCTGAGAATCTATTGAATGCTATAACTCAAGACGCACCTTTGATTACCATAGCTGCACCTTCTAGGAGGCTGAGGAGGACCACTGGGGCCGTCAGTATTTTTACACTTGCTTGACAGCAGGTGTCACTCTCAGTCTGTTGTAATCACGGCAGTGTCACAAGCAGTGGGACAAACGAGGAAACGCTGTAGATGCACTTTTGAAAGTCTGAAACATACTGTGGTCTTGTAGTCTTCTGTTTTTCTTGATGACTTAACATCAGACCAAAATGAAATATTAACCACAGACATTTTCACAGGTCAGACTGTGGGTGCCAAGAAAGATTCTTTGTTCATTCAAGCTTAGGTTATTTTTTTCTGGCTTGTTTAAACAAGTTTGTAGGCCTTGTAGACTAGTTTTATAGCTAACATTTTTATTCGAGCATACACTCACTGGCATTTCATTAGGTATGCTAAGGGTGCTCAAAGTGTGCCAAGAAAATCTCCCCACACTATTACATCACAGTCAGCCTGAATCACAATACTTTATAAATCCCAGTGACAGTAATGAAATATTACAATCGGTTACAAAGTAATAAAATATAATGAAATGGCTCTAATATGTACAAATAACTTCCAGTACATTACACAAAGTTGAATATATATAGTTGACAGTGAGTTGCCTCTATAGATACAAGGAGAGATCCATGATTTCATGTTGTTTACGGCAGATTCTGATCCTGCCATCCAAATGTTGGCAGAAGTCAAGATTCAACAGACCAGGTGACATTTTTCAATTTTCTATTGTCCGATTTTGGTGAGCCTGTGTGAATTGCTAACTTAAGCCCCAGTCTGGCCTTCTGCTGCTGTAGCCCATCAACATATTGTGCATTCTACTGCTTTTGTTGTAACGAGTGCCTATTTGAGTTAGGTTTGCCTTCCTTTCAGCTCAAAGTGTCTGGCAATTCTCCCCTGACCTCTGGTATCAACAAGTCAGTAAAAGATCCTATATATCAACTTTCCTCCTTATTCTGATGCTCAGTTTGATCTTGAGCAGGTCATTTTGACCATGTGTCAGAGTCTGTAAATCCATGGCTCAAAGAGTATGAAAGAACCAGCTGTAAAGCAACAGAATGATAATACTGGTGCTGATGAAAGTGAGGGAGCCTCCATGGTCCTCCTTCCCTGAGTTTATATATATGCACAGACAGCTTCTGCAACTAATCAGCACTAAGGATAATGCTAGTATTAGCAAGTATTACAACTTTTCTTGATATGTTACAAAGTTTACTGTTTACATATTTTCAGATACCTATTTGTTTTTTACCAGTGAGAGGATATCCAACTGACAATATTAATAGTCTTCACAGCCTGAGTGCACACAAAAGGGAACTTTACTGCTCAGGATGTAACACAGCCCAAACAAACCTGTTCAGGTACGAAGCAGGGTGCACTTTGCATTCTGTTTGGGCTGATGACTTTATGGCTGCCATGGTAACAGAGTTGTGATGTTGACAGAGACAAGTAAGCAACTTCAGTCATGCCCTTCCTTGTTAGATGATACATCACGGCTTCATTACTAGATTTTCCCTGGAGATGGTTTTGCAAGGATAGATCGCATTTTCCGCGAAATCCCGGGCGTGTTGCGATCAGATAAGGCAGCACCAGACATCACTGCTGGTAATTTAAAAATTCCCCGAGTCCGAGCCCCAGATTAGTGTGTCTCTTATTAACGGGAAGGCTCAAATATATTCACCATTTATCATTTATCAAGACATTACAGTTGCACAGTCTCAGGTAGAGGGGTGTGCCTATAATCTGGTCACCATGTCGGCTGTCATCATCAGGTACAGTCAAAGAAAGAGACTGAATTTATAAGCCACCACATGCAGAAAAACAGCCACACAAACAAGTTGAAATTATTTATTTAAGCTACAGTATGTTCATGCTTTACAGCACTTTTTAAGACCTCTTGCTCGGCGTTGTGTAGCAGATCAGGAGCTTTAGTTTAATCTGACTCTTCTACTACTACATATACTATGAATATTTTCTTTCATTGTGCTGCACCGTGGGGTTAGGTAGAGGCTAGTAAAGACAATGCTTTACCCACCCGTCATTACTCAACAGTTCATAATCTTTTGGCATGAACAGACCTGCAGTTTTTTGGAAGCGATGTTTCAGCATTGCCCCTTATGGGAAATGAAAGAAGTGGATTATGAGATTAGGAAGACTGATATGAAACTTTTATTAGAGTGCAGTCTGAACCTCTAAAATCTATAAAGATGATGCTTGGTATACATATTCATTGAAGTAATATCCTCATTGTTTCCCATAATCATGACATTGGTTCTCCAGGTGTCACTTAACAATAGAACGTGCTGCAGATAGAGTTCAGGTTAATGTGTCAACATTGTTTCGCCTTCATTTTTGTCCTTTGCATATAGTCTACAGGAAATAAGTCTTTAAGAGAGCCATGAAAGGAGTCTGCAAGCGTTGCTATCAGTTATTTAGTCTAGACATGACTAAATACAGCTAAGCTTCCACAACTGACTGAATCCCTCCTGACAAAACATATTGCACTTAGTTTGTGTATCTTCTACATTTTAAATCACATTCTTACTGTGTGAAACATGTGGAGCATGCAGCAGCAGCGGAACAAGATGCCATCATTGTTTCCTTCAGCGTGCACATTCTCTCTCTATCTTAACTTTTTTTTACTCTCTTACACAGAAACAGGAAAATGAGAGTGCATATTTAACTCCTGTGGTTTTATGAGTTTTGCTTAAAACCAGTATGACTCACACCTCACATTCCACCTCCACTTTTCTCAGTGTCAGCTCTCCTGCTTCTCCTGTAATTCTGCTTCTGTTACGCTCCCTTTTCCAGCACCCCTCCGACTTCTTTTGTTTGTTTGTTTTTTAGCATCTCCTCCTTTTGGCTCAGAGCAAGTTGGAGGCCTTCACGTCGCAGAAATCCGCTCGTTACTTTGACACATGCTTCCATATGTTTGCGGTTGTATGTTTTAACAGGGTGAGAACATAGTGTGGAAAAGTGCATGTGCAGTGTGGCTGCTAAGCTGGCAAAATTAAGTGCATTTATTCAAATTGGGATGGCTGAGAGCGAAGGAGCCCTCGGTGGGCCTCAGCCAGTGTCTTGGTTACCAAGTCAATATTGACCATGTTCGACGTGGTCACTGGCTATTAATAGGAGAAAGTGGAGCCATATAAGGTTATACGATTTGGTTTACTTTCAGTCTGGCTGGCTTTTATATCATAATATCAATTATAGGTCCCTGCTGCCAAATATGCAACTCTCAGCTACTACTAGTGTGTGTGTGTGCATGTGCGTGTGTGTTTACACAGTGTGCAGCTGCCATGAGCCACAGCTTACCAAAGAACTGAGGGGGAGAGAGAGAGAGTGAGGGAGAGAGAAGACAGATAGAATTAAAGAAGAATGGAAAAAGCCGAGCAGAGTTACTGCAACGCTGCACTCCTCACGGTCAAAGCTAGCCTACGAAGATCAGATCGCGTTATCCCAGCAGCGAAACGTATCTGAGCTGCAACAGAGCAGGTTTATGTTATCCCGCATGAAGAAAATAGGCATTGTGATTCTAGTGATGCTAATATCCTCTGCAGTTCACGGTGACCTTCAGTAAAGTATCAGTGCTGACTGCTGTCGGGCCATCACCCATCTAGTGGCTGCTTTAATTCTTCCTAGGTGCTCGGGTGGATGTGGACGCTTTTTTTTCCCTAAGGTAGAGTATTGTCTGATCTCTTTGCACTTCTATCTCATCTGATGTTTCTAAGTGTTGTGATGTCAGGCTTTGAAGAACTCTTTTCATTTAGCATATAATCAGCTGTTAGAGGAGCCTGTATTAGTATCCCTTTGACCAGAGTTGTTCTTCTGGCGTTCCTCTTTGATGCTCTTTGACGTTTTTGTCTTCAGAGTTTCAGTCTGAAGGCTTATTGCCAGTATTTTGTTTTTTAGAGAACGTGGCTCGTTCACAAAAGCATAAATATGCTGTGACAGCAGTGACTCCTTTTTGATGGAGGTTTCAAATATGGACTATAGACTTTACTGAGCAAAGTCTCACACTCATCAAGTCATCATGATGCCATATGTATGTTAGTGTCCTGATAATCTTCAGTCGTGGTCATACTGGCAGCCCTCAGGTGAGAACTAGAGTATGTGAGATTAAGAGCAGGGTGTTGCTCGAAACCCTAAGAATATGTCGTCCGCAGGCCTGCGTAAATAAACTGAGGAGGCCTTGTTATTCCAGGTGGTGCAGTGTAGGTGGGGGTAGGAGACGGCCCGTGTTGATGTTGCCAGGTGTTGATGGTATTGCTGTTGCATGTATGTGATGTCATTTACTGTTCAACTGCTAAGCAAGACTGGCAGATTCATTTGCTGACTGCTTACATTAAAAAAGAAAGCACACACATTAAATATAAAGGCAGAGAAAGACTGGGAATTCAATCACGAACAGTTAGGTTGTTTTGTTTCGTTTTAGCAAAGTAATTGTGTGTGTTGTATCTGTATTTGTTCATGCTGGGATTACTACTGTTTATTGTTATGAAGTAAAAGGTACTGCTGCTAAAGGATTTGGCTTTATCTGAGGTCTTTAGCTGAGTAAAGTAAGGGTTGCCTCTACTGTAAGTTTAGATAATTGTAATTAATAATAGGTTTTAAAGCTTAATAATCAAGCTGCTGACTGTCGGTTCACACAAGTCGATGTTTACGCCGTGTTTGAGTGTGTCGGAGCGATCTCGAGTGTGATGGAAAAGCAGAGCAGACCGGAGACTGACTCGGGCAGGTGCAAGGTCACGCAAACAATCGACAAGAGACAACAGAACAGGAACGGCGTAACGATGCTGCTAGAAATAGCGCCTGCCCTTGTTGAGGCAAGGCGAGCAGAAAGAGCGCCTGGCGGTGCAGAGAGGGTGCTGTGCTGGATTGTTCAATAGAAGTTCAGTTTTCTGTTTTGTAAAAATATAAAGTAAAAAGACAAAACCATCTGCTCTCCCTCTGGGATTCGAGGCTTGGCTTCATCTAACTGCTGCTTTCCCAGGAAACGGGTCAGTAATTTTATCGCTTAAATTCAATGTGGTATCTTTGGCTACGCTAGACCTAAAAATGTTGGGTTTGGGGCGTGGGATGTTGCTTAAACTGTGAGTGATTCAGTCCATTCTTAAGCAATGCGAGTCAACGATTAAGTGCTTTAGCGAGCTGGCACAGTTGGCCAGCAAAGAACTGACAAAGACTGAAAATTGAGAGACGGTGATGATTTTTATTAGGCAAAAGTTCTAATAAATTCAATTTGTTGCATTAGAGTAGCTGGCCTCATGAGAGTGATTTATGTGGGATAAACTGTGGGGGTATAAAGAAGCAGCAGTAGGGCATTTCATAACAAAGTGATATTTGATTTTACTCTCACTTAAGTAGTTTGTGCTTGGAAAGTCTGTACAAACAGAGTGCGAGGAATGCATGCATTTTAGTGGGTACACAGCACAGTGTAATAAAACTAATACCGAGGACAGTGTGTGCCTTTTAAATGGGGTTCACAGCGAGTTTTCATATTTACAGGAGGAGGCAGAAAACCACTTAAGCCAGCAGCGTGCTCGTAAAGAATCGCCAGTGGGGAAAGACCCTAAAAAGTGGGAATTATGTGTTAGTTTAAGAGCATGCGTTTATATGAGCGGAGATAAACATTTCTACACTGAATGCAAAGCCTTTTTTCTGCAGCAGTAACTGTTTCATTTACGTGCCTCTGGATGCTGCACGTGGATGGACATCATCATTATTCACAGTTAAATACCAGGGACCTCTGTAACACAGGACTGCGTTCTAATAAACAGGCTCAAGTGTTTGTTATCATATTTGTTACAGAGTCACCCCTGCCTATTTACAGATGTGCTTATGCATCACTGAGTACGAGTGTATGCAAATACCCTGCTGTTTGTTTTTCTTTCTTTTAGCACAATATTAGAGGAAGAGAAGGTCCAGCAGAAGGAGAGGAACAGGATGGAGATGAGGAGACAGGTCACTGTTTCGTGGGATTCTGGAGGGTCTGATGAAGCACCACCAAAAGTAAGACACTACCACACCACATGTGTTTGTGTGTCTGTGCGTTTGTGTTCGTACGAGTGCACAGTGGTGTTTTCTGTGCTGTTGACACCCTGGTCATTGCAAACACTGACTGCTTTATAGCCACAATTACAGACTTTTAGTATTCTTTCTTTTGGATTTGTGATAGGTTTGTTTCCAACTTGTTGTATTACCCAAATATCTAACTGTTAAGTCTAAAGAGGAAAAATCAGCAAGTTTATGTTAACACTTTTCACATGATGACTTGTGATGCAGTCAGACGAGTCATAGCAGAAGTCAAAACAAAGAGATGAGAAAAGATTTAAGCTCTTTCATACAGACTTTTCAAGGAGTGCCGTGTGTGTGTGTGTCTGTGTGTGTGTGTGTCTGTGTGTGTGTGTGACCACGTCCCTCCTTGTAAAAATGCTAACACTGAAAAGGAAGGAATGGATTAACTTAATTTAGTCTTTTTGATTTTTCTTTCTACATTCAAAACGCTGTTTGTATTTCAGTGATGCCAGAGTTTCCTATTATGCTTTTTCCACTATGATGATTGTGATGAGTGTGCAAATGCGTGACCACAACCAAACCCTGTTACACAAGAAAAGAGCAAGAAGAGAAAACTTTTTTCTTTCTTCTTTTCCTTTTACTTTGTCATCATCCAATCTGAAAACCAGACTCGTCTCTTATTTTTTCCTCACAAATGCACAATTCTTTAACTGTTCTGTTTGCAAATCCATAAACCCAGCCCCCAACTGCTACCATTACTCCTCACAGCTTGTTGCCTCAGCTGCTGGTTGCTTTATCCTCACTTACGGCCTTATGCTACCCTGCTGTTAGCATCTGATTTAACTGCTTCCTTCGGCTGCAATGAAAGCCAGATGTCTCAAGCAGTTCACGAGATTGAGATGTTTTTTTTAAAGGGTCAGGCTAGTTTTGTTTGCCAGTAAACAGCCAGTTCATTGGCAACATAATAAATTAAAGCTGTTGGTTTGGAAATCTTGATGCATGCCCAATCATTCAGGTAAGGGAATCTCAAAAAGTTGATTCTGTTCATCTGGACGTAGTGAAGTGAAGAAGTCAGTTGGATGAGCAATGAAATGTCCCCCGCGACCCGGCCCCGGATAAAGCGGATGAAGATGGATGGATGGATGGATGAAATGTTTCTGCTACTGAAAACGCTACGTCCAGATGAACAGAATCAACTATTTAGGATTGGTTTGAGTACAATCTGTAAGCTTATTTGCTGCATGACTTAGGATACAGTTGTGTACATCTCTGTCTATGCTTTATCTCTTCCCGGCTGTCACACTGTGACACTTTTATTTCGACATGTCCCTCCTCTACCTTTGTGTTTCTGTTTGCAGCCCAGCCGTCGTCCCTCCCTGCAGCCCACCTTCAGTATGGATTGTGTTTCTGCTCCTTCTCATCTTCACTGCCATCAAAAACAGTGCTTTGCCTCACAGCTTTCCCTCTGCACTGGGAACCCTCATCCTCACCTTCCCACTTATCCTCTCAACTTATCATCTCTAAAACGTCTGCAGCACTTTTCCTCTTCTCCCAGCCCTCAGCCTCAGTCACCCCCTCAAAACAGCACTCATTACAGCAGCTCTTTGTCTCCCCGTAACCCAGAGTTAAATAGTGAATTCAAATCGTACTCCTCCCTGTTGGTTCAAGATCAAACTAACGTCTTTTTTCCACTTCACACACATTTGGACAGCCTGTCCAGCAGCAGCTGCCCACGAAAGACAAATCCACCTACTAACAGCCACCTGCTCCCTTCCTCCCATTCAAAGTCAAACAACACCCACTTTCATCCCCGGCATTTCTCTCCTTTCCTTTCACAGTCCAGTCCCAACTTTAACTCTCTGCCCTTCAGCACGTCAGATGTTTGTCCCCACACCCTCCATAGCATCCAGCCCGAGTCAAATTTTGATCTTACGACCCTGCAGTTGCACAGAAACAGCAGCTCTCATACCCACCGTCAGACTAATCGCAGTACTCCACTCCAACTGCACTCTGACGCCCAGACCTGCCATCCTGCTGTGCAGTCATGCGAGAAGTCCCCGCTCCCCCCTCTTGCCCCACACACAGTAGCATCTGCCTGTAATCTGTCCTCTACCCACCTTCACCCATCCAGCCAAATGCATAACCTCCCCATAACTACCCACGTACCTTTTCCCATCCTCTGCTCTGAAAGACCCATGTCTACACCATTGAAGGCAGGTGGTGTGCTGCTAAACTACACTAAAGCTTTTTCTACTAACAGGAACAAATGTGAGTGCACGTATTTAAAAAAAAAAGAAAAACGCTGCAACAGTCCCATTAGTGATGCATGTTGGGTAGGGTCAGTTAACATGACAGATCCAATCCCTCAACATAAGTAAATAGTTACTTTTTTTAACATTATTTTATGTGAACATTGATTTTCACAATCTAAATTCCATTTTCAACATAAAGTGGGATGAGAGTTGCAGCATTTTTTTAATACTCTCCACTGAGAAGTAAAACTCTAATCTTTAGACCATTATCATAATTACTGTGCAGGAGGGAGTTTGTGTTTTTTTTCCATGGGTTTATGCTAAGACTGCTTGCATGCTTTGTTCTCGCAGGACAGGCTGTTGAAACGTCCTCTGCACTCTGTGATTGAATGCGGCCACATATATTTGTGTTTGCGTCTGTCGGGCATAGTTTTGACGTGTCCTCGGATTAATGCACCCTATTTCTGGCTTGTTCAGGAATGCCTTCAACGAATCCTTAATCCAGTGGGCTAACACTGACTAATCGAACAAACATGAAACTTCTGTGGAGTGCATGTTAAATCAAAAAACACATATCTGATCAGTTTCAGTGACACTAGCTCAGAACAATGTTTAATAAATTATTTTCACAACCGAAGTCCAGAGGCAAATGTAACACAGTAACACACTGTGATTAAATACCCTCTAAGCATATGGACCTGCTTATGCATTGTACTATATCACATTCCTTTATTGCATAATATTACTAAATCAGGTTGTCTCACTGAGATCTTTTTCAAGTGAGATCTATGCACAAAAGATATTCAAAGTTTCTACTAATGTTTAGATGAACATGTGAAGACAGTAACTATAAATACCAGATGAGGGTAAAAGGCCTGCGTGTGTCACATGTGTACACTCTGTCACCTTGAACCAGGTGGTGGGTGGCAGCCAGTAGTAGTACACACAAGCTCTAGGTAATCCTGTTTTCAGGGTAAAAGGTCAGTCTCATGGCAGCACACAAACAACATTCACATATTTTCTGTCTTGAAGTGTATGGCTTCTTGTAAAATAAATATATATGGCTACAATTTCTCTAAAGGTGAGAAATCAGCGAGGAACAACCTTTCCCATTGGCCTGTTTGGCCCTTTGCTGAAAAGTTAAATCCTCACCACAACCAGGATCAGCTCCTGTTATTGGACATGATTATATGTCCTCCTAAGATCAAACTGGGGAACTTTTGTTTATTAGGTAATGTGTGAATCACTACACTGAGAAAAGCTTTAATCACTCCTTTCTTGTGGAGCTTTGTCATGGCATCACACTTGTAACAATGCATGTCTCTCAAAATTATTGAATTGATTCAAAAAATAAATAAATAAAAATTCCACTTACTGTTTTTCCAAACTGTGCTGTGCAGAAATTGTATTTTTAAATGACGTACTCTGTTCGAAGGTGTAGTAACTGGATTTCAGAACCTCTGAACCTTACATCAGCAGCATCTCAAACCAAAAAATCTTGCATTTCAACCACATCTTTCCCCCCTTCTCCTCTTTTGTTTCATTTAGATTAAAGAAAATAAAGAGAAGAGCAGCCTGTTTTACAGGCTATCATAAGGAGCTGAAATGAAAAGAGTGCATGTAAATTTGGTAAATAGCACGAAAGGCGCACTAGCCGAACACTCCACTAAGAGTGCTCGATCTGTACATTTTTGGAACACAGTTGATTTCAAATCCAGTTTTAATTCAAGGGATTTAACAAAATATTCCTGTAAATGTTTGTGACACATATTAGAAATTGTGTCACTGTCCAAATACTTATGGGCCTGACTATATCTCACCTCAGCACTTTCAGAGGGACAGGCTCACAAACACTAACATGATGAACAGATTTAGATTGTAACATGGTGGTGGCCCACTATGAGCTTTTAACTCTGTGTGCTTTATTTGATGCTGCTTGAGTTGAAAATCTCATATGCTAAGTGCTGTAAATGCTAAAGGTAGTTTAAAAAATGAAGATAAATTGCTTATAGGCATATCAAGCACCATTTTACAGAACAAACCAAATCCGCATGCGCTTATCGCAGTTTTGTGTAGTAACAATTACCTCAAGCACCAAAAAAAGTTTATGGTGTTTATGAAGGCATTTCCTGCTCATGTACATAAACCTTTTCAATTCAAAGCAACTCATTGAGCAAGGTCATAGAAACCTCTTAGCTGGTTGCACATGGATGCAATGGTCAGAACCTGCATGAACGTCAGAAGTGCATCAGCTTATTTGTTTCTCAGATGGTCTACACTCCTGTAACTATTATGTTTTTACATTAGGTGGTGCAGTTAATCCAAAATCCTTTCTTTATTTGGTCATTAATGATGAAATTCAGTTATTCACCCAAAGCTTTGCAGATATTAGCCAATGTTTGGCTTTATTAGCCGGTGTGATTAATTTCCCATCTGTCTCTGTCTGTCCCTGTGTGTTTATCTTCCTATTTTTATCTTGGGTATTCCCAGGAAAACCTCCCTCCCTGTGGATTGACTGCCAAAGGAAAATTAATCTGCTCGGTGCAGATTTAACCTTCCAAGATATAGTTTTGTTCATGCAAACCCTTCCATGTGTGAGCCTGTCCACAAACAGGCTGAACGTTGCCATCGTTTGCCCTGACTGTGTCTGAACATTTGAAGCCAGTTTTTGTCTCGTCTTCAGTGTCTTTGTCTTGTCTGCTTCTCTTTGTCCTTTCTCCCCCCTCCCTTTCTGTTTATTTTTCCCATTTTTATTTTCTTTCCTTGTCTCCTTATTATCCCACTTTGCCTTTCTTTGCATTCTGCCTCCCTCTTCGTGTGTCGTTGTCTCTCGTCTTGCTGTCGGAGGTGTGGTCCAGAGAAAGCTACTATGAGAGACTGTGGAAGGTAGAGGTTACAACACTGCCGTGCGGGAAACGAGCTCAATGTGTTAGAGAAGTTCAAATCATTAAGAAAAAATGTGTCCAGTCATTCTAAGAAGGGAAAACATCAACTGTGCATCAACCAGCAGCAGAGGAAACAACACCGTGGGTTCACCAAGCACTTCTGTTTTTAGCTGAAACTACGAGTGAGAGGAAGAGTATCCTGTGTTAGAGAGCTGCTGATCTCTGCTAAACTTTGCTCCTCTGGCCAACAACACAGAGCAGACGATTGTTCTGCTTATTGGGAATATTTTAAACTCCTTTTGCTTTGATAGTTCATAAGCGTGCTTGAAAGAGAGGTCTTGGTGAACATGTAACTCACCTGCATCACGTCTAACATGTGAGAAACAGATTGTCTCATAGTTGTCTAGCAGTTCTCCATGGGTGTCGTTGTTTGTAGTCGTTCGACTAACAGCTTGCTGTACTTGCAGCCCAGTGGGTGTTCCCTGTTTTGATTGACAGCTAACCCGGCCACACAAACAGCTCCTGGGGGGGTTTGTGTGTTGATTGTCTGAATGAAGTGTCTTCTAACATTTCTTTGGAGAAAATATAATTGTTACAAATATAAAGTGTTATAACTGCACCTTTTGTTTTTCCCACCTGTCTTTCTGTATCTCAAAATACCTTTCCTTGATCTTTCTTTCTATCTTTCTCTTCCTTTTTTACTCATTTTCCGCCTCTGTAGCCAAGCAGACCTGGCTATCCCAGTCCTCGCTCAAGTGAAGGTTTTTACCCCAGTCCCCAGCATCCTGGACACTATCAGGTATGTAGACGAACTCAACAGCTCTTTCACTGCATGTGTACTTGCTATAATTGCATCAACGTCTTGAGATTTTTCAGAATCAAAACATTAAGGACAACCTGTCTGTCCCTGTCTTCACTTCGGTTTCAGATGGCAGGCTATCCAGGCCCTCACACACTCCCCTCTGTGCCTAGCGCCTTGTACCCACCTCAGGCGGCAATGCTGGACACCCACCACGCACACACACACCCCCGCCACCATGTCCACACCCATTCACACGCACAGCTCCTTCCCCAGCCTCACGGACAGGATATGGCGCTGTGGGGCTCTATGATGGAGGTAGGACTCTAATTTCACTCTTATAGACATGCGCGCACACACTCACTCTGAAATCAGATTCAGACAACTTTATTAATACACAACACATTAATACACAAAAAGGGAAATTTAGTTGCAAACTCAACTAAGATGTGACGCAGGCACAAATTAGCAAACTATGATGTCAAAAAACAAAAAAACCTATATAATAAACAAATAGAATAACAAGGACATGTGTCCAAAAATCAACAGTCATAGAAAAATGCATCTAATTATCCCCTTGAGAGTTCAGTGATCTAATAGCCGAGGGAAAGAAGCATTTTAAGCTGTGATGTGAGTTTTGTGCTGTTTGTTAGTTGTGGTCACTGGTTGTTACGCTACATGTATACAATAAGTGAAACACAGTCATGTGACCAGAGGTCATAGAAAGGCATTCAAATTCAGCAACTTCAAGAAAACTCTGCTTTCCAAAATAAAAAAGCAATTGAAGTGGAAATCAATGAGAGGACGGGATACCATTGATTAACACCTGACAGGGTAATAAATACATTAAAAGGTTACCTAGACAACCTGAAACTCTACTAGTGGCCACGAATCATCTTTTTAAGTGTGACAAACAAATTGTTTCTTCTGTGGAGGCAGTTACACACCAGTCACACTTTTTTTTTTTTTAAATGGGTTGCAAAACTTTTCCAGTTTCCACACCAGTTTGTTTTCACAGAAACACCCCCCTGACACCTCAGTTGTTTTTAGTATTTGCGTCCACCACCTCAGTTCAGCCTCTCATCAGTCTGGTGTATATGTGTGTTCATCTCCATGTCTGTGCATGTTTCTCCTCATGTGATTGTGGCTGTGTGTCCCCGTGCTGGTGTGCACGTCTGTTATGCTATGCTTGTCTTTCTGTTGCACGTTTGTGTGTGTGGATGTATGTGTGTGTGTGTGTGTGTGTGTGTGTGTGTGTAGGACAGGGCAGTAGACATGCAGCAGTGTGTAGGCCAGCAGTGCCTGTTAATGGAGGAACAGCTGATCATACAACAGCAGCAGATGGAGGAGGATCAGAGGTGGCTGGAGCAGGAGGAAAGGCTGTTGGTAAAGCACACCCATGCACAACTGACACATGCACACTACGGATGCTGTCACAGTGCATTTAATTGAGATTCACTTTGTCTTGCTTCTGTATGGTTGGCTAGATTTAAGCAGCTGTGTGGGGTAAACAAAAATGTCTAAAGACTAGTGCATTTGTGCAGCCCTGAACATGCCTCTTTGCAGCAATAAAGGAAAAGCAGCTAAATTTAAGGAAGTTTGACGTGTTCTTGTTTGATTTATTTTGGGCTTTTCTGAGAGGTTGTGCATGGTGCATTGTGTCAGTGCTCACTGTAAGGAAAAGATGTCTTGTTTAGTTGCCGTCTTTTTGCATGCTGTCGTATTTCCGTATTCAGAAAGTGTAATCACTTAGTTTGGACTCATTTTTTAAAAAGTTTATCATTGTGTCAACACACATAAATATACTTAAGCCCTAAATAATTTGATTTGAAAACACTATTGCACTTAAATGTGTTCTTTTTACCGTGGCCCTGAGAGGAAACCATCCTCGCTAATTTCCTAGCACGTATGCAACACGGAGACGAATAAAATGCTGCAAAGTGAGAAAATGCCACCAGACACTGAAAGGAATTTAATGGAAATGCTCATTAAGAAGTGCAGAAGTGTGTTTGATATTGCTTTGAAGTTACTGAAGTCTCGTAGCTGTGATGGGAAATGAGCTGTATTAGATTTCGCTGCGATGTGGTCACACTCCTGAAAAATCTGACCTGTATATGATTTACAACCACACACAGAAGTGGGAAAATGAAAATCTGCTACGTGAGAATATTAGATGTCAGATGTGATTTGTGTTGTTCACATCGTAATAAAGAAAATTCACTAAGAGTCACGGAAGAGCAAAAGGGGGAAAAACAGATTTGAAACCCTTTTCTCTGCAGTCTGAATTCAGCCACAGACATTTGAATTTTGAGGTGAAGGTGTCAGTGGTGTCAAGCTGATTATATTTGTTTTAACAGCGCTGCAGTTTGAGTTGTCTGCTGCAGTGTCTTTGAGCTAGAAACCTTAAGGCTGCTATTACAGTGACCCTGCTCTGATGTGCTGTAGTCAGTGCTGGTTAGTGTGTTCATTCATAGCATGTGCTGACATATATGGGTGAAGTGTGTGGACAATAATGTCCGTGTCTTCACAGTTTAAAAAAAATGTTACTCTGTACTTCCTGTGACTCACTTTCTGCTTTGGAATTTACAAAGAAGAAAACGTGTCTCCTCTGATTGTTAGTAATGGGTAGCTGGATATCACTTCTGGTAAGACTCATCCAGACGAAGATGAGTGAGCGCAGGGTTTGACATGACAAGAAGAGGTTGGCAAAGAGGGTTTTTTTTTTAATGTAGGATGCACTTTTCTGTGAACACAGAATTAAGGAACTGTCTGGGGGTTTTTTTTTGCTTAAGACTTTTATAGTGCGTGTTTGTGTGCGTGCATGTAAGAGAGAGTGAGTTTGTAGGCAGGTGTGGCCTGTGCAAATTCCAGGCTAATGATAGGCTTACAGAATCTGACAGCCCACTCAACAGTCTGTCTTTGACCCACAACCACTAAATGACAACACGCGAGATTACTGAAAAGATGGGGAGGTATAAAGTGTGTGCGTAGGGGTGGGTGGGGGGTGTTTCTTATAGGCTGCCTGGTTTTTATAAGACTGTCACTTGAGCGAGGGACTAGAAAGGGGTGGGAAAGAAAGGGAGGAGAAAGGCAGGAGGTTTTGGGAAAGAAGGGTAGACACGCTCGCATACTGACAGCTTGTTGGCAGCGTGCTTCTTCCCTCCTCCTCTCCTTCCCTCTCTCTGTGCGTCACCGTCAGACATAAGAGTGGTGGAGGCAGGAAGCTGGAGTTGAATCTGAAGTCTTCTCTGGATGAAACTTGCAGCACTGACAAGGTTACAGAGAAAACCAGACAGGGGAACATTCAGAGCGTAACAGAGGGTACAGTGCGAGATACTGGAAAGATCCCGAGATAACAGCAGAGACTAAACACCTCACACGAACAGTTCACGCATCAGGCTTCTTTGATGAACTCGGCGGCGATGCTGGTCTTCAAGTCCTGTCTTGGAAAGCTGGTATGAGTGGATGTGTGTGTGTGTCAGAGAGGGCAATGAGTGGGACTTTGTGGTTGTTTTGTGTGTGGTTTTATTTCGGTTTGCATGGCAGCACCAATAGAAACATTTTTCTTAAGTTAACTTTGTGTGGAGGATCCAAAAAAGCCTTTTGGACACTACACCTTTGTGTATCCTGCGTTCCAGTCTTCATAGGAGGTTTTGTGTTTGTACAGTTGTGCTTTTTTTTCCTGCCACAGCTTAATCATTCATTTATCCATGAAGTCAATCTTTTTTTGTGTGAAACATTTGGATTATTTGAAAAAATTCCTACTGCAAATTGAAGTATATGTATATGGATTTGGTAAATGGAGATGTAATGTTTGATTGTTTGTGATTGCTTAGAAACCCGACACGAGAAGTTCGAGAGGTAGTCTGGACAGAGAAGACAGTGGACTCCAGCCACCGGTAAGTTCCTTCTTCTTCTTCATGTTTCTCATTAGTTAGTTATACCCATTCACATCAGGACAATAACTCACGGACACTCCTACAGGTGCGAGTTGAACTGTCTCTGTTTGTTTCTTTCTAAACTTTCACTGTCCAAATCATGTCCAATTTGCTGTCCCCGCCACTTTATGAATGGGAAGTTATTTTCCTGAAGTGTTTGTGTTTTTAACCACGGAGGATGTCTGATGAAGACGAATGTTGACGGACGTCCGTGTTATGGTCAGACTCACTGCTGCGGCGTGTGTTTGTTTTCATTTCAACTGACTGACTCAGGGACAGGAAGTGACCTGTTGAGGGTAAAGTCAGCAATGTGGGGTCAGTAGTTTCTCACAGCGTAACTGGATATTAATGGAAGGGTGTTGCACTCAGTCCCAGAGTGTCCTGGTGGCCGATTTTAGTGATTGTCCATCTGTAAATAAATACTTTAGAGCAGCGGTCCCCAGCCCCCGGGCCTCGGACTGGTACAGGTCCGTGAGTCGTTTGGTACCGGGCCGCGAGAGTTGAGGCTCAGGTGTGAAATGTGTAGTTTTCAGGGTTTTTATCGGTTTTCAGCATTATTTTGTTATTGTTTTTATCGTTAACTCAGTTTTCCTGGGTCTTTTCACGTGTGTTATGAATAAATCTTCTTTTTTTCGGTACCGGTACTAGTTTTATTTTGTTGAGAAGCAATTTTACTGGTAAAGGATGTAAGATCTGGGCACTGCTGGCAGCCCTTTGGTTGCACACAAAACACACAGAGTTGCTGAGATATTTGCATCTTGCAACTTCTCCCCTTTCCTCCTGTTGTAATATCTAGTGTGTGTGTGTGTGCGTGTGTGTGTGCGTGTGTGTGTGTGTGTGTGTGTGTGTGTGTGTGTGTGACTGTATCCCAAAGCTGGAATCTCTGCAGCTGAACGCAGAGTTGCATGTTGATGTTATTTCCCCAATGCCAGCAGAAGTTGTTTCAGCAGTCTGAAGTTGCCATGAGTTAGATATTTCCGTCTCTGTAATTCATCTCACTGCTTGTCCTCCTCCTCCTCCTCCCATCGAATGGTTGTGGTTTGTGGTGGGAAAATCTCCCTCGTTCGTGTGTGTGTGTGTGCCTTGGTGGAGTATTTTTGGGTGTTGGTGGTTGTCAGACCACAACACAATGATGGCACCATGGCTTTTGAGTCCTTCTGTGCTGTTTTCTCACACACACACAAAACAACAGGGATGCAGTAAAAATACAATAAATTTAAATATGTAACATTCCTGCCATTTTGTTCTCACGACCATCACATCATATAAACATGCTGCAGTTTTAAAATGCTAGCTCTAACAAAAGAAACACTTTGTTTTGTCATCCTTTTCCTGTCAAACAGAATATTTTTGTTACCATAAGTTACCCAACGCAGGACCACACAGCACAAAATAACAGGCACAGCTCCTCTGCCGCAAATGACTGTGTGCGAGCTGAGGCTGGGTGTCACATGACAAAGTAAATTGGATTCTGTGCTGAGGCCGCTGGTGGTTTAAAGCTGTGAAGTTCTAATTTCCTGCAAAGCTTCTGATTATGTCTGCGTCTGTGCAATCGCTAACCCAGTGCTTTGTTTTGTTGTTTGTTTGTTTGCGCAGACAGGAAACCAGCACATATACCAGCCCGTTGGCAAACCAGGTAATAGATGGGGCCTCAACTCCGCCACAATTACAGGAGGGCAACCACTATTGTTATATGCTGTCTTCTCTTTCTCCCAAGATATGTAACTTACACATATACCATGTATAGCACGCTGTGTATCTCTGGCCTTTCTGAGGTCAGCGTCTGTCTGCAGGGTTTAGTCTGTGGTCACAGTAAGACAGATCCAGCTGTGAACCTGCTGGCCTGCTAGTGAGAACACCAACCGCTGGTTATATGGACTCAAACAGCATGTCATGTTCAGTATGTTCAGTGCTCAG
The DNA here is from genome assembly GCF_963576455.1 of Neolamprologus multifasciatus. Lineage (NCBI taxonomy): Eukaryota > Metazoa > Chordata > Actinopteri > Cichliformes > Cichlidae > Neolamprologus > Neolamprologus multifasciatus. The sequence goes on along the minus strand of NC_140449.1, from coordinate 8,572,973 downwards.
AGCGTAAATATACAGAGAAAACAGAAACGTATAGTAGCCAGTTGGGGGATGATTTTCCAGGATGGAATATCGTTTTTGTCCATTAAACGTTTCCTGATTCCTGATAGATACTAATGTAGAAGACGAGAGACGTTTCATACTTGAAACAGTTTGTGGGAGACTTAATAAATCAATCAAAACTTTATTCATACGACAATTTTAATCCCACTTTGCAATTGAATGTTCTTTACAGAACATCATCAAATGCAGAAGAGAAAAAGAGGCTAAAAGGTGTGAAAAGAAGTAGAAAGCATAGATACAAGTCAAATAAAAACCAAATCTTAAGAGGTGACGCTTTGTTTGGCAAAAATTAGGCTGGAGTTAATTATAATCTGTGTTATAATCTGAGCTGCTGCGAAACCAAAGTAAGCATCTTCTTAGGAATAAATTGTGAGTAAAATATTTTTGTACTTCACACGTTGTCGTATGTTGTTTCCTGCAGAGCATGTGGCCCCGCCAAAGAAACCCCCTCGACCTGGGGCCCAGTGCCAAGTAAGCAGCCTGGCCTGTCTAAATACTGGAGACAGTTACAATGATGGAGTCAAGGTACACACACACACACACACACACACACGTGCACGAATGCACACGCTCCGAAGCAAAAGTACAAGCAGAAATACACACTGAATGAATGAATGAATGAAATGCTCCTCCAGTAGCACATGGAGGGACACATTTACCGAGTGGACACAGTGCATGTTTTGAATGCTTGGAGCATTAATATTTACCCTTGTATCTTCTTTCCTTTGGCTGCTCTGTCTCTCTCTCTCTCTCCCCTCACCCCCATTCTTCTCCGGCACTCTGCCTTACTGTTGACCCCTAGCCCTGGCGGGTAAGCAGCACACCGTCTGTGTGTGTTTACTGTGCGTCTTGTCTCCTGTTCCATATTGTTGTCCTACTCCTCCATCAGCCCTTTGATTTCTTTGTCCAACAAATCACATTCTGTTGTAGTATTAACTTCATCTCTGCACTTCCCCTTGTCTGTTTTTCCTGCTTATATTGTCTTCTCTCCTTTTCTCAGATATAAGTGCTTTTAACTTTTATAGATTTTTTTTTTATTTACTTGAGCACTAATTATATGCTTCTCTTTGTAACTAGTAGACAAGTGAGTCTTTAATAAGGTTTAATCTTTTTTTCTTCCCTGGTTAAGAATTAAAAGGTTTTCCTCATCCTGATAAAATAGGGTCATATTTTTTACAGATTATAAAGCAGCTAGTTTTCAAATGCTTATTTTTTCTAGATAAATGCTTCAAGTGGTTTCAGTAGGTCATTCTGTGCACAGCGTTGTATTGTTTTCACTGTAGGCGGTGATTTACTGATTACCCAGAATTCAGTAAGGACTGGAAAAGCGAGGGCGTGAAGGGAGATGCAGAAAAAATGTGCAAAATGAAGTGAAATTGCAAAGAGTTTATACATGCATGCATGCATGACTGCAGGCGAGAGAAAGTCTTTGTATTCAAGATGTGGGAAGTATACCTGCAGGTAGTGGTCAGGTGATGTCACTGAGCAAGGGAGATGGTGAAGAAAATGGAAAGACAGAAATGAGAAAGCGCTTTATGTTAGTGCAAGATGATGATTGGTTTATATGGCAGGTTCAGGAAGATGTGACCTCCTACGGGGAATCTGTATTTAATTAAAATCCTCAACTGATAGGTTTACGGCACAGGTTATGGCAGTGTGACACTGCCATCTAGTGGCCAAAGAATACCTCTACATTTAGACAGTGTATCTGATATTCAGAGTGCTGGTGTTGTTCCTGGATCATCATAATTAATGTTGGCCCAGGTTCAACATTGCAAGTGACCAATCAAATTGTTATGATGTCATCGTCGACATGGAAACAAGACTTGCTGATGTCCACTCAGGAAAAAGTGCAAATAAGTGGGTGGACAGGGTCAGGGTTAGGGCTATGGGGCTATGGCTATGGTTACGGTGTTAGGGTTAGGGTCGATGGTGTGATGGTGTTTCCATGTCACAAAACAGGCATCACAACATGGGTATATCAGATGCACTGTCTTAACATAAGTAGAAACATAATAGATATTGATTCACTCATTAATCTACTTTAACTCTCTTGATTATTATTATTTTTACTTTGGACCTTTAAATGTATCTAGTGTGTAAGGCGGATGAACGTCTTTACAATCTAGCAGGATATGTGGAGGTAAATGTTTTAACAAATGTTTTGTTTTCATCCACACTGTTTCAGCTGGTTTTTGTCATCAGTCCCCACACTTCTTTCCCAGGTACACATTCACTCAAAGAACCTCTCACTCACTGCTTTTTGTCTTCTTCTGTGGTTTAGCTGCAGCCTCAGGAGATAAGCCCGCCTCCCACCGCCAATCTGGATCGGTCGAACGACAAAGTGTACGAGAACGTGACGGGATTGGTCAAAGCTGTGATCGAGATGTCAAGCAAGATCCAGCCGGCTCCACCCGAGGAATACGTGCCCATGGTCAAGGTAACAGAGGCACAAACGGCAGTTTGTTATTTCTCTGAAGTGGAGCTGCAGGCTTTGAGCTAAAAACTCAGCACAGTAGATCAAAGCAGCTCTGTGCAGTTTAATAACCGCTATGTCCTTGAGCACTGTAACGCACTGTTTCAGTTAATTGGCCGGTGCAGCTTTCCAAGGACGGAATTTTGACACTTCTTCTACTCCTTCATGAATAATTTTTGCTTCATATATTAACCTGACTCTGCAGATAGCCTGAGCAGCTTTTCACCAAAGAGATTTAATAATTAGTTTTCCTGTGAGTCTTTTTTGACAAAAATGCATTTCATTTTATTTCTCCAAAGGGTTTTTTCACGTTGGTAGAAAGGGAAGAGCAGGGCAAACAGCCCGTACAGCTAACATTGGAGTGTTCATCCCTAACTCCAGAATGTTTAGCCAAGCTGCTAACCTTAAGAAGGAACTACAGCACTGTCTCATTTCTGTCTTCTCTATTAGAAATTTCAGATTTTAGACTATTTAAAACAAACTATGTAAATTATTGATACCACATGTAAGCTGTCCTGTTGTGAAAAAAAAATGTGTGTTTCAGGATGTGGGTCTGGCACTGAGGACATTATTGGCCACAGTAGATGAGACTCTACCTCAACTTCCAGCCAGTACACACAGAGAGGTAGACACCGTTTTTACTAACAAGCATTCACTTTGTTCTTAAACAGTTTAATGATTGTTAATAAATCACGTTAAAGCACATTATTGATCACACAGCTGCTCCAGCTTGTATTTTATGTTATACGGTTACGCTTTTCTGCACCAGATCGAGATGGCACAGAAGCTGCTGAACTCTGACTTGGCAGAACTGATTGCAAAGATGAAGTTAGCCCAACAATATGTGATGACCAGGTAGGTGCACAAACTAAAAGCATCAGAATATTCACTCACTTTATTAGGTAAACCTTTCACTGGCTTGGACAACCTTTTGGCCTCAGAACTACCTTAATTCTTCATGGCACAGATTCAACATAGTGCTGGAAACATTGCTCAGAGGTTTTGGTCCTTAGTGACATGACAGCATTACACAGCTGCTGCAGATTTGCCAGCTGCACATCCATGATGTGAATCTGCTTTTCCACCACATTACAAAAGTGGACTAAGACTGATTGAGAACGTCTTGTTATGTTCAAGAAACCAGTTTGAGATGATCTGAGCTTTGTGACTTGGTGCATTATGCTGCCACTTAGGTGGGCTGTGCCATTTAAACAATGCTCAGTTGGTACTAATGAGCTTAAGTGCACTGAGTTTCTGTCATGTGATTGGATGATTAGATATTTGCACTAACAAGTAGGTTGAAAAGATGTACCTGATAACGTGGCCAGTGAGTCTGTGTCATGCTCACGTTCTTGATGCTGTCACGTCTGCACATATGATCATTAATACTGCACTAACTATTAAAACTCTGATCTTGCATATATTCTGTATTGATGCTCCAAGCCTCCAGCAGGACTACAAGAAGCAGATGTTGACGGCGGCTCATGCTCTTGCTGTCGATGCCAAGAACTTGCTGGATGTTATCGACCAATCCCGGCTCAAGATGATGGCCCAGTCCCGCCCACACTAGCCCCATGTAGTCCGAGCTGACCAACAGGAGAGGGTGGCATCATCGTGACTTCTAAAGACTCCTGGGTTCCAGACGTCAGTCCTGATGTGTTGACGGAGGTGGCTGCTTTACAAATCAACGGCGAGAGCAGTGGCTCTGATAATCTGATAATGGTCCGTGATGAATCGTTAGAATTTTTTAATCCCGCTATAGCCGAGGTAATTAGTTCAACTGGGATTAAAATCTCCACCACTGTGACTTTCTGTATACGAGAACAGCGCAGAAACACTTCCTGAATCAGGGACTTGGCAGCTTCGCTCTCTTCAGAGTGGAATACAGTGACGAGAGGAGGAAGAAAAAAATCTACTCGTGATTTTATTTTTTTTTTAAGCTGTAAATCTGGATTTGGGATGAGCCAGATTCTGCAGTTTAGAGTTTTAAGTGGATTCAAAACTTCCGACAGAAATGCTATCATGAAAGCTGGTGAGATCGGGTGGATTGCAACCCGATCTGCAACATATCTGCATGAAACTTCACTGTGGGATCTTAGACGTCGGCCGCCCCCGTTTGCTGACGTTCCGATTCCTGAATGGGAGCTCCTTTCTCCAATCAAATATCTCTACATCGCCATACACATCACATGTTTGTTATGTTTTGTTTTTTGGGCTTTTTGGTTTCCTCCATCTCACCGTGTTTTATTTATAGACTCAAATTGCAGAGGAGGAGACAGAGGCAGGAATGTAAAAAAGCAGAATAGGCCTTGAGGACAGTCTAGTACCACTCTACTGCCTGAGGAAAGAAAACACTCTCCTCCCCTCTTCTCTCTATTTCACTCCCTTTTCCTTTCTTTCACCCTTACTGCTCCCCTACTCCCACAGTCTTCCTCAGCTCCTCTCTGAGCCACTTTTAAAGACTCCAAATGTGAAGAGTCCAGCTCTGTGCGGGTAATCACCGCAGACAGAAACCTCCCCTACTCGCACTCAGTTCAGTCTACTCTTTTTATCGATCAGCTCCATGTTTTTTGAGTTGTTTTGAGGAATCTTCGTCCTCTATACTGAAAAATGTTGAACTTTCAACCCCAGCAATTGACTGCTGTGTAAAAAAAAAAAAAAAAAAATTGGAAAAAATGTGTTCAGCGTGAGTGGCAGGATGCTTCCGATTGGTTCACGAGGAAGAAGACAGTGACACATCTCATTAATTTTGTGAGGTTCGTGTCTCCTTTTCCTTTTTTTGTCTCCTCACATATAGTCCCAATATGAATCGTATGTTCACAATATAAGATTACATTAACTGTCCGATCACCCACTAGTGACACTTAAAGTATATTTCCCGGGGACATGAACAAACCTCATATCACATTTATGACTCCAACTCTCTTGTCAGGTGTAACACTTTAAAGATTCCCCCCCTCCCTGACTTAATAATAGTCCCCATGGAACCAAACACATGAAATGTGGAGCCACATGACTGGAACTTGTTTCTCAGACACAAAACACTGAACTGAAAATCACATTCGTCTTTGTTAATACTGACCCCATGTGGAGTGTCACATACTGCTATATGAAATATACTGGTGACTGTACTGGTATAGCATGATATACTGGTATAAAGAAGAGCATATTTGCACAGCACCAAAATAACACATCCTAAGTTGTTTCCTTTTTTGTTTCTTGTTTGTTTGTTTTTTATTATTATTATTATTGTTGTTATTTTTTAAACCCGTTTTATCCTGATGTGATTTCCATGTTTAGCCAGCAACGCAACTATCAGATCGATCAATCTGGGTGTTTTAGGGATAAAATAAATGTAAAACAGAGGAGAAAAACCCCCCAAACGAAACAATCTATTTTATTTCCTTGTTGTTGCGTAAATCTGCTCATGTTGGTATATTGTAAGCTATACTGGTGTGTATCACTGGTGAATTGTACAGAACTCGTACTAGTAAACACTGGTATTTATTTTGTCTTCTGGGCTAATTAAGCCATCTTGTCAAATAGGAGGAAACAAAAAAACAATGGAATAAAAATAATTATGAAATGAAATAAGTCTGTCCACTTTGTAGTTGATTGGGATTTATTTAAAGTGCCTTTTAGGATTAATATTTATAATTTCAAGTTAATGTTGGCGTAGATGTTTTTAAAGAGCATTCAGAAAATCATAAAGAGAATTAGACTTTCTTACAATAAGAAAGGACACATTGCACTGTACATAACAATAATAGCCTGTTGGACAACAATGCTGTTGCTTACACAAGCATGGATTTTAGTGTTAAGGATGGGCTGCTGAGGTTTCAGTGGAGATATGATGGTGGAAATGGCTGAAATCTTACAGCACCTGAAAGATCCCTGCTCAGGAAGGTGCATGTGAACATCTACATGATTCAGAGAAGCCCTGGGAGAAAAAGCTTTGGTCAGATGAAACCAAAATGAGCTCTCAGGCATCTGCCTGACCAAAATCCCTCCTGAGATGTCTCCAAACCTGGTGACCAGCTACAAGAAACATCTTACCACTGTGCAGCCAACATGGGTTTCTCCATCAAGTACTAAGTCATGTTTTAGGATCAAATACTTTCACTCACTGACATGCAAATCAATATATTTATTTTCTTGCTCTGTCTCTCTCTCAATTAAAATGAAACTACGGTAAACTAAGGAAAATCATAAGCATTTTAAGCAACTAATGTCTATATTCATTCATTTTTGTAACTGGGCCGTTATTTCTTGAGCATAATAGACATTTGTGACGATCAGATATCCTGGAATACCAGATAAATCCACAGATTTCTGTCAGATAAGCTAATATAAGCTTACTGCCTTTACCTTTTGTGGAATTAAAAGCTAAAGTCAATTTCTGAACCCTTTAACGTGTAACAACTAGCTCTGTCTGTCAGTATTATAAATATTACTAATATCTAATTGTGCATGTGAAGTACACAGTGATATTTTAAAAGCTTTTTGTTAAACAGCCTCGAATATAAACAGTATTTACAAGACGCATAAGATTCCAGGTAGTGTGGAGACGGCAGCGGTGTAGTTTGTACGGTTTGTGCGTCCCACTGAGCTCAGCGTGACAGCAGAAATGCCACACCGACAGTCAGGAGCAGCAGTTTGTTTCTGTTGATGGAGTCGGCTTTGCTGAAGTTACAGAAGTCATAGCTGCCGCAGCAGCTGACGGCGTTCCCGTTTCCGTTGGAGTCGAGTGAGGCGGTGGAGGCAGCTCCTCCGCACGTGGCCTGGCTGGCACACTGCTTTGTTATGGCTGTCGCTGTATCTGAGCCGCACACAGACAAACAGTAGGGATTATAGTTTCTACACCGAGACTGACCAAGAGCTGAGTTTAATGAGTAAGTGCCCTTCATAAAAATCCTACTGCACAAAGGAACTTTAGAAGAATGTTTAGATTCATTTATACGTGCTACTAAACCTCTGTCAGGTTTCTTGATTGCACATTGATGTTGTGAGATAAATTACCGAAAATGTCGACGACAGTCATGCATGTGTTGAGAGGTGCTTTACACTCCTGGGTACTCTGGTTGCATTCTTCATTGGTTGCCGATGAGCTGCACACGTAGCACTTCAGTGGCAGCGCTGCAGATGTGAGGAACAACAAAAACTGAAACTTGATTGAAAGGCAGATTTCTTTTTCTACTGGTTTGAGGACTAGTAATGTTTCCGTCAATCAGGCGTTACTGTGAAGGGCAGTTGAGTACAGTTCTGGTGTTAATCCATAAACCTGCTGTGGGAATTAAATGGTGAAGGGCATTAGAGTTAAACGTCTGAAACTAGTGAATTATTAATCAAGGTAAATCAGCAGAGACTAACACTGATATTTACCGCATGTCCTTCAGCAACACAGCCGGCCAACCTGATTACAAACTTCTCTTATTTCTGGGTAAAGGTGACATTGTTGACGGAGAAAAAACAGACGTCTGGAAACAACAGCGTGAGATACTTGTTTTTCATAAGGAGAAGGCTTGAAACTCATCGCTGCACGCTCGTAAGTTATTCGTCATTCTGGCAATTTCAGTATATATATGTATATGTATTTTTCAGATTTACTGAACTGTCACCCTGTCTTTAAAAAAAAAAATCCCCATGACCTTTGACCTACAGTTCGAGCAGTCAGATGTTTATTACGTACCTGGAGAAAAGAGCAGGAAGAAGATCCCAAGCACAAGCAGCATCTTCCTAACTGGTGTTGAACTGTTCCCGACTGGAATGTCTGCAGTTAAAGCTGTCGTGCCAAAAAGTGTGTGTGTGTGGTGAAACTGTTCCACCCACATTAACACCATCATTACAAACAGGAAGCATTTAATAAAAGTTACTGTTTGTTGCTATGTGGGTTAGGGTTGTTGTTTTTGCTGGTTTCACAGATACTTGCTCTGTTTATCTTCTTTCTCTTTCTCTTGTTAATCACAGACACCAACTTAACATCAGGCAGTGAAACTTTGTCTCTGCTGGCTGAGGCAAAGTTTAAGTACAATCTGAGGATTTGTTGGCTTTTTTTCCTTCACCAGAGGAAACTCCCATTTCTCTCGAACAATCACCTCTATCAAACTATGGAAAAGGAGAAACGGTTGAAACAACCTAATGTAAATATAAGCTCCTAATAAGTTAATGAGTGAAGGTGTGGTTACATTGAAACCACAATTTCAGAAATAGCGCATCGTTCAGAATACATTACCCACAATTGTTTGGCTTTCTTCTAAGTCCTGCAAACTCTTTCAAAGTTTAATCTATAAACATATCAGTTCTTACCACTAAGGAAAAACAGTACACTAGTATTCCTGTGGATTTTTTTAATAAAACTAAAAATGGCAATATAGGTATAATGATGAAACATAATATAGGACCTACAGAGCTCTTCTTTGGCTGTTGGCTGCCTTTTGTTCTATTCTCTGTCAAAATGATTCCACGCTGCTTCAATGATGTTGCAGTTCGGGTGTTTCACTGTGGGTTTTTCTATCAGGTGTGTTTTTACTGCATTAACAGTGTGTTTGGAATCATCATCATGACGAACAATGAAGGTGTTGCCAATCAGATGGTTTCCAGATGGTATTACATAGCGGATCAAAATCTGATGGTACCTTTCTGTGTTCATAATCGTGTGTTGAGTGGCTTGAAAATGGTCAGGAACAAGAACTGGACTGAAGGTGAGTAAAAAAGCAATGAGGAGCTTCAGAAGGGCTGGAGAACTATAGTTTAAGACAAGAAGAAATCAATAGACCTGGAGACCAGTGATAGACATTAGATCAGCTGACTTGGAACGCAGTTTTTTTCCCGCCCTAAACCAAACCCAAACCTATCTTCACGTGGCCTCCCCTCACCAGCTGGGAGCTCCAGGGCCAAAGATGGAACAACAAATTCTCGGAGATTACAAGACTGTGTATGACTCGCTGCTCTATCCTCCTACTTCCTCAAGGTCACCTGTGTCGGCTTGGGGATTGTTAACCTTTGCTTAAAACTAGGTTAAAGGGCACTCTCTCTTGAGTTGGATACAGGATACACACACGCACACTTACACATGTACTCAGACACAGATATACAGTCCCATGTTTTGTTTTTTATAATGTAAGGTGTGAAGATTCATGTGGTTCATTGTGCTGAGTGGGTTTTTTTCCTGTTCTCAAACTGCTCTCCCATTAGGAGCTCAGTGTGGGTGGAGTTCTTTTTCCCCTCCTCTTCCCTCATATATTGTGTATTTCATTGTTTTTCTTACCATCCTACCTCACTCTGACCTGTCTTACCAACGTCATGTTTGTGCAATGTAAGTACGGTCGGAAGGGGTCCTAGTTTACTGCATGTATGTGTAACATTGATAGTGGCGATTAAAGGGCTTAATCAGTCAATTTACATTTACAATTCCAGTTTATTTGAAACAAAACAAAACAATGAACAGGCAGAGTGCATTACTAAAACATAAAAAACAGCAATTTTGAAGTAAATGTTTGAGTTCGAGCGGTTCAGTCAGAAATCAGCACTGAGTTTAATGCAGCGGGCCTGCGAGCACAGTAAAAAGCTTCAGATGGACTGACAGTGCCGTGTGAAAAGTAATAGACGTCTTTTAATGAAGCAGATGTGCTGTATGCTTTTATATTTCTTTATGTGCTAATTTGACAAAGATCGTCTTTTTCAAATCGGTTTGCAGTAAACTGACAGGAAAACTAACTCGGCATGTACAACATGATAGTGAATAGGAAGACTTTATCTCATGCCATTTAAGATGAACAAAAGAAGCATCACTGGAGGTGATAGAGTGCCCTATGATGCGTTGGACTTGACCTCTAACACAGACCAATCAGCATCCAGGGAGTGGCTAAAACACAGCATCATGCTTCAAATAAAAAAAAGCCAAACATTGCAGATCGATTCTTCTCATTGTTGTTTTAAAGATAGATTGTGTGTTGATAAGGAAAATAATGTTTACAGTTTGTGGGAAAATGTGCAAAAAGAAGTCCACATCTCACCGTGTAGCAGTTTAAATGATCCAGTTCTCTGTATTTTACCCCATTGTTTCCATATTGCGGTTGAAGCTGCATTATGTAGTCTGATTAATATGTTTCCAGAATTGGTGCCTCCTAGCGGCCGAGCTGGCAGGGACTTTCTCCGATGGCATATGAGGCGAGGTTAACAGGCACTGCATTCTGCAGAAAGTTGGCTTTTAATGAGGAGAGATAAAAGGCTAAAATAACCTGTTTGAGAATAAAATTGAGCTGATTTGGGACAATGTGTCCCTACAAGATACATAAAGATTCTTCTGAACTGTGAATCATGTGAAGCTCAGTGACAGAAAGACTAATTGTTGAATCACAGAGTTGAAGGATTAATCCTTCGCAGCGTACCCAAACACTCCAGCTCCCTCGTGTTTGTATAAAGAGAAGGATCCGGCAAATAAATCCACGTTACAAGCGCTGATGTGATGCTGCAGAAATTATTTGTGAAAGGTCACCCAGCATAAAATGTACAGCGGAGATGTTGATAGATGAAGGAGCCGAGTCAAAGCAGCAGTCAAGGGGAAGCTTCATCAATGCCAAGCAAAAAGCAGCAGCAGCGCCGCGAATATGCAGCAGTGCAGAGTCTGAATCGGTCAGGAGCTGCTGTGGCACACATGTGGGCATGTGTCCTGCCTGTGTCTCTGTTTTACATCCCCAAGGCTCATTAGTTCACTTCTGGTTGTTTTTTTTTTTAAGCTGATCTTTCGAGTTCTGAAAAGATGAGCTTGTCCTCTCCTCACTGAGTCTTCACTTTCTTGGTGTGAGGGACGGGCTCTCGTTTTCTGGGTTTGGAGGCGAAACGGCTGTTGCAGACATGAGTGAGACAAAAGCAAGAGAGTACTGCTGTTATGTTGGAAATACAAATTGATTATTGAGTATAGATGTACACAAACAGAAAAGAAGAAAGGCTCAAGAGTGTCTAAAATGTCAGAATATGGCTTGTACTTGAAAATAATACGACTTAAAGTCACTGGGATTATCTTGAATATGAGTATTCGTATTGTTGTAGTATTTGAATGTCGTGTTGATTATCTGTATTTGTGACGTACAATCAGCAAAGCAGCTGTACTGGAGTATCTACAATATACTCAACCGGACTCTAGGCAAATCTAGGAACAAGGCCTTGATGAATCATCTAACAAGGAGGCGGGGCATGACAGAAGTTGCTCACTTAATCTGTCTCTATCATCATCGCATCTCTGTTACTATACCAACCATAAAGTCATTGGACCAAACAGGAAGCACTCTGTTTCACACTGGAACAGGTTTGTTTAGGCTGCGTACTACCTGAGTGCAAGGAATCCTTTTCTGGTCACTCAGTAAGGGCATGAAAACTATCGACACCGCCGAAATCAAAACACAGCTGGGTGTCCTCTTAGTGGTAAAAGGAATAGCACTATGAAAACTAAATGAAACCAGAATACTTACAGGGTGCTTCATAAATAAAGATAAAACGTTCTAAAACTTGTTTTTTAAAAAGTACTTTGATATACTCTCACCAGCCAGTTTGTTAGGTACGCCTGTTCAACTGCCTGTTAATACAAATATCTAATCAGCCATCACATGGCAGTAACTCAATGCAATTTAAGCACTTCCAGGTCCAGATGACCTGCTGAAGTTCAAACACGGCATGAGAATGGGGAAGAAAGATGATTTGACTTTGAACGTGACGGGGTTGTTGGTCTGAGTATTTCAGGAACTGTTGATCATCTTAGACAAACTTCTCTAAAGAGAAATATCCAGTGAGCAGCAGTTCTCTGGGACAAAGTGTCTTGTTGAGGTCAGAGGACAGTGGGGAACAGTCAGACTGCTTTGAGCTGACAGAAAAGCAAAAGTAACTCAAATAATCACTCATTACAACCAAGGTATGCAGAAGAGCATCTCTGCACACATGGCATGTTGAACCTTGAAGGAGATGGGCTACGGCAGCAGAAGATCACATTAGGTGCAACTAATGACAGCTAAGAACAGGAAACTGAGGTTAGAGTCTGCCTGGGTTCATCGAAACACTGCGGCCTACCTGAGTACTGTGGCTGACAACATTCACTTCACTTCAGTTTTCTTTATTCAGCACCACATCACAACAACAGTTGCCTCAAGGTGCTTTATTTTTTAAGGTAAAGACCGTACAACAATGCAAAGAAAACAGAGAAAACCCCAACTATCATATGACCTCCTAAATCCCTCTATGACCACACTGTACCATGCACCATGTCACAAAAATCCAATCTTGTCTAACTCAGTTCCCTGTACTCAAATGAGCTCCACAATTACCAGATCTTAATCCAGTAGATCACCTTTGGGTTGTGGTTTAATGAGAGATTCACATCAAGGATGTGCAGCCGACATATCTGCAGCAAATCTGTGGTGCTATCATATCAATATTGACCGAAATATCACATTAATGTTCCCAGCAGTTCCCAGAATTTAGACAGTTCTGAAGGAAAAAGAGGGTAAAACAACTTAATAGCAAAGTGTAACTAATAAAGAGGCCAGTGAGTGTTTTTGCTCCATGTGTGTTTGGGATTGTGGTATTGTTTTGGGGTCATCGTACCTTCGCTGGTAGAGATAGAGAAAGAAGAGAAGCTCATCTCTGAAGCAGGAAAGTTGATGCGAGGAAGAGAAGGATCCAGAGGAGGAAAAAAAGGAGGCACAGGAGCACAGATCTGAAATCAGCGTGTTGACTCCCTGTTGGAGACGAGAGAGGATAGCTGACCGAACTGAATCGCTTTAACACCAAACGCAGCACAAAGGAAACCTGCTGATGCTGCTTGTGAATGAGCTCAAGAAATACTCACCCTGTACATCAACACTGTCCCCTGCAGGTGACTCACAGACTTCAGCTGTCCCACAGTAGAAAGTGAACAAACAAGGGAGGGGGGAGGAGGTGTGGTTTGTTTTAATTTTTAACGTACAAATTTTAGCCAAAGAAAATATTTCTGAAGTGTTGCTGTTTAGCTGCCACACAAACCTTGTGGTTAATGTAGAGCTGAGGGGCCATAGACAGGAAGCCAAAAGCGTACACTCCTGAGACGAAGAGGCAGGTATTATAAATACAAAAGTAAATAATAGTAAAACTTAAGTCAAATGAATCTATATAGAACATTTAAAACAACAGCTCTTGACCAAGGTTCTGTAAATGTAAGATAATCAAAAGAGATAAAAACATAGGAAGAGATGATAAAATTTGAGACAAATAAAAGTGGTGCAAACTCATCTGATTTAAAGTCAAGGAATAAAAGTGGGTTTTCAGATGGGTTTTGAAAGTGTCTAATGTTGGGGAGGTCCTGATGTGAAGCGGCAGTTTGTTCCGCAGTTTAGGAGCAGTCACAGGAAAGGCCCGGTCTCCTCTGTGCTTTAATCGGGACCTCGGGACAGCTAGGATCATTTGATCAGCAGACCTCAGTGATCTTGCAGGAGTGTGCCAATTCAAAAGATGAGAAAGGTATGAGGGTGCTAACCGCCTTAAAAACAAATAATAAAATAAATTCAAAAACTAACTGGCAGCCAGTGTAAGGATGCTAGTATGAGAGATATGTAGTCCTGCAACTGCAGGTCTTAATGCTCAATTCCAATTTTTTTGATCAAATCCAATTTTTTTTATCTGCTCGTTCACACTACAAATAAAATGCGACAGCAAACGCGCTCTAGTGTGAACGCTCAAAGCGGCCCGCATGCGCAAAAGAAGATGTCACACACAACGCGCTCTGTTTAGACCCAGACCAAACAGTATTGTTTGACTGATGGCCCTTAATATAAAGACTTTGGACTTTACGTTTCCCAATTTTGCTTTAAGTTATAAAGTTATTTTGTTATGTACATATGGCCTAATAATGATCCTTATTGCTATTTTAGAGGAGCGGTGCTTCAAAGGATAGTTGCAGATTTCTGTCAGAGTCTGCAGATTATACAGTACAAATAAAATGTTCATGTTTCTCCAACTTTGTCTTCCCAACAGTTTCACTAACATCTACACTGGAAGGCCAGGAAGCGTTCGCGATGTCTTATCGGGCGCTTCTCCGGCGCTGATAATTGGCGTCTGTCTTGTGTCAGTGATGTAAAAGATGGATTTAATGCGACATGACCATTCAAACAGCAGTCGCTTTCTAAAACATCAGATATGTATTGGAATCAGTACCACATACGAAAGTGACCAAGTTTGGATTTGAAAATATCGGATTTGTGCCGTTCACACTGTCATAGCATGATCGGATATGGGTCGCATAGGGTCAAAAAAGTCAGATTTGATGCGCTTTCGCCTGCAGTGTGAACGTAGCCTTAGTGACTGTGCTGCAGTGATTTGGACCAGCTGCAGTCGGTTAACTGATGACAGACTGACACCTGAATAAAGACATGGATAGCTCTCTCAAAGTCTCTAAAACAGAGGAATGGCTTCACTTTTGCAAGTAGCCGGAGATGAAAGAAACTGGTCCTGATTACAGCATTGATCTGTTTACCAAACGTTAGATTGCGTTCCTCGCAAAGGTTTTGTTTTTAATAAACTTCTAAAGGGCCCAAGTCGTAGTGGTCACAGGGACCAAACACAATGACCTCTGTTTTCTGTTCATTTAAGTTAAGAAAGTTTAAAGCCACCCATGCCTTAACATCCTCCAAACAATCTAGTAAACCCTTCAGAGGACTCACAGATTTACTTTTCAGTGGTGGGCAAATCTGTGAGTCGTCAGCATAACAATGAAATAAGATGTCATGTTTTTTTTTTGTTTTTTTTTTAATTGAGCCTATAGGGAGTAGTAAGGTTAGTTTTAAAGAAAGATTATTAAGAATTAAGTACTGTACTTATTATAGATAATCTTTGGGGATGGATGCAAGAAAACTCACCAGTCACCAGAGTGCTGATCAGCCAGGAATAGTAACTGTCAATGAAATAATCAAAGGCTTTTCATTGTATACATAATAACCAATCCATACAAACTTTATTCATTAAGCTCTTTTTTAAAAAGCTACATCAGACACAAAGTCCTATACACAAAAATAGATAAATACACTCTAAACTATGAAAGGTAAAAACAGCTATAACACAATAAAAATGAACAAGATCAATGTTTAATGTTGGGTCAAAGGCCAAAGAGAAAGAATGTGTTTTAAGATGAGTTTTAAAAATAGACAACGTAGATGTCAGGCAGCTATGGATAAGACCTAAAATGTAAGAAACATTCAGATCTGACGAGAATCTTTAAAAAGTGACTTTTTAAAGGAGGTTGGCACAAATGTGAAGTCTGGCAGCTCTTTAATAATGACAAATTAAGTAGCGAAGAGATGAATTTGATGATTGGCTCACCTCTTTTGGCGTAAGTAGGCCAGAGAGAAAACAGCTCCACTGATGCACAGGGGATACACCAAGTAGGACAAGTATCTGGACGCCTCGAGGGAAAAGCCAAAGATGAAAATGTAAAAATGAAAGAAAGCCCGAGGGAGAATATTAAAGGAGCCATAAAACAAACAGACTGATACCTGTGTGTCGTACTCCACTGTCTTTCTCTCCTCTTCATCCAGTTTATTAACCTAAAGAGTAAGACAGACTTAGAGATCACAACTTGTATGATGCATTCTTCCACACTGCTGTGAACACAGATGTGCAAGTGCTCCATACTCACATGAAGCTTGTTGCCTTTACACTGTATCTGGATCTTAAATACTGTAAACACCTTCCACACCTGGTGGGATAAGCGATCACTGGTTTATAACTCTCTGTTTTGATCTTTATTTGACTCTAATTTGTCTGAGCAACACCAGATATACTAATACCTACCTCCACACACGCTCCCAGGCCTACAGGAAGGAGCACCAGCAGGCTGGTCTCCTCCAGAAGATAGAGGAAAATCAGCAAAGTACCGAGACTACGCCACAGGACTGAAAACGAGGAAGGAATTTAACATTTTCTGAGCTGATCGTTGCCACGCATCATTTTTTTTTTCCTAACATGATTATGGTCACCTGTCTTCCTCGATATCCCCGCCATGCTCTTCTTTTTCCTCCATGAGCTGATGTCATTTTTAAGAGCCAGAAACTCACAGATCAGCTGTTGAAAGAAAGGAAATAAAGCATTTAGAAAAGAAATTACATTTATTTCCACAAAGTCCGTGTTAATATGCTCTCTTACTTGCAAAGCTGTGATGAAAGCAGTCAGCACTAACAGGTAGAGGTTGGATCCCACCAGAGTTTCTTTAATTTCATCGATGTTTTCGTCCGTGAAGCCTGGAGACGCAAAGAAGCAACGGATGAGCTCATTTTGATGAGCTGAGGTATTATTTGGGTTGTATTTGAGTACAAATAAAAGGTACCACATATAATTAAATGATATAATTAAGATTAATGAATCATTATAATGCCTTAAATCATATGTCTGTTATATAAATAGTTCACCGAATTGCTGCAGGGAATAAACCATGTCCTGTAGGTGGACCCAAAACCTGAATCCTCTCAGAGAGATTCCCTCATAGGACACAGTGAGAGGGAGCTGAACGGTGCCGCTGCTGATCTCCTGTCGGTGAATGGATAAACGGATATGTGCTCATTTTAAATCAGCCAAAATAATAAAAAAAATAAAAATAAGCAAGTGTCTGTTAGTTTACTAGAAAAAGCTGCCTATACCATGAGGTCTCTGACTCTGAAGTCGAGCTCATTAACCATCAGCAGAGGGAGGTACATCATCTGTCTGCCTTCCTGAGAGCTGCAGAGAAAAGCAGGAAGGTTCTTTCATTTAAAGTGATCCTTATTTTCACCCTGGGAAATTTGCAGGAAATTTGTGAACACGTTTACGCATCCATGCACTTAAACAACTTACCCCGAGGCACCTTAATGGTAGCAACTGAGAGGTCTAACAGGTTTACTTTGCCTTTAAATTCCAGCCTACTGAGAGATTACAGAGTCTACCAGTGGCTGTTTGTAACTTGTGATCCAGATCTAGAGGATCATCTTTTACAGATAAGAGAACTTTTTTCCCATTTTCATTATTTTTCTTTAATTAATATAAATTAATATCTACTAAAGACTAAAGAATTGTTTGGCTAGCGAGCAGTGACAAAGGGCTATTTATATATGTACCCTTGTGATGATACTTTTACTGCACCAGACACTGTTTCTAAAGCGGACTTTCTTCTAGATGTTTTTCAATATATATTGCGCCCTTTGAATAATAATAATACAGCACCTGCAACAAAACACCAGAGTGTGTTTGATTTTCTGTCAGAAGTATCTGTTCCTCTCAGCCTTTCGGTGCCACTGCAGCAGCAAAACAGCAGAAGTCAGCAGCACGCTGACAGCTCACCTGGCTTTGACCTCCAAAGCTTCATCTGACTTACACTCTCATGTAGCGGCGCACGTCACTGGGAAGCCCAGCCTTTGTGAAGGTGAAGTCCTCTGACATGACAGTGAGTGACAGGTGGGGTCTCCAGTGGGATACAGGGTTCTCAGATCTCGGCTTCTGGGTGGAACCAAAAAAATAAATAAATAATGCACTGTGCAAGGCAGCTGGGCCCCATAAAAAGGCCACATTATATAGAATGTGTGTAAAGGCAACATGCTGGGTGAAATATGAAGCAGTCCTGAGTGATGATGTACCTTCTCCTTGTCTTTCTGGACGTCGGTGCGTGCGGGGGTGATGTAGGTGGTGAGTTGGACTGCATAGTGGACCTCTCTGCTGTCCTCCAAAGGTGAAACGCCAGCCTTGTGCACATAAACAACTGCAAAGAGGGTGCCATTAGCCCGAGTCTCTCCTGGCAGAGAGACATGCACCTTTCTGTGGAGAGAGAAATAGGCATAAAAATAGAAACTGCGTGTTTTAGGCCTTCATAAACAATCAAATATGCTAATCATTACTGAGTACTTGCAGCATACTGTGACTGTCACTATGATCAGTGGTTGGTAAAGTCTTTTGATGACTATATATTTATATGACTAAAGATTTATGTTGCAATAACTGCGATGCTGCTACCATTATGTTAAAAAATAAACAAATAAATTTTCAGATTGTTGGTCTGCTCCTGTGCAGTTCACAACATGTCAAACCCACCTCTCAAATCTCGAGTGAGGGTCGAACGGGTCTATTTTTACAGCGAGCTCGAGGGGGCTGTTGTCTGGCACGAGACAGGTAAAAACACTCATCTGAATAAAGGAGAAGACGAGATGTTAAAAACAAGGTTTCCATCTTAGTTTGAGATTCCTTTCAAAATGAAAGGGATGCTGCTGCAGAAATCTAAGCTGGAGCGACGAGATAATCCTGACTGTGCTTCAAATGTGTGTCTGTTTTACAGATTTCACAAAGTAAACACCTGCAAACAAAACGATTTATCAATATTTTCATGAAGAGAATTCATGAAAATCCCATAGTTTTAAAGTAGATGTGCACAAAAACGACACAAACCTAAATGGCAAATGAAAATTTATCATATTTTTCCTCTAACTACCATGTAGACAGTACACTTTAGCAATAAGGGCTTCTTGCTGAGCAGCACATGGACAGATTTTTCTTACTGTTACTCTCGTGTAAATGATCAAACCTTTGGATCTGGATCTCAGAGATTTGCCATCAGGAATAAGACAAGCTCTAACCTGTAGTCTGGGTCTGGCTGCCAGATAGGAGGTGATGCAGTGCTCTTCTCTGCCTCCATCGCAGGATTTGGTGTTTAGGAAACCGTACAAAAGCCAGGCGGTGTGGAGCATGTAAACCACAAACACCCCGAGCAGCAGCTTAGCGATGGAGCTCCTCTTACTGCCGCTGTCCGCAGGTTTGGAGTAACAAGACGGGAACATGGCAGCCAAGCTACTCAGAGTTTCACCCGCAAAATGCTGAACATTTAAAGAAATTATTTTTTAAAAAATGGACGCGGTCTGGTTCGGGATTGTAACTGTAACAATACAATCCCCACGCTTCCTCTCTGATTCACCATCTTCCGGTTATCCGCATCCAGCAGAAGATGCTGATGCTGACAAAAACCTCCGCGGCTGCGCCCACACCGCTTTTACCACTGAGCCCACAAGGAGAAAAATAATTAATTAAAACGTTATTATAGACATGCACGAAAAGCAGAATCACTGCAGAGCGAGAAAATATGTTTTCTTCTGCTTTTACAGTCAGAGTTTTATTCACTGCATTAGAGGGCCGAGGCGCCATTTATGCCGGGAGATTACATGGAAACAATTTCTCCAAAGGACACAGAAATAATAATATTAGGGTGGAAATACGAAAGCTCATTTTCACCTAGCTATTTAACATGTTAGTGGTAAGATCACTTTAAATGAAAACAGAGAAGTCCACAGTTAGGAAACAATTAAATGTATAGCTAAGTTCATGAAATCCTTTGTTACAGCTGGCAATACATGAAACAGAAGTATTAATGTGATACTTCAAATAAGACAACGGTCAAATAAAAAAAACAACAACAAATAAACTTTAAATCGTTCTGTGGCAGCCTTTGACTTATTATAATAAGAATTTATTACATTTAATAATTTATTAAAAATACAATATATTAGTATTTAACTCATTTCAGCATTTTGACATACCATAGTATATTTCGCAAAACAAACTTACAGAGTAAGTCGACCTGTTATTTTATGTATTTTGTTTAATTCTTCTCCAGAAACAAGTTTCCATACATTTAGTTCCTTTATTTATTTGTTTCTCCCTGGCGGATACTGGCTTTCATATGTTATGCAAAAGGATCGCTCATGGCCTCAGTATTTATTAATCCTCTTTGTTTGTTTCAATTACCTTTTTCTACAGCCACGGGTGTGTTTGATGGAAAGGTTCGCAGTCGGAGTGATCACCTCAATCATGGACGATCTTCGGCGCTCTGCGCTGCCGCCGCGGTGCATTATGGTCCAGAGAGCCCGTTCTCTTCTGCCCTCCTGTCCTCACGTTAAGCCGGGGAGCTGTGTTTTCAGGTTGAAACACAGCCGCACATGTAGACTCGGGACACTTTATAGGCATCGGCAGGTGACCTGTCTGTGATACTCGTGTCTGCGTTTACTGCCACGTTAAAACTGGTCGGCTGTTGTGAGTGAAGCATGTTTGTTATACTGCAGCAGCTAAGATAGTTAGCATAACAAACAGCCGCGAGACAAAGTTGAAGAAAGTTATAAAACCAGGTGAAAGCGAGGCAATGTGCGCGTGAGAGATACGTATGTGTACTGTGAAGTTACTGTAACGTATGTAACGGGAGTTTTCACTCTTGTTTTACCTGTGGGTCAGGACTGTCTCGTCTAACACATAGCTTGGCAAACATCTGGAGGGCACCGAGGGACCACTGATGAGAGGATTGTAAACACTTGGTGCTTGCAGCTTTCTTTGCTTATGGAAGTTAAAGCGTGTCTTAATTTCCTCCTCCTCCCTTCCCTGCTGCTGTGCCTGTTATAATCCCTTCCCTGTGGTGAACATCAGCTCTCCAGCGCCAGTATGGCAGTCTGCGTGAAGGCTTTGTTTTGCGTTGGTGTGGAAATCAAAATGCACAAGTTGCTGCTGGCCGGCTGTGCGAACTTTCATCCAAAGCGGTTTTTAAACTCTCTTGGTCCTTTTTCCTCACGACTTGGTGGGACAAGAACCCTCCGCTATTATAGCAGACCTGCAGAGTTCTGTCCAACGGGACACTCTGTGCCACAGGGAAATGTAAGACTGGGATCATTCAGCAGGAACTACAGTGATGTCTGCTTGAATTCACTGGTCAGTCAAGCACTGCCTTTATCCACATGTCAGACCAGAAGATCTCAGTGTGCTGCAGTGAGAACTGGGAGAAACCTGCTGCAGAGAGGAGCAGTGTGGCCTGGTAAGATGATGTAGTTAATTTGGCTCATACTGACCACAGTATACAAATATTCCACGTGACCTATAGTTCTCTTTACAGTCATGGTAAAAAGAGTCTCTTTCAGTTCTAAGGTTTTATGTATCACAACATGTAAAAAGAAAAACTGTGAAAGACTAATTACACCTTTACTGCTTTCATATGAATTAGGAGGGTAATGAGCAGCCAGCTGCTGCTAATCAAATGTATTTGATTAGCTAATCATCAGCAAACAGAAAACACATTAACACTGATCTTAGAGAAGCAACTGTTGCTGCCCATCAATGTGGAAAGGGTCATAAGGCCTTTTCAAAACTATCTGAAGTTCATTATTTTAGTTCATCAGGAGTGGACAGCCCAGAAAATTCACACGAGGTCAGCCTCTGCAATGCTCTGCAACGAGAAACTGCACCAAACAAAGAGCTACGTCTCGTCTCTTGGCGTGAAGCATGCCTGCAAAGTTTTAACAGACTGGTTGAAAAAGAGAAAAATTCATGGTGTTTTAGTGGACCAATCCAAGTTGAGAGTTCAACCTGCTTGAATTGCTGTGGCAGCACTTAAAGGAAAGTCAAAATTCATCCACAACTATGTGAAAGACTCATATAAATAAATAAATACTAAAGGTGGAACTACAAACTACTGAATCATGGGATGTAGTAAGTTTTTCACAGGATTGCATAGTGTCCCTTTAAAATTTTCTTTTCCACTTGACTGCATTTTAAGTTAGCACACAATTCTTCATTATTCTTAGGTTTGTAATTCTAAACTTTATTATCCTGACCCAAAGCTCTGTACATACAGGTGAGAACCAAGCTATTGTCTTTCTGCTGTAGTCCTGCTATATCCAAGTTACTGCTCAACTTTACATGTCAAATACTTTCCTGCACACATGGTTTAACTTGGTCTTTTCTTTGAACAGTGTCCTTTATCTGCAGAAGAGTCTCAGACGCCCCTCCTTCCACTGTAGCTCCGGCATTTGTAGTGGTAAGAGAGAAATCAAGTTAGGCAGTCATTAATTAATGGTTGCTAATACTACTTGAAAGGTTTTGGGATGTGGTTTGTCACTTTGTCTTGCTGCAATAAACAATATCTTATTATTTTGTTTACAAAACTTGTAGATTTCATTCACACATTTATAATTTAACATACATCCTCCCCATCTTTACCTCAGAAACACTCAGCACCTGTCATCATCTTACTGACCTGTCGTCAGCTTACACCATTATTTATTAGTTTGTTTATTTATTATTTTGGTGCTGGCATCAAAAATAAGGTTTTATTATAAAAAACAAAAAACCCAACAGTAACAAACAAACTTGTCATTTGATCAGCTTTGTGTGTGGAGATGGATAGATATTTAAAAAAACAAATAAGCATAGCATTTGCAATGCTCAAGTAATTTATTGTTATTATTTACATTTCACACAATTGTGTTTCAACGCTGTGCAAAAATGCAGTGAAGATGTGGTTGCTTGATGTAACCAATCAGCTTCATGTTTTCTTTCTTTGACAGATGAAGTTTGACCAAGAGGGAAATGTGACATCATTTGGTAAGTGTGAGGAAATTAACCTCATTAATGTTTACATGTTGTTGTGGTCGTTGGCACTGAGACTGCTTGTCTCTTATCTCTGGCATTGTGACAGAGAATAGGGATCTTTTCTTCTTTCTTTTTTTTTTTAAACATGTCCCTGAAGTACTCTTCCGTATCCTTTTTATTATGTGTAGAACGGGACATGCACCACATTTTTGTCCATCACTGCTGTGTTTCTGTGTTACTTCCCCTGTGCAACAGCCACTAATGGGTTGTGTTACCACCAGTGACTCACTTCTGTTATCCATGAGTAAAAATCAGTTGTATTTCAACCTCTACTTCATGTGTAGAGATTGGCCCAACTATATGTACATGTGTGCCTCTGCTTCTCCTTATTTGTTTTTCTCTTCAAGAAAAAAAGAAGACGGAGCTTTGCCAGGAGTTAAGTCTTCAAGCCAGAGACCTACGCTTCCAACACACTACCAGCCTCACTGCTAGAAATAACTGCATAATTTTACGAATGGAGGTATGTTTTATTTCTTTTTACTGTCTGCCACGCTCCACTTACACCACAGGAGGCGTAGCATGAGCCACACCTGAGCAGAAAAACTGGAGTTTAACTTTTCAGATGTGGCTTTCAATCAAAATAAGATGATCTTTATCCTGTTATCATATATATGTTAGTCCGACCTACAATCTATCATCCTCTGGAAGGCGTCATCATGGTTCATCATTTTACAGAATGAATGAATTGTTCTCTCAGCACATCGTATTTTATCTCCACCGTTGTCATGATGAGGTAGCCACACTTTCTGTCACACCTGATGACGAATGAGAAGGCACAGTCAGTTCAAGAACTATACTCAGAGGAGGAGATGCACACTCTGCTCATTCATCATAACCAGCAGTGATACAGAAAGTCTAGCAAACAGTTTTAACTAAAGTTAAAGTTTCACAATGTTGGCTCTGTGAAGAGTTTGTGGAAGACAAATAGAGGATACGGTGTTAAAGCAGTCTTGCTTCTCTTGTCTATAAAGTGTTCAGATGATGGTGTGTTTCTATATCTTCATTTTCTTGTAATGATGGTGTCTGCAAAGCATCGTACGGTATAAGAAGTAAATATCCAGTCTCACGTGTTCGTCTTAATGTGCTACACAAACGGGGCAGTCCTCACAGGTCGGCCCTTGGTACTGTGGCAAACACTGGCACTTTCCACAGACGCAGTTCCCCCTACCGTTGCACAGCTGCTGGTTTTTTGCCACACAGGAAGCAGTTTCCGTGCTGCAGCTGCAGTCACTACCTGTCCAGTTCTCATAACAGCGGCACATTCCACACTCGCATATCCCATTGCCTCCGCATATTCTGTCAGATTAAAAATGTAGTATTTTAACTGTGAAGCTGTGTGATATCTTTATATCGATATATTTTATATACAAACTCGTTGCAACTTTTTGTTTTTACCTGTTCTCGTGGTATGGACAGTTAAAGTTTGTGCACTCACAGAATTGTCCGCGTATCTTTTCTGGATTTTCCCGCTGGTTGCAGTGACACATGCCCGACACACACACACCCCGGCCGCTGCACACCGGGGCGCCAGGGCGTGAGCGACAGGAGTCTTCATTTTCTGACTCAAAGGAAGTTATGTCAATCTGACAAAGGTTTCCAACATAAGGCTGATAGCACACACAACGCCCACACACGAGCGCCCCGTGGCTGCTGCAGGTGGGACTGTTTTCTTCTCTGTTTTCAGTGCAACTACACTGACCTGGTGAAGCAAATAGATTTTTAATGTTATTATCAAACTGAAGAAAAATGAGCTGAATTATTGAACTCTCCATTTTCTAACAGTCTCATGAAGACTTGCTTTAGGTTTTCAGACTCAAATGTTTCTCGTAGCAAGTTGCTGCAGGCTTACACTGCAAAGTTACCTCCAACGTCACACTCTTTCCAAAGCCTCTGGGTGTGATCTGGACAGACCAGGGTCCAGTGCTGTTCTGGTTTGAGATGTCACTCTTACTGGGGCATTGTGCAGCTTCCACAGTTACCTGCAGCGCCAGAGGAACTGTTGTTCGAATAATTTGATTTTGGGGGACAAACAAGAAGGAACACTTTCTTTCTGCAAGAGACTGTGTTGGACAGGATTTCTTTTTCTGACCTGCACGAGTAAGGGGTTTCCTGTAGTTATGCTACTGAATGTGATGTTGAGACCATCTGGCACGTTGCTGGTGTCTAGAGTCAGGTCTGTGGTAGGATGATCATTTGGCATAGAGATTGACAGAGGAAAGGACTGGCTCACACCTGGCCTCAAATGAATGGCGAGCTCCTGGGGCTGCAGGAAGATGGTTTTGGAATCTGCTATGTCTGTTCTGCAGAAGTTCAGAAGTCATAAGAAATAACATTGTAAGATTTTTTTTAACATCATAACAAAGGCCCTTTTCTGTTCCAAAATATATTTGAATCCAATCTGAAGCTTTCATATTAATAAAAACAAAACAAAACTTTGGAAGGTTAATTTCTTTTTACTTTCTTTCTTTTTTTTGTATGGAACACTGAAAAACTGTCAGGTGTCCTTTAATGCCTAAAGAGGTATTTAAATCAGCTTACCTGCTGTCATTCCCGATGACCTCCACACCGCTTTGAGGTTTATATATATGACTCTTATGACAGCCAGCTCTCTGCAGCCCCTTCACAGTATGACAGCGAATGTTAGAGTTGGGGGCAGTGCACCAAGCGCACTCAGGGCCAGATTGGATGCACTGATTGCAGCTGGAGTCAGATGTGGAGCATTTTTGTCCACTGGTCAAGCTGAGACTCGGCATAACCAGCAGCAAGAAGAGATGGGACAGCTTCACAGCCATCGTTAGTCCTGACTGTACAAGGGTAGAAACCACAGAAAATATGTTTCAGTCTAAAATTAGAGGAAATAAAGTATGAAATGCAAACATAAGCAAGGACTGTGATCAGTAAGTGACTGAGACTGCAGTTACTGCAATACAAGCTTGTAGTTATGTGCTACATAAACAAATGTACACACACAGAATGCTTCATTACCTGAAGAACTAAAAGTTTTCAGCTCTGTTATGTCGTCGTGAGGTCTCTGCAGGCTGTGACACGCTGACCATTCACAGTTGTATGTTGGCGGTATCTAAGTGGGACTCAGGACCAGGGAGGCACAACTAGATCCTGATTGGTGCTCAAGTTTCAAATCTCTAACCACAAATATTTACAGTTCAAAGTCAAACCGAGCACTGACATGTTAACAGTAAAACGTTAACCGGGCGACATGTCATGTCTCCAAAGCCTTTAAAGGAAATTCAGTCATGGAGTCTTTAACAAAAAAGCATCTTTTAAACATTCAGTCTTTGGATCAGAGTATGTGGATGAGGACAGAATTTTTTGCCCCCCTGTGGAAATGTTATTATTTTTCAGTATTTCCCAAGGGCTGTTAAACAAAGCAAGGAAATTGCAACACAGCACATGGGGAAACGTCCTAGTTTCATTTTGGTTGCTCACATTATTTTAATTTGCACAAAGAAATAAAACTATTGACATAAACCAGGATTAAAATTACTAGTCTCACTGATGCTAATAGTCAGTTGTGTCCTGTGAGTAAGTCTCACAGCCCATTTTTTCCTTAGAGAATCTCTTAAGCTCCTGCAGATTTAATGATCTGCTGCTATGGACCCTTGTCTTCAGTTCACCCCACAGATTTCGTTAGCGTTCAAGTCGGAGCTTTTTACAAGCCAGTCAGTAACGTTCACTTTAGTCTTCTGGAGGTTGTTCTTCACCAGGAGAACGTATGTTTTGCTGGAATAACAAGGTTTACTGGTGACTGCTTGAGGTTTTCTGTTTTTGCTTATTCATAATTCCTTCCACCTTGACAAAATTCCCAGTTCCACACACACTCTGAAGCATCCTCAGTGTGTAAAACTAATAATATTGACACTAATATTTTTTTTTCTGAAATAATTTTTATTGTGTGGAGCTAGAAATAATTAATACTTAGTAAAAAGACAATTGGTGTATTTGGAAATGCTATACTGAAAATCCCTCCCTATTAAATATAACAGAAATTTTCTGTTATATTTAATAGGGAGGCTAATAATTTTGTCCTCGTCTGTTTGTTTAAGCTCTAGCCCATAACCTCCACTCGCTGTCTTTTCAGGCCTTGAAAGCCATCTTGACCCCGGAGTCTCTTATGGTCTTGGATTTTCGTGGTCTTGGACTGGAGCGCTGGTTAGTTCTGGAGCTCGCCCCCCAGCTAGCGTCACAGACACACACTCTGCCCTTCGAGTTCAGAGCACTGGAAGCCATCCTGCAGCACAAGGTGAAACCCATCAGACCAGACAGAGTGCTTGTGTAATTAAGCGTGGTCTAACCTAGATAAAGCCTGAATGAAAGTCAAGGACACACACCTGAAGCTTTGTATTATCTGTGTCAACAGGTAAACACGCTGCAAGCCCGGTTGAATGAAGTTGAACCAGTCATATTGGATACGCTGGAATCCCTCGTAGACCCTAAAATCCTTTCTGCTGATAGAAGTAAACTACATGTACTTCTGCAGAATAGTAAGAGGTAATGAATCACTCAAGATATGTAATTGTATTTGAATAAGTCATTAATGGCATCTGGCATATATGTAAATGGAAGTTTTCAGCCTAAAGATTTACAGTCTTGTAAGTTTTCCCTTCTCTCACGCCTGTTACAGCTTATCAGAGTTGGAGACGGACATAAAAATGTTTAAGGACTCCATGCTGAAGGTCTTGGATGAGGATGAGACGGTTGAAGAGTTCTGCCTCACAAAATGGACAGACCCAAGAGTTTTGTATGTCACACATGCACTCACACATGTATATGAATGCTGAACACAGTATCTTAAAAATTGTTGGAAATCTCCAGTCAGTGGGGAAGCATATTGAAAAAGAAAGACACGAATTTGTTCAGTTCCCAAGGATCAAAGTCTGTTTCCAGTCTGTTTTCACTCACCTGCAGATCATACGTTACAGGTTAACCTTTTTCAGTGTATGTGGGTTTTTGTTTTGTTTTTTCAAATTAAATTAATTCTGCCCAAACCGCCAGGCCCAGCTGTACTTCTATTTTCATCCATTCTCTTCAACTTGTGTACTTCTATTTTGTATATAACCTCATGTCTGTCTGTCTGCCTTTTTAGTGAAGAGAGCAGTTTGGGTATTGACCACGCTGAGGAGATGGAGCTTTTATTGGAGAATTATTATATGCAGGTAGCTGTACTTTAAATTCCTGAGTTTTAACATGATCAACAAATATTGCAATTATGCAAAATTCTTGGTAAAGGCTGCATGCTCACACATTGTATAGGACACATTTGTCATAGATTTTCATCAAGCCACGACCACTTCGTATGTTTTTATTTTCATCTAAGCATTTATACCCATTTATGCTTCTGCTATGGTGATTACCTATTTCTTTGCCTCTATTTTAGTTTAATATCCAAAGCACTGAAACACTTTACATGTTATCTGCGGCAGTTGTGATGGGCTGTCAGTAAGGTGTAGGTTGTACGATTATTGTCATATTGACCGTGAAATACTTCACACAGGCCGAGGAACTGGGGAACAGAGCCAGAGAGCTGAAGGGTCTGATAGACGACTCTGAGAGTGTAATCTTTATCAATCTGGACAGGTATGTACAAATTGGCTGTACATTATGTATACATGCACACTATAGACTGATGTTCTTGAGAAGCAACAAATTCAAAACACTGATAATGAGGCTTAACAAGAAATTATTTTTGAAGATTGAATTTAATCTAATTCAGTCCCCCCCCCCCCCCCCCCCCCAAAAAAAAAAAAATGCTTTGCCATCTACAATTTAACAAGAAAAATTAAATTTACAAAAAATTGATGCATCTTTGTACTCGTGTGGAATTTTGTGAGATGGGGGGATGTTCTAACACGTCTAGATTGCGGTTTGGTATTGTCATCCTGAAGAAGGCAAGGTCGTATTTAAAGATTTTATCTGAATTGCAGTAAATGTTGCTCCAAAATAAGTACAGTCATGTGAAAGGAGAGTTTTCATAGGACTCTGTGCAGTCCAGTGCATGATCCAGTAGGTTATTAAACCATGTTCAGCAACAATATGTTGAAGTAAATGTTTTCTGTGCGACTTAGTCTCTCACATGGTTGTGAAGGAATCCTGCCGCCGTCTCCTTCACAACATTAAGGTTTCTGTTCATTTGTTAATGCACACTCTTCATGCACATCTACTCACATTATTTAAAAAAATAAGCAAACATATAGAAGCACTATGTGGAAAAACTAAGTACACGCCATGATTCAATGCCTTGTAGATCTATCTTTAAGCAGGTATAACCTGAAGTTATCTATTTTTTGTTTGACTTAATCAGTCGCTCACGTCGCTGTGGAGAAATTATGGCCCACTCGTCTTTACGTTACTTCAGTTCAATGAGGTTTGCAGGCATTCGTCTATGCACAGCTTGAACTCTTGGGTTGTTTTCAGTTTCTCTGATCATTGCACGGTCTGACCTTGGGATGAATTTGGTGGGAGCTCCACTCCTGGGAAGATAGTGTGGTTGTGTTAACACACATCTGATTGTTCCATGATGGTTGATTTAGTTGGCAACAGGTAGCTACTTCCCTTTTAATTTTCATGGAAACAGTTGGGCGCACGACTGGATAGTCGCCTGTCAGAATGTTCTTCTTTCACAGGACTGTAAATGTGATTCAGCAACAGTAGCGCCTTCACAAACGTGCTCGTTACTGCTGCCATGTGCAGTTACACACACACACACACACACCTGCTGATAATAAGCTGATGGCATCCATTATTTCGAAATAGAAGTTATTTCAGAGAGACTTACCATCTGCGGGATGCCTTTTTTTTTCTTTTTTTTTTTTTTCTCTCTAATATATACCCAGTTTTGTTACTAATTAGTAATTTTTTTTCCAGTTGTCAGATATCGTCTAGGTTACGAATGTTAGACTTGGGACCCATCATCAGTAGTGAACCTTGGATTCATTGGGTGTTTCAGCCATTATCACTAGACACCCTCATCCAAGGAGGCCCTGCGAGGGTTGATCAGGAGTGTGTCACTGATTTATGTTAACTTGTTATTTCTACTTTCTTTTGTTTAGTTTTCTACATTATTTTCTTCTATCAATTCACTGCAAAACAAAAGTAATACTTACCTCTTTAATATTTAAAGAGCCTCACTTCTTCAAAGGGATAGAAAAGGTGATGGCGAGAAGTAAGACAAAAGAGAGGAGAGCCGGAAGGGGGGGGCGCCTGATCTGGCATCCCACACCTCTCTGCCAGATCAGGCGTTTTCTTGTTTTGTATGATTTCTTGCAGCCACTGAGAGCACTGTGTGTTTTATTCCAGCCACCGGAACGTGATGATGCGACTGAATCTGCAGCTGACCATGGGGTCCTTCTCCCTTTCCTTATTTGGTCTAATAGGTGTGGCATTTGGAATGAATCTGACAACAGCTTTCGAAGATGTGAGACAATTTCTGATCAATACTTTTAATAGTTGTAACTACTGCTTAGTGTTTATGAACAGATATTTATGCACTGCTCTGCCTGTGTGTCTCTCCTACAGGACCCCCGTGCTTTCTGGCTGGTAACAGGTTTCATGTTCTTGGGCAGTGGGCTGATATGGAGGCGACTTTTATCATTTTTGGGACGGCATCTAGAGACTTCAGTACCCCCACGGGTAATGCAAACGCATACACAGACACTGTGCCTTGTTATGTGTTCCTGTAAAGTCCAGTCTGCGTAACACTATGCACACCTTAAAAATAATTTCTTCTCTCTGTGATGCAGATCCCTCCAATTTGGAAGAGGAATATGAGACCATTAGACATCAAGGCTGGGGTCAGATGAAGTTCTACATCGCAGATGATGGTTGTCTCGCAGCGCTCTTGGTCCTCTTTAACTTGATGCAAAGACTTCTTCTGCTAGAATTTTTATTTTTAACACACCTCATTGTTTTACTGTCCCATGGCCACAGCAGAGGTTGAGATTACACTCACATCTCTGGAGACTATAGTGCAGTGGTTCTCAAACTGTGGGGCGGGCCCCACTGGTATGGCATGGACAACCACGTAACACATATGAAGTTATATGATGTGAATATGATTATTATTATTATTTTAGGGGAAAAATTGCAGCAAATTTTGAGGTGTGGACGATATCTATCTTGCATGAAGATCTGCTTTTGGTTTGGGGCATGTCAGAAGAAACTCTGCTCCAGTGTGTGCGTGTCACTGTTTCCCTTCTTTTGACTGACGGTCATTTTTCATTTCTGCTTTTTATCTTTTTGTTTTCTTTCCTTTCAACGTCCAGTGCAGATAAAACCCATCCTGTGCTTGCTGTGGGTGCAACTGTAACGTAATCAGCAGCTGCTAGTGCTCTGGTCAGGACTAGCTTCACTGCTATTAGCAGGTTTCTTTGCACTTACAGTAATGAGCATAGCGTTGTGGCCGGGTCCAGTGACGTCTTCACCTGTTTGCTCTGCTGCACTCTTTGAAGCAGGAACCGCCACCCCACACCTTGAGGAAGTGGTGGTGAAATACTGCACATCTCCATATATGTGGATTAAAAAAAAGCCAGGTCATAATAATCATCTCATTGTGGAGTTGTGCTTTTTTCATTTCACTGGTGAAGAACAAAGAAAAAAAAAACTTTATATCACTGTGAAAGCAGTAAACCTGTGTCTCTGTCCCTCTGTACTCTGTATGTTCTGCCTTTATTAAACCAGAGGAAGTACACTGTGCAGCTTTGTGGCATGGTGTTTGTGTCAACATGAGCGACAGGCACTTGATCAAAAATGTCATTGTTTTTCTTATAAATGCAGAGTTTAGAGTGTGACTTTAAAGATGTTAGCAGCTTTTACCAAATGGAAGCTTTATCATTTATAAACTTAATCAAGTATTATAAAAAATAATTATAAATTGGTTGATGAAAGGTTTGGTGTATCTGCATGATGTCAACTGAAGCCATAGATTAGGTCTTGCATTAGTGGTTCCCAGGTCAAAGGTCAAGATACCCACATAGGGTCACCAATTAAATCAGATGAGTTTTCAGGTTATTAACGAATTGGGGAGGTTATAATAACAGCTTATGAGTTCACCCATAAGATAATGCTTTTATTTATTACATGATTTATTTCTTTTTGGTTGAGTGTGTCAGCTTACTGCGTGTTTTAACTCTATTTTCTGTTCTGAAATATATTATTTTCAGGGAACATTGAATTACGTGGATCCACTTTTCTTTTGTGATATTGAACTGCAAAAGTGTCTCAGTGAAACAAAAAATTCACACAAATGGATATAAATAACAAAGTAGAAAACATCAGTTTCTTTAAAGCTGAGCGCATGTAATGACAGATTTTTCAGATTTCTGATGAGCAATACTCGGGAAGATGTTTTATTAATGTGGACTGTTAGGCTATAAGACTAATATCCTGGGTTTGCTGTGTCAAATTAAGAATTGTTATGGCTGGATAATGTTATTAATATAAATTGAGGTACCTCACATGGAGTCAAAATATCCTTGTCACTGCCTAAGTGGTTTCAAGGTTTGGAAACTACACTAGGCTTCGTGTTTTGTAAATATGAGTTGGTTTGAAAGGGAGTAAAGCATTTGACAGAAACGGCCATTTAAACTGCTTGGTTGTCATTACAGCCTTTCTCCACCAGAGAGAGTCATGAACCACACCGTGTGTCACAACTAAAGCAAGCTTGTCTTTCAATAAAAATCAATGGAATCATAAAGTTTTTATTGAAATCTATGTTTTTGGAAATTATTCTGTCTGATCTATGTGCTAATTTCTCCGATGTCTCGAAGGGAAACGTATTTTTGTTGTAATACTTATGTGTGTATATTCCAACACACAAAAGATGGTTTAGTCTCAATCAATCCATACTGTGATGATTGCTCCTAATCTCCTGAGACCCAGAAGAATAAATGTTTCATAGTTGGTTGGTTTGTTTGTTTTGAGATAATTTAAGTATAGTAGTTGAAATAAATGTTTAGAAGATTCTTTTTTGAAAATTATTTATTTTTTATCTTAGTATGATGAAATGATATTGTTTCCATTTTCTTTTTTATTAAACTCCATTCTGCACTCCTAATACTCACCTAAACATGGGTTGTTGGGTCATGCTCCCCATGGCAGTAACAGTGATCATGGATGGTGTGACAGAGCGCTGAGTGTGGCAGACAGGATTTTACTCATACTGCTGTCAGGAGGTGAGGTGGAAGAGGGCCAGATTTTAGAGCGAGAAGGTGAAAGCTTAGAGGAGTCCGAGCAGGGACAAATATAGAAATGTTGTTAAAGCTAGGGCTCTGAAGTTGTGGCATTTGGTTTCTCGGCTGCCATTTAAAACACCGGCCTGTGAAGGCAATAATCTTTTGGCAGCCCTGTTGCATTCTGTTTAACAGTGGTCTCACCTTCCAGAGAGCTTCATTCTTTCCCCTTTAACGGAGATATTAAGATAATCCGTTACTTTGATGGACTCCCTAATATCTGAAAAATGTGCCTTGACTTACTGAACTGACTGTAACAAGGTACCAGTAAGTTCAGATCCTAGGATATCTGAGTCATGCCGTGAAACGGATGTTTTCAGATGAGCACATCCCTCTGGTTTGTGTGTTCTGACATGTTTTTCAGAAACCTGGTTACCTATTTACACTTTGATGTAATCATAGGGCCTCCTGTCCTGGTGGTTGTTAGCAGCGTTGTCCTGTTTTTTAATTTTTCATTCTAATGAGTCAGGAGAGGTACAGGTTAATGCACCGTTAGCTTATACATCATTAATTATATAAATCAGCAGAGAAAAGAAGGAATCAAACTTTTTTTCTGTTTGTGTGTGATTTGTTTAAACATTAAGCAATACTTCTGATAACAAACCTGCTGTTATGTCCCCCTTTGAGCTTTTACCTTTCTGTCTGACCGCCCTCTACTTCATTTCCTGACAGCTCTAATCAGACCACAATTTTGAGTAAAATCCTTTCGGCCTCACCCTGCCTTCTGTCTCCTGAAATAGGCTGAAAATGTGCGGCATTAAAGTTTTGTTTTGGAAGGAGTAAAAGTTAAAAACCTCTTTTTTTTAGCAATAGAATCATAATAACTAGAAAAAAAACAAAACAAAAAACCAAAGCTTATCACCATATTTTATAGCCACAAGGGAGGGGAGTCCATTTTGAAAAGAAATGTTTGCCCAGCCCCCGCAAATATGGCATCAATAGAACAGTAGGATTCATGTGAATTACACAGAGATAAATGGCCTTTGCCTCAGACTCAAGTCCTCCAAAAAAGGGCAAAATGAATTGCTGGATTTTAGAAGCGTATACCCACACTAAAAATGTAAATAAGAAAAAGCCGCTCGTTCAGCCTATTATTAATTAACCTCGGTGTAAGGCAGTTGAGCTCGTCACCTTGTCAACGGTTCCGGCTCGCGTGTGCGTCTCCACTACCGTCGTCAAGGACCGGCGTGCTGACGTCACCGCAGAGAGCCACGCTTCACGACCAGGCTAAACAACTTTTTCAGACGAAGTCCTTCTCACAACGAGTCCGGGACACACTCGGGAACTTTACTGAGATTTAACGAAGTGACTCGACAGCGACAGCGAAAGCGCTACAACAAATTATCCATACTACTGAACACCGAAGAGCGAGTTGAACGTTTTCACTATACCAACATATAATTTCTCGTTTTCAACTAGCGCGTTTTTTTAAATTGTTTTGGAAGTTAAAATGGGGAATCTGTGGTGGTTGTTCCTCGTCGGGCTGGCAACTGGGTCAATCAGTGGAAAAGTAAGTGGCTTTTCTTAAATGTTTTTTAATTCAAACATGTTCCAGTTGACGTATTAGTGGAAAAATACATATTAATTATCTTTAATATGTAAAATAGGCTAGGGCTACGTTTTAGAAGGCTAAAACGTTAAGATATTTTTGAAAACGACAGCCCTGGGTAACGTTTGTTATGTTCATGTGGACTGTTTGAGTTCTACCCCATAGAGTTTACACATAAAATAAAAATATTACTCTTAATGTTATATCCTCAGTTTTTTCTCTGTGTTAATTATTATTATTATTATTATTATTATTATTATTATTATTATTATGTATTTACGTTAAATGTACCTTTAAAGTGAACGGCACGAATTCGTCTTTTTAAAACATAAATATATGTTACCTCAGGATCTATAAGCTGGGTGATTTTAGACCTCAGCAGCCTTTTCAAACCGAGGCCAAGCGTCCAGTTGGTGTCAAGTTCACACAGGGCCAAAGTCTGTTCATCATTTAGCTCACAGCTTTGACATTTAAACCAGACCTGGCCTGAATTTCTCACCCACACGTTTTATAATGTTATACTGCAAATTCAAATTCTAAACCAGGAAATCATTCATATTTAACCAAGGTGGTTTAAGGGGAAAAAAGAGTATTTCAAAATCCTCCTCCTTTACCCCTTCCATTGTTTCTCTATGTGCGGCTGCTTTATAGCTGGAAAACACCTGGGGATGACAGGCTGAAGCAGAGTTTTGTTCATCGTCACAAAGTATGAAAAATATCCAGGCTGGTGATTTATTGACTGTAAGAAGTCTCTAATGAGAGCCAGGGAGCCTCACCACCTCTGCAGAAATGCAGTTTGTTTAAGATTTATGGACTGTATATTGTGAAAGGAGAGGGAACTGAAACACGATACTGCTTCTGGTGTATATTTGTAGCAGAGGAAAGAGACATGCAATCCCTTAGTAGGACTCAGGGAGTTGTGGATATGGTGAAAATGAATACAGCTTGGCATTCCTGTCCTGTTTTAAGGCCCCACATGTTGTAATCTCTGAATATAATAGCTTATAAACAGGTGTGGCCACTCAAAAAAACAAACAAACCTTTTTTCTGCTTAACTTTAATTTGTGTCATCTCATACTTTGATCCACAGATGCTTTGATTCGTCTTCATGTCATACCACTAATACACAGACTCCAGTCTTAAATTGCTGGGTGTGATGGGCTACATCTTGCATCCAAACTATCTGTGTCCCCAAGTGTGGCTGTAGAATTACTGGTTAGTCAGTCAGTGATGTTGCTCCAATCCAAAGGATGAATGTTTAAACAGGCTTTCTTCCTATGACAGTTTGTGATCTGGTAGTTGTGTCATTTTTCTGGATGGATGAGTAACAGCGAGTTCCACTGGGCTAGTCCAGGCAAGCACGCAGCTGCGTGGGATATGAGCAGTTTTTCATCCAAATGCTAAGAGCGAGAGGAAAAGGATAACACCTCCTCACGGTGCTATTAATGACGATTTTCGTAGGGCTTCAAAAGCACTCCACTGAAACGCCTACATGTGAGGAAGAAAAAAAACGTTTAGAAACAAAAGAACATGAATATAAACGATGTAGTTTGAAACTTGCTGCTGTGGAGAACTAAAAAACCTGGTGGGGCGGAAGATATGTGTTCTCAGTTAATCAGCATTAGTCACAACATTGTTCTGTGTGTCAAGGGCAGTTTAGCTGCAAGAGGTTTTTCTTTTGATGAGTTGCTGTAGCAGTTTGTTTGACTTTCAGTGTTAGCATGCCCTTGGAGAGTTTTTATTTTATTTTACTTATTTTTCAATATATATTTTTTTGTTTTTAGCCACATATCGCTGATTATCTTGACTGTTCTTTGACCACCACACAACTAATGGACAAAGCTATATTAGGTCTTTGCGTACATGGAGTGGACTGGGACCTGTAGTCTCTGGTCAGCAGTTTCAAATTACTGTAATTTGAATTAAGGACATAACAATCACATGTAAGACAGAATTAGATATTGTGTCACATTTTGCCTGTTGGCATCACTAAAGACTGCATTACCAAACTCTGTCTGATCACTAAAGTTGTAAGAGGAATATTAATTTTCTCTTGGCATCTGATAATTTTGTCCTTACAGGCTACAGCTACTTAATGGATAATTCATTTTATGCCTTAGTCAAACATACACCACCTTCAACACAGCACTCTGCTGCTGCTGCTATCCAAGTGATGACAGATCTGTTGTGTGCTTTTCATTGTTATCTAAACTAACTCTCAATCTGACCATGCTCTCATTACTTTGCAGCTCACTGGGGATATAGCTAGCTATCAGCTGAGGAGAAACAAAAAATAAGACTTTGATGATTGTCAGCTTTAATGTTGCCCTCCACCAACACTCAGTCTTCTCTCATATGTCTGTGGAGTGATACAGCTGTTTCCAGTAAACTGTCTTCATTGTGACAAAGCACCAGGATATCAGAATGTTATATACAGAGTGTGTGTGTAAATCCTGCGTGCATACGTATGCTTTCCAGATGTGTATAAATTCTAAATCACATCTTCCAGTAAACCCCAGTGTAAAACTTGTATCTGTCAAGGGGAACTGATTCAGAGTCAGCAGAAAACAAACTGCCAGTAGGTGGGAGGTCAAAGCTTAATGGCATTTAGTGAAATCAATTCTAAATTAAAAATATTTGATTGATCCGTTAAAAAAGACAATGTGTTATATGTGTTGACTCAGCTAATCGTGTGGTTAACATCTGGATTTGGTCTGGTAAAATAAATGCCAGTGAAACACAGTAAAACACTTTGATCTAATACTTTTTTGTCTATGACTATCAAGTCAATGTTATTTATGTAGCTAATTTTAATACAACCGACGTTGACCCAGAGTGCTTCACAGGCACACTCATCTGCAATCCAGGTCTCCAAGAAGCCAGTTACAACACACAGAACTCACATAAACAGCATAGTAAACATAACGATTAAAAAGAAGTCAGAAAATAAGAATAAAATCAGAACTAAACTCTAACAATAGTTAAAACAGCTATATAAAAGAACTTGTCCAATCCGTGATGGACCTCAGACTTGACTGTTAGCAGTTAAAAAAGGTACGTCTTTAGAGGTCTTTTAAAATAGTTGGACAGATTTCGCATAAGTTTGCTGATGTCTGATTATAGCCTTATAACCTGATAATTCTCAAGCTAGGCATAGAGTATATTTCCCATTGTGTATGTGACACACACAGTCACAGCTTTTGCTTTTCTAATCTCTGGCTGAAGTCGGTGAGAATGCCAGCACCTCTTCTGCTATTTTAGTCACCCTTGGGTTTACGTGTTATTAATGCTGCACATGAATGCACCAGTATCTTGGTGACATGTTGCAGAATGACCTTGAATGTTAGGTGTACAGTTGCAGATCAGATAGATTTTATATCTGTATCCCTTCTGTGGGCTGTTTGCATTATTGCATACTGATAAAAAGGTTTGTTAGCAAAAGGAAAATGGTGTTAACTTGAAAAGAACTGTTGCTTTGACGACATATTTTGTGAATTTTTATTGGAGTAAAACCTTTTTCTGGAGCAGTTATCTTATGAGAAGTACACTAAACTGTGCTTCCTTTCCTTTCTCCCTATTTTCACCCTCTCTCAGCACCTGTGTTAGTGGAAGCATAGTATACATACCAGACATATTTCAGGTCTCAATGGGCCATATTCATCCATGTCTCTGTGTGTGAGTGTCTCTCCCTCTCTTAACACCAGCATATGTTTGAGCTTCTTTTTCTTTGGCTCTCTTTCGGTTTCAGCACAGTTAGTGTCTTTCTTTGATTCATGTGATCTCCGGTTGTGTTTAAGCCACTCGTCTCATTACCTTCTGTCTGCCTAGGCCTTAGATCAAGGGAAAAGAAGGTCACTGGTTTTCATCACACTCCTCTGTGTAGCATTCGGGTTGGCGGAAGGATTTCACGAGGTGCAATCTAATATGTGAAGCGGCCCTTTCCATGTGTGCGTCTACTTGCCTGCTCTCTGTGTTGTCTTTGAAGCTGCTTTATCTCGTCCTTCCTCCTTTCAAAGACACTTAGTTCTCTGCTGTGTGGTTCTGCAAAGTATCACAAATTACTGCCACAGCATGTGAAATGATCAAGAAAACAACCTTTATCTACTGCACATACTATAGTATGGATGTAATACTCTCAGACAGCAGCATGCACTGCTGCATATTTGGCCAGCATACATCATTGGTTGTGAGAGGTATTGTCTTACTCCAGAACTGTAGCGATATCCACATGTTGTCAATTAGTGAAAGGAATTCTGTGTGAATCTATGTGTGTGTTTCTCTCCTACTTAAATAAAATTGCATGTTTTTATCCCCCCCCCCCCCCCTTTTTTTTTGCAGCTCTTTGTCTTCTCCCAGTCATTTAGCCCAAGTGATGACTTATACATAGAGGGCCGAACATCTGGTGACCTCCCTATAGATGATGAAGATGGTGATGATGGTGGGTCAGGCTCTGGATCTGGAGATTATGGTAAGGATATGTATGCATATATATCTGTCTGTCTGTCTGTCTATGTGTGTGTGTATATATGTATAATATATCTATATGTATATTTTCCCTGTATTTCTTATTAAATAGAAACTTAATCACAGATTATTAGACATTATTTAACTCCACTAGATCATGCATGCAGGCTTGTGAGTAATACACAAGTAAGCCACAAGTGCTTGTATGTTCAGACACAGATGCACTTACAATATACCAGATGTTTGTCCTGAGGTGATACAGTGGAACCAGGTGACATTTTATTGGAAACTCACAGACTTTGAATGACTCACCTGCGTAAACTGTAGTGAGTGATGTCGTGGCACATTCAGCGTGATATAAAACTGCATTACGTTCAGGTGAATTTCAGTAAGTTATAAAACTTGCAGTAGGAACTGTTTCCACATTTGTGGCAGACTCTGCTGTAAAACCAAGTAACCTCAGATGTCAACTCGTTATCCAAGAAAAACTGTCCTATTCCTTCAGTTAATCCAATAGATTAAAAAAACAAAACAAACAAACTATTCTATAATAATGAAAAGAGACATGCTCTGAAGTGTTTTGTGTTTTGTTTTGGTGATTTCTCAGTTTCCCGTGCCCATTCAGATGCCGGGGATATGGTCCTGACGTTGCCTAGCCCCTCTAGCAAAACAGAGCAGCGTCAACCACAGCCTACAGTACACTCTCCGCACAACCCACCAACCACAGTGGCACGCAGCCACGATCCAGCAACTACAGCGAAGGAGACTGACATTTTCGCTGATGGAGACAAGGTAAAGTATGACTGTTCCTTTTGATTCATGTCCTCATGAAGTCTGACTTATGTCCATCTTCAGGATGATTCATCGCACACACAAGGATATTTATTCTTTTAATTTCAATTGGTGATAGTGAGAGTAAATATTAAGGTTGATTAATTTTGGAGCAGAGAAACTAATTGTGATTTATTTACTGCCGCTTTAAGGTGTGAATAGTGGTAAATGGAAAGTATCTAAAGCCACATAATGTCTCAGCTTATTTTTTTTTTTAAACGGTGCTAATATCCTTATAGGGGCTTGGTGTTGGCCCAACAGCTGACTGGTTTGGAAAGGATGCTAGTCCCAGCACCACCAATGTGCCTCCCAGGGGCAGTACTAGAGCTGATGGTGTAATCAATTCTGGCAAGGAGAGACGCCTGGATGTGTTAAATCCCCAATATGAAGAGCCTATCAAAAGGTCTGATGAAACTCTTACCAAAGCTGATCGAGATGGATTATTTGGTGAGAACTCTATGGAGGTATCCTCTGAGAACCTTCTGGAGAGAAAAGAGGTGCTAGCAGGTAAGGACTAGGTTTCTACTGTCTTACCAGTTCATTACAAAATTACAGTAGTGAGTTTTCAAGAAAATCTAGACTTCTGTTGAAGAATCTGAAATGTTAAGTATAGATAACTGTGATAAAAATGTTATTTTTTAAAAATAATTTCGTATTTCTTTTTTCCGTCTCCAGCTGTGATAGTGTGCGGAGTCATTGGATTCCTCTGTGCTGTTTCCCTCTTGTCTCTCGTTGCCTACCGCATGAAGAAGAAGGATGAAGGTAGTTACGACCTTGGAGATAACAAACTTTCTGCAACTGCATATCACAAAGCACCCACCAAGGAGTTCTACGCCTGAACTGACTAATAAGAACAAAGCAGGGTGGATTTTGGCTCCTGCCTATTGAGACTCAAATGGATCTATAACCAGCTGAAGATGATTCTTCTTGATGAAGTTTGAAGTAGACACCTCTGCTCCTCTCCAGTGCTGCTTCTTTGTTCTTTGTCTTTTTTTTTTCTTCGCCATTCCCAACTTCATCCGCTGCCACTTTATCTTTCTACTTAATGTTCAGTGTTTGTGACAAAGGGCTCATAATAAAATAAAGTCAAACTGTTAAAATGCTTTCCTGTCATCCCATGCTAAGGAAGGAGTAAATACCTATTTAAAGTTTTAAGAATGAAATCCTGAAGTGGATCATTGTAGTGTTGGAGAGTCGTCAGTGTGAAATGATCCGACGCTGTGCCTTTAGACCTAAGATGAACTACGCTGGACAAGAGCTGATTCAGTGTGACCCAGAAATTGATTGCTCCTTTTGATGGATGTACAGCTGAACCAGCCCAGTTTAGCCTGGTACTATATTCTGTATAAGAATAGTATTAAGATGGACCTTAAAAAGTTGACACTTTTTTTTTTCTTTCCTCTGAGGTCAGATTGTGTTTTTGTGTTTTGTTTTTTTCTGTGTTAAAAAGTGTCTGTGTTTATTTTTACTTTCTGAATGCTTTCTTTGATTTGTTTTGGTTTTTGTGCGGGGCGGGGGAGGGGGGTTACATGAATGAACATTTTCATATGCTGCCCAGTATTGCATTGAGAGATTTTGTTACTTTGCAGGTACAAACGTTTGTTGTTGTCACACAGGCACTTACAGAACTGACCAAATATAGATACGCTTTGTTGTTTGTAAAAAAAAAAAAAAAAAATTAAAAAAAATTTGTGGTAGTTTTTTTTTTTTTTTTTTTTAATGTTTAGAGATTATATTTCTGTAAGCCATTTTTAAGCAATTTGTCTTTGACTTCATACAGTAGCAGCCTTAGTAAAACTCCCTCAGGCATCTTTAGAACACATGTAATATGTTCAGGACTTTTGGGGGGGTTTTGGTAACTGAATGCTGCAAGTGTGTGGACAGGTGGAGTCAAAGCTAATGACTATAATTCAGAAACCATAGACGCGATCAAGGTTTTCTGACAACAGCCAAAGCGCATTCCTTTCTCGCTGTCCTCTGTATAAAGCTATAATAGTTGGTTTAAGGTTTAAAGGCCAGTGAGAGCATTTACTGCTCTTTTACACTTTAGAGTTTATCAACTTAGCAGGATTAGAGAGTTGTTAATTGTGTCTGTTTAACTCTAATCTGTTTCTTTTAAGCGTCAACGTGCTTGGTTTGACACATGTATTTCCTGATTTTCAGACTTTACCTCAAGCAACAAGAGCAGCATAGCATGTTTTATGGCTCCAATGAAGATGCACAAAGCAGATAACGACAACAGGGTTCTATTCCCTTTGGACAGCACATAAGTGTGTAGACCCTTTTCATAAACCTATTAGGAATTTGCCTTTTTATGGCTTTTTAACCAGCTACTTACTGCCTGTAATGTTTCAAAGAACAGTGCTTACTGTTTGTCATAATAAAAATGAATATTTTAAAGCAAGTAGTACATTTGAATACATTTGCAAGCTACCTATTCACTGTGCATAGAATAAACAGGAAGATGTGGTCATTAACCCACCTCGGTGACTCTTTGTTGATAACGTGACATTTGTTGAGTCTTCAGTGCCTCATGTTACATTATATCCTTTGCAGTGCGGTTGCAGTATTAGTTTCATACTTTGAACTGTGAGCTGTACAGAACTGCAAGTTTGGAGTTAAAATCTACTATGCCAGTGTGATTGAAGAACAACTTCTGTCTGAAACAAAAACAAACCCAGAGGGTTAATACCACAGGTTAGCACTTGTTGGCAAAGACAAAATAACTTTTCTCTTCTATCATCTACATGCATTATATATAAAATATATGATTTTTATGTAATAATTTATACTTAGACTACAATGTAGGTAAATATGTCAGTCATTATTGGGATTGTACAGTATTTACTGGTGGTTGAAGCCTCTTTGTGCCTTCAGCTTGAGTTTTATATGTCCATTTGTATCTTGGTGCATTTGATTAGCTTTAGATTATTGTCAGTTTCTTTAAAAGATTTTCTAGCTTTTTTTAAAAAGTCCTTTTTCTATATGAATGCTTCTAAAAATTATAAAAGTACAGAAAGTTTATTGGAGACATGTTGCAGTTTTATTTTTTATCGAAGCTGACTGAAATCCTGGTTCTTAGAAATAAACTACACAGGTATGAGGGCCAGCCAATTATCAACTTACCAAGATGACCAATAGAGAACTTTGTTGCTGGTGTATCTCATGAGGTTCACTAATGAATAAAAGTTGTGGCTTTAATGCAGTGGCTGTTTTTTCTCTGCCTCTCAACAATACTGCTCCCACCCCCCGTTATATACACACATCAATACGACAGGTTTAATATTATGTGTGCTGTTTATTCACCTTTTCATCTAACTTCTTCAAGGACACGATCTTTGTGTTTATTTGTTAATTAAGCACCTTCTGGGCATCATTTTGAAGCCCACGTGTTATCACAGATTTGCATTTGGTTTTTATTGTGTGAGACAAAACCAAAAAGTGAACATTCAGCTGCAGGTAAAAGCTATTATTTGTTGCTTTTGTTCAGCTGATCTGAAATGTAGAACAAAGCATTTCCATCAAGTCTCGACAAACATCCTTTTACAAAGGCAGGCAAAAGTGAGAAAAAGGTTTGCAATATCAAACCAGGTCAGCAGCATGTGAAATGAGTCATGGTCAGATGTTTTTAAAGATCTTCAGAAACAAAAGGAGAACATGTGGATGCACCAAAGTTGTTTTTTTTTTTATGTATACAGAAGATGGCTGTAGTAGAAAAGA
This sequence comes from Neolamprologus multifasciatus, assembly GCF_963576455.1. NCBI lineage: Eukaryota > Metazoa > Chordata > Actinopteri > Cichliformes > Cichlidae > Neolamprologus > Neolamprologus multifasciatus. The sequence continues at coordinate 8,529,190 of NC_140449.1, read as the reverse complement.
AGCAGGAATAGAAAGTAGAGCCAGGCACATAAGTTAATAGCATAAAAGTGGTAGTAAAGTGTAATAAATGAATATGAATCTGACATGGGTGGGGCACTTGATGTGAATATCTATGACTGGTGAGGAATGCAGAAGATCAGTGGGAGGGGAAGATGAGAAATAAAAACCACAGATTGAGATGTGCTGTGTTTCTCACAGTGAGCACACAATACACTGTTAGCACTGGGCATCATTTTAACCATAACATTGTTTGCATAAGGAAGGATGACTAAGAGAAGACTCATAAAAAGAAGTGCGTGATTTAGCATTTGGTTTTAAATAGTTTCTAAATAGGCAGTTCCTTTTTCTTGACATAATACCAAAAGTGAGATTGATACACTTCTTCTATACAGCTGTGTTGTTTCATTCAGTAGTGGTATTTTTCTGTGTGTAAACTTTCAATTTCTTATGTGCATTCAAATGGTTGAACAGCAGGTCAGATGTGAACCCAAAACAGCCTGTAACACATGTTAAAGAAAGGTAGACAAAGCTTTCTCAAAAGCTTCACAGACAAATAGAGCATCTTTTTTGAAATGTCAGTTTTGGAATAATGTGCAATTGCAGGTTCGGGTACTTAAACACTGATTTATGCTGGAACATAATATTTATTGTTGTGTGCATGTTAGTTACTCATGAAAGGTATCATTTATGCACAGCTGAACAGCAGGTCAATTGTGAACCGAAACACTGATTAAAAGTATTCTGTGTGGAAGCGCTGGCCATGAGAGTCTGTGATGAGTTCCTTAATCTTTGTATGTCCGACATATTTTGCATATTTGAAAGCTTGGTGAGTATAATAGTAATAATGTCCATAATGTGAATAGACTATACTACTTATGAGGGGTAATTTTAACAAAAATCGTTTTGTATGAACTATTGAAACTATTAATTTCCAGTTGTTGCATACTAATCGGTCTCATTGAATTATTTCAGTTTTGTTTTTTGTTTTCGGAAAAAAAAAAAAGGAAAAAAAAAAAAGAGGAAAAAAAAAAGAAAAAAAAAAAAAAAGAAAAAAAAAAAGAATTATTTCAGTTTTGTGAGGGGAAAACGGGAGAGTGGGGGGCTGTGTGTGGTTTATTCTTTAACGAATTTAGTAGTTCATAGGCTTAGCTAATATGGTGTGTAACCATATTTTAATACCTGCATAACAAAACTATTGTTATGGTAAGTATAACGCTTTTATTATGAAATAAGACAAACCGGAAGTGCGCTATGCAGGTTGTAATCACGAGTACGGAACTGTTTACGTTGCGGTATTTGTGTATTTGGCATATCCTTAAAACTGGACGAAGTCCTGCAACGTCAACAAAACCAAAGACTTTGAATTGACTCGAAGGGTTTGTGCTCTTATGGAGAAGCGAGTTTTACGCTCATTGTTACTGTGAAATGTTTAAACCGCTGTAACGTTTCTGTCCTTCTCTATTCGTCTGTGTTGCAATACTTTTTTATATATCGTGTTTGTTTTTTAAAATGAGAATGAAGCCGTCTGTGTTAATATGATAATTTAACAATTGTGGTGTCCAGCTACATTTACTAAGAAATAAAGTATAATTGTAATATCCTAAAGTGAAAGTAAAACTATAACTGGGGATAGCGTAACGTTTCCAATAAAGCGCCATTCACGTATAGTGTAGTACTGTAAAGTAATAGGTTGCGTAGCTTTTCTTGCTTAAGGCTTAATTTCGAATATCTAAAAAATATATGCAAAAAGCATACTAAAATACATGGCTTAACATATTGAAAAAAGGAGTAGGAATAAGCATAAACTTATTTAATACCACCCTTTCTCCACTGTTTTGTAATTATCACTTTACTTCCTGTTTATGTCCTTTCCTATCATAATTCCTTGTTTAAAATTTGCCGCACATATTTGGTTTTATAAACCCAGTAACATACCAAAAAGAGGTATTTAGACATATACATCATCTTGGGGACGAATGTCATGGTAATTGGTTAAAAAAAAACAAGAAATGGGTGCACAAGTATTAAATTATTTTTGATTTTCTTTAATCCAAATGGGCCAAAAAGTATACATACAGGTTTAGTCCCTTAGCAAGTCACACCTTGACCGGATGGTAGTCTTTTTGGTAATCATGAACAAGTTTCTGGCTTGGTTATTTGGAAATTCTTGTTGACAGAATTTGTAGATTTAATTTAAATTGGTTGTTTTCCTTGTATTGTATTGTACTTGGCTTTTAAGAATAGTCTAAACATTTTCAGTAAGGTTGAGGATTTGAGAAGGCCATTCCAGAAGCTTAATGTTAGCATACTTTATCCATTTCAAAACCAGTTTTGATATGTGTTTGGGATCATTGTCCTGTTGGAACATGCAATTGTTTCAAAAGTTTCAATTGTCTAGCTGTTGATTTGTGGTGAAGTTAAAGAATTTGGAGGTAGTCCTCCTTCATTATTGTATCCAATTTGCACAGTTAACCAGTATCACTGGCAGCAAACAGCCCAGAGTATGACGCTACAACCACCGTGCTTCACAGCTAGTAAAGTGTTCCTTGGTCATTGTTGCCAAACAGCTCAATCTTTGTCTCGTCTGACCACAAAACTTTTCTCCAGAAGGAATTTGGCTTGTCCATGTGGGCAACTGCAAATTTCAGTTGAGCTTGAAGATGTTGATTTTGGAGCATTTTTCTTAGTTGGTACCCTCTCGGTCCATAGCAATGTAAAACCTTACTTCACAGTCATGCTGGACGTTCAGTAGTTCTATTGTTGCAAAGAGAAAGTAAAATTTGAAGTCAATCATGATAACTAATGAGAAGTTAATAGGCCTTGGCCCAGTCAAGTTAAAGTACACTGTAGAGCCTGTATATTTGTTTTTGACCCTGTGTGGATTAGAGAAAATCCAAAATAAATTCAACCAAGTTCTTGTGCAATCATTGCACTATGAAAAAAGCACAGTTGAAAAAAATAATTAAAAGCCCAAAACTACGATTAATTTATGCCTGCTTTTTATACCACAACTGCATATACATATGCAAACACATGCCTATACATTTACATATGCACACTCGCATATCAAAAACAGAAAATACCTGCTGTAGTGCAAAGTAAGTGTCTTTGTGAATTGCCTGTTTGAATCATATCTGCTAGATTATCTGTGTTAGCAGGAGTGATGCATGTTTGCTTTTTAGTTCGTAATAAGATGAGAGGATACTTGCAGTGTGTGTGAGGTTTAAGGAGGATTTAGTAGCAATTTAACATCAACTGACAACAACACACTGATATTTTCTTTTCACAGATGACTTGGAAGGGGACACTATGTATCCTCCTCTCCCTCAATGTGTTTCTCAACCTATCCTCTTTCTGTGATGGTCATCCCCACTCTGCACAAACTATAAATTCAGGATCTGCTGTCAGAGTCTTATCCAATGATACTGCAAAGAGAGGTAACCCAAACTCTGAGAGAGTAAGGCCTTTATTAAAACAACCAGTTTATAATTAATGCTAATAAATGCCTTCTGTACCCATGCATTTTTTTCCAGTTACTTTGGATCCTTTGATCAGTTTAATGTTGGGATTTATGTACTGAGTTACAATGACAACAGTGTACCTGAACTAACTGGTGGAACTGGAACAGTCTTTGCAAGCCTTTACAGTGTTTTGATATGTTCTTGTTGTGTGTCTCTGCATGATCCCAGCTGGGGTTGCAGTTGAGGTAGCAGGCTATGCTGATGTGGCCAAACAGATCATTGACCTGGCTGTGTTCGGTGCTGCCCAGAACCGCTCTTACAGACGGCTCGCAGACTTTACTGACACTATAGGAAACCGTGTCAGTGGCTCAAACAACTTGGAGATGGCTATTAAATACATGTACAATGCCATGGTGCAGGATGGGTTGGATGTACACCTGGGTAAGTTTTACAGTTTTTATCCAATATGTGTTTCAGAACGTACGGGAACCCCAGCTGATTTCTGGTGAATATAAACATAGTTTAATTGTCTTATCTAGAGCCAGTAAAAATCCCACACTGGGTACGGGGGAAGGAGAGTGCAGAGATGACTGCTCCTCGAGCCAAGACTCTGGCTATACTGGGATTGGGTAGCAGCGTAGGAACACCCCCTGAAGGTAAAGACCATAGTCGTATAAAACAGCTTTCATTTCATCTGTTTCTCCTTTACTGCTCACTGATTGATTGTTATTCCTGCAGGTATTGAGGCAGAGGTGTTGGTAGTTCAGTCTTTTGAGGAACTGAAGCGACGAGCCACTGAGGCCGCAGGAAGGATTGTGGTTTTTAACCAGCCATATGTTAGCTATGGAGAGACAGTGGCATACCGTGCTTATGGTGCCTCTGAGGCAGCCAAAGTAGGAGCTGTGGCTACACTCATTCGATCAGTCACTCCATTCTCTATTAACAGGTATATCTATCTTCTCCAAGTGTCCAGCTATCTGACTGTCTAGAAATGTTGTAGTGTCACTTTATCACTGGTATATTACATACATCTCTGTCTTTATCACTTCCTGTGTAGTCCCCACACAGGCTGGCAGGACTACCAAGACGGAGTGAAGCGCATCCCCACAGCCTGCATCACTGTGGAGGATGCTGAGCTGATGTGGCGTATGGCACAAAGAGGTCAGAAAATTGTGGTCAAACTCACCATGGGAGCCAAGACCCTTCCTGATGCTGACTCTTTCAACACGGTGGCTGAGATAAAAGGCTGGCAACACCCTGAGCAGGTAGCTTTCACTCACTCATAACATAGATATGCATGTTTTACAAATTTATCTCATCTATTATTTGTCTAGTTTCCACTTTGATATTACAGTAAATCCGTTTTGTTGGATGTTACACATAAACCACAAGGAAATCAGATGTCCCAATAATCCTTCTTAGTTATTTCCATCTTTATCTTAGCTCGGTGGAGAAGGAAATAATAGTGTGGGTTGTTTTTGCTGACTGAAGATATTCCGACAGCCCTTAACTCTGCCTGTATTTTGTGTTTGCTTATGTGATTTAATCTTTCCAGGAACCAGTATAAAATAGGCTTTCATGAGAACACTCCATTATTTAAACAATACAGTAACCACCCCAACCCGTCACAGCAGATATCCTCCACTGGTTGTGCCAAAGGTTTCTTCCTGTTAAAAGGGAGTTTTTCCTTCCCACTGTAACAAGTGCTTGCTCATAAGGGCAAGCACTTATGAGCAAGCTTGTAATATTGTGGGGTCTTTATCTTACAAAATAAACCACCTTGAGGTGACTGCTGTTGTACTTTTTTAAGAGATATTCTGGTAAGTATAAGTGATTGTTTTCTTTTCTCTTCTCATTTGCCTCGTAAGCCAATTATAACATTTTGACCATAAAAAAATAAAATTTATAGTTGATCAGTTCAACTCAACTAAATGTAACCAAGCTTTTTACTACTCCCAGTATTTTTTTAAATATGCAAACTGCAACCAGTCAGTTTACATGAAGCATATCAGTTGCGATATAAATATCATATTATTCCAGTATGGATTATATGTAAGGTTGTTACTTCACAAAGGGAAAGCAAACTCACAGTTTTAAGTAGCAAACCTTTTCAATATCAGACTGTCAAGAACAGAACGAGATGACAAACTATGGCCTGCTTTAACTCTAAGCCTATGAGCGGACTAAATTACTACATACTGAACTGCAGAGTATACCTTTTCAGTTCACTGCAGGTGCTTTGTATTTATGACAAATCTAACCTGATGAATATTATGTGCTCCTGCAGAAACCTCAGTGTATGCAAATACAGCTTTTAGAGGAGATACTTTTAGAGTCCCCTGCAAACACTACCCAAGGTTTCTGGGCTTTAGTGCTAAATGGGCTTAGAGGCATGCTCAGCACCATGTACATGATGTATGTAAATATATTTGAGTTTGTGCTACAACGCCTCACCTAGAAGCTGAGTTGTAACATAACCATAAATCTCCAAGAAAGATTACTGAATAGGAAACAAAGAATTTATTTACAACTATCTTACAATATTAAATTAAGTAGAAAAAGGAAAGCAAATAGACACCAGGGGTTCTAGGGCCAAAGCAAGTAAAATCCCCCATTCTTACTAGAATGAGAAGAAACACTGAGCTATGTGTTGAAACAAAAATACAATGCCCAAGTGCTCTGGCTGGCCACAAAACAGGAGAACGGTTGTGTACATAAAATGACAGCAAACCCTTACCAAACTTCCACTAACATACAGATTGGTTTCCTTAAACACAGAGCAACAGAGCATGACAGGTCCCACAGGCTTGCCACAGTTCAACTCCAAAGATCACTTTAGGTTACACTGAACAGCACAGCTCCAACAACCACACATCTTAGAGCCCAGTGGCCAAACAGTGAGGAGCGCTGGCTGCTGGAGCCGTATAGGCAGTTACTTAAATGAGCAAAATGCTGCTGAGCTGTGGCAATTGTGTATGCGTGTGTGTGTGTGTGGGAGACCTGGAACTGGATAGTGAGAGAGCAGCTCTCTTTCACCAAGAGGCCAAAAGGTCAGAGAACATAACAGTTTGCAGTTAAAACGAAAGGGACAGATTTATCTTGGCGTCCTGCAAGTAACTGTTTGGAGTTTGTACATTCACACAAGGCAGCTCATGTTGGGTTAAACCAACATGTCCTAAATAGCTGAGCGGGTATGTAAATTATAGTAGCAGTTATTTGCAAAGACAAGTGATGAAAGGTGTGTGGAACAAACATGCAGGGAAATGGGGGGGGGGGGGGGGGGTGTCTTGTTCAATTTGACTACACTGAATTTTGCATCTGAGTTTATCACGCTCTGTGTGAAATTTCCATAGTGGCATCTGAGAACCCTGGTGTATACTGTGTATTCGTAGAGGTTGCCTGGTATGCGGATGTTACTGTTGTTGTTAAGGAAGTGTGTGTGTAATATCTGCTTTGTTGGCAGATGAAGGTATATGATGGTATACAATGTTTGTTCTTGAAAATTTCCCACTAATGTGGGATATATAAACTATATCTGTGTAAACTTTGACTCCCTCACAAATGCAAGCCTCCCCCCTTTAACAGTTTAAAAAGTTCACATCCTAAATGCAAAGTCCAAGGTAAAATCCGTCAGGACTCTTGAACCAGAGCGCTGATGTAAGCTTTTACTACTCTGATATAGGAACCAGCATTTGGAGCTTTATTATAGCAAGGGAAATGAAACACATGACATGGCTGACATCATCTCTGGCCCTGTGACTTTGTGCTCTTGCAGTAGCAGTTATCGTGGCTGACGTATTGTCTATGTGCGTTTGTGTGTAAGTTCATTAGACGATGTACATTTGGGGCTGAATGAGTCATTCCCACAGTTTGTCACAGACTTTTTCCACCCACTCCAACTTCTACATCTTTCTTCTTCCTTCTTTTTAGTTTGAAGTTTTAAAAAAGTTTTAAGCTTTCAAATATTAAATGTGGTATGAATGATTTCTGAACTGACTGTAAATGTTAGCCTCTCTTTGTTGGGGAAAACATGCATGGATATTACATATACCACAATGAATCATTAAAAAAAAATACATTTGTGGTCTCTTATAATTTACACTTTTAACCAAAGCACATTATGCGGTCTCTGCTATGGCCACAATGTACAATCAGGCTTTAAACAGAGTCATAGCAAAACTAACCAAGTGGCTGAGTGTATATAAATATAATATCAGGTTAACAGGGGCAGGATTATTTTTCTGAGTGTAACCAATGTAAGAATTACAGTACAATAGAAAAATAAATCCACAGTTTGAGGTTTCATTTTATATACAAATGTCCTGATGTTTCAGTGCTATTGGTGACCCAAATCTGTGTGTTTATAAGAATGGTTTAAATGCAGAGACGACTTGACTGCAAAATCCCTCATGCAGTTTGTAACCTGGGATGAACTGGCTGTATATGATTCTGTTAATGTGAAACCAGGCTAGCTGCTGTACTGGCCTCTTTACTAATGTAATGTATTTGCAAATACTTGAGAACTACAGCGTGGGAATATTATGCTGTAATGGAATGGGCCCACTTGCCTCCTTGGATGGGAGCATCACTGTTGTAGTGAGTCACTTGATGGGAGTGATCCCCTTCTAGGATGACAGTGCTCCCATAAATGAGGAGTTTGTGTGAAACAGTAAATATATCTGGCCTCCTGTTAAATCCAGAATTGAATTCAAAATCCTTGTCCTGAATAACCAGTCCCAATGACCTTATAATATCACCATATCACCCCATTAGAGCTCTTCTCTCTTGGACTGGGGGACTCTGGACTTGTTGTTCCTAGAGTATTTAAACGTAGAACTGGAGGCAGAGCCTTGAGCTTTCAGGCCCCTCTTCTGTGGAACCAGCTTACAATTTGGATTTGGGAAACAGACACTATCTCTACTTTTAAGATCAGGCTTAAAACTTTCCTTTTTGCTAAAGCATATAGCATATAGTTGGCTGGATCAGGTGACCCTGAATGCTCCCTTAGTTATGCTGCAATAGGTGTAGGCTGCTGGGGGATTCCCAGTACTTCTTCTTCAATCACCTTTCTCACTCACTATGTGTGAATAGACCTCTCTGCATTGATTGCACTGCTATTAATCTCTGGCTCTCTTCCACAGCATGTCTTCCTTCTCTCCCCAACTGGTCGCTGCAGATGGCCGGCCCTGAGCCTGGTTCTGCTTACTTGCCTGCTTACTTCCTGTTAAAGGGGAGTTTTTCCTTCCCACTGTTGCCAAAGTGCCTGCTCATAAGAGGTCATTTTTATTGTTGGGTTTTTCTCTGTGTGTTATTGTTACCAAACAATATAAAGTGCCTCGAGGTGACTGTTGTTGTGGATTGGCGCTGTAAAAATAAAATTGAATGGAATTGAATTAAATATTTCATGTATGACTTTATTAGTCTTTCACATATGGAGGAATTTAACCCCTCCTGGAACCTCTTCCAAAAACTAGTCATACTTGTTTAATCTTCTTCTAATTGTACTGCAACTAACTTTAATATTTAACAAACTAACTGAGGCTGGTAGAGGCTGTGGCTTTCTGTTTTTTGTGCAGTTTTTTTTTTTTGTTTTAGCACTGCATGGTCTGACCTTGGGATGAATTTGCTGGGATAAATATGCATAGTATTTCTCACTGTACACTGTTTCTGGGAAATGGCCTCATAGCCCTTCCCAGATTGATAGACAGCAGTGGTTTCTTCTCTCAGACATTGCTGATATCTTTACTCTGTAACTTTGTTTTATACGGGTGCTCACACTTGCTGATGAGAAATTAATCAAGTGCATTTGATTAGCAGCAGCTGGCTTCTACTTAAACTCTTGGAAGCAGTAAAGGTGAACTTAATTTTTCACACACTGCTGCTTCACCTGGCCTGAATCTTTTCTACATTAAAACTTATGAATTAAAAGAGGGTGGAACTTCTCAATATTTATGCATCATTCACAAATAGTGATGTTACCAGTAATAATAAAGGTAAACTCCTTACACTTTTCCTTTGCTAAGTAGATACTGTAATTTAGACTCCCCAGTTTAAACTTACATTGGAGAAAAAAAAAATTAATTACTGTAAAGCATTCTGTGAGAAACATCTGTATCTGGAAATAATCACATTCCAATGTTATAGTTTAGACATCTCAGTCTGGAATCAAATGGGTGAATAACCAACACGTTGGCATATATTACCATTTCAGTTACATAAGAAAGCAAACACTGTGGAAAAAAACACATTGGTTTTTACGGGAATGTGCAGACTCTGGGTCATTGCACGGACAGGGCTAGATCAGGTCAGAAAATGTTTTGCAACCTTGAACAACGGCTCATCTACATCCCACTGACAGGAATCTTGGAAATTCCTGTAAGTACAGATGCACTGAACCGTGTGCTCTCATCTTTTTCTTCGTTTTTTTTTTTTTTTTTTAAAAAAAAAAAGAATCTCACTTTTCCTGCTGATACAAACTTTTTTATTGTTAAAAAAAGAATCAAATTAACTGGACTTTTAACTATTTGTGTCGACATTAATAAAAAGTCAACAGGATATGGGCAGCACTGTCTGCCTATCTGTTTCCTCAGATTACACATTTTCTCTTTATCTGTACAATCTCTTACTGTAGGTTGTCTTACTGAGCGGACATTTGGACAGCTGGGATGTGGGCCAGGGTGCCATGGATGACGGAGGCGGAGCCATGATTTCCTGGGAGGCCCTGTCACTCATCAAAGACCTTGGTAATATACAGAGAAATACTTACAGTAAATCACAGATAAACTTCAGCAATAATAACATGTACATATTGTAGAATGCAATAAAAGCTCAAGTTTATTAGTTTTGCATAAATGTTAATCAGAAAAAGGAGATTGCAAACGTACCTATTCATGTTATTAATCTAAAACATTTTACGTTCGATTAGCAGAGCATCCTCTGTTTATTTTTATTTATTTGAGTCACAAAAATCAGTATGTGCAGACACAGAAAGCAGAATAACCAGCAGTGGCGATACTGAGACCAATTTTTAAAAAAAAGACCATTAAGTGGAGCTAAAGTTTCCAGTTCTAAACACAGGGACAAAATGAAAAACAAATCCTCTGACTGTAAACAGTAATTCCACCTCAGTGTTTGCAGAGGAACAAAATACACACAACTACAACAGACCTGCATATAAAGTACAGTATTTTTGTGGACAATTTACTTGAATGAGCCTTGGACAAGGACTGGGTCATCAATCAAAGACTACAAAGACCTTTTATTCAACAAAAAAAAAAGAAAAGAAAAATTTCATTATTAATATTTGGAGCCGTTATCCTCGTCTTTCTATACTGTGTATGTGTCTTCATCTCTTCGTAGGTCTGCGTCCAAGGAGAACTTTGCGAACAGTGCTGTGGACAGCCGAGGAGCAGGGCGGAGTCGGAGCACAGCAATACTTTAATCTACACAAGGTACTGTCTGCTGTTACCGTGCCAATCAGTAGAAAACAAGCACGGAGCCAATGTTATTCCAGCTGCCCAAAAAGCAGGAAGGGTCACAACTGTGAAAAGGCAGTTTAAAAAGGCACTTCCACCAAACTGAAGGGACTTGGCTAGCTCCCATGTTTTTCCTGTGCAAAGGATCTAAATAAGAATCTGGAGTCTTACAATTTCCTTCTTTGGAGTTGTTGCTGCACACCAGGCCCTGACCTGTAATATACTGCATTTTAAAAAACAGAAACACCAGTGTACCATAACTGCCCGTGGGACTGGTCCAGTTCTTACATTTGATGTATAATTATGTTTTAAATTGCCTAAATTAGTTAAGGCAGCTGCTCAAGGTACTTATAGTGGCTGGCTGAGTGTGTATGCTTTGTTTGCGAGTACTTTGGTTCGGTTTGCTTTCTTTCACCTTTTATCTCTGATCATGACATGTTCCCCCTTTTTGCGTCCTCTCTGCACACAGGTAAACATGTCCAACTTTGACCTTGTGATGGAGTCCGACTTGGGGACATTCACCCCCATTGGCCTGCAATTTACAGGCAGTGATGCAGCACAAAAGGTGATATTAAAACTAGAGATGGCACGATACCACTTTTTTATGTCCGATACCGATACCGATATCATAAATTTGGATATCTGCCGATACCGATATGAATCCGATTATAGTGTGTTTTTTAATCAATAAAACGTTTTTTTTTAATATCTTGCTGCATTTTGTATAAGTTTATACTCAAGTTTAAATAAATAACAACACTAAAGCTATTCTGTTATACCTGTATGTAAAAAATACAACAAAATATTTCATAGTTCAGCAACACTGATCAATCTAATAAACGTAAACCTGCTCCATCCTCCCTATTCTGGTATTTTAAAGAGTACTTAGCAGAAATATCAAGCAACCTAACTAATAGGGTTGCAAACTCCCAGCAAAAAAAAAAAAATAGGGAACCACCCCCCACCCTCCAGCTCATGATGCTTAATCGATGTAATCAAATTTAATTTGATGCAGGGGGAAAAAGGCACAGAAAGAAATTATTTTTTATGAATAATTAAATAGATTCAACATCTTTCTTCAACAGAATTGCAGACTGCACAGATGGTATCTTCCCAAAGGAAAAAGTACTATAGCTTACTAGGGTATATTAGACTTAACAGTTACTATATACAGTAATGGTCTTCTATATATTTTACATCAGATTAAAACTTTGGGTGTAAGATTCAGATAATTATTTATTAAAAGCTAGATATTTTAAATGAGAACAAGAAAGAAAAGTATGTCTTTGTGCCCCCTTTTCCCTGTTCATGCCCTATCGGCCCCCCTGGCTAAACTTTGCTAGATCCGCCCCTGCACAGTTACCAGCCGTCAGCTACGTAGAAAAAGATCCTGGTCTAGAAAGTAATATTAAATAAATTCTAACAACAGCTTATCAAGCTTAATAGTGCTGCTGTTGTTCAGCCGCTGGTTTCCTCTTTCTGGTGAGAAGTGGGCCAAAAACTAAGAAGAGAGACGGACTCTCGACAGAAAAGCCGATCAGCTGATCATTAAGCAGTTTCACGATTGAAGTAGCAGCAGGAGAGAGAGGGAGAGAGAGAGAGGCAGTTGCTCCATATATCTGTTGTTAAGCTTAAGGTGGGAACGCTTTACAAACATTCAGAGATGAACTTACACACTTGCTTTACTTCTCTCTGGGAAAACTTCCTCGGAGATGAAATGCTGGTTTGCTAGCAAGGCTACAAATACACACAGCGGCTCTAACACATGACGCATACTGCTGCGACATGCTATGGTTATGAGCCGAGTTACGCCGTGTAGCAAGTTTTGTGAGGTGCTTTTTTGATATTTAATGGATCGGATTACATTTTTTATTTCTCACCGATATCCGAGCCAGTAATTTGGGTCAGTATCGGACCGATACCGATACGTAATATCGGATCGGTCCATCTCTAATTAAAACCCAACTATTTAAAAAAAATAGTGGTATTAGATTGTGAATTCTGCCGCACACAGATTTTGCAAACTGACATGAAAATAGCATCTTGTCCAGTAAATGTACTTGTTTTTTCATTAAAGTCTGTAAAGGTTCCATATATTTACATGTAAAAAGGAAGTAGTAGGAACCACAGCATCTTTCATGTTAATGTGGAACCAAAACATCTGTACGTTGTCACTGAATGTTCCAGTAGTGCTCAAATCTAGAAATTACAATCATAATATTGTCATAATAGTTATATAAAGATAATTGCCTGTGTCTTTTTCCATCTCGACATGGTGATGGAAGAAGTGGTCAAACTATTGGCTCCCATTAATACAACCAAACTCGAGGCCCACGGTGAAGGGACAGACATCTCACCTTGGATGCAGGCAGGAGTTCCAGGTCAGTCTAATCAATATGCCTGTCTGCAACTAAATGGTATAACTAAAGGTTTATTTTAAAGGGGACAGTAGGGACATTGGAGTTTGCATTTTCTCTCTATGCCTGCATGGGTTCTCTCCATCTTCCTTCCAATTAACCTAGCACGTGTGTTTTTTTAATTGATTGTTCAAAATTGGTCATAGTTGTAAATGTCAGCATGAATAGCTGTCTGTCTCTAAGTGTTAACCCCATGACAGCTGGGATAGGCTGGGGAAAGCCACATCACTAATGAGCACAAAGTTAAAAAGGAAGTAACACATCCTATTTTTAGTGGTGGGAATTTTAATGATCTCTCTTCGGCGGAAAGTGCTGAGCACAAAGAATCACATCCTCACCGATGGTCTATGAACAGATTCTAGTTAATACAATCTGGCTCCACTTCCTTAAAGCCAGTTGGGTATTTGAACTAGAATGACTTAAAACTATGAAGCAACACTTCAAGACGTCTAAATTATGGATATTAAAATTAAAGTTGTAACAGTCCTGTTACTGCTAATACAGTATAGAGTTGAAATAAAGTGTAATAAATATAGATTAATCAAATCAATTGTCTGAAATTGTTTAGTGTTATATTAAAAAAACCCATACAGACCTCTTCTACTTCCTTTTCAACTGTATCTCAGTTTAACTAACTGCGAGTACAAAAATCTAGTGCAATTGTAGCCATGCACTCAATTGCATGGCTGCAGTTGAGTGCATTTAGGCACGTAGACATGATCAAGACAACCTGCTGAAGTACAAACTGAGCATTAGAATGAGGAAAGAAGGTGACTTCAATTGGGGCATGGTTGTGGTAGACAGGCTATTTCAGAAACTGCTGATCTGATGGCTCTGATCTCTGAACTCACAGCACATTGAAGCTTGAAGCAGATGGGCCTCAGCAGCAAAAGACCACCGTACAATAAGCACACAGGTTCCAGTTCACACAGGTTCACCAAAATTGGAAACTTTCATTATTGATTCTTGATTTTTGCTACGATATTAAGATGGCAGGATCAAAATTTGTGGTAAACATGAAAGCATGGATCCATCCTGCCTTGTGTAAACAGTTCAAGCTGCTGCTGGTGTAATGGTCTGAGAGATATTTTCTTGGCAGACTTTGGGCCACCTATCACCAACTGAGCATTGTCTAAATACCACAGCCTACCTGAGTATTGTTGCTGAACATGTTCATCCCTTCATGACCATAGTGTACCCATCTTCCAGTAGGATAACACACATGCCTAAAAGCTCAAATCATCTCAAGCTGGTTTAGTTACATTTTGAATTGGCTATTTTGTGTTGCATGTTATGAAAAAACAATGAACCCTTGAAAAAGTTTTACCTAATATCGAAAGTCTGTTTCTGTCTTGTTGTTACTTTAGAAATTTGTCGAACTATTTTCTGCTACACATGTGTTACTGTTTGTTGAAGATGGATTGTAACATATAGAAAGATACTGACTCATATATTAACAGTATAAATACATTTTGGGCACAAGCAATTTATCAGTCTTTCCTAACTAAATTTGTAGTTTAGAAACAGTTTTGCTGTTAAAAATTAAAATACATCTCTTTAAAATGAACACTACCACTAATAGTAGTAATATTTTTTATTGCCTTGTAGTCATTATTTACAGTTTTATAAGACATCGCAAACCACAAAATACTCTGAATTACATTTAAGTAAAAAAATAATAATATATTGTGTGAAAAGAAAACAAAATACTAAATGGAAATGTGAAGACCATGGATGCCACTCATTTTATATGGTACAGCCGACGTTGACCTTAAGAGAAACTACCCATTCTGTCAGTGTAAAGAAGTTTAACTACATCTTGAATCCCTCATATATTTTAATATAAGAAAAAGAAGTTTCAGCGATACCTCTCAATTTTGTCTGTATGACAAAGAAATGCTGCTGTTATAAATGATAAAAGTTCATTAGCACGAAACTTTTAAATGCATAAAATTACAAAAAAATGTTCTGTAAGCTCATTGCACACACTCTCTTGTAATTATGGAAAAAAAGTTAACCCTTTATTTACCATAGGCCCACCTGAAATCCCATTTTACAAACGCTCTTAAAATGACCATAACCATGTTACTGTTTATCCTAGAGACAAAATTTAAACAGTCACAGAAAGGGGAGAAGACAAGCTTAACAGGGAGATTTGGTTTATTACAATGGCATGAGGCATTCATAAGGTACTGCTGTCTCAACATGGACAGAAAAAATAATCTGCACCTATGGTTTACCACGTGCGCTTTGCATTACCAACAACCATTACCTCAATAATTTTGGGCTAGAGAGAAAATTCAAATGGTTACTGAAAGATGAGAATTACTTTTTTTTATTTTAAAGCCAAGCTTCAAAAATAAGTCATTAGGCCTTTATAAATCTTGGTCGAGAAAAGAGGATATGTTCCTTTTTTGTGAACTTTTGAGAGTCGATAATGAAAAACAGGAACTTACTGTCATTTAATTGTTCTGTTTCTTACTTTCATGTAGTATGAATGGCAATGGGAAAGTCTTTATCTATTAGAAATGCTGTAAAACTTATCAACCCCCCCCCAAAACAGATAAAAGTCTAAAATTGATCCCTTCCTTCACATTTTCCAAAGCAGTCCAGTGAGCCAGTTTTTGGCAGACAATTTCTGGCACCCAGGTCTTATGTTTGACACCCCTGGTATAGACTTAAACCATTTAATTTAATCATGTTCCACTACCTCGTATCTCAAAGATGATTTCTTTCATGCTGGATGTCACCACTTGCATTCTAATTTCCTGGCACTATCCCACCGATGCTGGAGAATTGGTTCTTGTTTTTGTTCACAGCAGTGAGTTTGTTATCTGAGGCTGACACATCATGCGTGCTTTGTCCTCCACAAGTTTTCATCTTTTCCTTGTAGTCCATTTACTTGAGCAACAGTGACAATCTCAGGGGAGACGATAGAGAGGATAGTGCAAACATTTTTGGTGTTTGACCTTTAGAGTTTTCTTACTGGAAATCAGATGTCATTAGTCAATATTAATAGTAGTGGGGTTACTTAGAGTCCTCTACATGTGAAGTTCTCCTATTTGCAGACAGGGGACTGCTGTAAGTAAGAGGAATAACCTGAGCACAAATAAGGTCACGTTAACTTTAGAGACTCTGAAGCTGTGTCCCATTTCAGGGTCTGCACGCTTGAAGTACGCGCACTAGGCGTACTACGTACGGTGCGTACTATAAGTACGAGAAGTGCGGAAGTGAGAGGCTTGTGAAATGGGACGGTATATGCTTCGTCGCGCTGTTCAGGTTGCCTAGCAACCATGATACTAACCGCGAGACACGTTACATACAGCTTTGTTTGACATAAATGAAGGAGAAAAATGTTTTGTTGGTCATTCAGTTTTTGTCATGACATCACTTTGATTAGTTGAGTATCTGAGGCTGAGACCACAGGACTGTAAAACATGATTCAAGGGCTTAATTTCTGTACTGAACAGTCATTTAAGACTAGCTAGTAAATAATAATTAGTTAATGTTGTTCATGAGACTAAAGTCATCTCACTATGGTAATGTAAATATCATATGGCCAATATTATAGTATTGTCAGATTATTATCTATCTATCTATCTATCTATGACTGACTTTAATTATCCATAAAATCATCAGATTCTCTGTAAGATTAAGGTCGACTATATATATATTTAGAAGTAGAGGCTTTAAAACCAAGTTAACGCTGAAAGTACAAACATCACTAATGTCACACAACTTTGCCGACATGTGGCCAACAGCAATGTTTTAATGTTCTTCGTTATTAAACATTCGCACATGAATAAGTGACGTCATATTCAGTACTTACTTTTGACAGTTCACTCTTCGGCCGCTCCCTTCTTGCGGCAAAATTATCCACACCCACCGCCGCGCTATGAATTGTGGGATATATGGGACCACGAAGCGTGCACCGGACCACGCTTGATATTTGGGGAAATCGACGGCGCATTTGGAGTATGCATTTGAAGTACACTTCGAATTGGGACGTCGCGTGGCGGTGACATAACCGCACTTAAAACGCGTACTTCAAGCGTGCAGACCCTGAAATGGGACACAGCCTGAGATTCATTTATAGGATTCGATGTAGGATTTTGCAGCTACAAAATCAAGTGAGAAGGAAAAAAGTAACACACATACACACAAATACAAAAAAACTTACAAGTGGAGAAGAATTTACTTTTATTACAGCCGATCTATTAAAACAGTATGTGTTTTTATAATTTCCATAAAAAAAGAAATATAAGCACCTCTACACATCATATTGCAACCTATATAACAGGAGCTGTCATATGCTGACAAAGGCTCCTGACAGCTGAGCAGCCAACAGCTAAATCAGTTTTCATGCAGACCTGCACGGTACCATTTTTTACAAGTTGGAAACCAAGTACTTCAAACGAACTGTGCCAAGCAGTAAATACAACAATCTCCACCAAGCTGTAGTCTACCTCAGTTTTTCAGGATTTTGAGAGTAGGCATTGGTTAGTTTCTCTTAGTGGTTTTGTAAACATTAAAATGAGGCGTTTTGTAGAAGTGAAACATTGCAATCACAAAGACACCATAGAATAATGTGTGAAAGACGACTTAAAACCTCATTAAACATGTGGTGCAGAAACACCCCTTCTTTGATGTATTGAAGAGACAGATTAAGCTGCCTCAATTACAGTTAATTGGAGTTTTACATTGTTAACGGTTTGTGAGTGGCTCACGCCCTGCTTCAGGACACTCTGTGCTTTAAGAATACTTTCTCTTTTCTGGTGATTGTAGGATATGAAAACATACACTGCTTTTTGTAGTAGAAAACCATTATAAGTGTCAACTGTTAACATCTTGACGCACCAGCTGAATGCTAGAGTTATCCACAGAAAAGATCATTTCTGTGCACATTATTCATAACTGAGGGCCAATTTCTTGCCTTTCACCTGAGAATTGATTTTGTAGTACATAGTGTTGGCGTGTTATTCATTAACTCCCCTCTATGAAAAGGGCACGATCTGATATCCTCATGTTGGTGTTGTTCCCAGATCATCATACTAAAGGTTGTTCCAGGATCAACATTGCAAGTGACCAATCAGAATGTTGTGATGTCATACTTTTGCGACTTCGGGAAAAAACGGCGTAAAACAAAAAGCTGTACTTAAGCTGCGAGAGACCGCCTTTGTCCGCCGATCAACGGACCCTAACCCTAACCCTTTAATAAACGCTAAGCAGAATTGATATTGTCCTTGCAACATTGGAATTTCATAAATGCACGAATGGGTTGGTGCACAAAAGAATAACGTCACAATAATGTGATTGGTCACTTGCAATGTTGAACCTGGAACAACATTTTCATGATGATCTGGGAACAACACCAACACGACGATATCAGATCATCCATGAAAAGGCCTCAATCACACTAAATCTTCTTCTTCTTTACAAACCGCCTTCGACGAAGGCGCATTTTTAAGGGTCCTCCTCGAGGCTGAGTCAAGGACTCTTAGATGATCGCTTGATGTTGGTTGTAGGAACACCATGGGGCTGTCCAAGGGAAAGGTGACGGTGCAAACACCACAATCTGTGCTGGGAACTTGTGCCTGTGTAGCTTAAGTGCAAATACAAGGAACAAGTAACCCTGACAGGATCCTCCACATATATGCCATTATAGTGGAAGCAAAAAAGGATTTTTTTTTGCATGACTTGATCATCTGAAGGGCCACAGACCTGTACTGCGGAGGGAAATCTGCTGGGTTTTCATTGACAGCTGTGTACTGACTGATTTTCTTTCTGGGGCAGCAGTCTATTACTGCCCTAAACAATGACACAGGCAGTATTAGCTCTTCACTTAAATCAGCTGTTCTAAAACTTCTTTTTTAAACAAAAAAGATTCATGGCCCCAAATTTTTAATATTTATTTAACAAAAGAAAATTCTAGCATTTAATTTTAATGAGATTAAGCTCATCCGTTAATGTCTGCTGTGGCTTTATGACTTAGGAACAGGGCCTGCCCGACAAGAGCCATCTATCTAAATAAACAACTGAAACTAGTCAAACCTCAAGTTGTGGCATTAAGTAGCTGTAACAGCAATAACAGTATGAGCAATTACAAAGCAGAGCTATGACACTCAAGTAATAATTTAAGTGTCATAGCAATTACTTAAATCCATGTGAGAATTTCATTATATGAAAAATGGTTTTCTAAAGCAATTATTTGCTTTACAGCAGCCAATGTGCAACACATATAAGCCAGTCATTTTACTGGCTGAATACATAGTTGAAATGCTTTTCATTCATTTCAACTATGCAGTTATTTATCGATCTCATAGTGTCTTGGCCTAACAGCAAAGTGTCTAACTGGGCTTTTGGCATAAAAAGATTTGCAAAATCAAACATGTTTAGCTATCTGCTGTCCACATTGTGATATTAGCATGGAGTTTCTTCAGTGCTCTGCTGGGAGAGCCACAGACATGGATCATGCTGGCGCTCTGAGGGAATGCAATATTGCATGTTTTTTTGAAGTATAACCTTTGTAAGGAATGTGGCTCTTAAATGATTATTTTGTGCCCAAATTGCAATAAATTTGCCCAAATAAATAAATTCAAGCTTGACCTGTGAAGTCTGCACATGCAGTTTTATGTCCCAGTGACCACTAAAATTAAATTTTCCACCATCTTCCTATTCATTTAATCAGCACTTCAGCTGCCCAAATAACTGCCCAGAAGCACAGAAAGTGGCTGTGACAGGACTTGCTTTCAGCAGTTTTCTAGGTTTACTGAATCGTAACATAAATTAGCAGAGATGTCGATACCAGCACTCCGCTGCTAGTGAATAAAGCTGAAATTAAGTGCCATGAAATAATGCGCACAAGTATAGACAAAAGTTTTTATACATGAGATCTTTTTATCTTCAAAGACGTTGGTCCTCTTTTCCTCCTCTTGCTTTTTCTGCAGATGGCAAAATCATCTGTAGATCGTGATCTTCACACAGTTTTAACCCCAATTCTGTTAAGAATTTTCTTATCTACTACCTACTTCAATCTTCAAATCTTTTTAGTGTGCATTTTATGTGCAAATTTTACTTCCAAAGATGGTAAGGTTCAGTGCCAACATTATAACTTCAAAACTTGCTGCACTGGCTGTTTGCTTGCTTTCAAAGTGCCTCAGACGTTGGTTAATCTTTCCTCTTTCTGTTCTCCTATTGCATATCATGTGGTTAGTTAGTACTGGGCCACGTAAATGAACACAACATGTTCAGACATGGAAAACCATAACATGAAGTGCCCAGTGTACACTTTTTGTGCCGATGCTAAAGCCAGAGGAAGTTTGCAACTCTGCAGTTATTGATCCTTTTAAGGCGACCCATATGGAAGAGATATATATAAATCTTATAAAGTTTGTATCTGTCTTGTGTGAAACTTGTATGAATTGTATGCATACAAGAGTGAAAACAGATATAAGATCCCTTGGAAAATTATATACATGAAACTTGTATTTTTTGGATACTTACTAAAACAATATATGAAAGTAATGAGAAAGCGGCCACTTTCGTGAGTAAGTCATATAAACCTTATATGATTCACTATATGAAGTAGGCCAGGTCTTTTATAAGTTTTTTCTATTTCTTTTCCGTATGGGGAAGTTGATGTGGTTCCTAAACACTTGCACTTTGCAACAATATCACTAACAGCATGGAGTAGGTAGGAGGTAATACATTTCATACACTGAGAAGTTGCAGCAGTGTCATCCTGTTAGAGCACCACACTCAAATACAATGAGTTCTTTAAAGCAAACCCGTTCACTCACAAATGTCTGCAAAGGCAGGCTGCATGGCTAGGTGCTTGATTTTATAAACACCTATGGCAATGGGACTGAAAATACTTGAATGCAGAGATTAAGTGATTGTGTGGCCCAATACTTTTCTCCATTTAGTGTTAAGTTAGCCAATCACCTGCCAAGTTTTTTACAAATAAACTGTAAATGAATTGGTGCTTATAAACTCTTAACTCCACATTCACTTCACTTTTTGCTGAAAGCTTCATTCACTCAATCATACACACATTGAACCACCAACCTTCCAACTAGATGACTCATGCTACCTCCTGAGCTACAGCTGCCGATTGTTTAATTGCACAACCTAATAGATAGTTTGAGCATTACTAGAAACATTCGGGGCCATGTCCTTGAATGATGACACCACAGAGGAGTTTAAATCAAATCACTGAGATGTGGCTGAAGTGCAGGTTTTCAGCTTAAATTCAAAGGTTTTAACAAAAGTGTTTCATTAAAAGTTTACGATTTGCACTTATTTTTAGAGGCTGGATGGAACCAGGCTTATCTGATCTGGCATTTTGAAAATACACTGTGAGAGCAGATATCTATAGATTTCCCCAGTAACTGCTTCTTAGTCAAAGGGTGCTTTCCAAAAGTACCTCCTATCTCCTTTGCCTCTTTTCCTCAAGGAAAACGTCATTGTACTTAATCAAAGGCAAAAGGGTGGGTAGGAGAACTGATAAGGAGTTTTAAAAAGAGAAGAGCGGTGTGCTGAGAATTCGAACATACACTAGTCTCCTAACAATGTAATGCCAGATATCTGCTGTGTTGTAACTACAATGATCAGAAGATGGACTAAAAAAATACACACGTTACTTTGCCATGTGTAAACCCTGCTGTTTTATGTAGGCCATATAAATGAGAACAGCCTGTGAAAAATCCCTCTTCAGTACAAAGGTTGGAATTTTAAAGAAAAGGGAACATTAAGGTTGGAAATACTAACGCCTTAGACATTAAAAGAACTGTTGGATTTTCTAAAACGGCAGCTAATTAGTCCTTAGTGTGTTACATTAATGCGTGAATGCTGCAATACGCTATTAAAAATAAGAAGCGATGCACACTTTTACACATTTTCAGTTTGTAATTATGCAGGAGTCTTGCTCTGCACCGGAGTCCTAATGCTCAGCAATTTCTATGAAAGAGTTATTTCTTATATCAAAAGAATATTGATTTCAGCGTCCTCTCATTTATCTGAACCGCCTCACTGTTTTCAAAGAGAAACACGCATATCCATCCATCACTTATCCCAGCTCACCTGAAGTATACATTGATTTATGATAATCCTAACAGCAATTGCAAACTAATTATAGAGAACCCTAAACACGCTTTGATCAGTTAATATATCTCATAATCTTTAGAGAGCTTATATACATCTGATTTTCATGCAAGGCAACAACTGAACAAGTAGGTTTTATTACAGCAGTGGGATGTTCAGAGTTCAGCTCTGCATTCAACAGGCTGTTGTTTAAAAACCAAATATATCAGCAGGTCATAAAAATACATTTATGAATGAATGAATGAACATTTACATGATCTGCATTACTTTGTTTATTATGTCGGTTGTTGTCGTGAATGGTCGGTAGAGGAGAGTGGTTCGATCCAAACAGTATTGATACCAACGCTGGTATTGATATCTGATTGATCATAGCGTGATAGGATCGATGCTTTGATTCTCTCCTCTAAGTTCAGTATGTAGCCCAGTGGTCATTAAAATGTGTTCAGAATTTGCAAATTGATGATGATTCAGCTCATAGAGCATGCCACACTTCTCTCCACTATATAAGCTGCCTTTATAGTATAAGAGTACTGGGAATACTGGCCCTGTATTTACTTGGTACCAATACAGCGACTGATACCAAAATTTCCAGTATCAAACAGAACTACTGATCGGATGACATTGCAATAAATTATAGGACAGCATTTTCTCCTCTCCAGGCGATCGTGGCTCAGTCGTTGTGCCCTCGGGCAAGACACTTCACCGCTGCCTACAGGTGGTGGTCAGTTGTCCGGCAGCCTCGCCTCTGTCAGTGCACCCCAGGATGGCTGTGGCTACAATGTAGCTTGCCATCTCCAGTGTGTGAATGTGTGGATGACTGAATGTGTAAAGCGCTTTGGGGTCCTTAGGGACTAGTAAAGGCCATTTACCATTTAGCAAAGGATGGTCACAGTCTATCCTAAAGTAGCAAATAAAGAAAGCACTAGAAGCAATGTAAACTAGTCCATGTATTTGGAAAAAACAGTGCTTTATATCTTCAAAATAGACGTCACTGTTTCCGTTCACCTGCTGTTTTTTGAGGGCCATGAGTAACTCATTTAGCACGTGTTAGGGTTAAATGAGATGTTCTTTTTGATTGGGAAGAAGTGACTGATGGATATCTGCACTGCATATCTACTCCAGTTATGCAATGTTGAAACCATCAACCATCATCAAGCATCAGAGTTGGGTGAACATTATAATAAGTGTTAGAAATGCCTGCAGGATTATTGCCTTATATTGGGTTCTACTTTCAATTTGGTAGATCGAGCGGATGGTTAAATTAAAGCAATACACATTTTTAAATGGGCTTATTTGCAGGTTTATATTATTTTACAGTGCTCTACTGCTGCTACACAAGCAGCTCTGCACTGTAACAACATGTTCCTTTTTAAAAATATAACAGAGCACACTCACTCATGACTCTCCAGACTTTGCCAACAAAGTGGGAACTGACTCGTCTTTCAGGACTAACCGCTGCAAAAATCCAGCATTGAACCGGTTCAGGAAGCAGCTCTCGGTAAAATGAATGAGCACAATACGCGGTTGGGGTTGTACTGCTGAGGAATAGTAGTGAAAATGAATTTAACCACTGCTCCTTCACTTCATCTTTCTGTGGCAGTGTATACAAAGGGAGTTTACGTTCGCACTGAAGACAATAACGCCTCCTCGACGTGACTGACACCGCTAACCAAAACCAAACTGTTTCTGGGTTCTTCTGTTTGTTTCTGGGCAGATTTCAGTTTTTTACACTGCCATCTACAGTACCGTATTATGTAGTGCAGGTTCTGTTTACTGCAGTTTGTTATAGTTTGATGAAATTGATTAAAAAAATAAATACATTAAAAAAACAAAACAGTTTAGTTGTTTATTAGGATATGTGTTACATTCTCCGACCTTTCACACCTTATTTCAGTTTGTATGCATTTCACACTTTGTATTCATCGAGTTTTAGGTATGTTACAGTTTGCTTAGCATTCCTAAACTTTCCTATATAAATGTATATTTTTCTATTCATCAATCAATTATTGTCCTGTTATCCTTATCAGAATCGCAGAAATGGCTGGAGCCTATCCCAGCTACCATATGGGGAGAGGCAGGGTGCACCCTGGACAGGTCACCAATGTGACACAGGATTATATTTTTTCCATTATATCTTATCTTTTAACCTTGAAGTGATGTTTAAGCAGAACTTTCTGCTAATTTTAGATAAATGTGGGGCCACACTGTTTTAAAGGGAACTCACGTGTCTGTGAGTCACTGGTCAGCATTACTAGCAGTGGGAATTTTTTTTAATAATCTGGATGGAAGCTAAACGATTTATTTAGGGGATGGGTGGAGATTTTAAGACTTTAACATTATAAAGAATAACTCAAGTACAGGCAGGGTCATCTTGGCCTTTAAATGGTTTTAGAAAATAGTAGTCTGCGGTTCCTAAATGAATACAAGTGTATAAAAAGCAGAATAACAATTACTACACCCTATAAAAGCAAAGAAGAACAGCAAATAGTCACCATAACAGAACCTTTTGTTACAACAAATCTGTTAAACCTATACGTGTGTTTTTAGCTGATAAAGTAGCCCTCGCATTACATACAGACTCATATACAATACAACATTAACATTACTAATGTACACTACTAACTTACCCCTCATTTCTTTATATTTTGCTTGGAAAATGGGAAATGAATGCAGTGATTTGATGAGGCAAGCACAAACATACACGGAAATATATTATATAAGGCAAAAACAGAGTTTGCAAAATTCTAACAAGTTTAAATATATATTTGGTTTGACAACCTGAACTCTTCAGAAGTCTTCAGGAATAGTTCTCCATGGTTCTTAAAGAACATTCAAAGCTCTTCTTTGGATGTTGACTGCCTTTTTGTCAGTTCTCCCATCATCTCTGTCAAGATGATCCCACGCTGATTCAATATTGTTGAGGTCTGGGGTCTGGGGAGGCCAATGGTATTGCATAGTGATTGCACTTTTCTACATTCATAATTCCATCAATTATGATAAGATTTCCAACACCACTGGTTGAAATTCAGTCCCAAACCACGAGAGACTCCACCGTGTTTTGCTGTAAACACTCACTGTTGTACATCTCTGCTGACCTCAAATTGATGATGATTTGAACAAAACTTTAAAATTTGAATTCATCACTCCATCAGAGCCTGTTCCTCTGTTCTCATCCAGTTCTCGTGTAAACTAAATTACACAGTTCTTGTGTAATTTAGCATACGTCAGCCTTTTCTCCCTGTTTCTCTTCCTTAGAAATGGCTTCTTGACAGCCATTCTTCCACTGAGACTATTTCTGATGAGGCTTCTACATCTGCTGATAGTTTTCTTCTCTTTTCTTTTTAGGCCTGCCACATCTTCTTTTGTAAACGCTTGTAAAACATGTCAAAACATGCCCAGTTTTCAGCTATTAGCTCAGAAAATCCTTTGTTAACTGAATGTCACTTACTAAATATAGGTTTAGTATGATTTCTAGGTCACAAACTAAATTAAAGCCTTGAGTACACAGTAAATACAACATTTTCTAATACATAAACATAAGCAAAGCATTTTTAATAGCTTAGACAAGAAGTCGATATAAAATTAGAATGCAAATTGAGGCTCAGAGCAGATTTTTTTCCTTTGGTGGTTTTCGTTAGTTTCAAATTACAAGGACACAAATTACAAATTACAGCTGTGACCAGTCACAAAGCAAAATATTCTAAAGGAATAAATCAGACACAATGACGATGGTTCTTTACAGCTGCAGAACAGTCCGGAACTGTTCCCAGAGCTGAAGTTTCAGATTTTCCAGCATGTTTTGTGACGCTCTTTGTGCATCATTCTGTCCCTGCGTCATCCAGGTGCCAGCCTCCACGTGGCAGACAGCCGTTACTTTTGGTTCCACCACACTGAAGGCGACACCATGAGCGTCCAGGACCCTCGAGACATGGACCTCTGCTCGGCATTGTGGGCCGTGGTTGCTTATGTCGTGGCAGACCTGCAGGAAATGCTGCCCAGATAGCACGACCTGCTGTGAACTCTACATGTTTACATAAAGCAAAACTCTTGTTAAATTATATTTCTAAAAAAGACTTGATCCAAAGTGCATTCAGATGAAAAACTGACATTCTGTTCAAAAAGATTTCTTTGTTTTTGTTTCAAGACAAACTGCCACCTTAGTTAGTGACACAAACTGATCAGCCGTCTTGTGATACAACATACATCCTCTTTTTTGCACGACAGTATAACCATCGATAAAAGCTTAACAACTTTCATTTTGCACAAATGCACTCCTCCGAGTTTGTGTTTTTTCCATCTGACCACATGCAACTTTCTGCACCATCTTTATACTTATCAACCACACTGTGTTTGTGTGCTGTTTCCTTTACTGTTACTAAAACTGAATCTGAAGCAGAGGGTAGAGCAACCATGGCAGTTTGTCTTTAAACAACTGTAATATCCACATTATGACTTTTTTTTCTATGAAAAAAGTTTTTCGACTCGAAATTTAAACTTTATTCTCAAAATGATCTATACATGTTTTTCTTAACGTGGCCCTAACACTCCTTCGTATCAAAGAGATGCTTTTACATAATGATTTTTAACACAGAAGAGTATATTATGTTATGAATGAGGAGAAATTATTTTTTAATGAATGTGTTTTTAAATTTAGGGTTATTGTAGACAAGGAGGGATAAAATATAGATCTGAGTACTGTAATGTTATGTGCAATAGGAGGTTTCTTTAAGGTGTGTGAAATTAAAGAAATGGATTACAAAGTTGGGGAATTCCTGAGTCCACGTCTTTCTCTGTTTCTAGTCTTTTTTAAGGAACCTTTAAAAGCTGTAATGGTTTTCACTTTAAGAAAAAAAATCATTTGTGGTTAATTTTTCTAAGTATTTTCAGAGTCTTTGTATTTCCCCCAGTGCCAGTTTCAGTTTAAGTAACAGCTGACATTGTTAAAGTATTGATCGTACTACACATTAACACCCATCTTCTCTTTAGCTGCAGTTCTTTCTTTTAATGTTGTTTCTGTGAAGAAAGGGGGAAGAATGACACCAGAGCAAACCACACTAGACATCTAGTTCACAGAAAGAAGAAAAAAGCAGAATAGACGAGCAGGAGCAGATATGATGGTGGATCACACATGGGAGGAGAAGAAGTAAAGATTATTAATCACTTTGTGCGTGTTATGTAGACCATCACAGCAGCTGCAATAAACACAGCTGGGATCTCTTACCCCATGCACTGACAAGTCAGCACTTCCAGTGGGTGAAGTCAGGGATAGTCAGTCAGCCAGATAAACTCAGCGTGTGTGTTGAAACACAGAAATGATCAGCTTTGTGTCGTGTCTGGTGAGATCTTCATGTGTTAGTAACACTGACTCACACTCAGACAGTTGTGGTCATGAAGGAACACAGTCTGCATCTGTGGGTGTTTTGCATGTTGGAGTTAAACATATGTGCCACTGATGTGTCCTATTTAAAGCACAGTGCTTTCTGAATTTATTTGATCCTGCTTAACTGAATTTCAGTATCCTCAAATATTCATCCCGAATGGACGCCATTATTCCATGATGTAGCGAGCAGTGTTGCTTTATTTTACTTACCAATGAATTGGCTAGCTGCAATATTGCAAGGAAAATGGCAAAGGCTTTCTCAATTGCTTGTGACCTCTTATTCACAAGGTGTTACCACAGCGGATAGCTCCACTGATATTTAATGCTGGATGCCCTTCCTGGCACAATCCCAAAGGGTTTTGTGTCTCCTCCCAGGATCAGATCCGGTCAAAAGTATCCAAGATCAAACTGATCGTTCATTTGTTAAACAAATCTGTAAACCATGACACTGTGCTTAACATGTGTCTTTTTTTGTCCAAACATGAAACATATTCATTTCCTATCTGGAGTAATCCGATAGTCTGAATCAACCAGAAGACATCAGGCAGGCTAGCGAATCAAAACAATCAATTTCAAATGTAATCTGTTTACTTTGGAGAACCAGACTTATTAAAGCATGCTTGGTTTATGTACAGTTGTGGTCAGACGTTTACATCCACTCATCACGGGGATGAATGTCATGGTAATTTGAGGCTTTTCATCATTTCTTTGAGTTGTTCTTTTTCTATGGTGGAATGACTGTAGTGCATACATCTTTAATGACTTTAGAAAAACAGTTTGAAACTATTTTGGATTTTCTCTAACCCACACAGGGTCAAAAGTACAGATACAGGCTCGCATTTATTTCTACACTGACTTAAATCTTTTAATAAGTGGTGCTACGACTTGTCTTTTTGCTTTTTAGCCTTTATGACAGGAGAAAGACATGCAGTAAATGGCCAGATTTCAACCAGCCCTCTGTACTAGCCGTAGCAGCATATGGGTTCCCTGATTAATCCAGTGAGCTAAACCAGCACCCTACAACAACCTTTGACTTGACATGGCCAAAGCCTATTAACTTCTCATTAGTGCTCATGCTTGACCACAACTTGTGGTTTGCCTTTGCCAATATAAAAGGGATTTGATCAACAGCACTCACTGGATTGGCCAATACTGGGAAAGTCCAAGGAACTCAGGGAATCTCTAAGGAGAATTATAGATTTTCACAAGTTGGGAAAGTCTCTTGGAGCCATTTCTAAACAACTACAGATTTCAAGATCAGCATTTCAAAGAACTGTATGTAAGATTTGTCACCAAGATCTCAAAGAAGACCCAAACTGTCGCCCTCAAATGACTGGAGGTTGGTTTGGATGTTCAGGATCAACCCAGGAACCACGAAAGCTCAACCCTGGCATGAATTGAAAACTACTGAAACACCAGCGTGACGGTCCACAGTGAAGTAAGTTGGACTGAGAGGGTGCCGACAAAGAAAAAAGCCCCTGCTCCAAAACAAACGTCTTGCAACTGCCCACATGGACAAGCCAAACGTGTTCTTGAGAAAGGTTTTGTGGTCGATACAAAGAGCCGTGTGGCCACAACAAGCGGTATCTTTGGAGGAGTAAAGGTGAGGCTTTCAAAACGAAGAACATACCACCTGTCAAGCATGTTGGTGGTAGCATCATACTCTGGGCTGTTTTCCTACCAGAGGTACATTTCACAAAGTGCATGGAACTATGGAGGACTATTCTTCAACTGCACCTCAGATTGACAGCTAGATGGTTAAAACCTGGATATAGTTGGGTTTTCCAACATGATCCCAAACACAAAACAAAACTGGTTGTGGAAAGGATAAAGAGGCTAACATTAAGCTTTTGGAATGACCTTCCCAAAGCCTCAACCCAAAAATTTGTGGACTACGCTTAGAAGCCGAGTCTGTGCTGGGAAACCAACTGATTTAAATGAACTCTACCAATTCTGCCAAAAACGTGGGTCAAAGATCAAGAAGCCAGAAGTGTATTGATGAATTCTCAAAAGTGACTGGTTGCCAAGGGATTTATAACAAAATATTAGTGGGGGTATGTATATATATTTTATTCTATATGTATACGTCTGTGGATTAAAGAAAACCTAAAATAAATTCAAACTTGTGCAAACAATTCTTGTTTTTGAAAGTCATTAATGATGTTTTCTGTACAGTCAGTCCACCCTGGAAAAGAAACACGTCAAAGAAATCATTAAAACCCAGAAATCATTACCATGACATTCATCCCCAAGATGAGTGGACATAAACTTTTGACAGCTGTATATTACTCCGCATATGGCACCACCTTGTGGACAATTCCAACATTGCACCATCCTGCCGACAATAAAAAAAGGTCTAAGTTTGTCAACAGAAAACAAAAACTTGTTTTTCTGATAACTTTATTATTCAATGATTTTACACACGAGATAAAAAGGAGCAGCTGAAAACGTGCTAACAGGCATTTTTAGCAAACAGATTTTCACAGAGCATCAAAAAAGTGACAGGGTGAAATGAACAGATTCACATGGATACATCTTCAAACAGTAAAAATAACTTTACAGTAGGTGTGTTCACGTAGCCACGGGCCTTCTGGAGTTGAAAACCTTCATCCCATTTTGCATTGAAGACCGAGCGTATTTGGTCAGGAGGGCTCCGGTGGTCTGTTTCTCTCCACACAGATCTCTGGATGAGGAAATGGAGCGTTACACATTGTAATAAGCAAAAAAATGGGACTCGGGTTACTCACAAGCTCTTTGTGTTTCTTTAATTAAAGCCCTTAATAATTTGTATGGATAACACTAACTGTATGTATGGTGTTATATCCTCCTCTGTCCATTTCTCTCGGAGTGTAAAAAGGTGGTTAAAGCGTTCCACCGTGTCCTCTGGGAGGTCCTCCACACGCAGCAGGCAGATGGTCTCCGGGCGGGAGGTGCGGTCCAACAGGGCAATGCCCTGGAAGATATACAATACAGACAACACCAGTCAGGAAACTAAGCTAAACTCTGGAAAGTAGCTTCTCAAACACAACGGGATACACACTGGCTTAAGAGAGAAACAGAGAAAAACTCAATAAAAACTAAAGATATGTCTGGGGAATCATATGGATAAGTGAATGCCAAGCCTGTGAGGATTTCCTTAATTAAAAACAATGAAAATGCCCAAATACACAGCTTATATTCTAACTCCCAACACTTTTCTCAATCTGAATACATCATAAAGGATAAAAGGTGTACAGGTTCACCTTTAGCTGGTCCAGTCTTGTACTCATGCCCTCTGGGACGCTCTGCTGCCAAACCTCCTGAAACTCCTTCAGGTTGAACTTGACAGCATTGTGCAGCAGCATCAGTGCTATACCCCAACAGACTTTGTCCTCACTTAGTGCATAAAACACTTCATCTGTATAGATAAAGGACACAAAACACATTTCATTACCAAA
This sequence comes from Neolamprologus multifasciatus, assembly GCF_963576455.1. NCBI lineage: Eukaryota > Metazoa > Chordata > Actinopteri > Cichliformes > Cichlidae > Neolamprologus > Neolamprologus multifasciatus. The sequence goes on along the minus strand of NC_140449.1, from coordinate 8,497,918 downwards.
CAGCTGAGAATTGTGTGCAATCCTTCTAGTTTTGTGGTGCGAAGGTCAAATTTTCACCATTTTCAGTATAGCGTTTCCCATAGCAGTTCAAACAGTGCTCGATCATCTCTCTGTGAACAGAAAAGGAAACATCACTATGTAGCCATAAAGTACAAGCTCAGAAAGTCATTATAGCCTCTTAAACTGTGTCACTTGGGTATGTTAAAAACAATCACTGCAACTTTACTCCATCTGCATCTTTATGTTACTATTTGTTGATCTCTGGAGGTGAAGATAAGGATCACAGACCTGGGCTCTAGTGGGGCCAGCTCATCTAAACTGGTTTGAAGGGGAACCCTGTTGAAGGCCCAAGACTCAGAGTCCACCAGCTGAGTCACATGACCAAGCAGCTTCATCTCATAGTCAAAGTCCAGAACGCGCCAGTAGCCTGGAAGGAAAAAGGATGCTCTTGATGAAGAGCTGGTAGCTATCTGTTTTGTCATGATGTTAAATAAAAACGACGTCACTGTTTACCATCTATCTGACAGGCGTGGATGGTCTCTAAGTGTGTCCTCATCTCCTCTTCACTGGCCTGAATCCTCTCCAGTAGATCCTGCATTGTGTACTGGGAACAGGGCAAACTGGTTACTAACAGCTACAGCAACATCAGCATCGACATGAAAAGATCTAACGTGGTGTATTCACCCTGTTCTCTGTATTCTCCTGCTGCCCTCCTAACGCAGGTCCTTCGTAAGGATTTTCCATTAAAAGCCTCTTCAGCTTCTTCAGTCTTGGTCGCTGTTTCCTCAGTTCCCAGTAGCTGTTACAAAACCCCCATATCTGCAACAGGAATCTATTGTTATGCACCGACTATAAGTTTGTCCTTGTCAGTCAAAGAAAGACACCCGTGTAGGTCCTACCTGGGCGTGCACAACATGAGAGCTGTCCTCGGTGTCGGTCAGCTGGTCTGGTGTTCTGCATCCAGGAAGAAACAGCAGCAGGTTGGATGTGTCAGCTATTTTTAGACTGTAGGTCTTGTCGTCGCTACAAACCACTGCATGTTCGTCTTTATCGCCCCGAATCACTAGACTGGCAAAGAGGAAATATAAGTTAGTTATTAGTTATCACTAGGTAAACTTAACTTTTAAGTTTGCCTAGCTGGACCCTTTTGCCTTTATTTCTTTGAGATTTTAGTCCATGTTGGCATCATACAGCTGCTGCAGATTCGTCAGCTGCACATCCATAATAACAACCCCCCTGTTTCACCACATCTCAAAGGTGCTCTACTGGGTGGAGATGTGGTGACTGTGGATATAAGGAACCAGTTTGAGATGATTTGAGTTTTTGTATGTTATCCTGTTGGAAGCAGCCATCACGAGATGTGTACACTGATCACGAAAGGATCGATAGCCACAATATTCAGGTAGGCTGTGGCATTTAAACGATGGTCCTTTAGCACTAACATGTGTCCCTGTCTTACAAAATCCCCACAAGTCTGAACTGTTTTCATGACAAATACTGACCCTACCATCTGAATGTGACAGCAGAAATTGAGAGTATTCAGACCAGGCAATGTTTTTCAACTCTGTTGTCCAATTTTGACCAGTCTGTGCAAAGTGTAGCCTCAGTTTCCTGTTCTTAGCTGACAGGGGTGACACCTGGTGTGGTGTTCTGCTGCTGTACTCCATCTGCTTCGGTGTTTGACCTGTTGTGCATTCAGAGATGCTCTTTTTCAGACCGTGGCTGTAACAAGTGGATATTTGAGTTACTGTTGCCTTCCTCCTAGCTTTAAGTAGTCATTTTCCTTTGTTCCATGACATTAACCAGGGATTTTCTCCCAGAAAAACAGCCACTCATTGGATATTATCTCTCTTCAGGCCACTCTATTTAAATTCCAGTAGATCAGCAGTTTCTGAAATACTCAGACCAACCTGTCTGGCACCAACAACCAATGTTCAAAGTCACTTAAACCACACTTCTTCCCCATTCTAAAACTCAATTTGAACTTCAGGAGGTTATCTTGACCATGTCTACATCCCTAAATGCACTGAGCTACTGCTATGTGATTGGCTGAATAGATATTTGCATTATATGTGCAGTTGAACAGGTATACCTAAAAAAGTGGTCAATTAGTTTATATTTACATATAGCTACATGCACGTCCTCCCTGCACTTCAGCTCAGATTTTCTGAAACAGAAAATTGTAGTTCCTACACTTTCACTAATCAATCATTAAAACCTAAATCCACACTAACTTTGAAAGGTTGTTGACTTGTTCCCCAAACTAGCAGAGGAACATTTTCTTTGCTGTCAGTCTCTTCACGGGAATTTTCACTGCAATCAGCTTTACCTTTGGCCAGCCTCGATGTGTTTGCAGAGTGTGTCGTCGAGCTCCATCAGGCAGTAGTCCGCAGATGAAACGTTTGGCCCAAAGGACAGACAGTGGATAGTTTTCTGTAAGTCCTCCTCTTTGAGTTTGGCGATCTGCAGAGTGGCCCGCACCTCCTCTAAAGTCCTCATTGTCAGTCAGACGGCAGGTTATATCAACAATAAATGACCAACAATAACCAAAAGTTTTACAGAGGGAAACAAACCAAAGCAAATACTCCTTTTCTAATAACAAACAAGTCAAAGCAATTTGATCACTCTGCCAAAGAAGGGCCGTCAAATTTCCCCGCTCTCTTTCGCGAGAAGGAAGTGAGGTAACCACGTTAAGATGTCACGTAAAAATACCACCGGGTAGAAACTAAATACTACAGAATTATAATTGAAGCTAATTTTTAGCTAAATATTGAGATATACTGTCAGTTAAAATATGTATAATCGTGAATATACAATAGTGCCGGACACTACAAGTGCTCACGATAAATATAGATTAATTTGGAAACTAGGAACCCTTAAAAACATCTTATTTCAACCGAACATAATTTCGTAGCGGACCGAAGCTCACGTTGGGGTCAACTATTTAGAGGATGCGCTAGTAGTTTAATCTAAAATGTCCAGTTTCTCCAGATCTGCACAGGTAATCTGAGGCGCTGTACGCTGCATTAGTTCCACCTTATGTTTGTATTTTTTGTTATTTAATGGTTGCGGTTGCTGTTAGCTAGCGTCGCTAAACGGCACTGACACTGTTATATGAGGAAATTTTAACAGCTAGCTGTGAACGAGTGCACTGCCTCCAGTAGTTAGAGGCTTTCTAAAAAAAAATCGAAGGTCTTATGGTCCATTTATTATAACGCTAACCTTCAGTTAGTGAAATGTACCACTTAAAACGTCTAGTCTTTGACATAACGTCGTTTCTCATATGGAGAGTTGCTATACTGCTATTTTGATGCTAGCTGTTTGAAACAGTTCTTCTGCAGACTCTTAAGTTTTGGCTTAATATGAGATTTAATCCTCGCCACCATTTCTATCTTACTTCTTACTTGGCTCTGTAGTAAGAAGTAAGAAATACTTTAAATAATTTAAACACATGATCTAGTGATTAAAAAATGATCATGATCATGTGCCACCTGTATTTAGCAGAAAATGCATTTCACCTGTTCTAAATGATTTATTGATCTATATTTTATCTCATGAAAGATGTCTTGTCATTTTGAACCAGAAAGAGTATTTCTGTAACCAGGTAGAAGCTGCTCAGTGACAAATGTTACAGATGTCTTGTTGGGACACCAGTTCTATAAATATATTTTAACTGGGAGAAAGGATTGGGTTGATTATAATGTAGACATTAAAAAATATATACAAACACTGGCAATCACTTTTTACCCTGAGGTTTACAAGATGGTAGCAAGACTTGTTATGATGTATGGTTTTGATGCTCAAAGTTTGGTTTGGAGTGACCAGGATAGCTAAGATTAGAAATGAGGGACAGGTCAGGTTAAGTGTTTTGGAGAAAAAGATCAGAAGAAACCAGAAGACGTCCAGTACCTTTGTTTTCTCTCTTACCAGCTGACTAATTGGTTAGGATATTAAAATTGTCTACAAGGAAGAGTAAACATTTTGCCAACTATAGTTTGAAGGGACAGTTTGGCATGTCCATTATTTTAAGCTGCCCATCTTTACAATTTTGGAGCTTGGAAAATTAACAGGCCTTCTTTGGTTTCTGATGCTGTGATGGCTCGGCTTATTAGCATATGTAATTTAACTTTTTCTCCTTGACTTTGTTCAGCAATGGGCGACCTTTGCCCGTTCCTGGTTCCTGATTGATGCCAGGATGCAGCCGCCTGGGAAGATTGCAACTATGTGTTCTATTAGATTACAGGGGAAACACAAACCTATCTACCATGCTCTGAGTGAGTAGGAACTCCATCTCACACTCACCAGACAGTCATGAACAAATTCTCACTGTAACTCACTTTAACTGTTTCATTGTGTATATATGAAGTATTGTTTTTAAACCACAACAAACCCTTAGTTTAAGCATGTTGTGGTACAGCACTGCAGAGGTAAAAGCTGAAGCAGCACTTGAAGTAAAAAGGAGAACTTTATTTCTTACTGGCCTTCATCCCACCCATTGTTCTTCAGTGGTGTTAATTGCAGTCGTTGTGCAAATGTACCCTTTATAAGGTTGGGGAAACCTGCAGTCAGCTGAGACTGAAGAAGTCACCTGGATGAGTGATGAAACATTTCTACCACTGAAAACACTCCATCCAGTTAAACAGAATCAGGTTTTGGGATTTCCTCGTCTGGATTATGACATTATGACAGAAACATCTACTTTTATATAGAACCGCCACATGGTGGCAGCAGAGGACAAGCTTTAAAAATGTTTTTCCCTTACTTCTCAGTTATACTCTTTGGAATAACAATATGTTTTAGTAAAGCTAAGCCTTAGTCTCACAAGGTAGCTGCTGCTCTTAGTAGTGGCGCCATTGGTCGAGCAGCTATATGTGCTAGTCTTCCTCTCTTTAAAACAGAATAATGTGGCTTTTTAATCATGCATTGGGCCTGAAAACAAACCTTTTGAACATCTTCACAGGTGACTGTGGTGACCATGTGGTGGTAATAAACAGCAAACACATAGCTTTCTCTGGGAACAAATGGGAACAGAAAGTCTACTCATCACACACGGGGTAAGTGTATAGTGCCATCTGTCATGACCTTTTAATTTCATGTTTCCAGGACAAAGTGAGTCCTACATAAAGCTTTTTTTAGTCTGCTGCCAACAGTGATGTAAATGAGTTTTTTTTTGGGTCACTGAACAGCAGAAATACTCGTTTATGTCTGATTTGACTTTGTTGCTGTGTAAGCTCAGTCTGAAAAGTTAAATCAGAATTTTCGAGTTTCTTCCTGCAACATTTTTCTGGCAGTTGTATGAAAAGAAGCCATGAAATCCTCCGATTTAGAATAAAGTGTGTTTCATTGTTTCACGTCACAGTCCCTCCTCTTCTGACTTCGTCTGCATCCACACACGCCTCCTAATGAGAGCAGCAGCCACTGCTTCACAAACGTTATAATTAAAAATTACCTCTGGATTTTCAGTGAGCCTGCTGGCTTTCACATGAACATATAAATACTGCAGTAAATGTTGCCTTCAGCATGTGTATTTCTGTAAAATGGACAGCATGATGTTGGGCTAATTTGAAAAAATAATCCGAACTGGTAACTAAAAAAGCATCATCAGAGCAATAAATACCAATTTTAGTTCATGAAATGAAAATTGGACTGGCAGAGATTTGTCGTAATTTATTCATTTTCTTTTAAAGGTACCCTGGTGGATTCAAACAAGTCACAGCTGCTCAGCTCCATCATAAGGACCCAAAAGCTGTAAGTGCTGCTGGCTTCTGTTCTCCTCTTTGTGTTGTTTAGAGTGAATTTTAAACCTTAGCTCACACCAAGAATTTGATTATATTGTTGGTATGATTAATTAAACCACACAGAGATAAGTGTGCCACATGCTCTGCAGTGGAGGTGCTTCCTGGTTTGACACTCATCCCTTTCCTTGTATGTGCTGCTCATGCATATTAATATAAAATGCTGAGGAGTGGGATTAAGCAGCAGTGGATTTGTGCTGGTTGATGGAGGTGTTTTGATATTTTCTGAAAGTCAGACCAAGAATGTCAGTTTAAGGATAATTCTTGGGATTTTGGTTGTGATGCATATTTATGATTTCAAGGCAATGAACTCTTCTGTGTAGAAGGATCAGTAGAGCCCAGTTTGGCAGCTTTTTTACATAATATTTTACATGCATCCATGATTATTCCAGGCAAACTTACTGTGACCTGCATTCTGTATTTAACAAATGATGCAAACTCCTGTGTTACTTAGCAGCGAGTCAAAAAACAGGAAAAACAACAGAACAGGAGCTGAAGGATAACTCTAGTGAGGGTCATCACTTCTTTTTATTGAATCAGTCCTGACACAAATGTGTACTCTGGTGTCACGTCATTATAATCAAAATGGGCACTGTAGTTGGTTGGTGCTGCAGGCTCCGGCTCCTCCAGTCTGCAAGATACTGAACCCCAAGTTACCCCCAATGCATTCGCTGGAGAGTCCATGTGTGACAGATAAAAGCTCTAAAGTATAAAAAGTGCGTGTGTGTGAGGCTCGTAGGAGAAAGAGCTACGAGTGCACAAATAAAATAGAAAAGTGATATACAAGAATCAGCCCGTTTACCATTTACACACTGAAAATAAAAGATACATTCAGCTGCTCCCTTATTCATCTGGGACACTTACTAGAAAACCAGATGTGTATTATTCTGCACCTCTGCACAGTCCCTGAACACCTCAATACTTCTGGTTAGAGGTGATTAGAAAATAACAGCATCCAGCTGTTTTAGGTAGTTTTTTTAACCCTTGAAAAAAAGTTTGTGAGCTGTTTTTGAAAAGAAATGATGAGAAAATGATGAATGAACTCGAGGCACACAGATGGGGTGAAGATATAAATGAATAAATATGAAGATAAGGGAAAGAAAATCTCCACAGGTCCTCATTCAAATGTTACAAAAATGACAGAGACATCAGTGGGTGAAAAATAGTGCACATAATCGTAATTCAAGTACTTGCCTCACTATAGTTAGTCCCATATTTACAGCATTTTCTGTTTCGTTAAATATTAAATCCTATAATTTTATATATATATATAAAAGTGAGTTTTGCACGTTAAGGCCTTGCCTGAAGCTGTGTGAAGGATCCCCATGCCTCTGCAGTGGTGCACTCAGTAAGTCTGTTTTTTGCAGAAGTTGTGGGTTTGTAGACTTTTTTCCCATATGCAGCTAGTGTGCTAAAAGTACACCGTAAAATTGCTCCTGACATGCCGGAATGACTCGATGTACGTGCATGACCTGCACTGGTCTCCAGTCTGAAGTGCACTAAACCAGAAGAGACATGCACTAAGCTGCTGGTTTCAGGCCAGTCAGCGACCACAGACGTGCATCCTGAAGGTGATTTAGTTGATGTGACATTTGAAGGGTTGGCGTGCGAAGAGGAAGAAATAGATTTGGACACATAAATGATTTGTCAGCACAGCGTCTGTCCAACATCTCTCTCAATCCAGTAACTTCATCCAAGTTGTGTAACCTGCTTCGCATTGAGGAACATTTTAGAAGAAAATATAAGAAAAACAGAACATTTGTTGCTATAAACACAGACTTTTGAAAAATATTTTTATTTGTATGTCAATATTTTCATTGTCCTTCTTCTCTCCAGATCGTAAGGTTAGCAGTTTACGGCATGCTGCCTCGGAACCTGCACCGGCGCACCATGATGCAGCGATTACACATCTTTCCTGAAGATGTAAGCCCTGTTTCACATCATCTCACTAATGAAAGACAGTCAGGGTACATTAAGAGAATGAGTGCATGGCTGTGAGGTTAAGGTTTTTTTACTTGTCCTCTCAGAAGCGCCAGTCTTTCTCCCTTTTGTCTAAAGCTTTACTTATCAGCAGTTCTGGTCGGCAAGGTGGTGCAGTGGTTAGCACTCACAGCAAGAAGGTTCTAAGTTTGGCTCCACCATCTGGCTGGGGTCTTTCTGTGTGGCGTTTGCATGTTCTCCCCATGTCTACATGGGTTCTCTCCGGGTACTCCAGCTTCCTCCCACAGTCCAAACACATGCAGTTAGTGGGATTAGGCTAATTAGTGATTCGAAATTGCCCATAGATGTGGATGTGAGTGTGAATGGTTGTCTGTCTCAATTTGTTAGCCCTGTGACAGACTAGCAGCCTGTTCAGGGTGTACCCCGTCTCTTGCCCTATGACAAGGATAAGCGGTAGAGGATGGATGGATTATCAACAGCTCTATATTTACAATGGGTCACCAAGAATATTGAGGAAACAGAGTTGTCTCGTGACTCAGTTCATCTCATGGATCTTTAAGGCCATTGTTTCACTTTCTGCTGATGCCCTAAGAAGAACAAATCACAGAAAAGGATGAGGACTCATGAAGATGAGCTCTTTTTAGACATGACATTTGTAACATCACCGACTTCATCACTGTGTTAAAGTCATTCAGACTTATTTTAGTTTGACTTAAATAATCATCAACTCTGGGGAAGTGTTTATGCTTTTGTAACTGCAGTTTTGTGTGTCACTTGGTGCTAAACTGCCTCCACTCATGGGAGAGCTCTTTTGGCTTTATTTAGATTAGTTTGCTTTAATTTTATTATTTTATTATTCAATTTAACCACCTCAAGGTGCTTTATATCGTAAGAGAGACAATACGAGAGCAAATATCCCAACAATCTCCTACAAGCATGCGCTTGGTGACAGTGGGAAGGAAAAACTCCCTTCTAACAAGAAGAAACCTCTGGCAGAGCCAGGCTCAGGGAGGGGGCCGCGACTACATTAGTCTAAATTCTTGCGCCATGTTAAAGCTGATAGGTACATTTATTTGGGTCTGATGTGGTAACTTTACTGTTGCAGCTGTTACATAAAAGTAACTAGGGTACTTAAATGCCGTCAGATTAACCCAAAGTGTGTACCAGCATATGTAACTGGCCATTTGTTCAAGAGTGGTAGTGTACGCCAAAAACAGTATAAAATGAGGAAATATTAAAGTTTACAGGGCGGCCAGTAAACACACCTCCAATGAATGCTAATATTGGGATTATGTAAATAGGGACGTGTAAATAAACGAGTGACTGTCGATGTCAGTGAAGTATTGTTTTCTACCCACTGTGGAAAATGACATCTTATTGGCTGCCAAAAGTCATTAAATGCAGCTGAGGCTGAATTTAAATAATGCGTCCAATCGGTTATCAGAGTTGACAAACTGTCCCGTCTCAGTCGTTGATTTAAAGCGGAGCAGATGCATCGTATCATCACCGCAGTGAATTATGCCTCGCGTGCATTTTTGGCACTTGAGAGCATATTGATTGGTTTCAAATTACACTGGCTGGAGCCAGCGTCACACATCACAGCCTCTGAAATGAATTTAACATAAAAAGTGCTTGATGGGCTGTTAACTGACATGAAGGGTCCATCTAAATATCAGCAGATTGTAATTACTATCATGGTGGGAGTCCCATCACCAGGTATTTTGATTTGTAATCCTGTGAATGAATGTGTCCATATACAGAGGAACGACTGATTACCTGACTTTGGTCCTAACAGCAGAATCTAAGTAGTACTTAGAGATAGTGTTTCTAAGCCCGAGGCATTTCACAACAGTTTAGGCAGTGTTTCTTTTGAACATTTGGTGTTTTTTGATTAATTATTATTTTTTCCCCTGTGTTATTCCCAGCTTAAAACCTCCTCCAGGCCTTTGAATAAGGCGCCGTTTATAACGCACAGTCTCCTTATTTGTGTCACTCGCTTTAAATTCTTTCCTCTCTCCCATTTCCTCCCTTTTCTCTTTGAATTTTTGTGTCTTGGATCAAATGCCTTTAACGTTTCCTTCATCCACCTCTCTCCAGGAGCTGCCATATGACATTCAAGCCAACCTGACAGAGGAGCTGCCTCAGCCCAGAGAAATACCGAAGAAGCTCAGCGAGTACACTCAGGAGGAAATAGATGCCTACCCCAGGCTGTGGACACCGTATGTAGAAGCGTAACTCTCAATTAATATCCGAAAAGAAGCCCAAAAATCAACAAAATCAAATCAGTGTTGATTTTGACAGCAAATTCTGATTTAGTTTTAGTCATAATTTAGGTATTTAAATGCTTTTAGTCAACTAAATAACATAAGATTACATCAGAGTAAATCTAAAGTTAATTCAGACGATTAAAAGAAAGTGTTCGTCGTATTTTTACCGGTGAGAGTTTCTCAGTGTCTTCTTTTCCTTTTCTACTCTGATCTTTCTGCCAAGTGTTGAAATTTTCTCTCGTTTTCATGAGAAACAGGGAGGACGGGCGCTGGTTTTACCAGATCAAATGTGCCTGTCTAACCTTACCGCACAAGATTACTTCTGATTGGATCACCTCCAAACTCGTCCCGCCTTTCTACACAACTTTAATCAGTTCTTATCATGCCATCTCTCCAAAATATTTTCATCTCGTCTTTATTCGGGATTAAAGTATCAGTACATTCATCACATTTCATCATAGTGTTTGTTATCGTCACATTTTAGTTAGGGGGGGAAAAAAAGGTTGTTGATGAAAATTATTGACCAATGAAATGATCACCGTTTCCCATTTTGCTGCATTTATACTGAAGAAGTTGAAACATTCATGGTGACGCGTCACACTCAATCAGTCTTGTGTTGATGAGGATGGGCCAGAAGGGGGTGATGTTGAACTGTGTACCATCTCACAGTCCCTCTCTCTATGCCAGCCTACTCTGTAGTGCAAAGTTTTAAATTAAGCATTTAAAATGAGAAACAGACGACTTGTGAACTCGTGTGTGTGCCGGCACAATCTTCAGATATTTATAAGACGGGAAGGTTTCGACCCAGGTTTGCCTTCTTCTGCTTTGACGCAGTCCTGTAATGTTTTCATGGTCTTACTAAGCAACACGCACACAAATGGATCGAATTCAAATGTATGACAGCTCCTTTTTTTGTGGCCATTGTGACATGACAGTTTCTCCTCAAGCAGGAAAAAAAAAGTGCAACATTTTTCATCGTAACTACAAACACATGTCGCTGCGGTGCGAATGATTGTCAGCCAACTTAGAGCTGTCATTATGTGACGCGACGCACAAAGAACTGAAGTGCTGAACCACTAAGGAGCTGGCTCCTGTGTGCACTACTACATGAAAATAGGAGTAGTTGTCCCCAAGCTGACTTTCAATTGACTTCATTGCGAGCTCAATCAAAAAGCTGTAAAAAAGTAGGACACTGTACATCGTAACGAGGAGCCAAACCTCAAAAACAGAGCAGGACGGTTCTCTCAGATGCACACTGGGAAAATCAGCTGTATTCCCTCACTTCCTGAGCGCTTGGATACACAAGTTTTCTCTGAAGGATGTGTGAGAGAGCATCTGTTACTCGGCCTAATCATATTCATAGCTTTTCTGAGTCAAGTATTTTCTGGTTGGAGATTAGACTGGCATTGTGACCCGCGGTTTGCCAGCATGATAATATCGTGCCGTTCTCCCTGGCCTCAGCCGCAGTAAACATCGTTCTGACAGGTTAACGAAGAGCGTTCTCGCTTCACCTGCTCAGCAGTAGCCTTTGCATCCGTTCATCCATCAATCCATCCGTTCACCCACGGCCCAGCTGCTTCTGAGTCAGGGTCACTGCTCTTCATCCACCGGACATGCTCAGCACCCAGGACCTCTGATGGTCTTTCTTGTACCCACTCTTGAGATGCTTAATTCGAAAGCTTGGATTTTGTTTCTCCAGGTTGTTGTAAACATTTTAGACAGCAGCTAAATCAGGATTTAATAAATGCGTCGTTGTTATTGGCAAATCCAAACCCTGCTTTCCTGCCATCGTACTTTCTCTATGTAAAACCTCCATAAACACATGAATCTATTTCTGCAGCTACGTTTCCTTTGTGGTTTTCAGATGCTGGATGCCTCTGTGATGTCCCACTTCAATAAATGTTAATGGGATTTTGTTAACAGGATTCGGTGCATGTTAACAATTACACTGAACAAAATGGCAAAATTCGTCATGTTCTTCATATTGCTTTTTATGTGGTGTGAGCTTTTGGAGCAAAACTGTCATTGTTTTGTTGGAAATAATGCTGATGTTTTTTGTTTGCGGTGCTGCACACACCACTGATCTCCTCTGTGTCGACACAGAAATCTCAAACTCTCAGAATCAAAACCAAATCTGCTTCACAAGAGTCAAATGAACAATTTAGCTCGTATGATCCTAATGTTTTGCACATTGAACTAAACTAATATCAGTTTTTAGAATCAGTGTTTTCACCCCTCTGTGATATACAATTCACCCTTTTTCCTACTTGAGTAGGAAAATATTAGTAAAGGTGTTACATGCAGGTTAAAGATGATCGTTTGAGTGTGTTGGAGCAGGGAACCCCTGAAAAACCTCAAATGAGCATTCGAGTGATCAGAGTTTAGAAGCACTGCTTTAGTGTTATGTGGTTTAACTGTACTTTTCTGAGGCAGCAAACCAAAAATGCTAGTAAGTAAAAGAAACCAAGTAGATGTATTCAAACAATACAGTTATTTAGGGGTACATGAGAATAGTGTCAGCATTTGCTGGGACTGTCTCATGCAGATTTGGTTCCTAAAAGGATAGCTCCACCCCCAGGTCGAAGGTCAGGCCCTCTTCTGCTCCTCGTCCTATTGAACAGTGATGGACGTGTTGTTAAATAGAAAAATGCATACATGAAATTTTTAAGGGACAGTGGTGCCACACAGGGCCAATAGTTTTATTTGTGTTCTCTGACATTAGTTTTCACTCTGTGTATATGCCTTGTGCAGATATGTACAGCATATCGGTGCTGCGTTCACCACTGCTGTCAGAGTGTGTGCCTGTGCGAGGTGATAAATGAGCTACTTCTTATTGTTTACTGCTTCAATCTCCTCAGCCAATCAGTCTGTGTGCTGAGGCTGGTCGCTGTGTGGCCATCAAGGTCAAACTAATCCTGGTTTATTTAAGAGATAGGCCTCAGTCTAGTTAATATTCGCTGACACGCTGCCTCACTCATTTTACTGATCGTGTGTGTGTGTGTGTGTGTGTGTCAGGGGAGATGGGGTTAAGGTCATCCAGGGCGATTCGATCGTTACCCTTTATTAAACACACTGTTAATATTCTCTCAGAAAAACCTTGGAGCCCAGGCGAGAGATTATTATTGAATGTAAGCTCCCTGTCCACCCCTGTACAACACACACGCACACAGTCAACACACAAACAAGTGCTCAGACACAGAAAACCGACAGCATACGGGCGTAGCTGATAGCAGAGCTATTACATTTGATAACAACATTTTTTCTACTTTGTATCAAAACCAATACAGCACGCTCTGATAATATCTGTCTGCTGCAAACTCTGCTTGAAATTAAAGCGGAAAAACCGAAAACAACGACGCCGTCTCTGTAGTCATTTTGAAAAAAGGGGCGGGGGGAAAAAAGAGATACAATCTGCCCACTCTCTCATATGTCCCATTCTATCCCTGTTTTTCCTTGTAATCGGTCCTTTCCCACCCTTCATACTAATGCGTTGTGTTGTATTTTTTCCACAGACCTGAAGACTACAAGATGAAATGAAGGCTGCCCAATGAGACCGAGAAAGGGAGGGGGGGGAAAAAAAGTCTTATATCAACACAACACTGAAAGCAGCACCATCCTCTGCTATTGATTTGTGTAAATTTAGCCTGCAGTTTATGCCTGCAGAACTGCATCAAAGCTCGACAGCACTTAACATAACATAGATGCCAAGAACATCAACATTATCCTACCAGGGGAACCTCTCTGTCGCTCCTGTCGGCTCCAGCGCGACCGCGGTGGGCCTGAATTATCCAATGACAGCTTGAGATTTCACCATGTGGCTCAGCTGTGAGAAAAATCAGATTCTGTGGGGTTTTCCTCTGATTACACACCATGAAACGATCCGATCTGCTCCATTAAAAGTGGCATCTGTTAGAGCTGATCCTGTCTTTAAAGGCTTGTGGATGCACAGTGAAACCAGTTAATGTGTTACTATATGAGAATCCCAAAATGTTAACTTGATCACGGCTGCAAGTTTCCATCGATAAATCTGTTCCCCTTTTAAGTGAATTGTAAAAAGGCTAATAAACAGTTTAACGAACCTCTTCTTGTCGAATGTTGTTTTTACAAAAGTGTTGTAAACTCTGAGTTTTTGACCCTTTTGCGCTGTTAAACAAATGACCTAAGCCCATTCTTGTAGTCTCATTACAGATTTATTGGTTATAAAAGCAAACAAAATAGAAAATAAATAAGTCCATATTGTACCAAAGGGTGCGGTAGCGAGACACATTCCTTATTAAAGCTATTCACGGTCGACAGTTAAAATCCAGACCGGGACCAGCTCGTAGCAACACGTCTGCTGCTTGTTTTTCTGACTGCAGTGCAAGAGGGGTTCTTATTGATTTCACAGAGAGGCGAGAGGATTTTCTTTTTCTTCTTCTTCTTTTTTTTTTGTAATAATAACTGACTTCAGGTCTTATTCCAGAAAGAGGTCAGAGTTCAGCCAGTGAGCAAACAGCTTCCACAGTGAGCAGGCCGAAATTTGCATAAGAAAAAAAAAGGGAACATAATGAACATAACAATGTTCTTTAAATTCACAAAAGCCCCCCGAAATAAAATAAAATCCAGAACAGTAACGAGCGCCAATGTTCAAATTAAAAAGAAATTATCTTTTTTTTAAAAGTGTGCTTCTAAGTGTTCAGGGAAAGGAGTTTGATTGGTCTGGGTTTCATGTCCACTAAGAACACCACTTTTCAACAGTTGGTACAAAAACAAAGACAACCAGAGGAAACGTGTCTCATCATTATAAAAAAGCAGCCTGCGCAAATGTTACCAGCTGAACTAAAACAACCCAGTTAGTTACAACCAAAACAAGAGGCGCGGGTTCCACTTCCATGCAGCTCCACACAAAAGTTGCTAAATCGGCTGTGAGATGGGAAGGAACAAGTCTTACCTTGACATTATCAAATGGGCGTTGCTAAACATAGATCAGGCACTTTTCGGACCTCCCTTTTACAGAGATATGGTACAAGAGTCCACAGAGCTATTTACAATGTTTCACCTGATGGGGGTGGGGCTGGGGGATCCCACCGGGGACACGGGAGGGAAGGGACGGAAGTTCTCGCCACAGTTTCAGGTGTTGTATATGCATGTCTCAGCTCTTTGCGTTTTGTGGGAACATCTGTGTTGTGTCCTTATCTTGAGGACTTTAATTCGTCTTTCATCTAAAGTCCTCCATCCTCGCTCTCCTCCATTACGTCGACATCCCGCAAAAACCTCCCGGCGACGCCCGGTGACCTCAGCTCCACGTCTTCGGAGTAGGTGGGGCTTAAGTGGTAACCGTAGTTGATGTGTTCCAGCTGAGAAGGCTGTTGAGGGTAGTACTGAGGGGGATAACCACGATAATAGGGGTCCTGCTCCTCCTCCTCCTCACCCCCTCCTCGGTTGTCGTAAGCCTCTGCAGCAGGATGGTGTGGCTGATTGTAGGGAGGACTGTAGGGCTGGTAGGCGCCATGAGGCAAAGCTTGAACTGGGGTGGTGGGAATATTTAGGATCAGTTGGAGTGTTTCTGCATCAGCACAGCAGACACAAAGCCAGTACTACAGGAGAGCGTGGAGCGAGGTTAAGGCCAACACAAGAGTACGGTATAAAAGAAGCAGAGCGGGAAAGCGAGGCATGCACAGATTCAGAGATGGCTTCACAGCAGGTTAAAGTCATTTCAACCAGTTAACAATTCCTACTTCTTTGATGGTGAAATGACTTCTCTGCAGAAGCAGATTCAGGACCCGGGACAGAGTCCAAAAGATTGGGTTAATAAGGAAGCAGTTTAATGGAACTGAAAACGGATCTAATCTCTGCCCCAGTATTGCCCAGATGTGATTATTTTTCCAGGAATGAAAATGATCACATTATATCAGGCGTAAAAACTGAGATTTTCTGTCCATCTTGCAGAAACTGAGATGCACTAATAGCTGGGATGTTCAGTAATGAAAGCAGCCAGTCAGCATCAAAGCAATCCATCACTATTTAGCTGATTAGTCTGGCTTTTGAAAGATGAGATTAGCTTTTATGAGATCTGAGTTTAAAGCAGGGCGAAGCAAAGGCTGCGGCAGCAAAGCTTTGCATACACGAGTATCTGTCGACAGGTGGTCCTGTTGACGACGAGCGGTGGCTGTTTTTTGTGGAAAAGTGAGTCAAATTGCTCGTATTTTTCCTTCGACACGGGAAAATAACTAGTTTAATGAAGCAGTTCTTATCAAAATACTTTACTCACGGGTGCATGAAGTCTGAAAATCTGGTGTGTTTGTCTAAAAACTTGCACCGAACGACGGCGTAACGATTTCTAAAATGAGAAAACCACCTTGCTTTTAAATGGATGTGCCTTAAAAAAAACCCTAAAGAACAAAAATCTTAGAAATAGCTAAAAAAACAAAACAAAACAAAAGGTCTCCAGAGAAGAAAAATGTGATAATCGCTGCTGCAGGGACTACAGTTTCAAAAGTGTCAGGACTTATCCATCCCAGGAAATATGGCAGCCTTTAGGGAATAACAGGTGTTTCTTCAGTATCTAGTCTTTTCTTTTTAAAAGAGGACGCAGGAGGAGGTGAGCACAGGTGGAGGAGAGGAGCATGGTTCAAGAATGCTCCTCAGTAGTCATTCCTATAGTCCTGTTGAACTTCAGAACGAGAGAAGAGGGAGGAGAGGGAAGGGAAAAAAAGAACCAGAGAGAAGATGTTACTTCATATCAGAAAGAAAACCCAGTGAACCAAAAGAGTTAAACCTCATAAACGACACCGACTGTGCTTCCTCAGCCGCTTCGATGTGGCTTTTGAGGTGGAAAAAAATCTCAGTGTTGTAATCTATGTTTCTTCTTAGGAGAAACAAAAAGTACAAACTGAGAAATTAGTTCAAATAAACACTGTGACATTTTTATAAAGTGTTTGGAGAATGTTTAGAAAATGTGTCAGATCTTTATTTTACCTTTCTGGATGTTAGAAAGTGCAAATAAAGATTTCTAACACGGAAAGCAGACGACAAGGAAAACACGCCTTATGAGTCACCCTGACTGAGATCTTAGGAAGACATCTGTTGAAGTTAAATACAACAGCTGCAGTCACATTCAAAAATGTACATTCAGGCAAATTCAGAAAAAATAGCTCTAAAAGAAGGAGACCTATGAAGCTTGTGCCAGTTTTTCTGATGCATCACCATTTATATCTACATAAAACATATATTATTTTTCTTACAAGATCAATATAAACAAACAGTTTAAATTGATCTTGAGCATAACATATAGTGTGAAACACTTAACACTGCTCTGTCTAAAAGTAACAACATCCTGTCTTTCACCATCTCACAGGGCCCATAAACCAATGTGTATTTTCTAAAGGCCAGATTATTTTGGCAAACAGCAGCTCAGTGAAGTGTGTATGTTTGAAGACAGCTGGACTGCCTTTTATACCATCTAAATGTTTAGCTAAGCAGCTTTTGGTTTAGTTGTAGGCAAAAGAGTATTGGGCCACACCTCTTAATGACTTGCCAAGGGTGTAGGAAATCAAGCACCTAACCATGCAATCTTCCTTTACAAACATTTGTGAAAGCATGGGTCATTCTGAAGAGCTCACTGGATTTGAGCGTGGAACTGTGCTGCAGTAAGTTTCTTCCCATCAGCTTTAAGTGCGATTATTGCAAATTGCAAGGGTTTATCAATCATAGCAACTCAGCCACACAGCTCACACAGTGAGGTCATCAAATGCCAGTGTGTAAAAGTCTCAGACGCTCTGCTGACTCAATAACTTTGAAAAACCTCCCTTTGAATTAACATCAGCACAGAAAGTGTGCACTGTGAGTTTACATGGCCGTGCAGCTCCTGTAGGCGTAACGTGAAGGTGGCCCGGTACATTTATCCATATAGTGTATTTTACAAGATTTTAACAACTTAGGAATGTGGGAAAAGGACTTTAATCATCCTTGTTTGGGATAAGATCAATTAGGCCAAACTAAAGTTAATAATTTACATATATCCTTTGATGTAATATTTTATACTTTTTCCATATATTTAGATTGGTAATGGCTGACATTTGATGGTTAAAAACCTCATATATCATCTTGAAGCCGTGACACTGATCCTTGTGTAATGCAGTAACTGAGCCATGATATGTTAACTACACTATTCAGGTTGACAAATACAAATGTAGGAATAAATTCTACTTGTCACAAAGACATAGTTTGAGGCCGCATTTTATTTGCTTTAAAATTAAAAAAAACTTTTTTTAAGTGGTCAGGGAAGCTGTGTTTAATCTGTGCACATTTGGGACTAGCACTGAGGATTCATAAAGTCATAAAGTACAAAAAGACACCATTCAGACTGGAATCCATCACTATATAATAAATCTGGTTTGATGGATGAAGTAATGTCTCATCTATCAGCTACTTTTAGACGATGATACATCATCAGGGCAACTTGTCAGAGTCTGTTAGACGTGTAACGTCCAAGCTCAGATGGCCCAAGACCATGTAAAGCCCTGCAATGGCCTCATCGGTATGAATATTCAAAGACGTGTGTGCAACTGCATATTTTATTAGATCTAAATACAGATGAATAGCTTTGGCCTTCTAATGTCTTAATCCATCGGTGTGGACATGAATGTATAAACTTCACAGTGGAACAGCCATAAAAGTCGGGTAGCTCTCAAATTCTCCGAACACTTTTACAAGAACAATCACTGTGCCAGAAACAGCTGTCACTGTGAAAACAATATTTGAGTGTTTTACACATATAAAAGATGCTTTATAAGGGCGTATAAAGACCAAACAGGCCTGGCTTTGTTTAAGCTGCTTCGAGCAGCAAGTTAGAAAACATAAAAATAAACCAAATTGCTCAGAATAAAAGTAATATTGGTCGAATACAGAAGGACAAATCAGGGCAAGTCTGAATAAACAGCAGTGAAGAATGTTTTGGTAAGGTCTGGATATTTCATGTTTTGACTCTGGTCACAAAAATATTCCAGTCGAGATGTTATTTCGATTCCTGGTGGCAGCTCCTCACCTACTGTGCACACTTTTTATGAATGTGCTTTTGTATTCATTTGTCTGCAGCACACGTTCTGCTTGGTTATGCCCCCCATATGAAGCTATTAAAAACACATAACTAAACCTAAAGAGAAATCAGTTGATCCTTTTGTGTGGATAAGACAACATTGTAGTTGGATTCTTGCTGATAATTTGAACCTAAAATCTAATGTGGAATATTAGCTTTTCCATACTGGAGGAAAATTAGGGCAACTGCACCGATGCTTTTGTTTCCAGGCACCTCTCTTTCTTTTTCATTGCCTTGATTTGATAAAGAGTTATTACAGAAAAGCAAAGCACGCACAAATATGTGGATCACCTCGTTCTCTGTTTTTGCAATGCAGCTTTGTTCCAACCAGTCATTAAATATCTGAGAGTGCCATCTCAATGATGGGGATTGAATTTGCTGCTTTAAAGCAGCTGACAGGTTACGACAGCTAATGATTGCACTGAAAACAGGAATACTGAATGTAAATTGAGGTTCATCAAAGTGACATTTTTCATTTGTGCAATAACAATTATTTTGGGAATTATGAATTACTTTTTTACACCTCTTTAAATTAGCATTAAAAACAAGTACAGCATAGTAACACTCCCTGTAGAAACCTGTAAGTACTACTACTTCCATGTGGGAACCAGTATTGCCAATGTAACTGCGATCGTGAGTCATAATTTTAAGTTATACTTAGTTAATTGCATTCATCATATTTTCAAAGAAAATCAGTCTAACTGATAATTAATAAATATATCAGTTAAGCATTTTTGTATTTACGATTTTCACCAGAATTTAGCTGAAAAACAAATCACGAGTAACAAGATGTTGGATATTGGGATTACTTCCGCTCCTTTTGAAGTCTGCAGAAAAACATCTTTCTGACATGACTTCTGTAAACACTTTCCTGATGATTTTATAGGTTCAGTCAATCATCTTTGCTGATGTTGTAAATCTTGGTAATACTATGATTCAATATTGAGGATTATCTGTCAATCACAAGTCAGTAGCCAGTGAGTGTGCAGTCAGATCCATCCCTCCTCATCACGTCTGCTTTTTTGTAACTATGAAATAAATGTGTGACATCACGGTAGCAACATGCATCTTTCATTCTGTTTATAACTGTGATACAACTGCAATCTCATGTTACCTTAGTAAGAACTCAACTACTTATGTTTTGTGTGTCTGAAAAAACCAAAACATTTGGCCGATATATTGGCTTTTTAAATTGACAAATATTGGTATCAGTCCTAAAAATCCAATATCGGTCAGGTTTTATGTACCTCTGCCAAATCCTACACCCTTTATTTAAAATGGTACCAATGCATGAAGGTGAATGATATTTACCTCCCACGTTGTATCCCAAACAGGAGTTTGCATCACAGTATCCAGGCTGGCCAGCTGGTCCTGTGGTACCTGGATTCCCGGGCCTCCCCGGTGTCCCTGGGTTACCAGGTCGACCAGGTGGGCCCTGGCTACCTGTCCGTCCTTCACCTGGCAAACCTTAAGATTAAGGAAAGTTTTCTGGTTAAAAAAACAAACAAAAACTCCCAAAATCCAAGTGTATTTGTTTGACATTTAGTAAAACGATTCTCAGCAGGTGATGCTGGGTGTGAAGGAATAACGGGAAAACCACACAATTAACAATGGCAGCCTTTGTACAACCTGTCACTGTACCATCGCCTCTTCAATGGCTTTTAAATCCTGTTTTAAATCCTCTATTAGCTGGAAAAACATGATCTGAGGGCAGCAAGTATTTGTTTGTCACTTGTGGATAAGAAAGGTGATGGTGAATGTCACAAGGGCAGGAGCAGGAATAACACAGTTCGTCGCTCACGCTGAGCCAGAGGCATCTGTTTTCTGTTTTCACAGGAGAAACTGCCCCACCAGGACTCACTTCAGCAGTCACAGAAATATGAAATCAATATTTGGATGGATTCTTTTGCCAGGGGCTAAAATTATCACCCCACAAACATTTCAGAAAAGTACAATGGATGAGGACAGATCCCCCCCCCCCCCCCCCCCCCCCATCCCAACACCTCCCCTCGGCAGCCTCATCATAGAAGAGACTTCCTTTTTCAAAATCTGAAGTTTGGGCTTCCTTTTTTTTTTAAGTTATCTGATCACAGCAAAGTTTTGTCAGCTTGTTCTAGAAGTATTGATCGCAGTAAACAGAAAATCCCAGCACTGACATATTTTCATAACACGAGCCTCAAATTCCACAAAGCGTACCGGGAAATCAATACTGAGAATTATATTCATGGTCCAAAATGCCTGCTTGCTTTCCTCAGACAGCAATTCAACAGAGAGTAAAGTAAATCCAAAGCAGATTAAGTCTCTGTGCCATTTAATTCCATTGTTTCAATATGTGAAGCCGCTGTGGTTTATTCAGTGGAAACACAATGAATATCTCCCATACGGTAGCTCCAGCTGAAAACACCAATAAGAAATGTTCAGGAGCAGAAAGATGCCAAATAATCAGATTTAGAAGCAGCTACAGCGCCTTGATGTGTAGCTTGGAGAACACTGGAGAGAGAGTGTTGAGTATTCCCGGGCTCGTCTCTTACCAAGAGGTCCGGGTGGTCCTCGAGGCCCCTGAGTCCCAACCCCTGGAGTCCCCCTTTCTCCCTTCTCTCCTGGCAGACCTGAAAACCAACAAAGAGATGCACATTTAAACATAAATTCACATCTTACATCTGTCCTCTTGGGTGCCTGCACAGATTAAGGGTTTATAAGCTTTATATGCAGTAGGGAAGGCACAGGTGGAGTAAATGGTGAACCTGATGGTGAACCAACATGTTTCTCAAAGGGCAGGGAAACATCCTAATACCTTTTTACCGGTTTGCTGTAACATATTACAATTACAATTATATAATGGACGGGGACATAACCCATATGGAAAAGAAATAGTAAAAACATATATGATTTACTCATGAAAGTGGCCACTTTCTCATTACTTTCATATATTTTTTTAGTAAGTATACAAAACATACAAGTTTCATTATATAATTTTTCAAGGGATCTTATATTTGTTTTCACTCTTGTATGCTTTTCATACAAGTTTCATACAAGACAGATAACAACTTTATAAGATTTATATATATCTTTTCCATATGGGAATGTTTGGACTCTCAGCTTTTATTTGAGGGTATCCACGTTCAAATTGGATTAAGGGTTTAGGAATTTCAGCTCCTTAACAAGTTCCAACCTCTTTGTAAAGGGACTAAAAGTAATTGACTCAAAGTCTCTTTCATGGGCAGGTGTGGGCAATTCCTTTGTTATGTCATCAATTAAGCAGATGAAAGGCCTGGAGTTGATTGGAGGTGTGGTGCTTGCATTTGGAAGATTTAGCTGTGAACAGACAACATGTAGTCAAAGGAGCTCTCCATGCAGCTAAAAAATGAGCTGCGAAAATAGAAAAAAAAACATCTGAGAAATTGCCACAATGCAAAATTTACAGTTTGGTATATCCTGAGAAGGAAAGAAAGTTCTGGTGAACTGAGCAAACAAAGAGACCTAGACGTCCATGGAAGACAACAATGGTGGATGTTCGCAGAATCTTTTTCATGTTTAAGAGAAACCCCTTCACAACAGCCAACCAAGTGAACAACACTCTACAGGAGGTAGGAGTATCGATATCCAAGTCTACCATAAAGAGAAGACTGCATGAAAGTAAATACAGAGGGTTCACTGCAAGGTGCAAGTCACTCATAAATCTCAGCAAAATAAAAAAAGGGTAGATTGGACTTAAAAAGCTGGCAGAGTTGTGGAAAAACATTCTTGTACAGATGAAACCAAGATCAGCCTCCAACAGAATGATGGAAAGAAAAAAGTATGTTGAAGGTGTGGAACAGCTCATGATCCAAAGCATACCACATCATCTGTACAACATGGCAGAGGCAGCGTGATGGCTTGAACGTGCACGGCTGCCAGTGGTACTTGGAAGCCCGTGTTTACTGATAATGTGTCACAGGTGTTCAGATACATACTGTCTGCTCAAATCCAGCTAAATGCAGTCAAACTGATTGGACAGCGTTTCATAATACAGATGAACAACGACCCAAAACATACTGTCAAGTCAACGCAGGAGTTTATTAAAGCTAAAGTGGGATATTCTCGAATGGCCAAGTCAGTCACCTGATCTTAAGCCAGTTCAGTTTGCATTTCACTTGCTGAAGACTAAACTTCGGACAGAAAGGCCCACAAACAAACAGCAACTGAAAGCCACTGTAGTAAAGGCCTGGCAGAGCATCAAGGAGGAAAACCGGCATCTGGTGACGTCTCTGAGTTCAAGACTTCAGGCTGTTATTGCCAGCAAAGGGTTTTCACCCAAGTATTAGAAACGAACATTTTATTTACAGTTATTTAATTTGTCCAATTACTTCTGAGCC
Source organism: Neolamprologus multifasciatus (assembly GCF_963576455.1). NCBI lineage: Eukaryota > Metazoa > Chordata > Actinopteri > Cichliformes > Cichlidae > Neolamprologus > Neolamprologus multifasciatus. The sequence goes on along the minus strand of NC_140449.1, from coordinate 8,474,484 downwards.
GCTGAAACGAAGGGATTGTGTTTAAAAAATGATTTAGCTCATCTCATTTTTATGCAATATTTTTGTTCAGCCTGCTGAATCAAAGCTGAAAATCTGAAAGACGTTATTTAATTTATTACTATTATTATTATTTATTTGTCTGTTATATTTAAGATCCATATTTTTATTTTTTCCTGATTAAAAATGCCAAATAAAAACATTTTTATGAGTTTTTAATGCACTTTATCTGCATTTTAATTGTCTTCGTGCCTTTTGGCAAATGAACCAGATTATTGAAGTTCTGACAGGTTCATTTGTTTTTTAAGTCTAACGATGGCCTATCTCTTTGAGCCTTACTTACAATATCAAATACAAATTCAACAGTGAATTAATGTCATATATGTCTGCTCAATTTTTCATGAAATAATAATTCCCATCTTGGTTGTTTGGCTTAAAATCCACCACGTTGGAGCCAAAAATACAAAAATGCTGTCTTTCTCCAACAAATTATTAGCCTAACTGTAGTTTCAAGCATTCATTTGTTGTAGTCGTCCTTCCAAAATGTCCCAAACCTAAAGGTGTCTACAGACTGTAACATGAGCTCATTGCACCTTCACAAGTGTTAAGTTTGAACACTATTACCAAACAATGTATAATATGGCCCAACCTCTTACTTTTGTTTGTTTGTTCGGATGAGTAGGTCTTACATTTACTGTCTCTATCAGTAGTTAAGCTTCTGAGTAATTGTCCAATACTTGCTCTTCCAACGTTGTATTGTATGAATATTTTCATAGAAAATTTGCTAAATGAATTATGCCTCTGTGATCAGCCCAATAAAATGTATGATAAACCCAACGTCTGCACTGCGCAGCTGTTCGAATGACCTAATGGAATATTTTTTGTACACTCTAATATTAAAGAACCACATAAAACTAATGTGCAGATTTTCTGCCGGGCTGCTTTTACGGCCGCCTTAATCAATCGCATCAATAAAAAGGAAGTAAGCACCATGAGGCTGGAAAACATTTTACATTACCTCAAATAAAAATGCGTTTTCTACTACGGTGGCTTCATTATGACTGTAACTTGATGATTGCAACTCCATTGTCTCACTGTCTGTCAATTTTACTGAAAAATATTCTAATGTCGAGCCCGATTCTGGTAGCCCTGCGCTCACCATCTGTTCATATGAAAGCCATACATCTTAGAATGGATGCTTACTCTGGTTTCAGTTCAGTCTAAAAACAGTAAATTAGTGTGTTTGTAGTGGACCGGTGGCTACAGATCATAAATGTCATTAGGGAGACTCAAAGACCTGAACCTTGACACTTCCTGACACAAGTTCACGTGCTCTGAGCTTTCCAAAGCCTTCTCCGGGTGAGTGTGTGGGGGTGTGTGTGTGTGCGCAGGCTCATTCAGCATGTGGTTCTTCAGTGTGGGTTGCGTGTTTTCGTGATGAGGGTGGAGCCTCATAAAGGCTGTTTCTCCTCTGAGTTCTCGTGGCAGGGGAATGACCTCATGGATATTAAAGTTACTGTCTTCTGGCCTGGACTGAACCTCACAGGAGCGCTGATGCTGACTGTGAGTTTGTCTGGAACCTACACAGACCACAAAATACAGCAAACAAGCAGGCGGGTTTGAGCATTTCTTGCTTTTTTTCCTCTCCCCGAATCCTTCCTTTTTCTCACTGATAATTAGTGACATGGAAACTCGACATGGAGCTTTTGGGGGGTTTACAGAAACTTTTCAAAATTCAGCATTTGTAATGTATAATTCACAGAGATGACGGGTTTCTGTCTGGACACTGACAATGTACAGCTGAAATAATGAGCACAGCAGAACCAGACAGGTTCATCTGATGACTCATAGTCAGAAAATTGGTACTTATTTTACCCAGAGTGAAACTCACACTAGGGGCTCTACTTTCTCACTCCATATATGCAATTTTTATTTCATGTGTATCTCCCAGCTAATATTCCTATTATTTGTCTTAAAGATGTTAAATTACTCCAAAGGCTTGTGACTGTATTTTTCTTTATGTCTTGCTACATATTACACACAAACACATGCCTAATAAATACTCAAGTTTCTGTCTTTTTGATGCTGTTAAATGTGGGATGTTGGCAAAACGGTTAGTGAAAGAGTGACAATGGACTCCTCAGTCATAGCAGTGATAAGGGAAAAAACATGACCGATGTGTGCCTATTGACATGAGTTGTCTAATGTCAACAAACTCGGATTTTAGCCATGAGCACAGCTTGTCTCACCCCTCTCGCCTGGTTGCCCGTTCTGGCCGTTAGTACCGGGAAAGCCTGGCCTCCCGGGTGGACCTTGCTCTCCCTGAGGACCAGGGGGGCCTCTCCTACCCGGCTCTCCCGGTGGTCCAGGCACTGTTCGGACTGACATCGCTGGCTGCATGGGGATCTGGTTCAGGAAGGAGTTGTAACGCGACAAGTGGCCTGAAATAGATGGTGGAGATTGAATGATTTGAAAATACCCAGATTTAACTTTTGACATTTATGAATCACTGAATCAGTAATTTCTGGTTGAGATAAAGTTTGAAACTCAAAGTTTAATAAAACGCCAGGAAGGGAAATGTTTTTCCATTCATTTAATAGATGCATGTTTGTACATTCATAAAGTGTTTGCTCCCCCCCCCCTTCTTCAGTGTCTCGTAGAATCGCCAGATGTGATCTCTCACTGTTTTTGGGTATATGTTAAGGAGAGAGGAAGTTTTGACATTTATGTATTTTTTCTAATTTAAAAAAAAAATCAGAAGTAATGAAGCATGCTCGTGTTAATCTGTAAAAAATCAAGATCACTCACTCTGGATGAGCTGTTCACACACTTGACGTGCAATAGCTCGCACAGCCGCCTGGGACTGCACATCACCCTGGAAGAACAAACACAGAGCTTGTAGGATCTGACTTTATACAACCACACGGACATAAACTTCCAGACCAGACGTTGATAAAGTGGTAGGCGGGTGTTTTTTATGGGTGTTTAATGAGTGTACTCCACCTTTACTCCACACTGACACAAAGCAGAAAGCCAGAACCATAGCAAGTACGTGAAAACTGGACGATTAAATATAAATCAAGATTTAATTACACTAATTATTTGGGCTAACTTTGTTGAGTGTGCTTCTATAGTTTATATTTTAAAAATTATTATTATTTTTTTTTTTTTTACCACAGCAGTTAACTTGTCATGAGGAGTACTACACAGGAGGTGTGAAAAACAACCCAGACTACATCTCAAAAAAGACGAAATTACAAAGCCAATAATAATAATATAATATATCATAAATATGATTTGTGGCGCTCATAACCCATATATTATTCCCAATAAAAAATAGAAAAAATATCAAATGTTAAAAAGTATTCACTATTTTATGAAAAATATTAGCAAGTTGATAGCAGCAACAGCATGTTTAGCACCGTGTAGCATCCCCATTTCTTTTAACAACAGCCTAAAAACATCTGGGAACTTAAAACTTGGTCTTTTGGGAGAGAAATGTTGTCCCATTGTTGATTGACACGGGACTTTACCTGCTCAGAAAGATTTTGGGTCTTCTTTGTCATAATTCTTTTTCATATTGTCATTTTGTTTAAAAAGTAGTTACTTCAGAGGCACTGTGTCAGTTTTGCCAAACAAAAATTTAGAGAGGAAAACATTTAAAAGGTCTGTAGCTTGTAATTTACCACAAATGTCATCAAATTTCACAGAGAATAGAAGCATGTCTCATTTATATGGACAAGCAGGATTCATGTGTAATTGCCACTGGTAGATGGCTCAGGGCTATGAGCATGGTCCCATATTTCTAGTCCTCAAAAAACAAGTATTTTAATGAAACAGATCAGAACTCAGGAAGGGAAATCTCATTACAAACACACACAGAGCGTAACTTTAACTGTTAAGCTAATATCAGAGCTTTTATGTACCAAATGCAGCATTCAACAGGGCTCATAAAGATCTGAAATGTGTAGATTGTCTTTATCTTAGAGTATGTAATATTACTTTAATTAATACCTGCATCAATCGCAGTACTTGCGAATGATGGAAATCTGTCACTACGATATTTCTTTGTCTTTTTTCACATATCGTGCTGGTCAGCTGTTATTCTGATGCTCCACCTGTGCTGTCGGATTTACCCAGAGAACAGCTGTGCAAACATACACCGCCGATGAGCAGGTCTGCTTGTTTTTGTACTGCTGAAGTGTGTGCTGCTTTCGATAAAATACGGATCATTATTGAAGTGGACTGGCTACCTTGCACTCGACTGAGTGCATCTTTGCTAATTTGTCCTGCTTACTAAATTTGCCCCCTAATGTCAGATGATCTGAACCTCTGTCTCTCTGACTATGAGCATCAGGTGTTTGTTTATATAAGAGCAAGAATACACATTAAAAATAACATTGCATTAAAAATGTATTGTTTAAGAGTTACACAATTCACTAGAGCTTTCCTACCATCACAACTGGGCCACCTCACCCAAGAAAAATAATCCTCTCGCACGTTTTCTCCCAGCCTTTCATGTCACGTTGTACTGAAATTAACTGCAGCAGGGTACAAATGTCCCCAACAGTTGCTTAAAATGAAGCAGAAACAGGAATTACAGGTTCGATTCAAGCTGGCAAGTTGCGTGTCTCTCAAGCCCTCGGCGGCGACGGCCTCTTTCCCGTGTCAGCAGAAATACAGACCCTGCACTGCTGCAAATTTGGACCATGAACACTGATTTGATTTGGTGCGCCTTAAACGAGGCTGAGGGAGAGCAAGAGGAATAGAGTGAATGTTTGTGCAAAAAGACGAACAGGAAATGGTAACTGCGTGCTGCGGCACGCTGCGGTTTCTCCACAACATGGGCGGGAGGTATTAGTGAGTAATTGTTAGAAGTTTTACTTCAGCAAAAATAACTGTATTTCCACAGCAAAATAAAACCAGTAAAACAGGATTTGCTCTAAAGAGCTGCAAAACAGTGGAAAGACTTACTCTTTCTCCTTTATCGCCTTTGGTACCAGCAGGACCCTGGAACATAAAAGCACATGAGGAGAATAAACAGTCAACAGGGCTGAATGCTCACACACAGCCATCACTTTTTCTATCCCCATCTTATCAAGCCCCATCTCTTCATCTCTTTTCATCTCTGACATAACAGCTAGTACAACTAAATACATCTAAAATATGACAAAATGAGCCCAGAGTCTTTGTTTTCTTTCCATAACACTCATGAGCTCCAAAGTTAGTGTGCTCACAAACAGAGGGCATCATCTGTGTCTTGGATGGGCTTGCTTTCCTCCAATGTCAACACTGTAAAGCACAGAGATGCATATCTGAACACAGTACGTGCATAATCTGAAATACCTGCCAAGCTTGCATATCAGAGGCAAATAAAAGACAAAGATTTCCTGGCCGCGTGAACCGTGAGCTGATACAATAAATATAAGTTTGATGCTGCTGCAGCTTTTGAATAGAGTTTTGTTTATCTTGGGAAAACGTGTCCTTGACCACCAACTGACAGGCTGCGTTTGTGTGTGTGAGGGAGGCTGAGCTGAGAGGGATAGAGAAAATGCGTGCATGCTGGCCCGGGATATTATATGCATATTATACCACAGATGATAAAAAGGCTTTGCCAACATTTGACACAGTGGCTGAATTGGAGTGCAGGTCTGAACAATAAAAGTCTCTTCCTGGACCTCCGCTGCGTGCCTGTTTGGAGGTTCTGAATCTTCCTGGGCACATAAATGTCGACTATCTCATCAGGTGCCAAAGAGCACAAGAAAGACAGAAGAACAGCTCTGGTATAAATCAAATTTCTTTTATGACTCAATCAAAAGTGTCTTTCCGTCATGTCTTGTATACAAAGAGTCTTTCCAAAGTGCAGAGTTGGTGTTTTTTCACTCAAAATATCTGAGAAGGAAAGTCCACTTACGAAGACTTCAAATGTGGACTCATAAAACAGCCACTAGGTTTGTTCCTTTTTTTCCTTTTCATAACTGGCAAACGCCAGCTAGTCAACCCCTCAGGTGGAAACCACATCCAGAAACTGTATCTGGACTCAGTCCCACAAACTCAGGACGTTGGCGAGAGCTACGACGCGTTTCAACATCTACTAACAACCAGAATGAGATTTGGCAAATATGCAAGTCAATCAAGAAGTAAAGCATATTTAGATTCTCACTCAGTCTTCTCCCTTCCAAAGACCTCCATGCATATGTTTTATTCTGGGTCTCTATTAAAAAGCTTAATAAATCCCTATATTTACAGATGGCGCATAGCATTTCCAGATGCACCATGTCTTCCCTAACAGAACAGTTTGGGTTTCACATTAGATGCTCGACGCAAGAAGTTGTAGAAAGTGCAGAATGACCTTCTTCTCTGCATTTTTAAGCTCTATGCTCACTCTGTGCTCAAGAAACTGTCTCTTATCTAATTTGTCAGAGTAGTGGGATAGATGTACCAGGTTCTACCTCAGACAAACAGGTAGAGTACTCTAGGACTCACTTCTGAAGCAAAGTGGTAAATTTCCCTCCAGAAGAACTTGTTTAAGAAGAAAAATATTCTCCTGCAGCACTGGTGAAAGGTTGCAGGGGGCAGAACAGACACTGAATCAGTAATTTCTGGTTGAGATAAAGTTTGAAACTCAAAGTTTAATAAAACGCCAGGAAGGGAAATGTTTTTCCATTCATTTAATAGATGCATGTTTGTACATTCATAAAGTGTTTGCTCCCCCCCCCTTCTTCAGTGTCTCGTAGAATCGCCAGATGTGATCTCTCACTGTTTTTGGGTATATGTTAAGGAGAGAGGAAGTGATTTATAGCCCTACTGTCTGAGCCAAACTTGCTGCTGGCCTGCAAAGCTGACCCAAGACTAGATTAACTGTCACAGGAATCCACAGTATCATCTGTTCCTGTTAGCATTACACAAAGCATGGATCCCCACACCATCTCCTCAGCATCCTCATCTAAAATTAAGTTTCCTGCACAAATTATTTTCTGTACTTCGGATATTAAAGCTAAAATGAAAGTTTTAAGGCTTTTTCTCAATTTGCAACCAGTAAATCATTAAGTTGACCTTAAGCACCTCGGTGGATGTAAGATGAATTCTTGTTAACATGTTAATATGACCCATATGCACACACTACCAAAAACATGACCTCCTTGGCAGAGGTTGTGATGTTAGCTGATTACTGCTCAAGGAGGAAAAGGGAAATATAAAGTGGAAGAGAACAAGACTTCCTCAAGGACTAATTACATCTGAATATGAGGAAAAAACAAAGTGTATTTACACTTCCTAAACTTTGTGTAGGGAGGTTTATGTGAGGGTTGGTTAATATGGTTCTGGTCAGACAATAAGGTGTTTTCTCAGCATACACAGCGCATCATGTCATAATATTTCATTGCAAAGTCCTCAGATAAATGCAGTATCGTACTAATCTTAACAACAACAAAAAAACAAAACCGAAAAACAAACAAACAAAAAAACATTTTCACTCACAGGAACTCCTTGATCCCCTTGTGGCCCTTTTGGCCCACCTGGTCCTGGAGCTCCTGGTGCTCCTGGTGCTCCCTGAGAAAGGTGCAGATGGAGAACAAAGATGGCTGAAAGCTGAGGGATCAAGTGGATTTTTCACACAAAATCACAGTGGAACTAATAAGAAAACAGACTTACAACTGGTCCTGGGGGTCCTTGTTGTCCCTGTGGTCCAGTATTACCTGGCAGACCCTGCATGAGTGAAATACAGTACATTTATTAAAGTCGGCTGCACTCTTTTAATTCCTGTGGGCTTCTCCGGGAACCCAAACACTGTTGCATCTGCAGCTTCTGCTGGTGTAACTGCACACACCAAATCAAATCTACTTTCATTTTATACAAAACACAGTTTTATTATTTTTCACTCTCTTTTACTTTTACACACTGCTCTGCATTTAATCATAAGTTATTATTCATCCCTGACTCACTTCAACACTGCGTCTTTTGTCTATCCTCACCCCTTACCGCCAACCGGTCCTGACAGATGGCCCCGCCCCTCCCTGAGCCTAGTTCTGCTGGTGGTTTCTTCCTATGAAAAGGGAGTTTTTTCTTCCCACTGTTACCAAGTGCTTGCTTATAGCTGCAGGATCTTTACCTTACAATATAAACCTTTAGGTGATTGTTATTGTGATTTTAAATGCACCTCTACCACTTCATGCATGATACATTTATGTACTATGCGGTGATTCTTTTTCAAAAGCACAGTTTTTACATCAGAAGCACACTGAAATTGTGTAGGCCAATTTTCTGAATGCCCGCATATAATAACATGATTTTAAATGACATGATGGTGGACTTGTTTTATGTCAAAATATAGTTGTAATTCGAATTGAACAAATTCCCTGTTATTAATACACAGTTTGGACACTGAACACGGCATCGGAGTGGTCTGGAAAACAGCTTAACCTGAGGTTAAGCTAATCCTTTCATTCCAGTTTGGATGTACTTTGTGGTTAAACACTGAGTCCCCTTCAGTCTTAACAGACTCAGATTAACCTTTGTGAGGGGAAGCCATCCATTAATAACAACAAAGCGACATAAACATGGAGAGTATGACACAAATGAAGACTCCCCAGTGGGGCTACATCCTACTGTCACCAAAGTTAAACTGTCATCCTTTCAAATAAATCTAAGCAGTTTGTGACAGCACAACAAAATCTGCACTTCTTGCACAAGATATGCCGGAGTTTCTCTGAAATAGCTGAGCTGGGATGAGACATCTGAAAACTCTTCAGCGAGAGTTACTCTGGTGTCACACAGTAAACACTCGTCAACCCACTAATGGGACTCTGGAGAGGGCCTCAGATCCTCCCAGTAGTCATGCCTGAAAATGTCGAATACATTTTACTTTGAAATCCTTTCAGTCTGAGCAGAAGCGAATGAGGAGCAACAAGAATTCAAATCTTTGTGAAGTAAATCTGCTGAGGTCCTGGGCAGTCCGCCAGCAGTCGCACTAAATACTCACCATTTAATCACACAAAATGTTTCATTAATGCAAGTATAGTAAGGATGTGTCCATCCAGCACTAATATAATGTCTAATGTACACACAAACATCATCAGTTACAGCTATAGTGCAATCCTGATTTTTCCTTTTCTGTCTCTGAATTTCTTATAAGAAATTCAGTCTCCGGCCTTTTCTCACAGAGGTCAGGCTCATGAAAATGTATCACTGCTGTTGCATTTCAGAATTAGAGCAGCTGCAGGTTTAAGGGTTATAGTCTGAGAAACTGTGGGGAGCCTAATCTAACTGCAGCATAATATCCATAAACAGTGCACAGGCTCTGTTTTTGTAACCTCTATTAAAAAGTCTTTGTATTAATTTTAAACTTTCTATGCAAAGTCCTGCGAGGACACAGACGGGTGTGCAGTGTTGGATAATTTATAAGTCACCGGTAGAGCCCAAATAATAAATGTGCGAGCCAAAGTGATGGCCCTCAAAAGAATTTCATCAGGTTTTCATGAGCCTGGATCTTGGGGAAAACTTGGATCAACTTAGTTTTCTCCTGAGTTTTCTTGGGAAACTTTGACAAAATAAAGATTTATAGCTTTGCTTGATCCATTTCTCTGCAATATTACGAACAAATAAAGTACCTCGGAGACAGTTGCTGTTGTTTCATCTGTTCTAACTGGCAGCAGTCCACTTTTAGGCAGACTTGTGTTTGTTTTTTCTCCAAGCCAGGCTATCTTTGGCTTATATACACCTCTTACAGACTTCTGTACTGTGTGTATGCCCATAGGAGGAGAGTGATACTGATACAGTTTTACTGTATCAGGAAAGGATCATCTGCTTTCCCTAGCTTGCATTGTACCCACTGGATGATACAGGCTGATGGCTGGTGTAAATCCCCATTTATTGCTAATCCCAAAAGTACCACACGCATTGTGAATGGCTATTAAGTTTTTCTAATTACTGCTCAATTGGTAAAAGCTTCCTTTCTACATTGCAGTTAAATGACTGTTGATATCAGAAATTGCTGTTGCATCGATAACATCTGATGAACTGATATTTATCGCTATTCCCTCCTTCTTTGGATGCATTCAGCCTGAGAGCACTGCTGGATTTAATTCCACAGCAATTAAAGCACTGATTAGAGATATTTTCTCTATTTGCACGGAAACTGAATTCTCATTAACAATTTGCGAGTTTACACACCAGTGCACCGTGGGTTATTTTTAAAAACATAAAATTCACGGCAGATCTGTAGCATGTTGATGAAATGTTAATGTGGGAGGTCAGTCATGCACAGTGGCGCAGAGGGGACGCCTCTCCAATCGAGAGCAACTAAAATTGCTTCCTGAAAAGTAATTGAACACGATTACACTCAATAATTAGGTTGGTAAACACGGTATTCCTTGAGTGTATGATACAGTGCAGGCTGGTGATTGCGATGTCCCACCAGGGCTCCAAAATTATGTTTTTAACTGTTGATTATATTTGTAATTTCCTGTTAGATTTCGTAGCTCCCCGAGTCTGTTGTTTCAGATACCTCCTGCTCTGGTGCATTTCCTACCTTTGTGATTGTGCGCTCCACCCTAATGAGCTGCACCTGTGTTTAATTGTCCCCCCTTAGTGTATTCAAGCTGTTTCCATCTTCCTCTGCCAGATAGCGTTAGAGCAATGTGTCAAGCGGCCTGTGTGTGTCTGGCCTTGTTTCTGACACTCATTCTCATTTTCTCTGTATCTATGAAGCGCCTTGAGGCGACATTTGTTGTGATTTGGCGCTATATAAATAAAATTGAATTGAATTGAATTTTGTTAGCTGTGTTGGACCAGTCGCTCGCAGACTAAACCCCTCAAGTAAAAGCTGCCCTTTTGAACTTACATCTAGCATCTGTAGGTAGTTGTAGAGGAAAAAAGCTGTAGATTATTCAATATATTGCTTCAGCTATAATCCTGAACTGTTTCATAATTTTTTTTAAGTGCAAATACGCTTAGTTAAGAAGCTACAGAAAACTTTATATACAGTATTATGTTATTTTAGAAACCTGTCAAAAACCTTTTAAAACAAAAAAGATCCTGAATTCATGTTGTTATAGCCAAATTTGAGCTGGCATACTGGAGTTCTCTGAGAAGTCAGAAATTAATCAAGCATAATATTCAGATGCAAGTAAAGATCTTCATTTGAAATCTTAATAAAAATAATAATAATGTGCTTTATTATTTAATCTATCTGCCATTTTGTAAAGCAGTCAATTTGAAAATCATGGATGACAACAATAATTATATTATAGCATTAAAATTATTATTTTGATTAAAGAGCTTGCACATATTGATCATTACAGAAACAGAAAAAAAACATTCTGGTAATTAATGATGCTGTTAATTTAGGGCAACTATGACATTAATTAGTTGAATACTGTACTTTACTAATTAGCAGGTTGAGGTGATGATGTAAAGACATTTTGAGTAAACATACGTTGGAAGCACAGCTGCTTTAGTTTCTGTTACTTTCTTTGCGTTGCTCTTGCTCGCTTGCTTACTCTTATGATTTATGTTAATAGTAATTTTTCAGTTTTTTCTTTTACTATGAGCCAAAATGTCAGCTGTGAAAAACCAAGCATATTCTGACTCAGTGTTTTGGATTGTAAATCTTTCCATTACAGTCAGAGTGTTGTTGGAATCAGTCTGTAGTGTAGCGTTTGAACACACAAGCCAACTCTCGATCCACATTTATAGCAGCTCTGCAGAGCCTTTAACGTTTAAAAATATTACAATATGGTGCACACTCTAATATAAATGATGTACATTAGTCTGTCAAGTGGTATCAAACTGAGCATTAATATTTTAAAAGTGTTAAAGAACTGAGTCCAGAAAAAAGAAATAGGAAAAAAAAGAACAAATCCCTGTCAGCATTAAGTTCACTGGCTTAAATGTACTAAGACAGCTGAGAAGTGCTGCTACTGATCATGCAACAGTTTCCTGGACTCTTTTACTAAATGACCGCATCATTATACTGTATTCGCTGCACAGTCTGACAGATACACTTGCTGTGTTTCTCAAATCACGTTCTTCCTTACACACAAGTTAAGTGCTTAAGAGCCTTCACACAATCCAGTACTGCTACTACCAGAAATCTCGAAGCACAGGTCGAGGGGGCGGTGTGGCAGCAATTTTTCACACCAGTCTATTAATTAATGAAAGACCAAGACAGACTTTTAATTCATTTGAAAGCCTGATGCTTAACATTGTCCACCCCAGCTGTGAAACTCAGAAACCAGTCTTACTTGTTATCATCTATCGTCCACCTGGGCCTTACACAGAGTTTCTGTCTGATTTCTCAGACTTTATATCTAATTTAGTTCTGAGCTCAGATAAAATAATTATTGTGGGTGATTTTAACATCCATGTAGATGCTAAAAATGACAGCCTCAACATGGCATTTAATCTGTTGTTAGACTCAATTGGTTTCTCTCAAAATGTAAAAGAACCCACCCACCACTTTAATCACACTCTAGATCTTGTTTTAACATATGGCATAGAAACTGAACATTTAACAGTGTTTCCTGAAAACCCTCTCCTGTCTGATCATTTCTTGATAACATTTACATTTACAATAATTGATTACGCAGCAGTGGAGAGTGGACTTTATCAAAGTAGATGTCTTTCTGAAAGCGCTGTAACTAAGTTTAAGAATATAATCCAGCCACTGTTATCATCGTCAATGCCCTGTACCAACACAGAGCAGAGCAGCTATCTGAACGCTACCCCAACAGAGGTCGATTATCTTGTTAATAATTTCACCTCCTCACTACGTACGACTCTGGATACTGTAGCTCCTGTGAAAACTAAGGTCTCTAATCAGAAGTACCTGACCCCGTGGTATAATTCTCAAACACGTACCCTAAAGCAGATGACTCGTAATCTGGAGAGGAAATGGCGTGTCACAAATTTAGAGGATCATCATTTAGCCTGGAGAAATAGTTTGTTGCTTTATAAGAAAGCCCTCCGCAAAGCCAGAACAGCTTACTACTCATAACTGATTGAAGAAAATAAGAACAACCCCAGGTTTCTCTTCAGCACTGTAGCCAGGCTGACAAAAAGTCAGAGCTCTTTTGAGCCAACCATCCCTTTAACGTTAACTAGTGATGACTTCATGAACTTCTTCACAAATAAAATTTTTATCATTAGAGAAAAAATTACCAATAATCATCCCACAGATGTAATATTATCTACAGCTACTCTTAGTTCCATTGATGTTAAGTTAGACTCTTTTTTTCCAATCGATCTTTCTGAGTTAACTTCAATAATTACTTCCTCCAAACCATCAACGTGTCTTTTAGACCCCATTCCTACAAAACTGCTCAAAGAAGTCCTGCCATTGATTAACTCTTCGATCTTATATATGATCAACCTATCTCTAATAATCGGCTATGTACCACAGGCCTTCAAGGTGGCTGCAGTTAAACCTTTACTCAAAAAGCCATCTCTAGACCCAGCAGTCTTAGCTAATTATAGGCCAATCTCCAACCTTCCTTTCATATCAAAAATCCTTGAAAGAGTAGTTGTCAAACAGCTAACAGATCATCTGCAGAGGAATGGTTTATTTGAAGAGTTTCAGTCAGGTTTCAGAGTTCATCACAGCACAGAAACAGCTTTATTGAAGGTTACAAATGATCTTCTTATGGCCTCTGACAGTGGACTCATCTCTGTGCTTGTCCTTCTTGACCTTAGTGCAGCATTCGATACTGTTGACCATAATATTCTATTAGAGCGATTAGAACATGCTGTAGGTATTACAGGTATTGCACTGCAGTGGTTTGTATCATATCTATCTAATAGACTCCAATTTGTGCATGTAAATGGAGAGTCCTCTTCACACACTGAGGTTAATTATGGAGTTCCACAGGGTTCGGTGCTAGGACCAATTCTGTTTACATTATACATGCTTCCCCTAGGCAGCATCATTAGAAGACATAGCATACATTTTCACTGCTATGCAGATGACACCCAGCTCTATCTGTCCATGAAGCCAGATAACACACAGCAATTAGTTAAACTGCAGGAATGTCTTAAAGACATAAAGACTTGGATGGCCACTAACTTTCTGCTTCTTAACTCAGATAAAACTGAGGTCATTGTACTCGGCGCTGAAAAGCTTAGAAATATGGTATCTAACCAGATTCTTACTCTGGATGGCATTACCTTGGCCTCCAGTAACACTGTGAGGAACCTTGGAGTCATTTTTGACCAGGATATGTCCTTCAACGCACATATTAAACAAATATGTAAGACTGCGTTCTTCCATTTGCGCAACATCTCTAAAATTAGAAATATCCTGTCTCAGAGTGACGCTGAAAAACTAGTTCATGCATTTATTACTTCCAGGCTAGACTACTGCAATTCATTATTATCAGGATGTCCAAAAAACTCACTGAAAAGCCTTCAGTTAATCCAAAATGCTGCAGCAAGAGTACTGACAGGGACTAGAAAGAGAGAGCATATTTCTCCTGTTTTGGCTTCCCTTCATTGGCTTCCTGTTAAATCCAGAATTGAATTCAAAATCCTGCTCCTCACATACAAGGTCTTAAATAATCAGGCCCCATCTTATCTTAATGACCTTGTAGTACCATATCACCCTATTAGAGCACTTCGCTCTCGCTCTGCAGGCCTACTTGTTGTTCCTAGAGTATTTAAAAGTAGAATGGGAGGGAGAGCCTTCAGTTTTCAGGCCCCTCTTCTGTGGAACCAGCTTCCAGTTTGGATTCAGGAGACAGACACTATCTCTACTTTTAAGATTAGGCTTAAAACCTTCCTTTTTGCTAAAGCATATAGTTAGGGCTGGACCAGGTGACCCTGAATCCTCCCTTAGTTATGCTGCAATAGATGTAGGCTGCCGGGGGATTCCCATGATGCATTGAGTTTTTCCTTTCCAGTCACCTTTCTCACTCACTATGTATTAACAGACCTCTCTGTATTGAATCGTATCTGTTATTAATCTCTGTCTCTCTTCCACAGCATGTCTTTATCCTGTCTTCCTTCTCTCACCCCAACCGGTCGCAGCAGATGGCCGCCCCTCCCTGAGCCTGGTTCTGCCGGAGGTTTCTTCCTGTTAAAAGGGAGTTTTTCCTTCCCACTGTCGCCAAAGTGCTTGCTCATAGGGGGTCATATGATTGTTGGGCTTTTCTCTGTATCTATGAAGCGCCTTGAGGCGACATTTGTTGTGATTTGGCGCTATATAAATAAAATGAATTGAATTGAATTGAATTGCTACGTGAGGTGCTCTACAAGTACCCATATGGTGCACTCATAGTGAACAAATACCACCAGAGTGGCTACGCAGTGGGAAGAGGAAAAGGGAACGGGCACATCATCAGCTGATGATGCAGATGCTAGGTGCTTTTACACTGTTTAGCTGCTTACAGTACTGTGCAAAAGTCTTGAGCTAGCCCTCTTTCTTTACAATTTTCTTCCAGAGAGCCAAACTTTCTTTTAATTTGAGCAAAAGTTCTTTAGGCTTTCTGAAAGTCTTTAACATTTTTTCGTCACACATCCTGCCATCCTGCAGCAGCCTGTGTCAAAACAGGCTTATTTTCAAATTTCTTTAGTGGAATCTACAAAAAACACAAATGAACAAGATGACACAATTCAGTGACCAATTTTATACCAAAGAGATAATTCCCATAGACCTATTACCTAAAAACTGACATATAATCAGGATGGTGTGCGGTGTGTCCTAAAAAAATTTGAGGGAGCTGGAGACGTGGTGGACAGAAGAACTGGCAAGCCTAAAAAACTATCTACAGCAGATGAACAGTATCTCAAAGTCCTTAAAAAAAATCTGAGGTCTGCATCTGGCCTTCAATTCATCCATCTACTGTTCATCAAATCCTCATCAAAATGGTCTTGATGGAAGGATGGCTGTCAAGCAGGAGAGGAAACAGGAAAAGGCCAAGGTATGCCAAATTACACAAGTATTGGACTGAAAATCGGTGGAAACAAGTTTTATGGACTGATGAATCTAAATTTACAATTTCTGTCTCAAGTAGTCATCATTACAGTGGGGAAATGAACAGGCTTCATGGCTTTATGGTAGTTTCATTGTTTAATGGGCAGAATATCAAACAAAAATCCAGAAAAAGCACAATAAAATTATGAACTGATTTGCATATCAGGTAATAAAACAAGTATTTGATACCAAAGTAGAAACCTTTGTTGGCAAACACAGTGGTAAGAGATTTCTTTTAGTTGGTTACCAGGTTTACACAGATCTCAGGAAGGATTTGGGCCTACTACTCCTCACAGAAACCCTCAAAGTCTTTTAAGTTTCTTGGCTGCTGCTTGGTAACTCAAAGCTTCAGCTCCCTCCACAGATTTTGTTTAATAGGATGTAAGTCTGGGGACTGGCTAGGCCAGTTGTTGCCTTGGTGGTATGTTTTGAGTTACTGTTATGGTGTAAGACCAATCCATGACTCATCTTCACTGTTCTAGCAAACAGAAAGAGGTTCCCATCTAAGATTTTTACAGTACATGGCCCCGTCCTTTGGCCCTTCAGTGCTGTGAGGTTGTCCTGTTCCCTTAACAGAAAAACAGCTTCAAAGCACAATCGCTTCTACAATTGTTTCCATGACAGCTCTTTGGTCTTGTCCATTCCACACGTGTGCTTTATATACAAAGAGTTGAGATCAGAAGTGTCTGTAATTGGCTGTGGCCACATTACAATCAATCTTGGAGAG
Organism: Neolamprologus multifasciatus; assembly: GCF_963576455.1. Taxonomy (NCBI): domain Eukaryota; kingdom Metazoa; phylum Chordata; class Actinopteri; order Cichliformes; family Cichlidae; genus Neolamprologus; species Neolamprologus multifasciatus. The sequence continues at coordinate 8,457,796 of NC_140449.1, read as the reverse complement.
CCATAATTAGGGCTGGATTGTAGGGGATCAAATACTTATTTCACTAAATGACATGTAGAAAGATAGCTTGCCTAAGAGAGTTCAGGCTTTATTGAAGAATAATAGTGATCATGCCAAATACTGACTATCAAGCTTGTTAGACTTATACAAACTCTTTTTTTGCCTTATATACTGTATATCCATGTACATTTGCACATTTCAATACATTTCTCATTTTCCTAGCAAAAAATAAAGAATGAGGGACGGCTCGAGATTTTTTCCACAGTATTTATTGTATTCATGTGAAAGTGTAGCAAAAACATAAGGCCAAAAGCACAAATGCTTGCAGATCTTAATAAAATGTTTTTTATTGAAAGTGGCATTTCTAGTAGTACACAGTGTGATGTTGCTTTGAGACAACATTACAAATCTTAAAAGTCATGTGCTACATAAGTAAGTACTGAGTGTAACACAACTTTAAGTCAGCATGAGTTGTACAATTTGTGGAAACTTCACTGTGAATTCAGTTTGACTCTGTAGAAAATTTCTGATAATCAAATCTGAACTTTCTCAATACTGTATTTAAATTCAGGTGGCAAAAAGATCAAGTAAAAAAAAAGTTTTAAGTTTACAAAGATGTCACTGACTGATTTAATTAAACCAAATTATAATGTAAGTTGGTTGTTTTCCTTCTAAAAGTTCATGAACTCCAAACCTCTCTGGCACTGTGAGAAGAAACTCTGGCCAACATGCAAGCATCCTCAAGAAAACCACATGACAAGCCTGAAAACTATGCAAGACATCTTCTGACAACTACCACTGAGGGGATGAGTGCTTGGACAAGTGTCGGCCAAAAAAGAGACAGCAGATGGATGAAGTGCAAGACTGTCACCCTTCCAGGAGCCAGACCAGGACAACAGGCTTCTATGACTCTGTTACATATTTGGAATAAACCCCCTTTTTTCTGCTTGCTGATACATTACCCTCTGGCTATGTTTCTGTTTTGGTATTTACAGTCCAGTTGAGCATTGTAAGGCCTGATCCTGCTGTCAACATTAACTACAGACCAGCTGGTATCACAGAGCCCTAAAAGTGCTGGATCTCATATACTGTGACTGCTCTACATGAAACCAGGGTGATGTAGCTCTGAACAACTGGGAGAAGACATGCATGGTTTTATGAAGACACATAAAACTAAACAGAGAAATGCAGCTGGACATTAAGGCGCTGTGCAAAGCTGGAAATGGACCATAAAAAATGTTCTCTTTCTTTTGTATGGTATTATTTATCTAACTCATTTAACTGAATGCAAACTTTGATTTTCATATTAAAGAAACTACAAAGAAATGCCATGAATATTAATGAATCTATGTATATTTCCTCAAAACTTATTTAGTGCATGTATTAGAGCATATTCTCGTGATGACAGCGGAGTGATTATGCAGCTGTTTTACTGTTTTATCTTTGCAGATCTCATCCATTGTGCCTTTTTTATTTAGATGATCACTTTCAGAATTGTATTTTACACCCCATTAAATTAAAACTTCCACCCCTATGCTATGTATTTCAGACTGTAGTTAACCAAATGCATGCATTAGACAGTACACTACACTCTACATTTCCAACAACCAACAAATCAGGCAGCGTAACACGAACCAGCAAAGCTGAACATCAGGTCAGTATCTTACCCTTGATCCTGGGGGACCATCTCTGCCAGGTGAGCCAGGACCTCCGGGAACTCCCTGAGAAAAACACAAACACAGGGGTTTGAATTACTGTGGCAATACAGACTGACTGAGGATTTATGCTTCGGTGGGAAATCTACGCCATAGCTACTTAGTAACCACTAACAAATGTGAAATCCTACGGTCCAAACTGATGCTAACCTGTCTAAAACTGTAACCACACGGCATGTCGCGCAGCTTTTCAGCACTGTCAATGTCCAGCTACTTTTTTACACCAGGTTTTGAATTTACCAGTGACAACTTATTTCAATATAAGAAATAATAACAGCATTAATGTAAGGACTCACGAATGTTGGCATAGTTATGGAGTGATTTTGTTAAAACTGTGGGAATGGATGTGAAGGAATGGACAAATAAATGGAAGAACATGAGGAACACGGATGTCTGTCACTGAAAAAAGCTAATCACAACAAAGAGCAAGGCTGAGGAGGGAAAGACGTTTCTATCGGCTGGATTAAAATTATTTAAGCTGTTTTTTATATGCACATTGTGATGGGATTATTAAAGAGTTGGAGCTTCATGTTTTGAAGGTCGGAAGCTTCATTCAGTGCTATGACTGAATTGAAATATTGTGATTGACGTAGAGTCCAGAGGGTTTTTTTGCAGCATCATAACTAGCTAACACTCAGTAAGAGATTTATAATCAAGGCTACGCAGGGAGGAGTTTTCTTTTTCTGTCTCTGTTATTCCAGGAAGGAGCAGATACGAGGTCGGAGAGAAAACTCGTAGGGAAACAGCCGGACCACCACATCGCTTCTGGAAGAATACTTGTTTTTGTTGGGGTATAAAACTGCACGGCTCCATCCGGGGTCATCCTTTCTGTGAAGACAGATGGCTGATTTCACAGAGGTCCAGTGCTGTAACTTTTAATTTCAACTGCCGAGGCATATTAAATCTTTTTAAACAATAGTCATTCTCCAGTACTTCCTGGAGACTGAACACGACACTTGCTCCATGCATAAATCAGCGGGACATGACCGAACGGTAATTAACACATAATGCACAACGCAGATTCAGAAATGCCAGTGACATCATTGGCAGCTTGTGTAGGGTGCATCGTTGTCCATCAGCAGGAATCTCATCATAATTAGGAAAATGTATTTTTAATATTTCCATGCAGTCATCTTGGTTGTTGCTGACCTGACATGAGCAGGAAACCAAAGGACTTAAATCAGCCTTCAAAAGCAGATTTTCTTAAAAACTGTGAATTCATTTAATTTCTTTCTTCTTCTTCTTTTTGCGCTATAATCCATCGCAGCCCAGTGAATTTTTAAAAAGTGTTTTAGCTGCCGAATCACGTACAGTATAGCAAGGAAAGTCTTTATCCATAAATGTCTCATAATAATTAAAATACGTACAGACGTGCTACTAAAGGTCAGAACAGCTGAGGATTTGCTATCTTGCTCAACAATGCTTTGATGGCAGTGGACATAAATCTGATTTATAAAAAGGACCAGCTTTTAACCCTCTGGACACAGACAGTCTTCATATCTGCAGTCGACCCCGCCGCTCCATCTCCTGCCCCATTTCCCCTTCATCCGCCTCTCCGCAGGTCAATGCACACACAGCCAATTCCAAAATGCAGCCACGGACTGCGTGCTGAGGTGATTTATCTCTGCACTTCAGTATTAGTGGAGGGCTCATAAAACAGGACAGTTAACACTGTTAAAGGTTCTACAAATTACAGGACAGGGTCGCGGAGGACAGGCCTCATATGATTAACGATGTGCCGCCGTTCAGATGTTGCCTGATGTGCACTCTCCCATGACATCTGCAATAATACCTGCCCTGCAACTTTCACTCAGATATCGACAAACTTCAAGAAACACGTGGAGCGGAGAGGCAAACCTCCACGTCTGCACAAAACACAAAGACTGATGAAACCATTGTTGACAACTGAGGCCTAAAGATGAAGTTCTTAAAGCAAACTGCAAAAGAAAAAATAATTATAGCAAAAAAATGTTACGAAAGCATCGTGACTCTATGTAAAATGTAAATAAAAACAATAATTCAATAATTTAAACACTACATCCACAAACACTACATATTAAATGTTAAATAAAAAGTGCACTGCATTAACTTTTCTTTCAAAAAAGCGATAAGACTAATTTCTCACAGCTTTATAGTAAAATGATTTCAGCTGCTCGCCACTTCTGAGTTTCTTTTATGGTAAATATGCCAAAATATGTGCGTGACACGTCCAGTTTAGCAGCTGTACTGTTTTACTATCAAGCCCGGCTGTCATAAGCTGTACATGTGTTCTGCGATCTCCTGCTTTCATAAGCCAAACCTTTCCTCAAAACTATATTATCTGGGTGGCAGCACAAGTTTAGCCTTTACAAAAGATAACTACACACATGTTACATGCATTGATGTAACCCACCACACACCATCAGAGAAATTTTCAGTCTAGATGGTCCACATCCTCTTTAGCTCGGAGGATGAGACATTTCCTTTAAAATTTTTAAACTTGAAACCACAGGACAGTTTTCCACTTTACATCAGTCTCTGAAATTAGCTCAGGCTAATGTTATTTCAATACATTTTTTGCTCTGCATGAGTTTCAGCTTGCATTTGTGGATGTTGATTAACTCTGTTCTCGGACAGGCTTTAGGATGTCCTCCTGACCACATGCAGTGATTTCCAGGACAGAACTGTGCTGTGTTTATAATACAACACTGTCCGAGGCCCTGAAGATCACAGCGATTTATTACTGGCTTTAATTTAATCTTTTAAAGATATCATATACTGTGCAAGATAAAATACTCGAACTGCAAATTTAGATTGCTCTGTTTTACTGATGGGGCACCGCCCTCCTCCACCCTTATAATAATGCCACTATTTAACCCAATTAGCTCTGAGATAACACACCATGTGGGTTTTTTTGTAGAGAACTAGAGAGGTTTTCAAGTCTTTATTTTTATTATTATTATTATTTTGCTTTTGTCTTGACTTTCCTTTGAAGGAGTTCCCTGTATAACATTCAAATTGAGCGTATGTGTTGAAAACACATAAAATGTCAGTTTCAACATTAAATAGGCTGTTTTTGTATCATTACATTTAATAGAGAGTTTAATTAATTTGGATATAATGGTATTGCATACTTATTCATATTTTCCATTGTCCCATTTAGTTTTTTTGGTTTCTTTGTTTTGGAGAGCAGTTGAAGAAATTTTTCAGTCAAGTCAAACTTTATTGGAACAGTTTTCTGAACTTCTCTACCTGTACCGATTTTTTTTAACCACTTTTAAGAAGAAAAGCTTTAAGTTTCAGTTATAGTCTAACTATAAAATATTCAGTGTTTAATCATAAAATATTAAAAGATTCTTTTGTTTCTTGATAAATGCTGCATAATTCACAACACCCTGAGAATAAAATGAACAGGCAGGCCAAAGAAATTAATAATTGGAGTGTGCGAGTGATTCTGATTCAATACATTAGCCTCGGGATTTACACACACACACGGGAATGCACAGTTGTAAATTTCCTTGGTGTCCGGCAGATAAAGGACTGCGATGAGGGGGTCATGTGGGGCAACCGTATATATCCGCACAAGATCAAGAATGAGACCAATTTGAAATGATTGCCTATACCAAAACAACCCGCATCCCTCTCTCAGACAAAACCAAAATTATTAGTCGATAACAAAACCTCACATGCGCGCCGATAAACAAAATGAAAGCGAGAGATGAGAGAGACGGCTACGCACACAAACACACAGTCGCCGCTCTTCAATGCAGCTGCATTTTTCATTGTCAAATTGAAACAGAGGTGGAGGGGACGCTGACGACAAGGTTACATTGTATTTACTGCAGGAAGAAACAGAGCGAGAGGGGGAGAGAGAGAGACTGAGGTAATTGATGCTTTAGAGTTGTGATACTCTCTGTGGTCCCTCGTATATTACAACAGGGCCCTGGAAGCTACATTATTCCCCCACTGAGCCACACACACACACCCATTCATATTCCTTGCTGTGACAAAACACATTATTACTCAGTAACATAGTGCAGCACAGGGCAGCACTGCCAGCTTTTATTAATAGGGCTATGCAGGCACAGAGAGCGCTAGATAGTGCCGCATCGAGGACTGCTGAAGCTCTCTGTGAGCTCATTGGGTGGCTAGTTGTTCTCGCCCCCTGAGAGTGGCTAACGTTTCGCTACGCTTCTGAAAATGAAACTAATAGAAACTAACATTTTTTGGGGGGGACAAATAGAAAACATTTTCAAATTCTTTCAGAAAATGAAAATTTGCAATTTGTTGAAATGCAGGTGAATTAAAATTGTCACAATCAGCAGGGCTGACTGCGTGTAGAGTGAAACGTGGACCCAAATGCAGACGAAACAAAACGTGCTTGAATAACCAAAAATGAGCCGTTTATTGAGCTGGCAAAATAATTGCAAGCAAAAGGCAAAAGGCAAGACAAGACATGAGCCTAATGACAGGACAGGGGAGGTGAAACTAAATGCAGTGAACCAAGAACACTCAACTCCTTCAAAATAAAACCAGAAACTCTGAAACTAGACATGACAACACAAGCTTAACAGGCCTAACACGTGATGAACGATATAAGAACCCAAACACAGAAACCACGGAAACAATAAATAATGACTGCCTTTAACCTCAACTAAAGGCTAAATAGGAATGACACATGAACTAATCACAAATCTAAAATGAGACAAATATAAAATGTACTCAGAGCGCTGGGTCGGAGACAATCCAGCACCCCCATCCAATCAAGCTTTAGTATAAGTGCAAAATTAAAAAGAGTTCTTATGTTAAATATCCTGTTGTGTGCAAAGATGTCGAGTGCCATTAGCTTGACTACCCAGGCTTTACTTGACCACTGAGAATTATTAATTATTATTGAAGGAAACCATTAGAAAACGACCATCCAAACATGGAGCCTGTGTGCTCTGCAGATCGATGTACGAGTGTGACACGATCAGGGGGAAGATGGCAACAGTGACTGTAACAAATTGCGCTCAGCGATGTAAAAAAAATAAAATAAAAATAAATAAAATATAAGACAGACTCCGAAATGTTCTTATCCCCGTAAACGTCTGGAGATATGGTTTGCAAAGACACAAGACAGAAGGCCTCTAGATGTTAGTTCATGTGCTAATAAATGACACTCATATATTATATCAATACTCCATCTCAAATGCATTGAAACACATTTTCTTTTCTTCACCAAAGCTGATGCATCCAGATAAATACTACACGCCTGAAAGGGTCCTTGGCCACTTCAAATGTCAATAGATTTTCTCAGTTTCTCAGTCAGAAGCCTAAAAGCGTTATCTGTGTTCTTGTTCCAGTTCATAAGTTTAATAACTAACCATTTCTACAACAGGCGGGCCTGCACAGAGCGGAGCGGATAGTGCTGCGTCAGGAGCTGCTTTAGCTCAGTACGAACAAGTGTGAGGAAGTGAGACAGAACTTTTACACCATCCGTTTTCTTCGCTTTCAAACAAAGAAAATTCAGCAAACCTTCGTTCACTGAAATGCATGCACATCACCAGGTATTATTTTTTTATTTATTAGCTAAAAACAGAAAAACTAACTTGAAAAAATTAGAAAAACGGTCTGTCAAGAAGCACTTCTACAATAGTGAAACTCTCTGCAGACTCCTACAGGTAAGTGATTCGTTTAATATTTAACCAGTCTAGCTGCAAAACAGCAGAGATTCAGACTCCAGCTCAGCTTACACACCCATTACTCACCCTCACAGTTGTTTTCACTTAATTAGACTGATTAGCTCTGTTTTCAGGAGTGGTGAGTGTATATTACCTTTGCTGGGGACATAGATCTGTTTACATAAGACTTATTTCCCTTTGGAGGCTAAATACCAAGTCTTTATACCATAGCATTAAATTTTATGGTGCAAACTTGATCCAGGGTTGTAGTAGTAGGTTTTTGGGGTGGGGGTGGGTAGGGGGGGGGGGGCAGTAAAAGTAATGTCCTCTGAAGTGATGGAGACATTGTATATTAGTGGTTTGGGCCTACGACCTTCCACAGTGACCTAACCTGAATCTGATTAAATACAGATTTATTATAATACAGATACATTAAAAGAAGCACAAAAGTGACATATTCTTCCTTGAAAAATAAGCGTCTCCTGGTACACAGCTACTGAAACAATGACTGTGTCTTTGCTGATGTCCAGAGCTCCCAGTAGAACACCATTAAATTAATTCAGTATTACTTTGGATTGGTTCAGTGCAGAATAATGGAGACGCCTGTGATGATTATTCACATCTCACTGATTCCATTAGACTGCATCATGACCATGTGCATGTGTAGACTGCTAAAACACACCCCCACACACTAAAACCCACCAACCACTAGCATTAAGACCAGATCCTTCCAGTCCTGCAATTTGGATCTGACATGTTATTCCAGCCCATCCCACAGATGCTCAGCCTGACTGAGATCAGGGAAATAAGGTGGCCAAGTCGACACCCTACAGCTGTCAGGGTGTACCTCTGTAATGAAACTGGGGGTTATGTGTTTAGGTACAAGCAAAGGTAACATCCAGATAAAGTTTCCCAGCAGAATATTGCCCAGAGCCTCAAGCCATGATGTCATCAGACCAGGCTAACCTTTTTTCCTTTGGACCACATTTGGCAGGTATTAAACCGGAAACACCCACAAGAGCAGCAAGTTCAGCCCTTGCTGTTACCCCGGACCATGCACTGACCTCCTTGAGTTGCTGCTGTTCCCTGCCACACACTGTCCCATATAGTAATTTATAAGATCTGTTATTTATATTTTAGTTATTTCAGTACTTAGGTTTACATTTATTTGAGTATTTATTCTATTTATTTCAGCTGTTTTACCTATTGTTCAGTAGAATGCTGCATATACTGAGGCTTACTGTAAAGCACTGTTTCATTTGTATCATGTCACATATTTCAATGACAATTAAAGCTGAGTCTGAGTAAACGTTGCTGAGATCTTCACACTTGGACATTTATCTTGGTTTCAAAACATCACCTTCAAGAGCTGCTATAATGTGTCCACCTCCCTGAAGAGGGCCACTGTAACAAGTTAATCAGAGTTAATCACACTTCTCCCCCCCCCCCCCCCCCCTTCTCTCCCGCTCATTTACATAGTGTAATTATGAAATGATCAGGAGCAACACAACAACTGTGTCTACAACTGATCAAATGAAGCCACAGTAGTTCTAAACAAACCAATAATTTGCCCTGTCAGCACTGGCCTGGCAAACATGTCACCAATATTGGCTACACAGGCAGTCATTTTTGATTTTTTTCAGTCCAGTGCATTTTATCTATCACATTAGATATGTACTGGTGATCTAATAATTTTAGTAAAACATTTTATTTATCCCTAACTAAGTTATCTGCTAAAGTTCATCAGAAATAACACACTGAGTCCATGTCAGCCTTAGTAAGAGTTAGGGGTGGGGGGGGAAATCAATACTGTGTAGTATCGTGATATTTTGTTTGCTAATAATGTATCGATACAGGGACAGCAGAAATCGATATTTTGTTACAAAAAAAGTTTTTGTGGACTGGAACATGCTCTGACTTCAGAGCATGTTGATCCTTTTTAAACATGACAGTTTACTTAATTAAAATAAAACATGTCTTAAATTAAAATAAGTTTAAAACTTTCTTTATTTAATGTAAAATTATATTTTGTTTTAATTTAGTTTCAAATTCTTCAGTTGCTGAAGGGGCTGCATAGTTTTCATAAATTGCATAGTTCAGAATAGCTATAATTGTACCAGATGGTTGCATTCGGTTAAGTTGGACTAGACTGTAATACAAACCGTTCAGTTTGTCAACAATACAACTGACTGAAATGAGAGAAAGACTGAGTGTGAGACTTTGATATTAGATAAAATGAATATTGATAAAGTTTACCTTTATGTACAGAATCTGAATATCGCAAAATATTTTAAAAAATTGCAATAATATCGTATCGTGGGATGTATGGTGATTCCCACCTCTAGTAAGAATGGCCAAAAGTATCGAGGAAACAAGAAAAATAATTTTAAAAAATCTAATGAAAACACAGAAATATGCTTTTATAGAGTAACACGTCTCATTTCTGTGAGCGTACAGGTCCAGGGCACCTTTTATTAGATGTAGGATTCATTTCAATTCTGCACACACACACACACACACACACACACACACACACACACACACACACACACACACACACACAGCTGGGTATACTTAATAGTACTTAGCTCCTATAAGTAAGACAGAAACACAGGAGGAGAACATTGTGTTTCAGGCAGGGTGGAAGGTAATTCCCTCTCCGTGTTGTACTTTGTAACGTAGGGAATCAGATCAGCGTGCCACAAAACACACTTTACTGCTATGTTTTACAACAGTGACCATTTTTGGGAAATGTTCTTACCATTGGTCCGGAAGGTCCGATCTCTCCTCTCTCTCCTTTCTCCCCAAGAGCTCCCTGTAAAACAAACAATGTCACTGCGGCTGGGCTGGACTCGTGGGCCTCGTGATAGCCACGGACTGGAAAAGCCGACATCAGTTATCTTAATAAGATGCCGGGCCATTTCTTTGGACAAGATCCAAGAAATGTCTGGAAGTCTATTTGAGGCATATGTCAACATTTGTCCGTTCACAACGGCAGGTGGTAGACAGCTTAATATCAAGTGCAGTCATAATTGCACACATTTCTGAACTTGCTGAAGAAAGATGGGAACAAACTGCAAAAAGCACACGTCCAGTGACCGGTTATCATAATTCAGTGAAAGTGCTGCTTGGGAATGACAAAACTTGATATGTTACTTGATCCCAAAGTTTTATTTTTGTTATTACAGGAAGTTGTGTGAGTTTCAACATTAAAGCAATTGTGGAAAAATCCACCTTTACGCCAGTAAAGTCTTACCGGAGGCCCCTGAATGGAGAGTCCGTTGGGTCCTTGAGGACCAGGTTGCCCTGGGGGTCCAGAAGGGCCAACTTCTCCTACGGGCCCTTGAGGTCCCTGTGAAAAACAACACCACGTGGAACCAAAGTAGCAACTTTAAGTTACATATAGTAACACAGATTGGTGAGAAAGATAAACCCTGTGGTTCTTTAGTCTGACCCCCTGAGGATAAAAATGTTTTTGTGACCTCCTCACTCGTCAGAATCTGGAATGGCAAAAGTTAAGAGTGCAGAACACGACTGCAAAGTCAGCAATAAAAAATGTCATTTAAAGGCATGACAGCCTTTTACATCAATTTAACCGTCTGTAGCATCTCCTGATGTGAGACTCTCTGTTGGAGAGATAAAGGAACTGGCGTGAGTCGGGCTCAGAGGCTCACTTTCATAAACAAGGCTAAAAAGAGCGTGAGAGCTTTATAGCTTTACTAAATATAAAAGCGGACACGATCGCTGCTTCTGTTCAGATCGTTCTACACGTTTTTGATCAATTTAATCTCCAAAGAATGTTCAGCATGATGTCCATCCAGTTTAGATGGTTGCCATCCATCTGAAGTCAAGTCTTTGCAGGTCATTTCATTGGTGTGTATGGATTACAAACCGAGTTCACAAACAGGAGACAGAAAAGAGAAATTCCTACAAACCACGACTGAGTCACAGTATCTGTGGCTTGTTGGCTGAGCGGCAGCAGTAGCCAAAGTAATCGTTGCTCCAGCTGTATTTATTATTTTAAAGTTCAGCCTTAGAGGTTGTTGGGTCATGGCTGCCTTATCCATGCACATGATCAAAATAAAGCATGGATCAGATATACATGAGTGGAAAGGAAATAAAAACAAACAGAGAGAAATGTTATTTTTTTATCTCATATTTAACTTAATATTATTCTCATAAAAATATTGCACCAGACTAAATCACTTTAAGGTTTATTTTGCAAAAAGAATTATTTATTTTGCGTTTTTTCCACCGTTATCCTGTAATATGTAATTTACTAAAATGAATTAGTAGCATTGAATAAAGATGAGTTCAGGGAGGAGCATACTGATGACACAGATGTACGAATGCTGTTAGACTGATCGGGCAGGAGTGAAAGTCTTGATCCACCAATCATTTCTTTATATTTTGCCAGAAAAACGGGGAAAAAGTGCAATAAGTTATTGAAACACATGCAAACATACATGTAAATACAGTATAGAAGGAAAAACTAGAGTTTGTAAAACTTCCTCTGAAAAAATAGCCCGCTCTCACTCCCGAGGCCTAATATAATTCTGATTTGTCAAGTCCCACGGCGTTCCAAAGGAACGCGAAAGCTGACCATCTGCGTATGCTACGTGCCGGGTTATGGATGAAATCCAGTAGAATGATGCTCCTGTTGTAATACATGTTCCAGCCATGTATTCCAGCCCTAACCTTATCCCTAACCTTAACCAGCACTTAACAGCTCTCTAAGTCTCTAAGTCTAAACTGTAATAGTGTTTTCCAAAGTGATTTAAGTAAAATGAATGTACATGTGTGGATTCATTCCAAATGGTTCTCATGTTTCCTCATTTTTTCCGATCTCGTAATCTAGGGATGTGTTGGGTTGGAAGTGTAACATATTGGCGATTTGTCACCTAGCGTAAAATGTTATGCTTTGGGAGTGAGAATGTGTTGTGAAAAAAGTAGCACTGCAGTCTGGCTGCTTGGAAACAAAATCTGTAGAATCTGAAGAAATAAGGGGTAAATCGAGACCTTTGCACAGCACTGTATATTAATATCCTCTACTGTGTGTGTGTGTCTGTGCCTGCAGTACAGAAAGCCACATCTCTCTTCATAGCTAACACAATGGACTACTTGCACTAGGTAGTCCATTGCACCCATGAAACACATCACATACAGTCATTACTGACTATATGTTGTTTGGGGTTTTTTTTGTGGGACACTTCATGTGTCGCACTTGACGTGCTGTCGCTGATGTAAAAAAGTGGGACATATGGTTGTGATATACAACCTTATTTCCCTGACTGACAGTAGTGTGGTTTTCAGCACAAGCTGCAACACCAATGTCGCCTCCTTCGAAGAAGAAAAAGCTTCAGAACTTGTTTTTCTAAGATTAAATTTGACTCATTGGAACTGAGTTTTGGTTCAGAGAAATTTCCACCGGGATCAGGATCTGTAGCGACTGCTGCAGCTGGATGTTTAGTAACAGTCTGGATCAGATCATACCAAAACCGGAGCAGATGCAAACATTACAGTCAGTCAGGATGGCTGCGAGTGGAGTTAAACTAGACAAGTGAGATATACCCTTGCAAATATCAGCTTCCTTTAAACTACAGGTATGTAACCTGAATGCTGTTGAAACTCTTTCAAAGTCAGATATTTTACACTTTCATCACTGAATGTGTCATTAAACAGAAGGCGATGGTTGCTTTGTTCTTGGACCCACTGGTGTGGACCACCACGTGCAGAATACCACACAAAAATAAACAAATGATCCGGGCATCCATTTAAATTTATTACACAGTGAGAGACAAACTCACTGGTTTTTGCAAACTGATCCACCTTCATTTCGTTCATGCAGACTTCAGTCTGGCTGAACTGTGACAGGTGAAATCATGAGGCTCTACTAAAGGGGTCAGATGCCATCCAAGAAACATATTTCGCAGTTCAAGGCTCAATTTATCCCACACATCAAAATTTTGTCTGGCAAAATCCAGTCTCAACATTATTTTTTAACTCATGTGGCAATTCTGCTTTGCCACTGTGGAACATTTTTCATGCCTTAACTGTGTGAAATACAGTAAATGTTCAAGACTGTAGCAGGACAATAGTGTCCCAGAATTTAAGAGCATTTTACAAACCGTCACTCCTGGCTCGCCTCTGTCTCCTCTGGCTCCTCGTATGCCTGGACCACCCTGAAACAAACACCAGAAACACACGGTAATAACAGAAATAAGAAAAAAACATGGGTTGTACGGATGTAAATGTATCAAGACTTCCACTAAAACATGGAAACTGGGGTTTATGTTTAAAAATATGCTAAACGCAGAACGCCACGTGTCTTTCATATGAATGGATTGTGAGGCTCATGGACAGAAGCCAGCGCTGATCATAATGCTGTAAACTGCTCCTGTGAGCTCTACACTTTATTACGCTGCATCTGTGACTAACAGCGAGAATCTAAAGCCATAAACCTCGGGCTGACCCTTCTCGAGGTTTATCCAGGGACAGGCAACACACATCTGCTAATCATTGGCCCATTTGGGATATATCCTCTTCCTGTGTTTGCTTAACTAGGTCTGCCTTGGGAAGCTGGGGGCAACTAGGTAGTTCCTGAAGTATTTAACCAGAGGAGACAAGGGTGGGAGGAATATGAGAAGAGACATGCAGATGTGGTAAAAGCAAGAGGTCATTTTCTTTTTGATAATTTCTATCAGTTGGAAGTCAACACCAATCAGTTTGCTTTAATTGGTAGATGTAGGATTGTCTCTTTTAGATGTAGTCAGTGCTCTCCGCAGGGATTCCTTATGTGTGTGCTGGTCTTGGATTATGTACTTAAACGTAAAGTGACAGAATTTACAGGCTTGATTAGTTAACAAAACCATAATCAAAGTTTAATAAAGGCGAATGTAACAGCAGACCAAGTTAACTAAATCAAAAGGGTTTTTTTCAGCGTGTTTTTAGTTTTCGATGTGGAGGAATACTCGTTGTTAGACAGCCAAAGGTTTCCTGGGCCACAACTCTATTAACAAACAAACCTACAGATGACAGCCAATATCCCAACATGAAGCTTTGAATTGGCATATTCATTTTGTCAGGTAGGACAGGAATGATGACAATGACCAATGACCCCTAGAATTATTTTGAAATACTTTGAATCAGTGGTGAAATGGGCCTATGACGACTGTCTCTTTGTAAAATTACATCAGGGGAAAAGTAATACTTAAAATGACTGGGCCTGTTCATCAGTTCAAAAATGTATTTCTGTTGTTTTAATGGATTCTTCTAAACAATCAGAGCACTTGCTGGAGGCACGGAAAAACCTGCAGAGAAACTGAAATGAGCTTCCAACAGTAACAGCACATGTAATTACATTTGGATTTTTCCACGAGACTTTAATGAAAGTGGAAAAAACGGAGCAATTATTGTTTAACTTAGCAATTTTATGCCGAAGGGAAATTTACATTTTTTAAATAACGCTTGGAGCTCAAACAGCATGGGCACTATTCATTTTGAACAAACAGACATGGCAGGTTGAGCATGTCTTGCTTTCCTTATTTTAGATTGATTGTTGACTGACGTTCAGCGTTGAGTTGAGTCTGTGCCAAATCAGACGGCACAGATTGCAGTTCAGCTCAGCCAATCAATAGTATTTGAAATGCTGAATTGTGAAGAGGTCTGCTGCTGCGTGAGGCAGGAAAAGACGTACATCTGGCAGTGAATGCAAACATAAAAATTACTCTGAGGAAGAAAGGCTCAGCATTGTTGTGAGTGATTACGTCCGTAGTCTGCACCCTGGAAAAATACAGCAGACAAAAGTGCATTTTCTGCTTATTACAAAAACTTTCTTTCTGCTATTACAGTTTCTTATTTGGCTCCTTGTTTTTGTTTTCATGACATTACTGAAATTACCCATTTAATGTTTTTCTACAATTATGCCAGTGTGCAAAATATTCAACTTCTAGGTGACCACTTTTACTCGCTAGCTGATTGCAATGGTTACTTGATGGGAGGCAACCTGTTTCTAACGACTGTGGTCCAACTTGGACTTATTACAGTCACTCTCAGACAGATTAGCAAAGTCTTGCAAATAATTAGCATCTAATTTATAAACACAGACTGATACAATCTACAGACTCACTTGAAATCAATCTAAGTAAGTCTGCCAGGATATGCAACATCTCTGCAAGATGTCTAATTGCAAGAGAAGATTCGACTGGACTGGTGACCGACTGCCTGTATTCTGGTTTATAGCCCCAGTGCAGTTGTGGTCAGAAGTTTACATTCACTCATCGTTGAGGATGAATGTCCCAGTAATTTTAGTTTTTTAAGGAACTGTTCTTTTTACAGGGTGGAATGCACAGCATACATCTTTGAAATGCAATGATATTTCCATCCTGCAGCAACTACGTCACTATTTGTTGAGGAATTTCAGAACTTCTATTTCAATTTCAAGTCTAAGAGGCTGTGGCTGGACTCTGAATGTAAGTAGTTACAGTGTTAATAATATGTTTAATGTAAATGTATGTAGATGGCAACAGATTTACGATGTTCACCAATTTAGACTAAATGTAACTGCCTACTTGATCCCATTTAATCGCAAACTGATGGCTGACAAACGCCGTCTCACCACCTTTTTATTGCCATCTTTGTACCAAAGTCGATTGGTGCTCGCTTGCTTTAGTAAGAAGCAACCGAGTGCGAGTGATTGCAGACCAATTCCCCATCTTTGAAGCAACCATTTCAAATGCAACTAGATTGCAAGTTCATTTCACACAGTTGCATTAATTAAGCCAACAAGCCACCTCCCGTGCCTGTCCCAGCACCCAGGCTGAGGGCAGCCTCAACCCAGCCTGACCTCCCTAGAGGCTTGGAAGAGCTAACCAGTCCACCTGCTACTTCACCACTTCCTCCACCTCCTGACCCAGCTGTATCAGGCATCCATCTACCTGATACACGTTTATTTTACAGCTTTATTTGATTGAGCTTAACCCCCCCCCCTTTTTTTTTTTGAGAGAACAAAGTGTTAGCAGTGCAACAACAGAAGAGTAAATCTGTTTTCACAGCACACGTGAACCGACCGTTATATCGTTTTTAACAAAGGGAGTTGTGATAAATTTTCATCCTTTCTCTAAATCCCAGTGACTACAGTGTGCAGTTTTAGCACAAAAGCAGCTATGATTTCGCCATCACACCATTCATCTATTCCCATATCCTGCAGTTAAAAGGTGATTTAAGAAGCCCATTCAATGTGGGCGAGAGTAACAGACACAGACAGAGCAACAGAAACAGTTACAGAGAGGCATAAAACGACAATAAAACGAGAGAAAGAGCCCCAAGCTGGAGGAGGAGGTAAAATAAATAAAACATAGAGAAACAATGAAAATGAGAAGCTAAGGTATTTTCTATGCTATATTAATCTCTGGAAAACAGAAGAAGCAACAGAGACTTTATATAGAAAACATGAAAGAAACACAGAACAATATGTAATCCTAAATATTACATGAGAAATTTCAATTCTTTGGTAGTTTCCCCATAAAATGTGAATATTTTATACAACATAGAGCTTTCCTCTGTTATAGAACTGGCGGTTTAACAAATCCAGAGGGAGAGAGCTGTGACCTGTGGATATAACCCTACCAATGAGAAAGCAGAACTGGCTCGTTGGACAAGGAAAAAAAACATAGGGGGGAATTTTACTTGGCTGTGATAAATGGAGTCGCCCAATAATTACTTTCTCAAACTATACCAGTGTGGATCTACACCCCTCTCCTCCTCCGCTACCCAAAGGTGCCGACAAAGACAAAGAGAGAGAACCTAGGGAGCGATAGCGCAAATGAAAGTGGTGAAGAGAGAAAAGAAGAATTTAGACAAAAAGTCTCGGGCTGCAAATGAGCTCATTTAGTTGCTCTCATCTCCCGACCTCTTTCTGGTACAACCTGCGATTGCGTGAGAGGAATACAACTGTTCGGCATGTACACCCCAACTCTTTCTAACATTCAGCCACCCCAGAGAAAATGCCTCTAAGAAATGGAAAAGTGTCTTCAGGCATTAATTGATGAAAAGAAAAAAGACTTGTTATTGTGTATATGTCACAAAACACAGGGTAGACTCTAAAAGCACTTTTATCTACCCTTTGATATTTTGTCCTTTTGTGTTGCTGGATATATTCACCCTGTTCCATCTAGAGTTTATTCACACTGTGATATATTACATACTTAGATGTCTTTTGCTCTGGTCTTTGTGATTTTGTCATAAACTATAGTTAGACTAAGCTACTGTATCTGAACTGTGAAGCAGGAGGTAACAAATTTGATTGGAAAAGTATGATTATGCAGAAATCAATTAACCTTTCCCTGGTAAATTTAAGGTCTCAGTCCCAAAATTAACATCTTGCTGAATAGAAGTCCTATGTGGAGTAAAATCGACATTAACTTTAAGACTTGAGAAAAGCACTGACCGTAACTTAAATTAATTCAGTCGAAGTATGTTCACATTGAAAATGTTGGATTGACTTTGACATTACGAGCAGTGTCCACTAATGACCATCCAAACACTTTTTCTTTACTTCTGTAGACTTTTCTAGTTGATGAGAGTCTTGGGAGACTAGATGAAGCGAATGAGTAACTGATCTAAAGAAAGAGTTCAATTGAGTTTCTAACAACACAAAGAAGGATAAAAAGCAGAGAGCAGAGGAAACATTTAAAGGATTTCCACATCAGAGTGATTTGTTCATAAAAGGCAGAGTATGAGTGTTTAAGTAACTACATTAAAGAATAAATGTGTATAAATATTTTCTTACAGGTGGCCCAGATGGTCCTGGAGGTCCTTTACTGTCCTGAGAGCAGGTACAGGCATGAGGCATGGGAGGGCACTGCTCTTCAACTCTCTGAAAAGACAGTTCACAGAATGTGTGTGCAGTCTCTTTGGTCAATATTCAGGTCAGGCTTGAGCTGCACTAAAAACACACATAAACAGGCTTAGACTTTGCCAGAAAAAAAAACAGATAACACTTGTAAAACATGCTATCGTTGGCCAGTTTGACTTAGGTGTTTGGATCAGTGTTAAATTTACAGCCCAGTAAAACTAATATTTATCATATTCAACAAATAATTTAATAACTCATATCATACTTTGGAGTTCTTTGGACAAACCAGCTAAAATTACATCTTTTTCTAACAGAAAAACATATCTTTCCTTTTAAGAAAGTCAAAAACAATGTATTTTCAGTTTAAATGCAGCATAAACTCTTTTCTTTATTATTGCTACACAACTGCATAATTATTTACAAACTGTAAATGCAAACAATGTCCTTACAAAGTGCATTTAAATAAAGTTATTTTCAAAAATATACTTCAATGCGACGGAGTAATCAGTACTTTTTGCATGCCTACTTTTTCATTGAGTAATCTGTACTTTTGAATGTAACAGAGTATGGAGCATATTTGAAAATGCAAACACTCAAAAAAATCAGTAAAAAAAAAAAATCATGAATTTAGTAGTCTTGGGATTTTCATTTCATTCTTCTTGTGTATAGAGGAGCCCGATTACATAAGGACATTAAGTTCACTAAACCATACCTGTCTTAACCATCTGTTAAAAATACAAAATAAGCTCAAAACGCTGGGTCCCAGCCCCAGCACACATTCTAATTGCCAGCTAACCACTAGCACTGAAGGCTACATGACCCACGTGAAGACCCGAATTCTGAACCCCTGCCGACAGACTCCGACTTACTCAAGGGCTCTGCTAAAAACAGCCCATTGTTGCAAGGTAGTTACTAGGCAACACGGTGATATCATAATTTCTACTTACCTGCATGCCAAGTTTGGCTGCTCAACTCCTCATCATGTAGGAGGAATTGGCAGCCAAAGAAACACATAGTTACACAGACAGTAACTGCCATGCATTTTATTACCCAGTGATGTGTTGATAACACTCAGGCCTCAGAGAAATTGGTTAGTACGTTGAGACATTGCATTTTGAACCCTATTGTACAGGTGTGCAATTAATTAGTATCTTAGTGTTTGCTCGATGGATTGCATTTTATGCCTGGGGCGTTAATTGATTGGTGCTACCATAAAGGCAGACAGACACTTTTTGTATATGCATAATACGCAACTGGTCTCATTAAGAGAATTTCTTTTACATTAAACTAAATTAATTGAATGAGCATTTTGGCTTTGATTGGAACCATGCTTATCACTTTAATTATATGGAGTTTTAATATTCTGTGAATAATGCACAGAACCAAATACCAATACCAAATTATCTCATAGAGTAGGTTTAAGTAGAGGGAGAAATGTTACTTACCAATGCTGGCAGCTCACAACACTTATCTCTGCTGGCCCAGGAAGTACTGCAGATAATGTCAAACATCTGGAGCTGGAACTGTAAACACATGTGCATGTATGAGTACATATGGATACACACATAACCTCTGCATTAATACTGCAGTTGCGATGTACATTAGGTAAATAAAATGCTGAATTAAAAGAAAAGTTGCATTAGAAACTGATTTTTTGTAATGCTGTGTTTCTGCGTTGATAAGAAGACAGACAGCTTGGCTGCTTATGAACTTTAATAACAAGCTGAAATGTGCTGGAGGACAGATATATGGAGTCTAGCTGATTGCTTTAATAAACAAACTGGATGTTCTCAATGCTCCGCTAGTCTTGGCCTGGCTATAAATTATGTCACTGGCTTATGTCTGATTCATTTCGAAATTTTAGCATCAAAACTTAAGAGGGGCTCTGCTCCCGTACACTGTTTATTTTATTAGAAAAGCAGTGTTGACATTCCCAATACCTCTAACTTCGTCAACATTGTTTCCAGTGTAATGCATATACAATCAGAGACAACCTATTTTCGGAAACCCCCTCTCAATATTAAAAATAAATAAATAAAGCAGTTTCATCTAGGAAACCGAGTTCATGCTGAATATAGTAGAAAACTGTATTTCTTTACACTGTTGCATTATTCCTATAATCATCAGGTTTACTTTGTCAATTATAATGATGGGATGCACATTTGTTTTCAGATCCGCTGATTAAAGTCTCAAGGTCATTAAACAAAAATCTGTTAAATTACATTTAATTTAAAAGATACCCTTTTAATTTAAAAGATACCCAACACCCTTATTTACATAATATCATCAGATGATAAATAATACCATATGCAGTTCAATTTATTGGGAAAATGTATGACAGTAAGTAAAAACTTGGCTCAGAGGTTTTTCATTCCTAAAGACTGGAGCGCTCCCCTGCTGCTGATGTGGCACAGCTTGTAATTATATATGTAGTGCTTCTATTGCAGCACCGCAGGGGGTCTTGGAATTTAAGAGCCTGTGTTCTTACAGTAAAGCTGGAACTAATGTTAAGACCAAAAGATACGGACTTGCTGTGAATCGTTTGGGGGTTTGACCCATTTTCATTTCAGAATTTGAGCTCACTGACAAATGTTATACGTCTCATTATACCCTCACCAGAGCCTTTATTAGGTCCACCTGTTCAAGTGCTCGTTAAAGCAAATATCTAATCAAATGCATGGCAGTAACTCCATGCATTTAGGGATGTAGATATGGTTAAGATGACCTGCTGAAGTTCAAGTGGTGCATTTGAATGGGGGAAAAAAAGGTGATTTAAGTGACTTTGAATGTGGCATGTGTCAGGTTTTGTATTGTTGATTGTCATTTATGCTTAGAAATATCTACTTATATATGCTTAGAGTTTTATAATTAGTTTTAGATTGGTAGAGGTTTGATCCTTAATAGTCTGCAAACTTTGTGTGCATTCCAGAGCACTCTGGGAGCATGGGAGAGGTCGTACCTTGTCTTATTGTTTTATGGTAGGATAAACGTATCTATATCTGTTTTAGTCTAAGTGCCTTTTGTTTAGATGAACTGCTGGACTTCCAGACCAGCAGGTTTAGGGAAGGCCTTATGGGGTCACACTCTGACCCCAACACACACACACACACACACATGCTTACACAACGCACAGGCAAGGTATTCTTTGTTTGTATGTATACGTCAAATGTTAATGAACCTATGTATATTCATGTAACCTCAATAAAAGAGCAGTGTTACGGGGGAGCGGACGAGAGCAACTGGGGTCAAGCGAAGGAGCGGCGCTTGTCCGGTTCTCTCCCGTGCACGAGAAACATGAAGAACTTTGCCTACTCGTGTCTTGCTTTGCTGTGTAATTACATTGTCTTCAACGTTCCAGCGAATAGGTTCAAGCTACAAACCTATCAGCATGGTTGTTGGTGCCAGACAGGCTGGTCTGATGTATTTTGCAAGCTCATGATTTAGTATGTTCCAGCATAACCATCCCTAAGGTTTACACAGAATGGTCCAAAATAGAAAAAACATCCAGTGAGTGTGTATCTGAGTAAAAAGTACCTCGTTGATGCCAGAGGTTAGAGGAGAACAGCTGGACTACTTTAAGCTGATGGGAAGGCAACAATAACTCGAATAACCCCTTGTTACAACCAGTTTAAGGAAGAGCTTAAATTGGTAAAGCTCTGAAGGTAAAGCGAGTCAAATCTGCATGTCAGATGGGGGACAGCAGCAGAAGACCGCACCACACGGCACTCTTGTCAGCTAAGAACAGGAAACTGAGGCTACAGTTATCACTAGTTCACTAAAATGGGAATATTGGAAAAACATTAGCTGGTCAGATGAGTCTCAATTTCTAAGGGATATTTTTTGACACACTTTGGGCCCTTTAGTACAAACAGGGCATCATTTACATGACCACAGTAATACTCGGCTGGCCTCCACAGTCACTACATCATTCACATCACGGATGTGCGGCTGACATATCTGAAATCACTTTGTGAAGCTGTCATGTAAACATGGACCAGTATTTGAGAGGAATATTTCCAGCGCCTTGTTGAATCTGTACCAAAAAGAATTAAGGCAACTCTGATGACAAATCGGGGTTGAAACGGTTGCTAACAAGGTGTAACTAATGAAGCACCCAGTGAGTGTACGATTTTATTCTGTTACACTTGTACTCCTTTAAATCAACTAAACACAAAGTTAATTACGAACACGAACATGTTTACGATTGTTTCCAGTTCAATTTGTTGCCACTTGGAAAACATAGAATTGTTTTTTGCAAATACTGTTGGCAACCCAGTAGACATTTTTTAAATAAATAGCCATTTTCTTCACTGGCAGTGGAAAACAATCTGTTAGGTAGAGAAAATATAATTAAAGAGCATTTATCAGCTAATATTTTTCTTTGGAAAAGCTCAGGAGTATACATTTACTACTGGTTATCTTACCTTCATCCCTCACTGTGTCTGCCAAAAGCTCTTTTTTTTTTGAGTGCCTGTGCTATTTAATGGGTAGAGAACAGCTAACGCAGAATATATAAAGCACTTTGTGCATTTCCACTTGCTATAAATAAAATGAACTCCTACTGAGTGACTTAATGAAATGGTTGTGAATATTTATGGCTGCCACTTAACAGGCCATAATTATGCACACACGCACACACACTCACTCAGGTGCCTGGTCATTTCTGGTAATTTGAAACAGATTGTAAAATAACTCTAGCAAGAAGCAACTCTACCTTTGCCTGTTCATTTTTCAAGTCATCCTATCGGCTGCTGTCTTGAAACAAAACCTACATCTGCATTTGTTAATACACGCTGTAGTCAATGCTTCCTTTTTACATTGATCCAAACAAGTATTCATACTAACCGGAGCAGAGCTGTCTTGTCTACCTCTGGATCGAACCGTCCTTCCGAGGACCTCCATTCCATCGGTGGTGATGTTACCAGCTGCATTAATGTATTTCTCCCCAACCACTGAGCAATCCAGCACCACCTTCACAGACGTCTTGCTGATGGTTACATGGAGCTGAATGGGCAAAAAGATAATTGGTTGCATTAGAAATGCTTAGGCGGTGTGTGCCTGAAATCACTCACACCACACTATATGGAGCACTACATAGAGTTTACCATTTTGCAGGGCTGCCCAAACACACAAATAGCTACACAGACGTCAAATGGAGCTGCTGATTTTAAGTGAAGTACTGTCACAGGTAGTGATCAGCCAGAGTATAAAACATCTGACTCCCCTGAGTGTGAATGTTCCAGAAGAGCGCGTCTTTTTACTTACTCATCAGTCACAATGAGTTCTTTTGTGTATGTATTTTCTAATAAAACAGGTCTAAAAGCATCCATGCACTTAAATTACCCTGTCTGAGCTGAGGGCCGGATGCCTGTGAGCTAAAACTGCCTCTTTAGAGGAAACCACTGCCAGAGCCATGAACCGTGAAATTCAACTGGTCACACAGTTAATGAGCAAAGAGGGCAGCATCATGCTGAAGGACAGGAATAAACTAGACTATTAGTGTCCGCATTATTCACAATTACGTGAACTACTTTGCTCTTTCACATCACTTAAGCCAGTTTTAAGCCACGGGATTACAAATGCATGTGTCCATGTGTCTAAATGCATGCACAAAGCCACACAAACAAGC
The DNA here is from genome assembly GCF_963576455.1 of Neolamprologus multifasciatus. Classification (NCBI taxonomy): domain Eukaryota; kingdom Metazoa; phylum Chordata; class Actinopteri; order Cichliformes; family Cichlidae; genus Neolamprologus; species Neolamprologus multifasciatus. Next base: position 8,433,955 of record NC_140449.1, on the reverse strand, counting down.
TACAGCTAATGTGGAGTTTGACAAAGTTCATATTCAAGTGTCAGAGACCATTCATCAGCTGACGCGTACGCGCCCGCTTTACTGTAGAACGACTTTCTGTTCTCATCCCCTGTTCTGCACACTTCACTGGGCATGAAGGGTGTGTGAGTGTGTGAGTACTACACTTTTATGATATAAAAGATGATGAAATCCTCTAAGGTGCAGACATTTTGCCGACATTCTGTGGCATTTAGTGGTTTCAGTTCAAGTTAACATTGGTGTTTAGGGAATGAATGAAGGCCAGTGTGTGTTTGTGTGTGCAGAAAAGATGTCAGTCACTCACCTTCTGGGTGGCTGGATTTCCTAAAGCAATGACTGATTTTCAGGCTAAAGACCGATACACTCTTCCCTTCTTAACAGTGGATTCCGTGAAATCGGAATAATCGGGTTGACAGTTGCAGGAAGCAGATATTCGCTGTTTACTTGTCATTCACTGTATTTTGCACTCATGATAAACAGACAAATGTGTTTTTAACTATTTAAGAGTTTATTTTTATAGTTTGCTTGCAGCCTGAGCACTTTTGACCAAGCACATTTAAAAAGCCTTTGGTTAGGGATCACATTTGTGGAATAACAATCTTGAAACAATCAGCTACCTTGTAGTGCTGATTTAGCATTTTTAATATCTTTTTTGATTATATACGTTTTTGTACCCATGAATGGTGGATGCAACAAAAAGTCTTGCCCCTGCTATCCTCTGTCTATCCAGTATCCCCTGAGGCTTAAATCAGCAGACTAGCTGACAGGTTTTTAGATTGATATTAAATTTATTTTATTGCTTTCCTCATTGTTTGATGACTCATTAAAAAACAATCTCTGAACTAAAATAAAGCCCCTCTCCACGTATAATGCACCCATCACCAATTACTTAGCTGCTCTTGTCCTGTGACAGCTGGGATAGGCTCGAGCCCCCACAACCCTGAAATGGATAAGCAATTAAGCAAATGGATGAATCAGTGTCTAAAGCCACTGAATTCACTAACATTTCATCGTCCCAGGTTGCCAAATTGCTGCCAGTATCTTCCAGTATCTATACCCTAAGACTTGGACCGGACTTGTGAAACTCTATTTTCTGTCAGTGTAAAAATGTTTAACTACACATTTAACATATCTTATTGTAAGAAAAAGAAGTGCAATTTAAATAATACATCTCTGCTGTGGTAAATGAAAGAAATCTGTCAGTGCAGCTCTTTGGACTTAAATTTAAAGAAATAAAAGTGTAAAATTACAGAAAGTAGCTCAATGGTCAGACTGTCCTGTAATTATAATTGACAGAAAATATCATTTTATTAGAACATGCAGGAACTTTTCTGTCATGTCTTAGTTGATTACTTTGGTGCAGTATGAAGGGCCAATGCTGGAGGTCTTTATTTATTTTAAAGCCATAAAATGAAATCTTTATAATACTTTCTAATATGTTTTATATTGCTATAAAACGTAAAAATACAGTTAATATTTTCCAAAGCCATCCTATGGGGCCGATTGGTGAATTTGCAAGACCAATTCAGGACCCCAAAACTTATGCTTGACACCATTGTCCTACGACGTGCATATGAAAGTATCATGACTGGCTAGAAGTTAAACATGCACAGTTATTTGTGAACAATCAGCACATGCAGCGTTGCAAGCGTTGCCTTGCTTGTATTGTTTCCTCACTTGAACTAGAACGTACACAGAATTTCAATAACGCATAAAGCCTTATTAATAATTAATTTATTCTTTATATCTTTTTAAAAAGACCTTCAATAATGTATATAGCTTTAAGAATCGTTGTACCCTTCATACTCTTATCCGTAGCTCATTCTTATAGCTTATATCTTACTTTTACACTGAAGCTTACCAGTTGTTTTAATAGTTTTGTTCTCACCCTGTTGATTATGTGATGATTTTCCACAGAGATTCATCTCGAAGGGCTGCACTTGATCTCACATCATAGTTAGGTAAAATCAACTACATCCTCTAATACAGCGGTCTCCAACCTTTTTTGCGCCACGGACCAGTTTATGCCCGACAATATTTTTCACGGACCGGCCTTTAAGGTGTCGCGGATAAATACAACAAAATAAAACTAGTACCGAAAAAAAGAAGATTTATTCATAACACACGTGAAAAGACCCAGGAAAACCGAGTTAACGATAAAAACAATAACAAAATAACACTGAAAACCGATAAAAACCCTGAAAACCATACATTTCACACCTGAGCCTCAACTCTCGCGGCCCGGTACCAAACGACTCACGGACCGCTACCGGTCCGAGGCCCGGGGGTTGGGGACCGCTGCTCTAATATACCAGCAAAGACCACCCATTGTCACTGGCCATGTGGCATCCCATAGAGAAGGACCCAGTAAAGACTACACATAGAATTAAAAAGATGAGAAATGAGTGACTTTAAAACTACCTTCAACATTACGAGAGTCCTTTGTGTTTGTATTTGTCCACTCGAGACACACGCATACACCTAACAAGAGACCTAACAACAATTATAACTTATCAGTGCGGAATAAGAAAATAAAGTAAAACAAAAGCCATGGCAACAATAACCAAGTATGGAATTTAAGACATATAACTAGCATAATGCTTTTTGCATTGAGCTGTACCTTGCGGGTCAGATGGCTGGCTGGAGCCGTTCACAGCCAATACTGCTGCCATAACATGATAAATTACTCTGTTGGTGTCTCCCTCTCGTTCTCCTTCACACACACGCTGCTATTTTCTGCTGTCTTAAACATCAGCTGCATGTGTAATATAAAGTACCTCATTTGTTTGTATCTCCTGTCAACAGACAGTTTATTTCACTTTAACTTGTTTTGCTTTATTTTTCAGGTTAAATAAATAAATACATTTGTGACGGTGTGTCTGACAGTGCTACGCTATGACTTGGTTGATAAGGAGTCTCACAAATTGAACTCAAAAGTACTTTGATATCAAAAAACAAAAACAAAAACATAACACAGAGCTATCACTATTATAATGGCTCTATATGAATGTCAAAATAAAGTAAAATATGTAGACATTATTATCTTTGGGATTCAATTATTATTATAGGCTTGGGTACCTGCCCCTTTTATGTGTGTGTGCGTGTGGAGTCCTGCCTGCACCCCGCAACAGTAACATTTAACTACAAATCACAATATTGCTAAATAAAAGGATCTGGCTTGCACATGACTACCATTAACCAATGCTCGCCCTTGACGGCAGAGCGTGCAGGTTATGAGCTGGGAACGAGCTCGCAAAGAGCACCCGGATTTTTTGCCACCTGGGCGGTGCAGAGCTGTGGGGGAAACACAAATTCATTGGGAAACCAGTAAATAGGGTGTACAGCTCACACCATAGTCTATAGCACACAGGAGTATTAGGTTTTTACATACACGTTGTTAAGTTGTCTTGTGGCAACTGACGAATTGAAACAAATGAGCGTGCTGTGTGTGCAACAGCGCGATAAAACATTACCTGTCCTTTTATTAACTGCACAAGTAGTGGTGTCATTAGCTGCTAACTAACTGGGTAAGGGTGTCATGGTTCTGTAGCTCTGTCCACCTTTTTAGGGAACATATTTAGTTTTAAAGTAAGTTACCGGGCTTTTCTCCGCCTTTCTGGAGGGCTTATATTTCATTAAAACTATCTAATATGCATGTCCACATAATTATGGATGATTATAATTATGATATTTAAAAAACACACTGTTTTAAAGAAGTTACATTAAGAAACAGATATATTAGATTAATATTTCAAATATGACAAAATACTAATTTTACAGCAGCAGAATTATTGTATCTCTACAATTTAAACATTTAATAAGCTTTCTGCCTGCACAGAGTGGATAGTGAAACAAAATCCTCACAAATACATTATTTTATATTTATTCCTTTATTTTTTTTATTCTTATTATTTTATTATTATAGTACTAGGAATAAATAATAAGGGAAGGATTCTGGCTCAGCAACATGATGAAAACTTGTGGCCATAGTATACACAGTATTCTGGAGAAAGTCTAAAATGTCACTGTATGTGCGTGTGCGTGTGTGTTTTATGTGTATAGATTTTTTTTTAGATTATTCCTCATGATATAAGATTGTCCAGACATGCCCTGTAAGGACAGGAGCAGGAAACAGTGACAGAATGAGCTGTGTGAGGCTGATAAAGGCAGTGGATCCTTCAGCAGCTGGATTACAAAAAGCACCAGTAACATTGACACATGTACCAGTTGTTGCATTGCAGAGATCCTCAAGTATAAAGACAATAATAAACACAATTGTTTTGGTTCTATAACATTTTTCTATCATTACTTTATTATGGATTAGGTGTTGTTAAGTGTGGAAAATTAAATAATAGATTAATGTAACAGCAAATTGTGCCTTGTTCTCTGATGGACAGGAAGTGGAGAGATAGATGAGATGAGGAGATGGAAGGAGGAAGAGAGGCAAAGAGTGACTCACAGGCAGAGCATTTCCCACAGTTTTTTTTTAAAATTTGTTGCTTTATGTTTCCATGTGCTGTCACCAATCTTTGGATTTTATTATTGTCTCATAACACTTGTTTAATCAGAGACCATCTCTCCTGTGGACTTTAAATGTCTACTGTCTCAGATCAACACAGCCCTGCCCTCCAGCACTATCAGCAGCAGGAGCAGCAGTAACCCCTCAACAGCAACACTGTACCCATCAAGAAAAACATGCTACAGCTACGTTTGCGTTGCATTGTCAACACCTAATGACAGTGATATAGTATGATACGATTCCATATTCGATTCTTCATGAATGTGGGTTGTTGTTATTCAGCCTGGTTCTACGTGCCCCTTTTTAACTTCAAACATCTCTGCATGGCTCTGAGCTTTCACCTGGACTCATTTCATGCATTATTGATTTATTACAGACTGGACATAGAGGGTGTTGGCTAACTTATGTCTTATCGCCTTTATTGTTTAACCTCTGCACTGATGACTACAGCTCTACACAGCCTGGCTATGATCCGGATAAATTTGCGATTGGTCATTTTAGATAGCATTGACGTTTTTGCGTTGTTGATTTTCTGATGTTTTGTCTATGTCTCATCTGGTGCTCTCTGTGCCTGATAAATAAAGTCTTTTGTTTATTAAATTTGAATTATCGCTTTAACATGAATAAAGTTGGATTCTTAAGTTCAATTTGTATCTGGTTTTGTGGTTTTAACACAGAGATCTTCACACCCTAGAAGCAGATTTATTTTTGAAGAAGGGGGAGGGGAGGATGCCTGATTACACATGAAGAAACTGTTGCTCTTGCATGTGTTTTTTATGTAGTTGCAAGAGAAAAAAAAGTTGTCTAGCTTATACTGTATGCTGTAAGCTGACCATACACTGATTATCAAGCTAGACACAAGTAGAATTGACTAGAAGCCCAATCCTATAGTACAGTATTAAATGCTCAACTTGTTTTGTCGATGTAAACAATTATTTGGCCTGTAACTGGGTCTGGTTTGACAATTAGAGTCGCTGAAAAACAAACAAGTCTTATTATTCCTGTCTTTATGAAAAAGATCAGTGTACATAATGAGAGGCTAGAGCAGATTTGAGCATTTTTACTCTAGCTCTGGTAAAATAAACATTTTAAAAAACAAATTTAAAATGATGCCTTTATTTGAACAGTCACTGCAGAGAACAACAGGAAATGTAAGAGAACAGTATGACATGCATCAAAAGATTTACCAGCAGGAAGTGAAACCATGGATGTACATTATGAACCTTGTGTATTTTCTATAGTCTTCTATAGCAAGACTAACATCACTAGTATTGGATTGGGTTTATCTGTCAGATAAATATAGAAAAATCTAGGAAAGCAGAAACAAAATAAATATAAACAAACAAAACTGTCCCCTAAACCTCTCCCACAAGACAAGAATGGTCCCTGGATGTTGGACGTTACTTGTAAAGGGTTACTGCCCATCTCTGGTCATTACCCACATGTTGAGTCCATGCATGTATATGGGCTCCACAGATCATTTTCTCTTCCTGTTTTATTTTGATAATATTTTTGCGTCTGGTGTTTGTTTTTTTATTTGATTTTGTCCTCCTCGTCTCTTCGTCCTTGATTAGTTTCAGCTGTGTTCCCCACCTGTATGTATCCATTTCCTGAGTCTCCCCCTGTCCTGTGTTTTATTTTCCACATTGTTGTTCGTTTCCTTGCTCTGTTTCCCTGACTTTTCTGAGTATGTTTGTAGTCTTTGGAATGGTACCCTGTCACCATTCGGATTTTGGGCTTTCTTTTTGGTTTTCTGGAACCAGAAGTGTTAAAGCTTGTTTAAGGTTTATTCCTATCTCAAGAATCCTGCACTTCTGTCCATAAATGTGTCCTCCACACAACAGTTCATTAAACACTGATGCACTTATGGTTCAAACTCTCTCCAAGGTGAAAATCCTTTGCTTTTTACACTGGACAATAAAAACGTCTTACTTCCTACAGGGACTCTTTTTACTTCCTAGACCAAATAGTTTATGTTCTAAAGTGTTTTGTCAAAGGTGGGGACCTACCAACATTCATGAATATGGATTTAAAATAATAATAATAACAATCAATAAACAAATTAAAAGTGCTTCTTTAAACTTAGTGAGATACGGTGGATAGCTGTAGAAAGTAACAAACGTACAGGTGGAAATTTCCTTAGTGTCGTTTTTTTTACAGCGCACACAACCACAGCTTTATGTGCTGCTTGTAACTTTTTAATGCGGGGCATTCAATCATTTGGGTCACAGAAATAGCGTCCGCACAGTTTTGGAGCAAAATGAGTTGTGTATCGCGGATAACTTTCACCTCTACTTCTGTGTGTCTAAGTGTTAAAACTCCTGATCATATCCATTTCTTCCTCTGCTCTCCTTTCTCTTCCTCTACCTGTTTTTGTTCCCTCTGTGTACAGAGAGCGAACACACACACATGCTGAGTGTATGTTTGTGTGTGTGCTTCCATCAGTGCCAGATCCCGCTGAGTATTCCTGCTTTCACATGAGGCGTCTTCATATGGTAATCCCTTTATAAAGGACCCACAAACATGCACACACAGACACACACTCCTCTTATTCACTTGTCATCCTGTCTAAATGGAGAGGGAGACTTCCTCTGGTCAGGCAGTCCTCTGCATCTGTTCCCTCTCTGAAAATTGTCATGTTCTCTGGGAGGAAGGCGAGAAACAACAGAGAAGACAAAAGGCAGAGAGAATGATGGACAGCTACTCCATGACATTTGAGAACTGAGATAGAGACAGTTAGTGGGCTGCTGTTGGCTTGTTTTCAGCAGAAATCCACAGAAATTCCAGGCAAAATAATGTTTATAGAAACTTTTCTTGGAGTTCTATTCATTTGTCAAACAAACATCTAATAGTCTTTAAAAAATAAATAAATAAAGCAAAATCTAAATCCGACTGGTTGAATTAAAAGAGCTCCTGAAATGATCGGCACTCAAAGAAAAACGTGCATGTAACGACAAAAGGACTGATTATCATTATTTCGTTTATCTCGGCTAATGTTGTTTTGCAATGTGAATTAGTCATTTCCTGGGCCTGCTGAGGCTAAATCAATGTCATTATTTATTCAGCGGGGGCATTTGCATCAGTATTTTTTTTTTTTTTCAAAATGCTCTTTCCTCTCAAGTGAGCACAAAATTGTCTTCTGTTGGAGGAAAGCGATCAGAATCTGCTATTTTCACTCAGTCAGAGTAATTAGATACAACATAATTTACATAAAAATGCTCAGACGTAATCCCAGTCATCGAGGTAAATATGAAATGCCTTTGGAAGAAAATCATTTGGGTGGGATAAATAATACGGTTTCTCCAGGGAATAGGTATGACTGCATAAACAACTACATACCTTGTTCTAATGGTGTACTCATAAAATCTACTTTTTTAAAGGGATTACACTCTAAAAAAAAGTCACTTGTGTTGCACTGATTAAAGAGACTGTTTAAAATAAGATTATCCTTGTTTTTTTAAAATCACATCAAAAATATTGACAAAAGTCCACAATAACCTTATCACAGGAGACCATAGAAATTACTTAAAGGTTGTTAAAATCTGCAGTTTTACTCCCACTTTGCACTCTCCACTGTTTTTTTAAAAAAAACAATCGGTGCAAGAAAAGCAGTGGAGAGTGGGAGGGAGATAGGGAATAGGAAAGGGGGCTATCATCACATTTTTAAACACTCTCCGCAGCAGTGCTGACAGATTGAGAGAAAAATTTCAGCCCAGGAGCCTCTGGAAAACCACCCAACAGGAGCCACAGCTTCAAAAACACCAAAAATACAATACAGCTTTCATATGTTTTTGGCTCTCTACGGCAGCTTACCGCCACATTTCCTTCTCTCTCTGTCCCAATCTGCTCTCCAGAGTTTCAAGGCAGCAAACCTCAACATTTATGTGAAAAACTACCACCTAAAAGTTCTGAACAGAGTTTATGTATGGGTACAGCAAATATGTTAAGCCAAATATTGCGTTAGCATGGCATTAGCAGCTGCAATCCCAGCAGATCAGTTAATCTTATAGTCCGACCACATCGTTTGATGACTCAATTAATATTTTTCTGTTATACTGAAGCTGCTTTAGCATGCACACAGATGATATACGTGTGAAAGCCACTTTGCAACCCACACTCACCCTGAAGCAGATACTTACTGCTAAGTTTGTTATAAATGGGATCATAATTTAGAAAATGGGTAATGTTAAAATAAGACAAAGTCATTTATTTGGAAAAATAAACTCAACAGGAAATGGTTTACTGAGGTCATAAATCAAGCAGGAAGTAATCCTACTTTGACAGAATGTGATTAAGTATAGTAATTAGGACATTTTTATAGATAACCTTCAATGGTCACTCGCTGCTCTATTGTATGATTTACATTTTAGTCTTTTTTAATGTAATCATCAGGCAACATAATATCATCATGCTATAATCACATATCATAACACAGTGCTCCCTTGGTTCACCTTTCACGGCCTCGCTGTTTCGCGGATTTTTTAATGCAATTTTGCTCGTTTTATTTTTTACAGCGCACTGTGTTCTGCGTGCTGATTGGCTGTAAACCATTGTCAATCAATCTCGTGCCGCGTCTCCTGTACAGTCAGAATGTGTTCAGCTTGTCAAATCTACATAAATCTCCAATCACTAGCAGTGTGACTCTGAAGTGCTGCATGTTTGTAAGTTTTCTCCCCAACAAACACAACAATGTCGACGAAACTTTTGCACCGTCACAGGCAACCCGGGTGCCTTTGGTTTCATTCTATAATACTGGACTTATTTTTCTACAAAGGTTAGAACTTTCAGAGTGTTTAAACAAGATAGAAAAGTGTGAAAATGTTCATGCCTGTCTGAGAAAAGTGTATAAAGTGTGTAGTTAGCAGTTTTACAGCATTAAAACATCTATAATAATTGTAAATAATAAAGTTGGCTATTTCGCAGATTTCTCTTATCGCAGGTTATTTTTAGAATGTAATTACCGCAATAAATGTGGGACCACTGTATTGAATTTTTGTGGTGATAAATTAGTTATGTAGCAACACAATGCTAAGTGTTGGTCATTATATCTCATCGTTAGGCTATAATATGTTATCTAGATTAGAACCTTCAAGGCCCTAATGCTGGGCATACACTGTGCGATTTTTGGCCCATTTTGAGCCGATTCTTCAGTCGTGCGACTGTTTTGGAATGAAGTTTCACCTTCATCGTGTGTCGTGCATCGTGTAGTATACATGGGGTAACGAGAAGCGATTAACACCTCACGACCAGCTCCCGATCATCAATCGTTTGGTCGTAAGAAAATCAAACCTGTTTGAAATCTTGTTGGCCGTCGTGATGGTGTCACACCACGCACGCGCAAACACTTGACATCAGCATGTTAGCCACAATGCAAAAATACTTTGTCTGTTTTGACGCCTACGTTGTGAATCCAGCTACGTAAAGTTATTTTCAGCGTAGAGTTGCAAAAAACACTAACCTTGTGGAAGCTGCCATGGAAAATCTTTTTGATTGCTGCCTCTTCAAAGGTAGCGGTCTGGAAGTCTCCTTTGTAGTCATGGTTAAAAAACGTCAGTGTCTTTCCAGAGTCTGTGGGAGGAAAGTGGTGGTAGTGAGGTTGGGAGGATAGATAATTGTCCCATTCAGTGCAAATGTGAATTGAGCACATGACTAAGTATTACAAACATGCATTCCCTAAAAAAAGAAATTCAATCAGAAACAAACAAAATCAAACTGCATATTTCAAGTGTCTGGACTAACAGAAACAGCCTTTTGAATAACACATACACTGTTGCATTCACACTAAAGACTCAAGATGTAAGCAAATATATGTCACTCACTCAAAAGTAACTCAAGCCCAAACTAAAATGCAATTTTGTTGCCTTCTTGCTGTATCGGGCTCAATTGGGAAAGCAGAGGAAACTAAATGATTTTTTAACATCCTCCAGCTACACCTTGGATCTCACATGGGATCTCATACACTGATATGGAAATGGCAGCAGATCAAGTCTTATCCAAGTCAGTGATGTCCAAAACACTTCTAAAAGTTCACCCTAGGGGTGAGCTTACCGAGTGTGCACTGTTTTCTGTGATATGGCCTATCACAGTATGACACAAACACTTACTATACAGCCACTGCACCATGGTAAGTCTTCAGCCACCATTATCATCATCATCCCATCTGTTTTAACTAAAACTGACTTTATATCATACTCACGCTGTGGCTGATCCACAGCTGTAAATTTAAGGCCATGACCCCTTTTCATACATATAATCAGTACCATTCAGAAAGACTTAAATAATACAGGTATTTACCAAAAAAAGCAGGAACAGTCACTGTAAAAAGAAAGTATACAGTCTGTCAGGTTTTATGTATCAGGACAAAATGACAAATCTGGTCCTTATCAGCTCTTTAAATCGGATGACTGCAACCTCAGATAAACAGAAATATGACATTCTTGTATATGTCATTATTTATTTAGCAAAAAATAAGGCAAAAAAGCAGGAAGAGTGTGTGACAGACTAAGTACATCCAATGATTCAATAGCTTGTAGAGCAGTGGTTCTTAACCTGGGTTCGATCGAACCCTAGGTGCTCAGTGGGTCGGTCTCAGGGGTTTGGGCAGAGCCTCCGCCGTGACATGCACGGCTCATTTTGTGCACCAGTAAAAAACATATCTACGTCTTGAATTTGAAAAAAATATATTTTATTTTTCACTAAAGAGGGGTTTAGTGAATTCGCATATGAAACTGGTGGGGTTCGGTACCTCCAACAAGGTTAAGAACCACTGTTGTAAAGCCACTTTTAGCAGCAATAACTTGAATTAATAATTTTCTGTATGACTTTATTATCCCTCAAATCATTGTAGAAGAATTTGTCACACACTTCTTTATAACATTGGTTCAGTTCACTGGTTTTTGTGAGTAATTATTTATGCACAGCTCCCTTCAGGTTCAGGTTCTGCCGCAGCATTTCAATCTGGACTTGTGACCAGGCCATTGCAACACTTTGATTCTGTTCTTTTTCAGACATTCTGATGGAGATTTGCTGCTGTGCTTGAGATCAATGTCCTGTTGCATAACCCAGTTTTGGCCAACCTTTAGCTGGTAGGTGGTTTTTCCCAAATGTGGCATTGTGTATTAGGACCAAATATCTTCATTTTGGTCTCATCTGTCCGAAGGACATTGCTCCGGAAGCTTTGTGGTTTGTTCAGATGCAACTTTGCAAACCTAAGCCCTGTTGGCATGTTCCTTTTAGAGAGAACAGGCTTTGTCCTGGCAGCCATTTAACATTTACCATGCTGACTGAGGCTTATAGAGTCTAAGATGAAGCTCTTGGGTATTTTTACAGTTTGGGATCAATGCTAAACCTGACATTATGGTGAATTTGCAGGGCCACTGTCAGAAGGTCTTCCACACAATGATGGAAATTGACTCATAACCTTTCCCACATTGATCGGGAGCAATAATTGCTTCTCTGAGATCATTGCTGGCGTCTTTCCTCTTTGTCATTGTGTAAACACACACCTGAATGCTCCAAACCAAAACCTCTGCTTTTATAGAAGTGCTCACACTGGTTAATCAGGTGTACTTAGTTTTGCACACCTATACTCTTTGACCTAATTTTTGTTAAATAAATAGTCTTGTAGTTCACCTAAAGTTGTATTTACATAATTTTAAGACCTGCTAAGGAAAAGATCATTTTTATGTCCTGACACATAAAGCCTTAGATTTGAAAAAGGCCATGCTTTATTTTAACCATGTCTGTATCTTTGATTTTTATTAATCCTCGAGGTTAAATAGAAAATACTTTTTATTGTTTTTGTTGTTTCCACAAAGCAAAACAAGCTAAAATATGACATTTTGAAAGTGGAAAACTGCATTTTGTTCCTGAAATCATTGAGACCTTCCCAGAAACATGGATGTGTATGTTTCAGGGCATATATAGGCTTGTATACAGTGTGCAGCATCAATGGTGATGTGAAAGCTAACCTTGACAGAGGTGCACCAGTAGCCTTTCATTAATTTAAAATCAAATGTGGACTGGTCGGACCACAGAACAGACTTCCATCTCTAAAAAGTCTTTAATAAGTTTGGTTCATGGTGGTGTTTCTTGTTTAGATGATTGTTTCTTTACACGACAGATTTTTCTCCAGTTCTCCAGATTTCAGACGTATTAATATATTGTAATAACTACTGCAGTAGATAATACTCCAATCTCTGAATTCTAATGTTTACTTTTACAAGACATTCTTCAATTTGAGAAGTAATAAGCCAAATTATTCAAAACAGTAATGAATCCCCATCTTCACTTGTAAACCATCATTTTCTTTTTCTGTCAGTGACTTCTGAAATGCACCATTTTTCCCCACGTACACATCCTTTCCAGTCTTTTGATGCCTCTGACTCAAATATTTTGAAACACATTAATAGCATCCATTTGAAAATAGGCACATATAGCATGCATACAATTAACCATGGGTTTAAATGATCATTGCATTCCTCTTCTTTTCTTTTCTCTTTTTCTTCTCACAACGCGTCCCAACTTCTTAAAGCTGCATAAACCATAGTGGATTAAAACTGTAGTTAATGTAGCCTCCCAGCTGGAATCATTAATATCTTTGCAGCCCGACTTCTAAGTTTGGCTTCATTATGCACTTTCTCTGTTTACTTGGAGGTGCTGGGAAAGCTGTAGCAAACATCTGCTATTTAAGTCTATACTTGTCAAACTGTGATGTGCGAAAATCCAGCTGAGACAAAAAAGGTAAAGAAGAAAGAAAATAGGTGATTCAAACTCACTGTCAAGAATCAGTCCAACTAACGGGTCGTTGTCCTTGTTGAGGATTTCCCACAATGCAAAAGGTTCCTGTGGGGTCTCGGGAAGTAGGCGGAGCATCATAGAAATAGTATAGTCAGATGGTAAACCCTCAGGGTGAAGATACCTGTCACGCACATGAAAGGACAGGCAAACACACACATAGCGAGCTTAGCGGTGCCTGAAAGGCTTGTATGAACTAGGTGTCTTTAAAAAGTGTGCTGTCTGTTTTTAGCTGTTGTGATTGCTTTTAGAGTGTTTTCAGCTGCCTGAGACTCACTATGAGCACCAGCCTCTTTTTAATCACAGAGCCTAGTCTTTTTATAGGTAGCTGCCTCCGAGCACTTCAGGCTTAAATCTCCTAAGCTTCAGTTTTTCAAAGTGGTTGTCAGTTTTCAGAAAATGAGCAATCAAAGAACAGGAAGCTGAAATGGAAGTCTGTTGACAGCATCAAGTGGAAATAAGCTCCGAAAACATCAGAAAAGACCTTGGGGATCAAAACTGGAGCCACTGAATGCTGTGAGAGCTACTGAGTGTAAGCAAACATGTATGTTGTATTTAAACGTGTACCTGAAGTATAGTGCTACTGTAGATACATACCAAATCTTTTAACCTATATGAACAATCTCTTCGAATGCTTTCAAGTTCTTCCCAGCACCTTGCATGTGGGCCAGTGGCGCAATGTCTGACTATGGATCAGAAGATTGTAGGTTTGACTCCTGGCTGGCTCGTTGCAGTTTTAGCTTTAAAACAACATGTTTCACTGTAAGTTCTGTACCTGACTTTCTAGAGATGTGCAATTCCAAGAAATAATGAATGTATTGGTTAGCCGGGGATAGTGATAGCTCAGTAGGTAGAGTGTTTGCCCCATGATAGCAAGGTTGAGGGGTTTAAATCCACCAAACGGCTACCCTGAGATACCCATGAGCAAGGTGCTGCCTTTATACACTGCTTCACTGAGTGAATGGGTTAAATGCCGAGGACTAATTTCCTATGGGATTAATAAAGTGTACACAATGTCAAATTATCAAAACATTGATTAAATGTTATTTATTTAATTGTGTGTTTGTTTATTCAAAACCTTGTACATGTTTAAAACTGTAGATATAAAAACACAGACCAAACAAAATAGTTAATTTTGTTTAAGGTACGATGGACAATGACACAGTTCTGTACATCACCACAGTTTAAATCAAACAATCAATGTGTGATTGAAGTACAGACTTTCAGCTTTAATTTAAGGGTTGTAACAAAGGTGCTGTACTGCATTGTAACTGTTTCAGAATTAGAGCCATTTGTATAAACAGTCCTCCATTTCTAGAGGCTCAACAATAATTGGACAACTGGCTGACAGGCAGTTTAATAGCCAGGTGAAGCAGTTTCCCTCATTATACTATGACAAATAGGAGATAAACAACCTGCAGGTGATTCAAAGTGTTTAACTTGCATTTGGGAGCTTTTCGTGGAAACCATCAAAAATAGATCAAAAGAGATGCCGAACGAAGTAAAAAAGGTGATCATTAACCAAGAAAACCAAAATAAATCTATCAGAGAGAAAAGAAAAACTTTAGAAGTGACCATCTCAACAATCTAGTTCATTCTTAAAAAGAAAGAATACAGTGGCCAACAAGATCGAAAACCCAGAAAGACCACAAAAGACAACTAAAGTGCGTGATGACAGAATTATTTCCATGGATAAGAAAAACACCTTTACAACATCTAAGTCAAGAACACATTCAACGAAGTAGGTGCATCATTGCCAAGAACTAAAAAGACTCATTCATGAATGTAAATACAGAGGCATTTACTTTAACCATAAATCAGAAAAAAAGTCAAACATATTAAAAACACAAATGTAGCTTCCTGATTTGGCACACAGCTATCAGAAGTGTGTGAACCCAGACCTTAGGAAGGAGAAAGTAGTGCATTACAGATGTTTCTGATTCATTTATCATCGTGTCCCTGTGTCATGATCATTCTTATGGCCAAAATCATCTTTGCTTATTTGCTCTAAGATCTAATCTCATTCTTAATGACACTTGAATAAAGCTATGCCCAGCTGCCAACTCCAGATGTGCCAATTGTTCATCAAGCATTTGTGCTGTCAGGCGAGTTAGCAGTCATAAAGAAGAAATATGATCAGTTGTTTCTTGGCTTGGGTAGCGTGGTGCTGCAGTTGGTTAGGACAATAACCTCACAGTTAGAAGGTTACTGGCATGCTTTTGTGTTCTCCTTGTGCCTGTGTGGTTTCCTCCCACAGTCCAAAGTCATGCATGCTGGATGTTAGATGAGGGGCTATCTGTCTGTATGTGTTAATTCTGCAAAGAAAGTGCAGCCTGTCCAGGGTGTACCCAGCTTTTCACCATGTGGCAGCTGGGATGGGTTCCAATCCCATTTTAAAGTTGGATAAGTGGTTAAGAAAATGGATGGATGTTTTTTGGCCGTTTAAAAGTTACTGTTATATTAGATGCAGACTCCAGTTAAGAGTTTTCTGACAAGAGAATTAATTAGAAAAGCTAAACTGTGTGTTCAGCTAAAATGGGGCAAATCATTAATGAAAATAAAGAGAACAGTAATCTGAGCAAATCCACTTCCTTATCAGACGACATAATGATGCACAACTGAAATACAACTTCAGTGGCACAGTAACTCTTGTGATCCATCACAGTTCACAGGTTCTTGTAAAGTGTAATTTGTAGAAACTGATAAGTTATCTTGCCATTGGTTGGCTGTATTGCACAAACTAATGAGAATTAAAATCCAATGAGAAGTCAAAGAGTCTCTCAAGCAGTCATACTTAGGACAAATTTATTCAGTTCACTACCAAAAGAAAATGTTTGAGTTCAGGAGTATTTACAACCATAACTAAAAAGTATGGTAAAAATATGTAAACACATCAGCATGTTATACTTGGCAGTGGCCATAATACTGATTTTAGCATAATGGTGATAGAAAGTCCCAAACCACACCTTCCTTATGTGGGATTCACCCATTAGGACCACTCCATCCTTCACCATGACCAATAAGATCACTGTTATAGTTAGTTTTCTTTGTATCCTTGGGCAAGACACTTCACCTACCGCCTACTGGTGATGGCCAGAGGGGCCGATCGCTTCTGTCACTCTGCCCCAGGGCAGCTGTGGTTACAACTGTAGCTTGCCTCCACCAGTGTATGAATGTGAGAGTGAATGAATAGTGGAATTGTAAAGTGCTTTGAGGGCCCGGAAAAGCGCTATATAAATGCAATTCATTATTATTATTTTATTATCTAACCATCTAACAGGATACAAGTGGTATACAAAGCAATGTTTCAAGCTATCATATCAAATGGTATTCAGTGAACTTCTGTCTTTATCATTTTATTCATGCAAAATGTAGCAACATGCAACCTTAAAGAATTTGGAGCTGTGTTTGGAGTTTATAAAGCTCATTAACGTTGAGCACAGTTTGAGTGAAAGCCCATTAGGTGATCACTGTTTGTAAGTTTCAGTAAAATCTGACCAATACTCAAGGAGGACACAATTCTTGTGATGTGAACATCAATGTTCATTTACTCACTTGGTGGGCTGAGACACCAGGGCATCACGGTGTAACCTGTAGCAAGGGAAGCTGTTGAATGAACCCGGCTCCAGAGAAACTCCAGGTATGGTGCTATACTCCTTCTCTACCAGGCCAAACTTCTCCATCATACGGAAACCTGCAGCAGAATCATCACCATTAACACTTTGGTGTAATAATCAATAATCATTGCTAGCACCACTATGTGGGCCATCATGATGTAATTGCAGTCATTATTATTTACTTCCTCTCCAGGGATTTCAGCACAGTGCATGGCCCTGTGTGATTGGTATTTGAAACTCTTACCTGCCAACGTGTTACCGCTCATCAAAACAGACGGACAAGCTGAAAGAACAAAACTGAGTCTGTTAGTTCATTCAACATTAGAACAAGTTCTCCTCTCCTCCATTGTTTTCCCTCAGGATACATATCTCCTTTTCTCCCCGCTGAGTTTTATTCTGTCCCTCTTCCCTTCTGTCTACCTGTATCCCCATCTGACTTGAACTCATTTTCCTCCCGGCCTCTCTCTCTCTCTGTTTTAAACATGAGCTGGTGTTACTCACTGGCAGTGGCAGCCTCACAGACAAAGGTAATGAGCTGCTCTTCAATTTTCTTCACAGCGTCCAAATCGTCCACAAAAAAGACGTGTCTGTCACTGGGTTTGCTGGCGATATTCACCAGCTCGCCGTAGTCTGCGTCCGCAAAGCCAATTGCGAAGATGATGTAGCCTGAGAATGAAATTAAATAAGAAGACTCATTACAAGCTGGAATTAATTAAGTCCTTTAATCTAACACACTGTTAGTTTTCTTGCCGCAGCAGCGTGAGAGATACGGGACTAAAACAGAGAGGTCGAATGAGGATTTTCTCTGATCTTCTTCCTGGACTCTAACCACACACACTCATTATAACAACATTACATATCTCACCGACTGTCACAGACTCATAGTTTAGGGCCAGAGTAAGTCATCGTTCATTGCATTTCAGGATTAATGACGTAAATACCCACCCTCCACCTGCATCTCCTTGGACACTTTGTTGACATCGTCTTGTGAACGTCCATCGGTCAGAACGACCAGGACTTTGGGAACGCCCCTTCTGGCTCCCGCCTCTGAGGTGAAAATAGACTCCTTCACATGTTTGATGGCTCTACCTAACAAGAGACCAACCAGAAGCAGCATAAAGCAGAAAACTCACACACATGTTTTCGTTTTGTTACATTACACAAATGAAGAACGGCTCAGGCAAAGCAGTGAAGTCACACTTGTTCCCGGCCAGATGGCACCAGTAGCCTTCAGTAAACTTCCCAGTCATCAACTTAATCAAAATGTTTAAATGTTTTTTGAACATTTGTGTGTATAAGTTACAATTAAATACAAGTTTGAAATCATTTTCAAATCATTTCACTTTTTCGCCAAAATGTTTTCTTCCCCTCGGTTCCTGTAGATAGTGTTTAATACCTTTGCTGACCACTTTTAACACCTCTCTTTAGATTTGTAGCTTCATATTTTCACATTTTGGAGCAGTCATTTTATCATCAATCATGTTTCCCAAGCGATGCTCGATGCTGATAAATGTTTTGGCAAATGAAAGCTATTGGAACCACGGATGTCATCTCTAATCATCTCAAATTCTCTTCCCCACATCAATCAAAGAGGTGAAACCATGTGACCTTTGATGCAATTTTAATGGACCTCCTAATTTATTATTCCACTGACATTAATAAAATACATTACTGACTCCATAATTATCAGACAAGTGACCCAAAAGCCCCCGAAATTAGATTTAGGCTGACCGATTAGCATTTAGAAAAAAAAGAAAAGCCAGAAAACAACTTGTGACTTGTGTATCTCAATGACACCCAAAGACAGAAAGATAGACAATGTCACAATCTGGTTTACAGCATGCTATCAAAAAAATTAAAAGTCACTTGCTAATGGATGTAATCAGTCAATAAAATCTGTCTAGACAGTTTTAAAAGGTTTCAGGACCCACCCACAGCAAAGCAACTGAGGGGATTTCTGTGCACACCTGTCAGTGAATTTAATGATGATTTATGTGCATCACTGAGCTTTAAGCACCTCGAAAAGTTATGCAAAATAAAATTCAGAACAGCAGAAAAACTTTGTAGCACCTACAGCACTTTTTTCTTTATAATTTTTCCTTCGGGAAGCTCCTTCTGCTGCCATCAGGTAAAAGCATCGAAAAATTAACCGAGTAAGTGACGAATGGTCATCTAAATAAAAGAGAAACTTTTTTTTTCATTTATCACAAATGAATGCATACAGAGCACCAACAATAAGTCTAATCAGTCATACATTGGTAGGTAATTTCTATTTAATTCCATCATTTGCATTTTGTCCATTATAATTTGCTGGAAATGATTAGTTGAGCTTTGCTAAATGTTGCTCATATCCAGATGACCTTTTCATAATAAAAAAACCCATCAGTCCTTCTCTGTCCTCTTACACTCTCATCTCTCACTTCTCATGTGTTTCCAGGAGTTATAACAAGAGGTGCAGACTCAGGAAACTTTGCACTAAAACCAGCGCATACATGGCCCCCCCATTAACTGATACCGCTAAACACTGGTATTAATTCTTCTATGTGCGCATGATGTCTTTCAATTTTTAACCACACTCCACATCATATCTTCACTTTCTCCTCTTTGTTTTTTTGTTTTTTTTTTGAGAGTGAGCTGTCACTGATGAAAAATGATAGAGTGCTTGGCCTGTAAAGTGTTTTGATGTCAGATATCTGCCAGTGCTACATCTGTTTCTACACTGTCTTCTCTTCAAGATGGGTGAGACAGCAGCTAGCCAGGCATGAAGTGACACACTGGACAGAGTGGGAAAGAAAGAAAATGAGACAGGGGAGGGGCTAAGTGGATTGTTGAGGATAGGAAAGAAGACAGAAGAGTGGATCCAGATGGGCAGAGCAAGTTAAAAAAAAAGTGATAAAAAAAATTATTGCAAAACCAAATCATGTCAGGACAGCTTGAGCTCAGAAGCCCATCATCAATCAGCGATTCATTATTTTGAGTGTGTTTGTGTAATCTGTGTCATTTTACATTTGTTCTGGTGTCTGGCAGTTTACCAGCTTTGTTGCTGTCACTCAGGAGGAGAAACAATATGGGAAAACAAAAGATGCTTAAATGTTTTAAAATTCAAAGGCTTCATGCAAAAAAAAGAAGATAAAAACAGAAAAAAGTTATATTGCAGTAGGAAACGCTCCCTCCCTGTTCTTTTGTGGCTGTAGGTGGAGGCTGTAATGTTCCCTCTGGAGTATCATAAATGGACAGAGCCATTAAATCTTCTAATCTTTAAAAAGTTACAGTAAGCTCATGAGAGTACTTAAAATTTTAATCAGAGTCATGAAAAGCATTATTGAACATATACAAAGGCTTTAGAAAGGGTTTTATTGGTTTCACTGGTTTCACTAATGTACTGGTGGAATGAGTTTTATAGTCACCGAAACTCATTCATACACTAATTCTGAATTCATAAAGGAGTCATAAACCTAGATGAATTGAGCGAGGGTCCCAGAAGACTGCATTAATACAGATGAAGAAGGGTGCTTAGTAAGTCACACCCTTACTAATATAATGTATGACTGGCCATTTTATTAGGTATGCCTGATCAATTTAATAAAAATGTTTAATCAACCAATCACACTGCAGCAACCCAATGCATTTAGCCTTTTGTCAACAGATCTTAGAGAAGAGGTTCGCAAAGTGAGTGAAGCCATTGCAGGGGGGGACACTGTATGAATTTAAAAAAAAGAAAGAAAAGAAAAGAAATGCTTGGACACTGCTAGCATAATGGACAGGTTTTTTTAAGGGGCTCCCATGCAAACACAAAGCTTAAAGAGAAGCATTGCTAAATATGCTTCCAAACCAATTTCCTTCCAAGCCAGAGACTAGAACATATGATGAAGCATATCTTGCCTTGGGCTTCACCTCCACAACAGCTGTCGTTCCAAGGTAGGTTTCCCCTGTGTCGGGGGCACACACTGGGCTCTCCAAATCAAATTCTTGATTTTTAGTTCACAAACACTTCTTATAAGACTAACTACTCCTGCAATTGAAGATTTTCTTATAAAGGAAAGGGGGACCTAGCAAAACAAGTTTGGGAACCACTGGCTTAGACGACTTGCTAAAGTTTAAACTGAGCATCTGAATGGCAAACAAAAGTGATTTAAGTGACTATGAACATGGCATTGTTGTTGATGTCAGTACTTCAGTATGCAGTATGTTGCTGCATAACCAACCCCAAAGCTTACAGAGAACGGTCCAAAACAGCAAAAATATCCAGGGAGCAGTGCTCTGGGTGAAAATGCCATGTTGATGACAGAGGTCAGAGAAAAATGACTTCTTCTAGAGCAGCGGTCCCCAACCCCCGGGCCTCGGACCGGTACCAGTCCGTGAGTCATTTGGTACCGGGCCGCGAGAGTTGAGGCTCAGGTGTGAAATGTATGGTTTTCAGGGTTTTTATCGGTTTTCAGAGTTATTTTGTTATCGTTTTTATCGTTCACTCGGTTTTCCTTGGTCTTTTCATGTATGTTATGAATAAATTTTATTTTTTTCGGTACCGGTACTAGTTTTATTTTGTTGTATTTATCCGCGACACCTTAAAGGCCAGTCCATGAAAATATTGTCGGGCATAAACTGGTCCGTGGCGCAAAAAAGGTTGGTGAACGCTGTTCTAGATGATGACAGAGGTCCAAAGTAACTCAAACAACCAATCATTAGAATGCAAAGGTGCATCTCTGAATTAACAATACATTGAACCTTGAAACAGAAAATTGGAAAAAAACATTGCTAGGTCTGATAAGTCTCAATTTCCACTATGACATTAGGATGGTAGAGTCAGAATCTGGCATGAAAGGATGAATGCATCCTGCCTTGTATCAACAGTTCAGGCTGCTGGTGTAATGGTGTTAGAAAAAGTTTCTCGGCATATTTGTGGCCCCTTAGTACCAACTGAGCATCATTTAAACACCACACCTGTCTAGGACTGCTGCTGACTTTCTGACTACAGTGTACCTTCTTCTGATGTCCGCTTACAACACAATAATGCAACATGTCAGAAAGCTCAATCATCTGAAACTGGTTTCTTGAACATGATAATGAGTTCACTGTACTTAAATGGCCTGTACAGTCATCAGATCTCAATCCAATAGAGCACTTTTGTGTTGTGGTGCAATAGGAGATTCACATCACAGGTGTGCAGCTGACAAACCTGTAGTAACTGTATAATGTTATCATGTAAATATGAAGCAAAATCTCTTAGCAATGTTTCTAGCACCTTGTTGTATCTGTGCCATGAAGAATTAAGGCACTTCTGTAGTAAAGGGGTCCAACCTGGTACCATCAAGGTGTCCCTAATAAAGTGACCAGTGCGTGTATCGCTAAATAGCTGAAAATCAAAAGTAACACATGCCGTGTCTCCTTAATACATGCACATTCTCGTCCTTTTAGATCTGAGTTCAGCCTTCGACACCATTTCTCATTCTGTACTTCTAAGCAGACTTTCCTCTCTCGGCATCTCTGACACACCCCTCGCCTGGTTTCAATCATATCTCCTCGACCGTTCCCAGCTTATTCAACTAAGATCATTCCGCTCTCGTCTATTCCCCGTCACCTCTGGTGTACGTCAAGGCTCAGTTTTAGGCCCTCTTCTCTTCATAATATACATCCTCCCTCTAGGTACAATTTTCCGCAAATTTGATCTTCAGTTTCACTGTTTTGCTGATGACACCCAGTTATCTCTCTCTTGCAAACCTGATTCCTCCCTCCCACCTTCCTCCCTTTCAGAATGTCTATCCGAGTTAAAATCCTGGTTTACCTCTAATTTTCTAAAGCTCAGTGAGGATAAAACTGAGATCCTCCTTATTGGCACCAAATCCAACCTTTTGAAGGCGAACCATTTCTCACTCACCATCGATAACTCCACAGTTTTCCCTTCTCCTCAGGTTAAGAGCCTTGGTGTCATCCTAGACAGTTCACTTCCCTATAAATCTCACATCAATAATCTCACCCGTTCTGCCTACTTCCATCTACGTAACATTAACAGATTGCTTCCTTCTCTTTCCACCCAGTCTACGTCCATTCTTGTCCACAGTCTTGTTACCTCCCGTATTGACTACTGCAGTTCTCTTCTGCATGGTCTCCCCCAAAAATCCCTCCATAAGCTTCAACTGGTTCAGAACTCTGCTGCATTATCACCAGAACCCCCTCCTACCAGCACATCACCCCTGTTCTTCAAGAACTTCACTGGCTGCCTGTGAAATTCCCGATAATATTCAAACTTCTTCTGCTCACCTTCAAGGCCATTCATAACCTCGCTCCTCCTTACCTTTCTGACCTGTTAACCACTACCTGTTCTGCCCGTTCACTTCGATCTTCTTCTGATATCCAGCTTGCTGTACGTCTGTGAAGGTTCTCAGTCATCCAGGTCATCGTAGTCAAAGGAGCTTGCAAAGAAAAGCGTCTGGACTTCTTTAAGTTACTTGAAAGTAACTCTGGCTGATTGGGACCCGCACCCAGTTTAACACCTTGGCTCAGGCGATTAGAGGATCATCAGGGGGTCCTTTTGTCCCTCTGTGGGGGGACACTCCCACTAGGTTTAAATCTGGGACTCCCCACCATTTGACCTTAGAACTGAAGAAGCTTCTCGGATGAGAGGTGAAACGTCTTCAAGTAACTTAAAGAAGTCCAGATGCTTTTCTTTGCAAGCTCCTTTGACAGCTTGCTGTACCTTCCTTCCGCCTCACCACCATGGAGAGCAGAGCTTTCAGCTGCTCTGCTCGCAGGCTGTGGAACTCTCTGCCCCCAGAAATAAGACACACTGGTTTTCTCTCCCCCAGTTTAAATCCCAACTCAAAACTCATCTGTTCAAATCTGCATATTCACTGTGAATCCACTGTTTGTTAATTTTATCTTGTGCTTTTGTTTTATTGTTCTTATTCTGCCATTGTTTTACTAAGTGTTTTATCCTATTGTAAAGTGTCCTTGGGTGACTTGAAAGGCGCTCATAAATAAAATCTATTATTATTATTATTATTATTATTATTATAACTACGCACTTTTACATTTGCTCACAAGAAGATACCGAAACAAAATTCGCATGTGTATACTGTACTGCCAATCAGCTCCAGGGATTAACACAATTACTTGTATAGAGCAAAAAAAAAAAAAAATCTCAACACACACACAGTGTACTCATGTACACTGTGTATACAGGGATAAGGACTAATGCAGCTATATCTATGTTACATCAATCATTGACTAAGCCAGCCAGAGGCTCAACAACTTGTTAATGAAATGCGTAGTGACAAAGAAAATCCCAGAATATAAGCCTCAGCGTGCTCTCTCTCTAACTTGTATCAGAGCGTACTGATGCTGGAACAGAAACTGACTATACAGTCTAAAAGGATGCAGCATCATTTACATATTGTTTATGAAATGGGTATATAGAAAAGGCTTTACACTACAGGTTTGATCAGAATATGAATAAGTAGCTGTCGGATCTTCTTAAGCAAAAACCTTTGCAGGCCTTCAAACAAGAAACTCAATCCATGTTGCTACAGAAACAGCTCTGCACTCTCAACCAACTGTATGAGGTAAGGAGGCAGAACTATTTCTCAGAATTAATCAAGATGACGGACTGAACTTATACCTAAAAAAGAATCCATCTTTGGAAATCATAAATCGTAAACAAGTACACTTCAGAGCACATTTCTTCTACTCCAAAGGTCATAGGACGGCGATATAAAGTGAGCAAACCACTTACAGTAAACATAAAAGGCCATTAACACTGCAGGGGTTCTTGCTGGCTAGCTGCTGTATTCACACAGATAGCCAGAGGCTAAAGGTTTAAAAGGAATAAAAGTACATATTTTGGGGGGCTTTGGACACAACGAGGGTCCCTAATGGGGCCTTTGAGGAAAATCTGAGGTTTGGAAAAAAAATGAAAAGGGAATAGTTTGGGTTTGGAGAGTAAAAAGAAATTATGGGTTGTATTGCAAGCATCGGTTTTGAAAGCCAGAGGAACTGCTGACCCTTCCCTCAATGAACCAGAGGAGCAAAATGTACTGTAAGGAAGGGGAATTGGGTTTTGCACTTTGGGCAATTTAGGCCTTTTCATTGTGTAACATTCTCTGTCCAAAATTCATTCAGCAGCACATCAACCCTCAGAAACACAGTCAGTCCTAAAAGACTATCATCAGTGACAAGAGGAATAAGGATTTCTGTCATTTCTGCTGCAGACTGTCAGGCCCCCGCATAGTTCTGATCCCAACACACTGTAGCAATTCTAGGATTATATATGAAGTGAAAGAAGACACTGAGAAAGTGTAAATCTACAGATGATCTATGGCAAGGGTACCTAATGCACCAAATAAACAACCAAATAAAAAAAACTAAGAATAAGGGAAAAACACAGAGGGGAGTAAATAAACACTAAGACCAGAAAAAGTACAAAACTAAGCACATAAGAAATCCAGTGAACAAATACCAAATGATAACCAATGCTACAAAACTCAAGCAACAGACAAAACTTCATAAAAGAGCAACCGGGGAGAATAAAAAAACACAAGTACAAGTATTAGATATACTATGCATATTCTATTATTCTTTTTCTATATGAAATATGTAAAAAGTATAAAAATCAAGTTAAAAATTGGGTCTAAAATACATGCTGTGTTGGTGTCTTAGGCTACGTTCACACTGCAGGCGAAAGCGCATCAAATCCGATTTTTTTGACTCTATGCGACCCATATCCGATCATGGTATGACAGTGTGAACGGCACAAATCCAATATTTTCAAATCCGATCTGGGTCACTTTCGTATGTGGTACTGAATCCGATACATATCCGATGTTTCAGAAAGCGACTGCTGTTTGAATGGTCATGTCGCATTAAATCCGTCTTTTACGTCACTGACACAAGACAGACGCCAATTTTCAGCGCCCGAGAAGACATCGCGAACGCTTCCTGGCCATCCAGTGTAGATGTCAGTGAAACTGTTGGGAAGACAACGTTGGAGAAACGTGAACATTTTATTTGCACTGCATAATCTGCAGATTCTGACAGAAATCTGCAACTATCCTTTGAAGCGCCGCTCCTCTCTAAAACAGCAATAAGGATCATTATTAGGTTATCTACATTATTATGTAAATAACAAAATAACTTAAAGCAAAAACTGGGAAACGTAAAGTCAGAAGTCTTTATATTAACGGCCATCAGTCAAACAATATTGTTTGCTGTGGGTCTAAACAGAGCGCGTTGTGTGTGACGTCTTCTTTTGCGCATGCGGGCCGCTTTGAGTGTTCACACTAGAGAGCGTTTGCTGTCGCATTTTATTTGTAGTGTGAACAAGCAGACAAAAAAATCGGATTTGATCAAAAAATCGGAATTGAGCATTAAGACCTGCAGTGTGAACGTAGCCTTAGACAAGGTAAAAACAGCCTGAGTAACTTACAGTGTAGGTGAGCTGCTGACGAATAGTTTTACTGTGCTGGCTCCAGTTTATGTGTGCGTTTGTGTGTTTGTGTGTGAGACAAAGAGATCAGGGTTGGAGATAGACTAGTGAGTCTGTGAGCATAAGCTTAACCTCGTGTGAACCAACTGACTCCTACTTTTTATTGTGTGGTGAAGATTAAATTTCATGGTTTATTTTCCGCTCCGCAGTAGACCACATGCACTCATATACACATTGCCCTGTCAGCTAAAACACCACCTGTTTTCACCTGTTAAACTATAATTGGGAAGCTGGACCAAAGAGAACAAGAGAAGAGAACAATTAGGAAGAGGAGACAAATGAAAGAGGGATGGGATGAAACAAAGCGGCCAAAAAACAAGGAATGCCGAGAAGAACGCTTGAAAGGAAGAAGAAGAGAAAAGGAACAAAGATCAGCAACAAAGAAAGAGAGTAGAGGAAAACACATGTAGGAAGACTAGTGGAATCGGCTCTGTATCACACAGGTATAGCTCAAGGACACAATTACTGTGTGCAGACACTGAGCCCTGACCCAAACTTTAGCAGAGGGAAAGCGCTCTGAACGACCAGCATTACCTGCACAGTCACATAGCACATCGAGTTAATGGCTTTCACCTTGTGTAGACTAACGCAGCGGGACATTTCAACATGAGTTTTACAATAGATTCATCATCCGTAGTGTTTGTTATGCATACTGACAATGAAGCAGGAGTGGTACAATATACCAACATGGACAGAATACTGATTTGATGTTAATGACGCACATTTGATGCAAATGAAAATAGTCAAGTTATTTGTACACGCGTGTATTATAGTTATACGCACTGCTCAAAAAAAAAAATAAAGGACAACTTTATTTAAAAACACATCAGATATCAAGCGGTAAAAAAATCTTGCTGGATATCTGTTCTGATATCGACTGAGTAATGTGTTTGAAACAAAAGGAAGCTACATTATATGATGGGGATAATAATTAGCTACCTGCAGAGCGCTGAATTAGAAGGAAGCCAGAAAATCAAAGTGAAAAAAGAAGGAAACATAGACCCAAACATAGATTCACAGAGGTCTTCTGTTAGATTTAGGTCAGGTGAGCATGCAGGCCAGTGAGTGAGAAACCGCCTGCATACTCGCCACATAAGGCCGGGCATTACACCTGGGGGGAAACCAGTACCCACTGCACCACCATAGGGTGTGATAATCCAAGAATTTAAGCCCGATACCTAATAGCAGTCAGGGTGCTGTTGCCTAGCCTGTAGAGGTCTGTTGTATTCCTCCATGGATACACCTCCGCAAACCATCACCTACCCACCACCCAAACAGTCAGGCTGAAAGATGTTACAGAGCCTGTCACTTTTGGTATTCTATTGCAAATGCCACGAAGGGCTGGGCAGTGAGGTCAGGCAGTTCCTGGAGGATGAAGAAATTGATACCATTCACTTGCCCCCATGCTTGCCTGACCTAAATCCAATAGAACACCTCTGGGACATCATTTTTCAATCCATCCAAACCCCAAGGTTGCACCTAACAGTCCAGGAGTTCAGTGATGCCCTGGTCCAGACCTGGGAGAAGATACTCCGAGACACCATCCATCTTATTAGGAGCATGCCCAGACGTTGCCAGTCATGCTTAGAAGCACATACACACTACTGAGTACCATTTTGAGTTGCTGCAAGGAAATTCCCTCAGAATAGACTAGCATCACTTTTTCACTTTGATTTTCAGGTTGCCTTTGAATTAGGCCCTCTGTAGGTTCATCATTTAAATTTTTTATCAAAACAATTTGGCATCCTTTTATTCCTAAAACATTATCCAGGCCATAAAGCATGATTTTTCCCTTTTTATCTGTGTTAAATTTTTGAGCAGTGTACTAACATATATTATAATGAAATTGTCCTAAATTGCTAATAAATGGAGCTAAACAAAGGGAATTGCAGTAACTATCACCACTATTATCCTGCCATTGTGCTGTTCTAACCTGTCTTAGTGTTTCCTCCTTTATAGCTGATTCTCTGAATAGCCTCCAGCAGTGCTTCTTTGTTGCTATGAGAACTCAGCTGGAATTCGGTCCGAGCATCGTCGCTGAACTGAGCAACGGCCACCTGGAGAGAGACAGAGACACATGTCAAATAAAATTATGCAAATTTAAAGTGCCGTTTGCCTGAGCCAGTTTGGGTTTAAACTCCGTATAAAGGGAGAATTTAGAAAATAGTAAAATTCTGTCATCATCTGTTCACAGTCATGTCAGTCGCGATACTGCCACAAAGGGTTTTCAGGGTAGTTTCAGCCTCTCCCCATAGTACAAAAAACCTAAATTACACGTAAAAAAGCTTATCTGGCATTATTCAAGTGTTATGAAGCCAAATGATTGCGATCTTGGTCAAACAACCTAATATCCACGTCATTATCACCAACACTTTCTGAATTTTTTCTGGACATTAACAACAGTATCAAACAGATATTGCTATTGTTCACTGACGGTAATTGTGTAATTATATAAATTGGGGTGTGACTAAATAGCCCCACAAAGCCAATGTAGTGCAGATGGGTTTGTCTGTACATGATGCACAAGAGGCCTGAATATATAATTCACTGTTTAAGGTTATAACTTTATAGACGGGGCACAGTTATCACCTTTTTTTCATCTGGTCCTTCCTGGTGTATTTAATATTTTTCACGCTAAGAAATACTCATGATGCAAAAAGGAAATAATGCAACTTTTTCTACAAGCATAGGCCAGTGAGTGGGATAGGAAAACATACATCCACATTCCCAAACTGGTACTGTAATCAGTCTAATATCCATACTCTAAGAGTGTCGGACAACTGTCATTACCTCCAGACTGCTAATGGTGCTGTTGTTGGCTTTGGTCAGCCTACATTACCCAGCCAACTCCCTCTTTATCGTGCAGCCAACTTTCTCACATTACAGCCAGCGCTCTGATGCTGGTAGCCTACTGCCAGAAGGTTATGGGGCACAGCGAGGCTAGCGAACTCCTTAACAGCAGACATTACACAAATGAAACAAAAGGGTTTAGCAAGCACCTCTACAGCGTGATAAATGAACCAGCTGAGGTTTGCTGACATAGTGGGGGCCATGCAGGACAGAAGCGCAAATAAATGAGTTCACAGTGACAACAGGGAGCAACAGCCCAGAGTTAGAGCTTAGCATTACTATTGATGGACCTGATAAATGGGAGATAGTCTGAGGGAGTGAAGGTGGTAATATCCCCCGTGGTAACGTGAGTCAAACTTTTGCTCTGTTAGAATCACGTTGACAGAGAACCACTCACTGTTTATACCAGCTTTAATGCATCTGCACTCAACTTATTAAAATCACCATTTCTGCAGGAAAAGTATTGTTTTCTGGAACGGTGGCTGCAAATGAGTGGAGTTAACTCAATACCGCTCAGCAACAAGAGGTCATTCCAGAAAGTAAAGGTTGACTCATGGGGAGTTTAAAGTTTCTTCTCACTTTCCCAAACTTTTCAACAGATGTAAAGCTTTGGTCCTGCTGATTTATCAGGGGGCTCCAGAGCGTCCTTCTAATATCAATGAATGCCAGTGTCAGCACCTTTCTTTCCTAAACAATAAATTATCCGAAGGATGTGGACTAAACTGAAATGATCTAAGATACATTATATGGGTAAAATCTCTGTTCTAATCAAATTTCAGTGGCTAACTTTGAAACAAAGAAAACAGTAGGTTACAGAAACTAAGTGGCTTTTTGATAAGTCCCCTCCATCCTCTCATTATCAGCATCCAAGCTCCTTTATTTTACTCTCTGCTGACTGTTAGTCTAGCTTCAGCAGATCCTAAAGCAAAAATTAAAAAGAGCTTTTCTTTCTCTTTTTGGTGACTGGCTACTGGTGAAATTGGCTGCAGTTCATAACGGCTGGAGCAAAGAGGATGAGGTAATTTGCTAGAGCGGCAGGGAGTTGTAATCTATCTTTTTGCAGGGATTAACACCCGCATACACATAATTCTCTCGTCTGTGAACGAGTTCCTAACCCTCAGATTATACTCAGATATGCAATTAAGTTATTCCCTCATTATTATGGTTTTGAGTGCGGCTGCATTTGGCTGGAGCCCCACTGTCTGCTATACATCATATTTCCCATGAGGAAAAATTCTTAAACAAAGAAAATAAATTGCAAAGAGACTGAAAGGAAATGAAAAGCCTTAGGGACAATTAGGATTTCTGTTGGTTAAACTGTGTAAACTGGCCAAACAGTAATTTTCACTAGACACAGGAATTTAGACTAGACACAACAACCACTAACAGTCCTAAATGTGAATCCAAGCCCTGCAAAGAGTCTCACGTCACTGTTAGTCAGAGCGAGGCGGTCAAGACAGCACGACGTTTTAATCCATAAATCTTCCTTTCCCATGTGATGACAGATTTTTGGGGAAAACAAGTATGAATGAGTAAAATGAGAGAAGTTCACTAAGAATGCTGTCATGTGACTGACCTGGGTGCCATCTTGTCCAATCAGATCCAGCGATCCCATGGTGCTGTAGAGGAAACGTGTAATCTTCATGAAGTTGTCGTCTCCGATGGACCAGGAGCCGTCGACCAGGAACGCCAGGTCAGCCTTGGCCTCCTTACATACTTCAGACAGATAAGGGAGGGGTTTCGATTTAGTCAGCACAACGCTTTGTGTCTACACAAAAAAATAATTTCCCACAGAGTGAATGTCAGCAGAGGACAAAGCGTAAGTGGAATATTAACTGGCTGCCTAATATATTCAGACTCAGAGTAAATATGCAAAGTATGAAGCTCTGCAAATATACATCTGCTGGAAAAGGGTAAATATGCAAAGACTAGGTCTTTGGAGCAATCTGCCAACTGTGGAGTTCATGAGATTAAAGGTATGGTGCTCACACATTTTTAAACTTTTCTGAACACAAAATCATCTCTATCCTGTCTGGTTGTGCCGCTCTTATATATCCACGGCCCTGCAGCGACGTTTCGCTCTTTTATTTGTCTCAGGTTTCTTGATGACTCCCAGCAGCCTTTTCATCACTGCTGTAAAGTTGTTTTGTGTCTTTGCTAAATTTCTAACCTTGTTTATGACCATGTCAGTATCCATAAATTCAAATGCAACAAAGGAGAGGAGAAAACTTCAATGTTAGAGAGGATTGTTTGTGTTTCCTGTCTTTGACCATTTTCAGTAAATTTTCTTTCCATCTCTTCATGCTGCATAACTTTGTTTCTTTGTCTTCTCCTTCCTACGTAGAACAAAAACACAGTCCTTGTGTTCTGTTTCTCCCATCTTTGCAGTTCTGTCCCGAATAAAGGTTGCCTGTCATTACAGATGGAGGCACTGGTCTGACAAAGGTCAGAAACTTAGACAGAAGCGCTTCCAGGCGGGCTCAGCAGGTGTGTCTTTCACTTTTGTGGACCTCGTGTTGCGGTGCGACCTTTTACCTGAGCTCATCAGACAGGAACAGAGGAGGACGAAGCCTGTCTGGGTAGTAGGTGAAAGGGTGGTGGACTCAAACCCCTTCGTTACTTGAGCTTTCGATTTAAAAAAAACATTTGAAAAACATTTTTGCTTGTCCTAACTCATGAGTCATTCACAACCCTGTTTGGAAAAGAAAGAAATAAGCGGTGTGCTAATAAAGACTGAATTGCAAATCATGTTTATTAACTTGAAAACATCAAAAAGAGAAAACAAAAGTTGAACTTGATTAATTTCTTCAGATTAACACTGAAATTATAGTGACAACAGCATGGCTGTTTAATAAAACAGCCCAAAGCTAAATTGGCCAGCTGTAAAGACCTGTCACCTAATAAAAGAGCGTACAAAATCCTATATTAAGTATGGCTTTATAAGCATTTTGCATAAAAACAGAGAAATTAGACTCCTTGCTCTCCAAAGGCTCGAGTGTTATTAAAAAGTTAGTGACGTCATATTCATTATTGGCTCTTTTAAAATTGTTCAAATGCCTTAATTTGACATGCTCTCTTTTTTAATGTATTAAAATAGATACAGTGCTTGGATTGGATGTGTTTTATTACGTAGATTGTTGTTTGAATTTATCAAAAACAGCTGAGGCTCATTTTCTAAATTTTACTTGATCCAGTGAAGAAAAACTTCACAGGTATCATAACTTGCTGGTCAGCGGAGAGTCAGGTGTACCCTGCATGATTTGAGGAGAAATAAAGCTGAGTAAGAGTGATCAGATTAGCCTAGCTGAGCCTGTGGTAATATGATAAGAGGTTACTTTTCTTCACTTTGGTGTTAGCTGCAGCAGAATCAGTATATTTCACATAATTAAGTCACTGTGGAATAAAAATGTCTGAGATTTTCCTTTAGCACACCCTAAATTTACAAGCCGACTCTCCAATTTTCCTTATGATTTACTGTGTATGTTCAGTTTCAGTACCAC
Organism: Neolamprologus multifasciatus; assembly: GCF_963576455.1. Classification (NCBI taxonomy): domain Eukaryota; kingdom Metazoa; phylum Chordata; class Actinopteri; order Cichliformes; family Cichlidae; genus Neolamprologus; species Neolamprologus multifasciatus. Next base: position 8,401,177 of record NC_140449.1, on the reverse strand, counting down.
AGCAAAGCGGTATAGCACGTTGGGGACTGTGCCGCCTTCTTTCGTGCCTCCGTCTCCCTAGCATCCTCCTCTGTCACACCATCTGCACGCCCTCAATCACTACTTTTTCTTTGGTATTTCCCTTTTCCTCTCCTCTGGCAGCTCAATCTTTGGCATCATTTCCCCAATATATCCACTAAACACACTCTTCTGTCTCACATTCATTTTCCCAAGTTGCTTCAGTCGCATTTTTCCTGCACACACAGGGAAAATAAGTTCAGATAAGAAGTTTGGCAATTACGTGCGTCAGTTTTACTGAATGCACATGTTTTTGTATGTAAACAAACTATTGAGAAGGAATGTATTGGCATTTTTTGTTTTTCAAAGTACACAATGAATACGCCAGGTGGGAATAAGGAACAGAAATAAGATGGATGTCATATTTCCTCTAAAAAGACATTAAAAAAATAATATGTCAACTGCAAGGATTATCCACCACATTGAACATAAGAGTATTAAAAGCTTCAGCTCACCCTCTTTGGCTGGTGGGATTGTGGGTGGGGGCTCCGTAGTGGGTGGTTCAGTCGGCGCCTGAGTGGGTGCTGGAACTGGAAGCACGCACAAACACACACAGAGACACGGAGACAGAAGGCAAGGTCATCAATCATGACGACAGTGACAAGTGGCACCATCAATGGGGTCTACATGCAGACCGCAAACACACACTTGTGCATGAGCACACAAACACAGCTGGCACACTGAGACATAGCAGTGGTCTGTTTCTATTAACCTTTCCTCCAGCGATTGAGCTCTGGACCTTTACAGAAAAAAGATTTCTAATGCAATCTGTAGATACTGTACATAAGCAATACAGCTTCTGTGTTTTATTGAGTTTGTCTTTTGCTTCATTTTGGAATTATTTCAGATTTGAACTTCCTAAATTGCTTCTATACATCCTAAATTGGGGACAGCACAAGTGATTTTTTTTTATCAGTCTAGCATCTATTGTCTGTAAGACTCAAAAACAGCCCCAAGTTAAAGTCTGTGTCTCGGTGTCAGATTAATTATATTGGAGAAAGTTCTTTCAAACCAGAGAGCAGTAAAGTGAATCATCTCGGAGAGATTTGCTACTGCGCATAGAAGCAATACACACTTTGTAAAACCGGATGAATCATTTGTTGATTATCTCAACAAATGTTTCTTCGGCTTCCACACCACACCGCTGCGGTGACAAAACAAAGATATGTAGCCTGCTTGAGAATATCTGCTTGATTGACGCAGCTGTCACTGAATGATAAACAGTGAGGAGTTCAGGTGAAATCGGTGCCTTCGTTACCTGACGCCGTTTCCTGCTTTTATTGTGTCTTTTCACCCTTTGAGCTTTATCGGTGGTTTACAGACTTACACAGATGATATGGAAAAGTGGCTGTTGGCTGTGTGTAAAAGCAACAAGTACAATTTCAAGTACTGAACTTAATATAATTATGACAATTTGTAGTCGATGCTTCTCTTTGCTGTGGCTGACAGCTAAAAGTTTTGATACACAGACACACTCGTATTAATTACATTTACAGTGAATACATCAGTGAAATTTCACTTGCCTATAGACCTTCAACTATTTCCAAAACCAAACAGATTAAGTGCTACATAGCAATGTGAATATGAGAACATATCTATCTATTCATTTTTTGGTATTCCTGGTTTTTACATGAGTCTTGTTGATCCCAGGAGCTGAACTGCACAAACACGATATCTTTTCCGAGAGTGCAACCGAGCAAATTAAAGAAAACCTAAGCTACGAGATGTGCAACGAGATGGCTATGGGGTGCAAAGACGGAAAAATATACATAAGATGGAGACGTAAAGGATTAACTGATTACATTAAATGAGAAATGAGTAAAAAAGAAATGAGAATAAAACTTGCAACCCCTTTAAAAATGTTCACGATAAATAGAAATGAATGAAATGATCGACAGCTTTGACATAAAACAAACATAAACCCAGCATACGTGTCATGTCAGTGATGGAGACAGAGGGTCCCTCCGTTTCTTGTGTTTGCGCGTGAACGCTGATCTGGTATTGGCTACTAGGAGTGAGGTCGTAAAAGCAGTGTCGGGAAGCTCCACCTCCCAGCCTCACTTCCTGTCTCTGACCATCTGCAAGGCAACAAGAAATAAAAGAGCTGATTTAGAGTGATTAAAATTCACAATAAAAGTCCTGAGATCCTTTTTAGATGAACTTTTACAAAAGACACACCTTCATTTTCCTCTGTGTTCTTAATGAAAATCAAAGATAATATTAATAATGCATTTTCTAGCAGATTAGGTTAAATATAATCAGGTTTGAGTCCGGGTTAAGGCTCTGATGAAGCTCAATGTTTTGTTGACTTTACAGAATTAACTGTGATGCATCAAAATGATTCATTCTCAGGCATCTTTTTCATGATGAAAGCACAACACACACACACACACACAGGTTGAGAATCCGCCACACGTGCCGCTTTCACTTCACCAAAAAGGTAAGCGAGAAAGTTTTCAAAAAGTGTGGGAAAACATCTTAAATCAACTGAAAATCAAAATAAATCACATTATTGAGCTCTTTTGCCTTCTCTTGACAATTTCCCCTGGATTGCAGACTGCAAACACGTACTTTGTAGTGTCTGTTTTGACGAGCTGCAGAGCGAGAGGATCACAGAGAAGAAAACACATGAGAATTTATGTTGGCCGCCTAAAAGGTACAAACTGGAAACTCGCGTATACAGTACACACTCTAATGGCTGCCATTTGTCAGTTTCATTTAGTCTAATTTTATTTCCTAATGTGTCTCTCATCTTGGAGGTTGACAAATTAGCTCCTCCTCCACGCAGGAAGCAGCCATAGATAATAAAGTTTAGGGAAACAGCTGTCACCGAGGCTCCACGCGTTTCCATCCGAGAAGGTGTCTAAGCAGCTGGCTGGCTCTGCGTGGATTAAAGCAAATCTCTAAACTTTCGACTTCCACATCCCACCGCTGCTCAGGCAGGAGAGGGAGAGAGGGACAAAGACAAATCGAAAAGTTCGCGAGGAAGACGGGAGAGAAATCTCCCTCCTTCCTACTGTCTTCTTCGCTCGAAAGGCAATTAAATGCGTGCACAAATCACACGGCGAATTTGTTCGTGTCTCTAATACATTTATCAGCCGACGCTAGCTTCCAATTTAGTTTAATCAACAGCAACCACGAACCTGAACGCTGTCGGAAAAATCTATTTTAAAGCAGAGCCGAGATCTGATATACATACACAGTGCATTCCTGTTATTCAGTTTCATTTTAATAAAGCTGCATTCAATTTTGTTGCTTTGATGTTGTGCACACTGCCTCGCTTGCACAGCAAAGCAAATCAGGATCATTGGTAATGGTATTAGTCACACCTGCAGTTTCTTTCCCATGGCAAATCAAATGGGTGGAACCCAGAGCTCATTTACCAACTACGAATCTCACTGAACGGCAATCAAGGAATAAATGACAGGATATTTTCAGGCTTAATGTAAATCCATGAAGCACATACTGTAGTCCAACCTCCCTGCTACAATATGTTTTGATTTTTATGCTCACTTTCACACTATTGCACTGCACTGATATTTCAAAAATAACTCAATAATTCAGGCATTACTTGCGTACACTAACAAATTATTTTGAGGATGACCACAAATCTATACAGCAATTTCTACATGATAGCCATCTCTGAAAAATATCAGGAGGGCTTTAGATTTGTGTTGTGCTGCCCAGCTGATAGCCCCCTGAGGACAAATAAAAATAAAGCTCCGACTTGAAATTGTTCACTGTGATAGGATGAGTTCCAAACCTCTCGGTCAACACAACGTGGGATTTATATTTTTGTCATCTGATTCAGTGGGAAAGAGCAAACTATCACAAAGCTGGGGTTAAACACAGCTTTTTTCCTTGGCTGATTCTATTAAACTAAAACATATTTTTCCACTTTCTCCTTTTTGTGCACCCTCCTCCCTTTGCTTCAACCCCTTTTCTTCCTCCAGCTCCCTTTTTCCATTGATTAATAAGGTTATCTGTGTATTAAACAGCGTCTAAAGGTCACATTCGGTGTCTTTCCTGGTCTCATTTCTGCTGCGATGACACGCGCGATTCTCAAAGCAGTTTCCTCCCATGTCATTTATCGAGCATATCATATCTCCCCTTCCCTTCTGCAAGATTTATGATGATCCCTCACAGCAGAAACCAGTGCCATGTGAGAATGAAACAAATATATATAACACTTATTTCCCCAGTTGCTCATAACAATATAAATCAACATGAATGTGAAAGGTACCCGTAACCAGTACACGTGTCCTGAGCTGACTGGTCTTTGTGTTAATAATAAACAGAGGAGACATTTTCACGAGGATACTGCAAACCTTTGAGGACACACATTCAAAAGGTCGGAGCCTGAATCCAGCTGCATCACCGCATAGCACAACTCTAGTAAAGAGTTTGATTTACTGACTGAACTGTATTCCAGATACTTAACTGGCAAAAATATTGTTTCTCACATGTTGGGACAACTGGGGGGTGCACAGTAAAAATGTACGTATTGACTGTGTGTCTCTGCAGAGAACTCCTGCTTGTTTCTGGAATGAAGTTTTACTACAGCAAAGGTGAGGTGGGGTTCAGACCATATTTCAGCAAGGTGGTGAATTTATAAGTTCACAGCTGGCAGGACAGAGTGAGCAGCTTGTAACAGGTCAAATTACCAATGGACTAAATTTTAAAAATTACACTTTTCACAGATACAAATATATGCCAGTATACAATATAATTAAGGTCTCAGTCACACAGGTCTGGAGACGAGTCGGCAACCATCCGATTGCACGATGTTGCTGGCTGCTGCTCTTAAGTCATCTGATTCCAACACGTTCTCATCCCAAAACGTAACGTACGACGCTATGTGACAAATCCTCGGTATGTTACGCTCTCGGAAACGTGAGAACAGTTTGGAATTAATCTACACATGTATATTTATTTTACTTCCTCATCATTAATCACTTTGGAAAACACTATCTAAGCCGATTAAGATTGTGGTTAAGGTTAGGATTAAGGGCTAACCTTAACCACAGGTTAGCCCTGTGGTTAAGGGCTGGAATACACGGCTGGAATGTGTGTTACTGCCGGGAGCGTCATTCTATTGGACTCCATCCGCAATTTGGCGCGTACCATAGGGATGCAGAAGGTTACCTTTCTCGTTCCTGCGGGACGCCTCAGGACGTAACTAATTGTCGGTATGTTACGTGTTGGGAATTAGAACAGTCTCCCCATTCATGTAATCTTAGAGCCTGGTTACCGACTTGTCAGCAAAGACTTGCAAACCACTTGCCAAGTGGTACTGAACTGGTCACCTTGAAATAAAAGTTGCACCTTTTGAAATCTGTTGATTGAAGCAGGAAGGCACCTTCCTAATTCAATCAACTTTAACATCGAAGGCAACCATTCTCTGTCTCCAGTTTGCAAGGCATTCAGAGAGTAAATGGCGAGTGTTTGTAGACATGTGCAAACACTTGGAAACCACACAGCAATCTGCTAACAAGCAAAGCAAACACAGGGAACGTTTTTGGTGCAGCACCCTCAGCTAGCAACCACTCGCTAACTGGGTGGAGAATACACATTCTTCCCTAGTGAATGGAGGTTGCCAGAGGGTTGTTGACAGGTCTTAAGAGTAAAAGTACTTACTGAGTGTGGACTGTATAGAGATTCTGTATATTGTAGCATGTAGAAGAGGCTGCCACTGAACACACATGCTGTTGGGTCGCACCTGGTAGGCTGACAAGCCAGACACACCAAGGAATACTAGAGAGAAACAAAGAGTTGTAGAGATGACAGAAAGGTCAGATTAACCTCTAGTTTTCAATTTCCAGTACACTCACTAATATGCATTTTGTAATGTCTCTTTCTCTCTCTCTCTCCAACACGCACGCACGCATGCACGCACGCACGCACACACACACACACACACACACACACACACTATTACTTCCTGCTGTCCCCAGCCCTTCCACGCACCAGACAATCAAGAGTTTAAGTAGGAGAAATTTTGAAATCCCCAAACAGAAAGCTCTTTTGCAAAGCACTTTAAGGGAAATGTAAACAGTTATTAGTGTTTCGGACAAAATGAATTGTCTGGATTATGTATGAAACAGAAAAGTGGTTAGAACATTAACAGTGCACCAAGTGTAAATAGTCTAAAACTTTCAGCTGGGTAGATGTTAAAATAAATCATTAAGTAACAAAATTAGTCAGCGTCGATGTGTCTTGTGGGGGAACAAGAGCCATTATGCAGTGAAATGCAAAACAGCTGAGCAGTTTTAATAGCTGAAACTTGTTTGGTAGTGATATTTGAGTGTACCACAGGCAAGCAAACCTCCCTGGAGTCACTCTCTCTTTTGTTTTCCTCTCTCTCCCTCTCCCGCTCACTCTTGTTCTTTCCTCCTTGTTAACAGAATTTGCTGATGATATAAAATAAACTCAGCTCTTGTGCCAGTAAATGGATATTTTATGCCGGGACCATATGGCAGGTGCCTTATTTTAAATACTTTTGAATAATGCATAGGGCAACCCATCATTTCTATTAATAATATGCAAAGATGCACATAAACTTACTCTCATACATACAAACATGCAACATTCACGGGCACTGGAAGACGGACACCTACAAGCTGGTGCTGGTGCACATGTGGGTGCAGCAGCATGCAGATAAACACTGTGTTAAAATAATGCCTGATTTTGGCTTCCTTTGCTACAACTGGATGAAAAATAGTCTTTGCACCCAAAGGAAAAGTATATATTTAGTTGATTCAGGATGTTTCCTATCATGCCTTTCTTTTCACACTGGAAAGTTTGAGTCAAACCTCTCTTTTTCTTCTGCAAAACATCACAAGACTCTTCTGCAGTCTTGTGCTAACCTATACGATAAAACCTCCAGCACCCAATTTCAAAATATATTAAGCTTTGTCTGAGGGAAACAAGTTAATTTCATTCACTGGTCCTACGGGTACTAAATTTGTTTTTTATGCTACATGTTAGTATGTGCAAATTACTTATGCAAACATGCCATATAACCTTCTGTTGATGAGGCTGCCATGAATGCAGTGTGCCCGGGGAAATATGACACTATAGCCACCTTATTAAAATGACAAATGATTCAATGCACTTCCCTTTATAAATCAGGGTTCCCCCAGAGAAGACCAAACTACTGGCAATGAATTTAACTAAGCACTGTGTAACATGGGGGAATGCGATACATCTGAAAATGTATCGGCACATTGAGAATTGATTGCATCTAATAGAGAATATGTGTTCTGTTTAATCTTTAGTGATGAGATATTTTCTTGATCCCTGGCCAGCAGTGTAGAAAAACTAATTACAGCATGAAAAACAGTACTAGAAGCATAATGCGGTAGATAGCATGGATCCCAAAAGAGTAACATGTGGATAAAGCTGAAAAACCAAATACATGCATTCTGTTAGTCCTGAAGTCACTGCTGAAAATTTGTCGCCACTGTATAAAGTTTATATATGGAAGGTGGTATAATTTACATCTCAGTGCCTCGTGTTTTATCTTTCTCTCTTTCATTATGAGTGCTTTATATAGACAGGAAGGCGTGAGGGAGTTGTAAGTCATCCTACTGGGGCACAGAGAAAAACAGATGAAGGATGGCACATCACTGCAGCACAAATTAATAAAAAGAAATCAAAAGCAGCCCATTTATTTGCAGGTGATGTGCAACTTGATTAATCACTCGGCTTTACGTGTCTCAGCACTTTGCTTCAGAGGGAAATAGTGTGGTGATGAGTTATTAAAACTACAGTATAAACTTATTTGTATTTATCCCACCACCAGAAATTAGACCTTAAACCTAGAAAACCGCAATAGATTTTGAGAGAGGGATGATAGGGCAGTTTTCTGAAAACTCACATGACTACACAGAAACATAAAGAAAAAAACCCTAAAAAGACAATATAAATGAAAGCATGCATGCAGTGCTTTTTAACTTTTCTCTCTGTCTCAGCCTCCCACTCTCTTCATCTATTTGTTTTAGATGAGAGAAGCACTAAAGCCTGCATTAGTTCTTACTGCACCTACTGATACCAAATCTATATGCAAAAGAGATTGTTCTCACCGCCTGCAAGGAAAATATTAATATCCATCTGTCTGTTTGCTAAAGTCTCAATGGAAATTAGAGAGTATGATATCAGCAGGTGTTTAATATGCATGTTGTACCTTCCCCACTTTCCTTAAACTACTTTGCTTTTCTGCTGCCGTCTAATTGCCACACAACGTTTTGTGGCAAATTTATAATTAAAAAATTTCCAGCTGGTGGTGACATCCCAATAAAGCTCCTTTATTCACAGGGGGTTGCTGTGGCAACCCCTTGTGCATGTTTGATTTGGTAGATTTTTACACCAGATGCCCTTTCTGACACAATCCCAAAGGGATTTGTGTTTCCTCCCGGGATCAAAACAGACATCTTTCACTTGGTAGGCGAATGAGTAAATCCCCGAAAAACTTCCCGAAAGTAAGTCAATGTTTTTTCAATGAAAGCGCAATTTAAAATTATGCTTGCATGTGTTCACAATCTTATGGTAATGAACTGTAACAGCCAAGATACTGTGAGGGATAACGAGTTCCTCAGCATTTACATTTCTGTGCTGCTACTTGCAGGTTTATGAGAAGGACACTTACATGTCTTGGCATTTATTAGCTGTGGCTCACTTTCTCCTGCAGGGTAGGAAGCCTTGACTCGGACACTGTACTCTGTCCCACTTTGTAGATTGACAATAAGCATGGAGTTCACATCTTCATCCACTGTTGTCTCCGATACTGGACCGTGAACTGAGAAGAAGACACAAACACACTGGTGTAAAAAGGAAACAAACAATGATAAATGTTTTTGATTTTTTTTAAGGCACACGCTACAAACAAGATAAACACAAAGATATGACTCAGCCGACTCAGGAGGGGAAAGCGGTACTCTACTTGGACTGTGTATAGTGTAAGCAGTGTCTGGAGACAAGGGGGACAACTGATATATCTCCGGGGGTGAGGTCACTGAGGCAGTTAAACAATTTCTTAGTGGCATGCACTCCTGGGGTGGACGAGGTTCGCCCTGAGTTCCTGAAGGCTCTGGATGTTGTAGGGCTGTCTTGGTTGACGTGCCTCTGCAATGTTGCTTGGAGATCAGAGGAAGTACTTTTGGATTGGCAGACTGGGCTGGTGGTTCTCATCTTCATGAAAGGCAACCGGAGGGTGTGTCCGACTAAAGGGGAATCACACTCCTCAGCCTGCCCGGGAAAGTCATGATGCTGAAAACGAGAGTCCGTCCGTCAGTCGAACCTCAGATACCGGAGGAACAAAGCGGTTTTCAGTCGCGAAACACTGGACCGGGTCTTTTAAAGGTTTGCCCAACCAGTCTACGTGCGTTTTGTGGAATTGGAGAAAGCATTCGACTGTGTCCCTCAGGGAGGTGCTTTGGGTGTATGGGGTGTCTGACTCATTGCTACTGGCAATTCAATCCTTAAACAACCGTTGCAGGAGCTTGGTCCTCCATTCCTTTTGGAGCCAGTTCGAGCGTTTGACTAGAATGCCTCCTTGGCATCTACTGGGTGAGGTATTCCACTGGGAGGAGGCCCTGGGGGCAGATCTAGGACACGCTGGACAGATTATATGTCTCAGCTGGCCTGGGAACACCTTAATATTCCCCCTGAAAAGCTGGCGGAGCTGGGCAGGGAGAGGGAGGTCTGGGCTTCTCTGCTTAGGCTGCTGCCCCTGCCTGGCCCCAGATAAGTGGAAAAAAAGTGATGGATGGAGGGATGGAAGTCAAAACCAACTATTCGAGTATCTTCGAGTAAACTAAGCCTCTAACAGTATAATATTAGAATGACAATAATTCCTTTCTACATTTTAATATAAAATAATGTTTCCCTATATTTCATGTGTCATGAAATATATAAAATGCTTTCAGCATGGATTGCATCAAGTCATATAAAACACATTTAAGCCCCTGAATGTTGTAGCTCTATATAAATAAACCTGAATTTAATTATATACACAAACACACGAAGAGATGCCCTCAACTTGACTACTAAAATAAAAACAAAGACATAATAGTAACATTCTGTATTAATGCAGCTTTCCCAGATAACTGCTGCAAAGTGTTTTACAAAATAATAACAACCTTGAACACAGAGATTAAATATTTAAATTAAAAATGAAACAAATATAATAGAATAAATATATAAAAACAGATAAATACAGACAGAGTAGCAATTATCTTTACAGCACACAGCCCACTGGAACAATGTGAAGGGAAATAAGCTGTGTGTTTGCATGTGTGCTGTGCATTTTAATCATTTGCTAAACTTAGTGTGTTTATACCTATATTAAGTATATGGTAGCTGTATAGCTGCGTGTGTGTAGGAAGGCACACACAGACACTTTTCTTCCCTCCGTGGCTCTTACCGTAAAAACAACAGCCTGCTGAAAATTATTTCTCTTCAATACAATTTCCTAAAATCAGCAGTCTCTCCTGCTTAAAGCTGGATCCTCAGAGACACAGTAATTGTGTTTAGATGACTAAAAACAGACATGGAAAAGAAAAATGAAAAAAAACCTGTGTTTTGTTTTGGAAAGATGAAACAATTAGAACCAGAGAAGCAGTATGACAGTGAAATGGGCTTTTGATGATGCCTCAAGACAATAAATAAATAAATGAGTTAGGGTAACGTCTTAATTTAGTGCCAAATGGTGACATTTTCTTTGAACTTCATTTTAAAAGAAAAACTAAGAAGCCACTATCAGGAAAACCAAAACACCTTGAGAGCCTTTTGTTTTGTCAGACATTATTATGTGTCTGTCACAGATTTTTCAGTGTTGGGTCCTTAACAATCAGCTATACACGATATAAACACACACACACACACACACAGGATACTTTCTTAGGTTCCCCTTGCTAGTACTATGTTTTACTCCCACTTGCCTGTAGAACTGTCTTAATTTCAACAAGATGCTGGAAACGTTCCTCATAGATTTTGGGCTATATTGACATATTGACATGATCAAAATGTTCTCCCACATTTGGTCTGTTTAATTGAGATGGCCATATTCAAGAAACCAGTGTGAGATAATTTGAGCTTTGTGACAGGGGGCGTTAACCTACTGGAAGCAGGAGTGGTCTTCTGCTGCTGTAGCCCATCCGCCTCAAGGTTTCATGTCTTATGTGTGTGCAGATCAGCAGTTCTGAAAGGCTTAGACCAGCCCATCGGGCACCAAGATTCATACCATGCCCAAAGTCACTTAAATCATGTTTCTTATGCATTCTGATGCTCAGCTCGAACTTCAGCAGGTCATCTTGATTTTGTCTACATGCCTAAATGCATTGAGTTGTTGCCATGTGATTAGCCATACCTAGCAGAGCCCTGAATAACTGTATATTCCTTTGCTAGACAAAGGAAGGTGAAAAAGAAGGAATATTTAGATAGAATAATAATAATAAACAGAATGTATGTATGTGTGTGCGTGTGTGTGTGTGTATGTGTGTGTGTACCATAGAGGGGCTGGTAGACGATCTTGTAACCCTCAACAGGAGACCGAGGAGGATCCCACGAGACCCTGAGGCGATTGAACCACTCCTCTGACACACGCAGATTTTCAGGAGGCAAGAGCGGCACTGCCAAAAACAAAGCAAAACCAGAACATAGAAGAGCTTCTAAGAACTGCAGCTGATATTACTAACACATGCTAAAACTTTAACATAAGAACTAATTCACCTAAGTCATCAGTTATAAAGACAATGAACCCAAGGACATAAAGCTGAATATCATTTCATGTTTATGATACTAGAGCAAAAAAACTGACTTCCTAAGAAGACAGAGATGTTCAACAGTCATGTGAAAAACTTATCTAAATAAAAATGATCAAATTAATGTTTAATTATATAAATCTGAAGCTCAGCGCTTGTATTCAGCTTGATAGAACACTTGCTGTCCACTGGGACAGTTTTTCATGCTTTCAGCACTTGAGAGTTTTTGACTTTACAAGAGACGCTTTTAGGTGTTACAGGTCTAATATCCAGCCTTGACAGGGCTGAGTGTGAGTTGTGCGCTTCCACAATTAGAGAAATAACACATTACTTCAGGAACTGATTTAGGGAATTATATTCATCACTGAAAAAAACCACAAAATCATCTCGTACTGTACACCAGGCTCTGATGCATAATTCTTCAAGCTAAGTAGATTTTTATTTGCATTACAATGACTTCTAGTGCTCTCATCTAAAAAGAAGACATGTTTTGTCTGACATTTCAATTCTCTGCGCGATGAGGAGACAGCCACTGATGGCTCATAAGAGGTAATCTAGAGAATAGTTGAGAAAATCAATTAGACCTGAGCAAAATAATTTAATCGTCTCATTAATGAAAGGCGCTGCAGCAATTATGAGTGGCCTTCATTAAGACAATTAGGAATGCATCAGTATTTGTCGTGGCTTTGATTTATAATCTCCTTCAAGAACGTAAATGAACATGAAATTAATGCAATGCAAATGAACGCTCTGCTCACAGCGATGAAATTCATTGTCATTAACTCGCAGTATTCTCCTAAACCGGGAGCTGCATCTTTGTGTCGTGAAAAGGGAGAAACATAGCATTGACCCCTGTGGTCAATAAGCCAGGGATGTGTGTGTGTGTGTGTGTGCTTTGCATTTTGTGTGTTTGTTAGCCTTACATGTGGAACCCATGGCAGATGCACCAAGGCCATCTTGTCCATCGCTGTACACCGGAGTGACTGTCACTTTGTAGCTGGTGTCTGATTGTAAAGGCTCGAGCACTGCTCTCCTCTCACCTCCAGAAACTGACATCTACGATTGCAAACACACACGTGAATGCACACATTCTGGGAACATTTGAATGGGCCAAAGGCATACATATATATATATATATATATATATATATATATATATATATATATATATATATATATATATAGAATAGAATACTATATATGTATAGAAACAGCCTCTTTGCTCTGCTGGGTTAAAGGGACATTTGGAGGAAGTTTAAGAAGTCTTTTCAATTCAGCTCAGTCAGTAAAGTCCATTGATGGCAAAAGTGGGGCAGGGAATAGCTGAGAAAAACCCCATTACTGCCCCGTCTTCATTTATAACTGTTGAAATATTTCCCTGGATGTTTGTTTGTGTCCTAAAAGTACCACTTGTTTTAAATGAGCTCCTTTTTTATCCAACAGCCCGCACCCCGACCCCCTGTACTCTGAGTATTTCTTCTGCAGCAACGAGCTAATCATGATGAGACTGATAATTTACAGTATACTTAAAACCTGATAGAGATACACTAAGAATGAGATTCACTGGCTGGCAAAACAATCTCGATAAGTTACACCAAGTGGATTTTATTAAAGGTGCTTTCAGCTATACTGTAGCACACATATTGTTCATCCGCAGCTGCCCTGAAACTGTAGGAGGTCAAAGTTTTCATTACGCAGAGCACTCGTGCTCTCAGTCACGTTGGCTTGAGCACTAAAAGTTGAGCATTACGAATTGCTCCTCTAAAAGTGCTTAGAATGATGGAAATTACAGTCATTTGCAGCTCCATAACAACCGTGACTACTGAGATTATGCAACGCCGTTTAAAAGCACACTTTGACTGCTCTGGCATCTAACTGAGGATATCTGTAACTAAACTGTAAGTCATTTGAGCTTGAAAAACTACGTGGCACTGACTCAACCAAGTTATTTCAATATTTCAATAATGAAACTTATGTGCGAGTTCAGTAAGGAAGATTATTCAGTATTCACTCTTCTGGCTGCATTCCTGGGTGTTTCGGCTGCTAGTCTAGTCTTCATATTACTTCATTATCGGGTCTCCACTGCTTCATCTCTGCCACCACCAGGATTTAGGCCCTGGGTAGGTCCTGCCCTACTTTGTATCACTTTTGGACTATGCTCTGCTAATGTAGTCTAATTGCTGAATAGTTTATTACTATGAATTAAGTTCAGTTTTCTCTCCTCATTAAAAACTGTCAGGAATAAAAACTGACTTACTCCTGTTAACTGATATTATAAATAGCAATAGGTGTGAATTGCATCATCCATGTACAGTTGTGAATGTCTTGTATTACCTGGTCTTCATCTTTTCTGGACCCTATTGGATTACAGTTATTCTTTATAATTTAGTGTTTGTGTTTATCTCATTTTTGCACGTCCTGCCTTCTTGGTCGTCAACTTCCACACCAAGACGTGACATGAGTGGTGAGACAAGGCTATTCAGAGCCAAAGGATGGGGAGGAGCTGTCCACTGTGACTTGGGTGCTGAAACACTGTGTCCAAGTGGAAGTGCAGACACACGCGTGCATTTTCAGGTACATAAACAAACAAACAGAGTTTTCTCTCTTTCTCCTTTCATCTGTCTTTCATACACGTCCACACCAAAACATGTCAGAACTTTGGAAAAGACGTGTGACCTGGAACGGCCCTCGGCCATCAGCCGGCAGACAGGTTTAAACTTCCTCGCATTTTGTGCAGCTTTTGTTTCTCTTCCCACCTCCCTTTGTTTCTTTTGCTCTTTTCTCTGCTGCCCTCCATCCCCACTCGCAGTGAGGTAAATGGCTGCTGAAAAGATAATGGAATGTCTGCCGGCCTGGCCTGGACTCTCCATCTTCTACGGCTCTGACAACACATTGGGAAATTAAAAGAGGGGAGGGGGAGTGAAGGGAGGCTGGAGGATAGAGAAGGGAAACAGAGAGATAGAGGGACAGAAGAAGAAGAAGGGAAAGGCTGACTACTCATGTGTGTGTGTGTGTGTGTGTGTGTGGGTGCATCAGCGATCAGGGTCAGTACATGGCACTGAGCTCAAGGGCTCTTAGAAGAGATAGAGGGATCAAGAACGAGGGGCTAAGTGGCCCAGGACTAAAAGTGTAATCAGTTTTCTGACTGTAGCAGACGACCCAATGCTGACCGCTGTAGGGCCATCCAGTTGGATAGCGGTGGGAAACAACAATAATCTTCCTCCAAAAACAACTTCAGTGTTGTCTATTCCACATAATCAGCATTCACAATTCACCAGGGAGGCAGTTTGTGATGGAGGGCAGCTTTAGAAGCTGCAAACATGTAACCCGGATCTAAAACACCTCTTGAGAGGGAAAAGAAATAATTAAAATCTGGGAACTAACATGAACCCTTAAACCTCCAACTCACAGAGTCCTTGTGATCTCCGCTGAGGCTTGTGTAGGCGACACTGTAGCTCTCCACGTTGGGGTCTTCCAGCTCCCACGAAGCCTCTAAGCTCTGGGTGGTCTCGTCACTCAGCTGAAGGTTTCTCACAGCCTGACGTGCCGCTGAGACACCACATCACAGATTCGCTGTTACTGTACCAAATTACTCTAGATATTATTTCTCAAAAAATGAGGCTTGGCTCAAACTTTATTTTCTTCGCGCTGTAAAAATATCAGCGTGAAAGTTTCAGTTTCAGCTCGGCACACTGTGATTTGGGGTGCTAAAGAAAAGTATCCTCACAAGCACTCACAAAATGCTTTTGTTTAGCTTTTATGATGCATCCTTAAAGCACTAACTGATTTTTTTTCTTCTTTCTTAAACAAAGGCAACCTGCTGGTGTTTAGTCGGCTGCTTTGAACTGTGCTTTTTAAACAAAGCAGATGTGCTGTGTGAAACTTTCTAGGACAGTGGGCAAAAACTTAAGTAAAGGAGACATGTTGCTTTTGTAAGCTTTTGAAGCCACAAGACTCAATTAGCTGCAGTCTGCTTCTAAAACAACAAAAACCCATTCCAGATGGCCTTTGGTCACCTTTGAGAAGCCAGAATCTGAACTCCAGTCTCTGGATGAAGCCAACTTGGTAAACACACTTATATAAATTCAAACTTCTAGGAGAGACTCTTATCAGCATTTCAACTTTCTCTTTAAAATAAAGTTTCAACATTTCTTTTTCTAATTACTCGGTAATTTTGCTTTTGCTTCTTGAAAGTAAAAAAGCAACAATGGCCAAAAATCTGCTACAAGGACTAAGAAGAACTACGTTTTCACTTTGGCAACATAGGCCTGCACTGGCAGCTAGTGGAGCCTTTCGCATTAAAATGGAAATTGCCTTCCTTGACAGATGCCTTGGCTTGAGCCATGATTAAAATTTGGCCAGTCTCTTTGCAGGGATAGTTTTTCAGAAAAAGTACCAAGTGAAATTAGCCTTCTGTCCACTGGACACATGCTAGCAAAGAAATTAAAGCAACTGCTTTTAAGGTTCAAAAACTAAGTTTCATGGCACAGTTTTACCTAAGACTAGCTGTCCTGGTTTTTGCTGACATTTTGAAGCTTTACAGAAAGCCAGCTCGGACGCTTCTTACCTGTGGTTTTGGTAGAAGTTGTTGTTGTCTGTGTGGGCACTGGGGAAATACAAAGAGGACAAATCAGATAATTGGATTCAAACTCTGCTCAACAACTCTTTGTGTCGATAAGTAAGCCAATTAGACAGGAATACGTAACAAATCACTGATGGTAAAATAGATTTTCTTCTCCTGAGATAAGCTGAGACAAACAAATCAATGCAAATGTGTTCATGCAGTGCTTTGCTTTGACTCAGAAATGCTCATTTTCTCATCCTAAATGCACATGTGATTGCACTGATCTGTTATAATAAGCAGACAGCAGTGCTCTATCAGGAGGAATTACATCTCAAGGAAAGCTGAGCCTCACTATTGTCAAGTTTAATATTGATTAGATAAAGCAAAAACTCACAGCTCTGTGAGTTAAACAACCTCGTCACACTTACATGTGGTTTGAGTGACAAAGACTGTGTCGCTCTCAGATTTGTCTTTGAATATGGCCGTCAGCATAACTTCATACTCAGTGGAGGGACTGAGGCCGGTCAGCGTGTATCTGTTATCACTTCCACTCAAGACTACCTACAGGAAAGAAACAAACCTCATATTAGATCTGATTTCCAACAGTGCGGTCTCTCCAAACTTTAGAGACGTGATGGCCGATAGTTTCCAAAAATGTCAGATTTGTTGTTATATAAGCTGTTTGTTCAGACAAAACAAAAAATATATACAGTACTTTCAGCAGTATTGTTACTGAAGCAATTACAGTTAAGTGATAAACTCACTTAAAAACTTAGCATCTTCTGATTTGTGCTTTTATTTGCTGCCATATTTGCCAGAACAAGTTGAATCTGAAGAATTTTGTAAGTTCAAATATTGCAAAACAGCAAGAATGTTATCAAACAGTCTGATGATGTTATTAATACTCTAATGAAAAACTCCAGGCTGTCAAATTCCAAGGTTGTGACTGAGTTTTAAGAGAGAGAAAGCTGCTGAAAACCTAAAATAATAAATCATCTCATAATTTCTGCAGGTAGAGGGAGAAACAGCAGGAAATGGTAGTGAAGCAGGTATGCATGGAGATTACATGTAGTATTTTCATTGTTATATTGAACAAAACAAAAATAATATGACCAGCATAAGTGTTACTGGATTAAGACGTTTCCTATGATATAACTATCACAGGCGTGTGTGGTTTCCTATGAACACAAAATGCTTCCAGTTGGACTCGCTGCATCCGCACTAGTCCAAAGAACCACTACAAATTGTTTTACGCAGAAATAATCAGGCCCCAAGGTACACACAAAGAGGTCAACAAGAGTACAGCACACTTCTACCGAGAGAAACCCTGAAATTAGTATTTGCTCCAGATGGCTCAATAACCAGATTATGTGGAGGTATTTGTTTCTTTGCGAAACCCTCCGAGGTACAGTTGCATGCAGATTTTACCAACGGGGGCAATTTGTGCTTTCCCTGAAGCAAGTGTATTGTTTATGAGTCATTGTCTCTCTTTCCTTTTTACATCTTCTTGCATTTAATGTAAAATTTTCTATTTTATTTTATTGTTTCCCGAGACTCATGCAGATACGTTTTTGAAAAAAGAAAAGACGACTTAAAAAGAAAGATATCAAATTATCATAAAGTTTTTGTATGGATAACATTTCGCTCTGTGCTGTATGCATTATGTCTAATCCCCTCTCAGATGTAACAATACCGAGAAAATCGATGAAGGATGCAAATGTGTGTGTGTGTGTGTGTGTGTGTGTGTGTGTGTGTGTGTGTGTGTGTGTGTGTGTGTGTGTGTGTGTGTGTGTGTGTGCCAGCACACGGAGCATGTGGGTGAGAAACAGAGAAAAGCTGCATGTATCCCTTTCTCTAGTCTGGCGGTATTACCAGCCCACCTCTCCAGCTCCCCAGAGTGTTATTTTCAGCTTCGATGACTCTCAGCAAAACACACAAACACACACACACACACAGACACAGACACACTCTCTAAGGGCTCTATCGCTGCCTTGCAGCTGTCTCTAAACCCCAGATCATAGTAATAAAACACCCTAGCCATTAATTTCTAGATTTATTCAGCCTTTATTTATACTCAACCAAGCCAGAGGTTTTACCAGCTACCGGTAGTGTAGTTAAGCTTCTGTGTAAGTCTATAGGAGACAGACTGCTCTTTATCTGTGCGCATGGAGTGGAGCTACTGCTTCCTCTTAAAAAAGAGATAATGACTGGACTCCAGACTAAATGAAATCCATGCAGATTATTTTCTTCAGATGCTTAATAATATGTTTTGTTTGCATAATAACACTGCAAGCTTAACCTTGTGATTCTATGCTGTTGGATGCTTGACTCTTACTGATCTAAAACACATGCAGTACTGTGCAAAAGTCTGAAGCCAGCCTTTATTTCTTTATATTTTGCTACCAAGAAGCCAAACTTTCTTATACATTTTTAAAGATTCCCAAAGAGCTATTAGTACAAAACCTGGGATAAAATATCTTGGGATGGCGTGCAGTCCCAAGATATTTAGGAAACTGAAAAAGTGGCAAAAGAAGAAGTGGTAGGCTGATGAAGAGTATCTGAAAGTCCTGCATTTAACAAATAGGAGAAAATTCATCTGACACAGGACCTGAGAGATGCCTCTGCCACTTCAGCTGACCTGAAGGGCCAGAACTGGGACAAAGAACTGGGATGAAAATGAGAAGCAACAGGTCTGAAATTTTTTGTTCATATTGTCATCAACATGTCAAGGACAGGAGAGAAGTACGTGTATCTGCAACTACAAACGAGTGGAGACTGTGTAATGCTTTGGGAGCTGAATTTTAGCCAGTGATGCAATTATGAGCGCAGAAAAGTACAGTCAGATTTTGATTCACCAGCCAAAGCCCTCTGGAAACACTGATTGGCAAAGGCTTCATTTTTCCACATGACAATGATCCCAAACGCACTTCCAGAGCAGTAAAAATATACTTGATAGCTCTTCATAATAATGTCATACTTTTAAGCATAGTAAGGTATTAGTAAAGTTTTAGCAAGTGTTTAATTCATATTTTATTTATCATCATTCCTCCTTAGTATACTGCTGTGCATGGTGTAGCATGCACCGCTAGTAACGCATAATAATCATAGTATTAATAATATATCTGTATTTAGAAATGGCAATGCGGCATAAATAATGAATTAAGCGCTTACTAATACCTTAATATTTCTTAATAGTGTGACATTATTGTAAAATGCTACTGTATACTTATACAGAAAAGCCGACAGTGGAGTACTATCTGTCATGGATTGGTCTCCCCAGAGCCTGGACGTCAACATTACTGAAGCAGTGTGGGATCATGTTGACAGAGAATGGCGCAAAAGGCAGCCAACATTCAAAGAAGAGCTCTGAATGAAATACCAGCGCACTAGAACTGTACAAGCAGTCTTTTTATACTGTAATTTTATGTATGTTTGCACTCTTCAATAAATTGCTGAACCTACTGATCATTTTTCTAGCAAAATATAGAAAAAGGAGGATGACTCAAGACTTTTGCACAGTGCTGTACCTTCTGTATTTTAGTGGAACTAACCTCTTTTGTGTTGCCACCATCGAATGGTGTCCAGGAGAGTCTGTAGAGATTAATGTCACTGGCTGAGTGATCCCAGCTGACCTTAAAGCTGTCCGTGCTGACCTCACTGGAGTGTAGATTCAGAGGACCAGGAACTGGAGCTGAAAGACAGAAAAGCTGAGACTTTTTTCCCCCTCCTTTTTTCTCATGTGTTAATATTCACATAAATTCAATAACATTTTCAATTCTGCCCCGATTATACTGTAAGTTTATGAAACTTTTTTTGCTGGGCCAATTTATAACATAACTGTCAGTTCAGCAAAATGTTCTCGGAAAAGCACCGTCGCACCGTTTTGGTGTGAACCTACCGCTTCCCACTCAAAGAGCTGAAAAGTGCCGTTGCATTTTCGTTAGTTCATAAAGCCCCCTTTCTGAAAACTGGTCCATTAAACAAACTTTGCCAGGAGATAAATAAAAAATGCAAACAGTCCTTTTAAAGTGGATAGTTTAATAGTTGCTTGCCAGACGCATTTCTGTGAGCTGACTCAGCGCTGGAGCCCAACTGCTTGTTGCAAAGGGATATTCCAACAAATCAATATCTGTTAGCGTGACGGAATAGTCTGGGACAGTGAAATGACCTTTTAATGTGACTGGGCTATTATGCTGAGGTGTAAATGTGATGGGCAGGCCGCCAAAATAGCAAAAGGACCACTGAGGGTAATAAAATTCACCACTGTTTGGCACTATAAGAGAAATGGTTTGCCTTTTAATGATATTGATAGAACTATTTTCTGGAGATTGAGGCTAAATTGTCCTCAACAGAGATGTTGGGAAACAAGAATACAGAAAACAAAAATTTGTTCTCCGCTGGTGACGGCGACTCGCAAAAGTCAAATGCCAGTTTCTTACTGGTGGTGAACGCATCGGTGAGCGGTTCTGATTCGCCCTCGTTGTACAGGGCAAAAATTGCCACTGAGTACTCTGTCAAAGACGTCAGCTCACCGAGGTCATAAGAACTCACTGAACCAACCTCCACCTGCAGGAAACACAGAGAAACATCATGTAGCCACAGACAAACCCACTGCTATGCCTCTTAAACAGAGAACAAGATAAACACTACTAAGACTCAGTGTAGGGATATTTTTCAAGTCTTCATCTATGATATTCATAACACAGTTTCCAGAAGACTAAGCTTTATCAGTATCGTAAACTGCAATATCTGTAAATTTTCCATTCATATGATTATTGTTAGGCTTTTAGCCCTTTATTATTCGACTGTTCATCCCTTTCTCATTTCTTTTTTTCTCATTTCTTATTTCATCTTGGCACTCAGAAACAAAATTCCCAGAAATAAAACGGTCACACGTCACCTCGTCTGTGACTAGTCCGTCTGTCTTGTCCCACATGATGCGATAACCATTAACTCCACTAGGCGCGGGGTCCCAGCTGATGTGGGCCGAGTTGTGGGTAATGTCAGAAAACTGGAGGTTGCTGGGAGGACTCAGTGGTACTGGAGGGGGAGAGACAGAGAAAGCTCAGGCTGATCAGGCGTTAAACTCTGGCTGTGAAAAAAGGAAGCCCATGCCAAAGACTGAGTCTAACTTTGGAGCAAAAATGAGCAATGAGTTTTCAGCCTTGTATAAAAGTAGTTTTGGTATCTTTTGGACATATGAACTGCTTGCGGTGTGATTTCTTTTTACCTCACCCATTTAAATTAATATTAAGTATAAAGCTGTTGGTGATGGGTGGGTGTTGCTAGCTGCTTGTTAGGCTTCATGTGAACTAATCAGGTTCCACCTTTAAGCAACCGGCATGAGTAACGGGCAGAACAATTACAGTCTCTTCCACTAGAGGACAATACAACGACCCTCTAGTAGTTGTACTGCCACTAGCAGTTGGGTTGCCAACTGCCAGTAAAAACAGAAGAAGGCAAAGACGAAATTACGTAATAGTCATGCCGTGAGTGAGACGACACAACCTGATAGCAGTAGATAAATATTTGAAAAGCAAAAGTAGTCAATCTGACCTGGGTCATGGAGAAGGTCCTAGCATGAGTAGTGGTCAGAAGAAAGTAAAAATGGTATACTGGGGACAAACCGAGCCAATACCTGGTGCGTGAGGAAAAATTATAAATATGCTTTTTGTGATTATTCTAATGTGAAATATGTGCCGTTGCTCCAAATGGTTGGAAAACAATGAAGTAGTCTGCGTACATGGAGTGGACATAGTATGGACGTCTGTTCACAATGATTAAGTGACTAAATTAGTCATCAGTCAAAGACACTTGGATTTAATTTCTTTATTACAATAAATAGGCTAATTTTTCTTATTTTGTAAGAGACAATCAGAGCAGACTATTATCATATATGGAAACAAGGTCAGCTGTCTACAGTTATTGCTGCATAACAACTATGAGTTTTGACCTTGGAGAAAACATCGCTGTTTCAGCCATTTTTGCCAGCTTCATGAGAACCAGTCTGAGTTTTTGAGATTAAGGACACTTTTTATGAAGAAGACATATGATCCAGTTTTCTCTTTTACAATGTTTGAATGTCTGACTATTGGGTTATTTGGATTTTTATTAATTTTAATTAAAAAAGGCTAAGAATTAAAAACTGTTTGGGTGTGCAGTACTCACATGTGGTTTCCTGGTTTGTAACAGGTTCACTGGCCTCCTCGCCGAACATGGCATAAACAGTGACGGTGTATTCGGTGTGAGGGATCAACCCATCCAGCTCCAGCTCCGTCACTGCATCTGACACCCTTATCTAGGGACAAAAAGAAACTTCGGATTTAAAACAAAACTTTGGATGGCATGTTAGCAAATTCCAGTTTTACAACTTTGAACTAAATAAACAATTCATCCTCCTCTTATTTTGTTATTTTTGTTGCTACCTCTTTCTCATCCAAGTCATCTGTCAGAGGTGCATAAAGCAGCATGTAGCCAGAGACTCCATCCACACTGTTCCATTTTATTTTCATGGTGTTGTGACTCACATCAAACAGCTGGAGGCCGGTGACTGTGGGAAGAGCCACTACATGCATACACACACAGCATACACACACATCACGACCGCATACAGCAAAAAACAAAATAACATGGCAATAAAGGAGGAATCACATGAATGGATTTTTGTAATAACTATAAACATCAGGGTATACTGCTTAAGGTGGATTTGACCTTTAAGCATAACATTCTTTATTGCTGTATTAGTTACTGCTGTGCAAAGTATTGAGCCAACCATATATTTTTAATATATATAAATATATTTATCCAAGCTTTCAAGCTTTCTTCTTTAAGACATCTTCAAGTTCTCTCCAGGCGTCTCGAAGGACATTCAAAGCTCTTCTTTCCATCTGTCAGAGGTATTTAAATGATGTTGTATGTCCCTCTGACAGATTATTATTATCTGACGAGATGTTCAAATACTGCTTCAACGATTTGACGTCTGGGCTCTGGGGAGGCCAATCCATGACAGATAGTACTCCACTGTGGAGTATATATAAGTATACAGTAGCATTTTACAATAATGTCACACTATTAAGCATTATTAATATTATTAGTAAGATATTAGCAAGTACTTAATTCATCATTCATATGGAATGATGACATGATATATAAATGATGAATTAAGAATTTGCTAAAGCTTTACTAATACCTTAATCATGTGATATTATTATGAAGTCCTTACAAGCATATTGTTTTACTGCGTTGGCAGTGTGTTTGGGATCATTGTCATGTGGGAAAATGTAGCCTTTGCCAATCAGTCTGTCCAGATTTCATGGTGAACAAAAATCTGACTGTGGATTTCTGCATTAATAATTGTATCAGTTTTGACAAGATCTCCAACATCGCTGTGAAAAAACAACCAATGGGCGAAATGCATCTCTAAGGTCCTGTGTCGGGTCTTTGCTGGACATTTTGCTTTTTCGTACTCACATGAACTTCAGATACTTTTCATCTGCTTTACTTTCTTTCTATAGTTTTAGATAGAAAAATAGAAAAACTTTGAAAGACCTACAGAGAGCCTGGAGAATTATTCTTCAAGACTGAACCCTTTTTAAAAAATGATAGGAAAACTCCTTGGAAGCAGAATATAAAGAAATAGCTCAAGACTTTTGCACAGCACTTTCAATAGGTCTGGCTTCTGCAGCTGTAACTTTCTAAGCCATTGCTATTAAATTGTGTTCTGAGTGTGGAGCCTTATAAGCACACTTATACATGTGTGTTTGCAAGAATAAACTTACGCGTTGTTTCTGATCCTCTCAGAGCTGCACTCGCCTTGTTTGCATACACAGCAAACACAGCCAGTTGGTACTCAGTGAGGGAGCTAAGATGCTGTAACACCACAGAAGACTCACTCCCGACCACTACAGCCTGCAGGGGTGCAGGAGGGTCAGTCGGGGAAGTAAGAGAATATGAAAGATGGAAAAGAAGGTGTGAAGAGTTGGAGGGGATAGAATGGCATGAAAAATGGTAATTGGGGCAATAAATAGGGAGACATAAAAATGAAAAACAGAAGTGAGGAAAGCGAGAGAAAACCAGGAAAGAAAGGAGAGATTGGAAGAGAATGGGAAAGGAAGAAGGAAACAATCGATTTATTGAATGGAATAAAGCACAAACATTTAAGACTTGAAGAATATTTTTCTTTTTCATTCTGAACTAAAAGGATGACAGTTGTGATAAAGATTAGGCCCACAGTGAGCCAGCTGGAAAGGTCTCTTTACATGAGGCTCCAGAACATCTGGTCTCTGTAAACCCAGCTAAGTGAAAGATTTAATGGCTTCTGTGGTCAAATGTTCTGGAAAAATCAAGCAGGTGCCTGGTTCAAGCAACAGTATCATTTCTAGTGAGCCGTCATAACCTGCAAAGATATTCTGGGGAGAAGTGAATAGAGAGATGAAAGTGAGAGGTATGGATGGGCGATAGCACTGACGTCTCGAGGAAAAACTGATCTCAAACTATAAACCTGCCCGATCCTTGATAACTCCCCCTGGTGTCATAAATATTATGGAAAAGTACATTTTGCACACCTCACACTCCTCCTACTGACTGTAGGATTTTTTAGCTGCTGCTTATCCTTTAGCACATCTGTATGCAAAGCTGAACAGAGTGAGAGAGTCATGTCCATGGAATAAAATGGATATTTCTTGATTTTATGTTGTGTTAAATATATCACGACATAAAATACGTTGACTTCCTCAGCTCTGGCTGGTTTGATGTGTTGTTTTCAGCAAATAATACACTATTTACCTCCTGTGGATCTCCTGGGTCTCTTCCCTGAGTGGGATAATAAACAACTCTGTATTTCTCTACATTTCCGGGGGCATGGCTCCATGAAACCCGAAAGCTTTGGGCCGTGATGTCTGATGTTACTAGGTCAAGCGGCATTCCCGTTGTCTCTGGTATATGTTCTGAAAGACAAAAATGTAAGGACAGGCCAACAGGCTGCCTCAGATTGGATATAACTTTCAAGTGCAAATCCCATTAAGTCAGATCAAATGAACATTCGATCTGACCTAATGGTGTCCTGTTAAACAGTTCCTATAGGCCATCTAACTTTTTTTTTTCACATACACAAGGTTTGATTCATAGTAAAGAAATTGACTTTGTAACTACCGCTAGACTTTAACTCTGACTTTTTATCATTTGGTCATTTATTGACACACAACTAGTCAAAGTGATCACTCAGGATACTATTTGTTTAACAACTCTTTTCCTTTATGCTTTACTCCTCATGACACAGAGTTCCTACTAGTATTCTTGTTTGCATCTTAGTAAGGTTTCTTCAGTTTTCCAATTTGCTCTTACTCTGCTTGATGTCTTTGTTCTGCTGCTCCACCTGTTTGCACACTGTTTTTGTTAGCCCCCCTACAATAGAGCTCATGATGTTAAAGTCAGCCACATTGTAGACGTGATTGCTCTCCGGTTGTGAGGCGATGGAGCGCAGCTCATTCTCGTCAGCATTCTTTACACCTGGAAAAATACATAGGAATGACTGGCACATACATGAAAGTTAACATCTAGGACACAACGTGATATATCGTTATTTATTATTACTCACATGAGTACTGTATCCACATGAATACACAAAAAAGAATGGCAAGTCCTGTCAAAGGCACGACAAACCAACTGATGCCAATTCAACGCTCAATCTATAAAAACTTTGCCCAATAATTAGAAGCCTTGATGGAAAATGTGCAAAAATATGAAAAAGTGAGTCTTGCATTCGGACAGATAATGAGGCTGAAGTATGCCTCAATGTTGCATTGGATTATAAAATTACAAAAAAACAAGGAAACATTTAACTGGGAGATTTGTCAGGGGAAACGCTCGAGTCTCTCTTGTCCTTTCTCTATAGTGATGATGAAATGAACCAAAAATTTCAGATTCAGCAACTTTTAGTTCAAATCTTGAGTAATTTGTCATAACTGTGCCTTTTCACCCTGTTTCCCTTCCTTAGTAATGACTTCTTGACAGCCACCCTTTCAAAGTGACCATTAATGATGAGGTTTCAGTGAACACTAGATGGATCTGGTTTTAGCCCTGCCACTTCTTTTTAAAATGCAAGTACAAGAACAGGATTGCAACTGAATGAAAAAGCACCCAATGTCCAAAGAAAAAAACTTTAATGGACCACAAAGCCTGGAGACCTACTGCTCATAAACACACACAAAAAAAAGCAAACCTGGCAACTTGGAATCAAAATATAACGATATATGGGGTGAATCAATACTTTTACTGCTCTAAGTACCAATTCTTTTGTTGCGTTTTTGAGTAGCCGCAGCATGCATTTTAATATTATGCTTTAATATAACAAATGCACCTTAGTAACCAAGCTAGCTAGCTAACTAGCTAGCTAACTAGCCTTAGCTAACAACGCCTTTCTGCCACATATTTTCATGTAAATCATGTCCAGAATGAAAAATAAAAATAAAGAACTAAAGAAATAAAAAAGATGACACTAGCTAGAATGTTAAGCTCCAGCCTTAAAAACAGTAGTCCAAAAACTAAGGTCTGCCACTGTGGAGATTAAGTTAAAAATATGATCTGTAGTTTATCTCACCGATAGCAAACAGTTCAACACCAGCATTTCTCAGTTCCTCTGCTGGTGGTATAACATCATCTTGGGACTTTCCATCGGTGATCAGGATCCCAATCTTGGGTATTCCAGGCCTTGCACCAGATTCAGGCTTGAAACAGTTCTCCAAGATAAAAGTCAGTGCAAGACCTGTGAAAAAAAGAGTAGAGAGTAAAAAGGATAGTAAGTGAAGAAGGATTAATCAGGTAGCTGTAAGGTGGCATAGTTGATGACACAGTAATATAAATTCATATATATATATATATATATATATATATATATATATATATATATATACATATATATGTGTGTGTGTGTGTATTCAAAAATATTCAGCAAAGATAAGTAAAAATAACAATAGAATAATAGTAGCGTGTGAAAGTAGCGACCATAACAGGACTTTTAAAAAGACAATTGGGAAGAGAATGGCAACCTTTTAATCTACTATTGTAAAACAAAAGGCAAAATCACAGAGGGTCAGTACCTGTGAGGGTGTTTCCTCCTTTGTAGGGCAGGTTCCTGACAGCATCAACAACTACATCTTTAGTTGAGAAAGCATTTAAATGCCACTCAATCCTGGGATCGCCACTGTACTGTGCGAGACCTGATAAATGAACAACATGACACAATTACACACAGCTTGTCATTTCCTAGTAATATTCACTCAAACTTGAACTAATTCGATAGATGAAAACAACTTAATTCATGGCTAAAACAGCCATATTGGTCCCATGGTGAACCCATCTGTTCAAGAAGGAAAGAAGCCAGAACTCACCTATCCTTGTTTTATCAATGCCAACATCAAAGGCATTGACCAGGTTTTCCAAGAACATACGGACCAGCCTGAAGTTTAGTCGGCCAATACTCCAGGAGCCGTCCACCAGGATCACAATATCCGCAATAGCCTCAGTGTGACACACAAACTGGTCAACTGAAAAAAAGGAGGAAGGGAGAAAGACTAGTAATTAAAGAAAAAGATAATACCACTAAATCCACATTATTTTTATTTTCAATGTGCAATGTGTGTCCAATGTTTTTTTTATGTTTTTTTATGTTGTATTCTGACCCTATCTGCATGTCACTTGAGGCTCATCAGACCAGGGAACATTTTTCAGTCTTCAATTGTCCAGATTTGGTTAACTTGTGTTAATCTTGGCCTCAGTTTCTTGTTCTTAGCTGACAGAACTGCTACGCAGAGTCTGAATGCCACTCTGCGTACCAGCCCATTTTCTTCAAGGTTCAACATGTTGTGCAGTTAGAGATGCTCTTCTGCATCTCTAAATGCACATCATGTTTGTTGTAATGAGAGGTTATTTGCTGTTGGCTTCCTATCAGCTCAAAGGAGTCTGTCCATCCTCATCTGACCTCTGACATCAGCAAGGCATTTTTGTTGAGAGAACTCCCACTCAGTGGATATTTTCTCTTATCAGACCATTCTCTGTAAAACCTAGAGGGGGTTTTGTGGGAAAATCCCAGCAGATCAGCAGTTTCTGAAATACTCAGACCAACATGTCTGCCACCAACAACCACGCAATGTTCAAAAGTCATTCATATCACCTTCATCCCCATTCTGATGCTCAATTTGAACATCAGACGATCATCTATACCATCTCAAACATACAGTTAAACAGGTGTACCTAACAAAGTATAAACTGAATGTAAATTGCTCCCTCGCACATCCATCAGTGTGGTAGGAAAAGCATTTAAGTGCAAATGAAGACTTGCAGAGTAAAAGCGCTTCCAGTGGTTTAAAAGACTGAAAAAGCAGCATTATAAAACTAGCAGCCCATTTCCATCACTTCAGACTTACATAAACTTATTGGAGACCTACCACAAGTGTTTCTTTCCAAACAAATCCTTACAATACAGGGACAGTATGACTGCAATATAAGCACAGCACATAAATCAGTTCATTCATTGTAATTTATAACTGCTCATCCACCTTTCTTTGGTATCCTGAAAAGAAATATATCTACTTAAATTTGTAACATAAACCACTTTCCTATCTACAGGAAAGTAATCGCTATTAATCTATGACATGCTCATAATGTCGGACCTTTATGTCTCATTGAAGAAAAAGCCATAAAGCAAAGAGCTGACAGTAGGAAATGTGGATTTATTTGTGTTTTGACTAAAAATTCAGCTCCTGCCAACTTTAACAAAGCCATTTGGAACTAAGCACAACAGGGTCTTTGTTTTAACATGCTAATTAGCACAGGCGTGTGCTAAATTGCTTGAAAATAAAGAACAAATATAAAACATGCTGGGACGTATTTATTCAAACAGTGGCAGTGATGCATAAATGCTATAAACACAGCAAAACATGCTTCGTAACATTTACACTTACCTCACCATCTGTGCTTTCCGTGTTATCGATTCAAGCCAACACTTTCTCAAGATAAAAATTAATAAATAAGCTACATCGTCTAATGATAAACCACACAGGTATTTATTTCAAGAAGCAATTTTCCAGACGGAGCCTTCTGTCTGCTGTCTGTGTGTGTCTGACTGTTTGAACCATCCATCTGCTACAGGCGGCCGACAAACGAGAGAAGGGAAAACAACAAGGTCGGGAGATAGCTGATGACAATCTGTGGCTTGCAAATGCATAACATAGAAAAAGGTGCCCGTGAAATGCACAAAGGTCATTGTTTTGACATGGGAAAAAGAGTGTGATTTTATATCAGAGTTGAATAATGCCCCTTGTTTTAAGGAGAGGAAAAGAAGAAGGCTTTGTTCGGGACTTTCGGCAAAATGGCAAAAGGTTGTAAGGCCAAAGGTCATATCGATGTCTTTGTGGAGGTTACTCTATTACAAAACAAGCAAACGTGGCCTTTAAAGAGATTCTAGCGTTAAAGATTTTATAGGAACAACCATAAAAAAGCACCAAAACAGGACATATAGATCAAATCAATCGAGCAGCTACTCTTTGACATAAAATTATAGATATTCATTTTTTATTATCTATAGTAACTAAATAGAATGGCAAGGAAAAGGTTAATGGTTAAGAAAGAAAGAAACCAAGGGTGGGGGGGTTGTTAAATCTGAAAAGGCAGCAGGAGGTGGTAAACAGAGGGTCAGTAATTACAGCTAAGTACAGCTCGCTGGTCATTCCTGAGTCTATTGTCAGGGTGGTGAGAGCGTTAATTAGGCATAATACTGGTGTTTTACATCGGACCCAGCAATCAAGGGTGCTGCTGTCCTTCACATTACTGTCAGCAGTCTGTTAAGTTGACCATAATGTTTATTTAATTGTTAGGGCAGGTTATTTTGTCACCATTTATGTTACTTAATATCATACATTTATTTAAAATTTCACTTAACCAATTTTTTATTTCGATTTTATTTGAACCACAGTCGGCCTACACTGAACTATAAGCTAGATGCCAAAGCTGCCTTTCGCTTCCTAGCGCAAGCAACAGTAATCAAATACTGACAGACACTAAGGGAAATTATGCATCTCACTTATTCACTGGTTAGGACTGCTACTAATTTCACATTAACCATGTAGGGTGGCACAGTGGTGTTAGCACTCACAGCAAGAAGGTCCTGAGTTCAATTCCACCATCAGGCCCAGGCTCTCACCGTGTTCGTGTGGGTTCTCTCTGGGTACTCCGGCTTACCCCCACATTTTAAAGACATGCAGTTAGTGGGGTTAGGTAACTGGTGACTCTAAATTGTGCATAGGTGCTCAAATGGCTTTTAATTGTTGTTTTTTTGGCAGAAATAGCCCTGTAGATAAATTTGATCCCATGTGTAGTCTTTCCCCACAAGCTGCAAAACTGTGACATCACAAAAATGTGACAGTCTCTGTGGCAACATTGATTATGATGTTGGAGGAATATCACCAACACAGCATTATCAGATTGAGAGGCTCATGGACATGATAACGTAGTTCTTCTAGCAAAAAAAGCACTCCTAGTATGTTTCTGCTGTAGCTGTATTATAATCCCAATATGCTCTCTGATAGTCACCAGTAGGCTAGTCAAAGGTTCTCCTCCTTATAAGCCCCATCTGTCTTTTGCCCTACGTCTTTCTTCCCTTTTTTCTTCCCATCTAACGCCTCTGCTGTGGGTCAAAGTGTATACAGGGGGAACAGAGTGAAAGCAAAGAAGAGAACCAAAGTTGGAATGAAGGTAAAAAGCCAAAGTGCTGTATTTGAGGGCAACGAAAGGTCACAGATGTATTGACACTTTCTGTGGTGCCAAGTCTTTCTTTTGTCCTATGTTTACTCACTTCACTGCCTCTCTCCACTTCACTGCTAAGCTCATTCCACCTGCCTGACTAATGGGCGACACTCCTGCCATGACATCCAAAGTGTTATGACAGAGTATAATTTTCATATACATAAGCATTTCTGTCTACATAAGTACTGCATTGTTACTGTGTTTTATAAAAGATAATTGATTTTCGATTTTTTTATTTCATGTGTACAGTACTGTGTAAGAACTATACAGCCTCCGCTGTTGCCTTACCTATTGTATTTCCATGTGTTTGGTCATTTTTCTGTAATTCACTCCGCCTATTTCCCATTTTCTCAACTAGAAATTAGTCCTGGATCGAGACTTTTACACAGCACTGTAAAGTAAAAATAATTTTCTCATAGGCTAAAAATAATGCAATTCTATCATGGGAACAAGCCACCCGATGTTCAAGGCTCAAATTTACATTTTAACATTTTAACGGTAAAATGCTTACCTTTTAGTGGTGGTACAATAGAGCTCAGAAAAAAAGAATAGTGTGATGGTGAACCAACATACATATAACTGGAACCCTGAAAATAAAGCAGCTGTTATGTTCAGTCATCATGTTTTATTAGACACCTACTGCTAATTTCAATTCTTCTGTGCTGTGGCCATTTTTTCTACATAAACACTGCTTTGAAGCTGGTGGTGATGATTTTAAATTTTTATAGGTTAGACTGAAAAAAAAAACCCCACAAGACCATTTTCCCCGTGTCACACCACTACTATGACACAAAAGTACTGCTCAAGCCAAATTTACAGTCTAAACCTTGTTTGCTTGGAAGCACATGGTTAGTAAAGGTGCTGAATGAAACTATTTACATACAGACTCACACGTGGACCTAATCCCAAGCATAACTGGCACGCATGAGCGTGATTAGACTGCCCACCTGTGTCTATGGGAAAGACGGAGGCTGACCACGTTTTACAATTCAAAGCCCACAGAGTCTGCAGAGCTGTGGGGAAAAGTATGTGGCTCCCAGACAATTGGATTAACTTGTGTGGGAGTAGAGTAATGGGTATTAGAAATGTGCACTGTAACAATGGAAGCCACTGTTGGCTATAAAGCCAGGGAGCAGCATCAGAGACTAAACAGGACTGAGGGTTGTGAGACAGGCAGTTAGTGGGAGCACTTGTTACACTACATAGCCACTCAAAAATGCTCATGGAGGCTTAAAAACACAGTCACTGTTGGATACATACTTTCTTCATAGAGAGATAAACTAAAGCAAAGCAGCTTTAGTTTACACTCAAACGTATGCATACAGATAGTAATAAATGTGCAGCAGAGTAACAGATAAATTGAGAGACTCCTATCAACACATCTAAATTCAATTCAATTCAATTCAATTTTATTTATATAGCGCCAAATCACAACAAATGTCGCCTCAAGGCGCATCTAAACACACACACACATGTAGTTTAGAAAACTTTTCCACCCTCGTCGTCTCTGTTCTCTTTGTCTGTCTCTGTTCTCATTAACAGTCATTCTTCCCAGCCGGCCTTGATTTATTGCTGACCTCTATTTAGCCAGGGATCAGACAGAGTGTGCTGTCATTTCAATCTCTCTCTAGTTAAGTTTTATTTCCCCCGTCACTGTGATTGTGTTTCAGTGTCTGGAATTAACATTGAGGACAGTGACAGGCATGCAGATGGATGGAGAGTAGCAGCAGAGAGAGTCCCCACATCAGTGAGAACCCTTCCTTTATTCTCCTAGACTGATTCCTTAGTGAACAGACTCTTACAAGTGCACTTCACCTCTAAGATGAGGCTAATTCACTGCACAAATAATTTGACACTTACTCCCGAACAGCTTAACTCAAGTTGATTTTTAATTTTTTTTGCTATAATACTCAAAGTATTAGCTTCACTGAAACAATCTTATCCATGGGGTGAATTACTTATTTTGTGTAAGGTGTTTTCTCAATATATAGTTTCAGGATGAATAGTAATAAGATCAATTTCTCCACCCAGCAGATTACCATAAAGAACCAAAATGTTTCATATAGGCAATTTCCTCTAAGTTGTAGCATAAAAGGCAACTTAATTTCACCATCATCTGGTCCTTTCCACCCCCTCAGATCATGTGTAGGTGTGTTTGTTGAGTGCTCTACCAAACGGGAGAGAAAGTGTGGCTCGCATTTAAAGAGACAACCACAGTGAAGCACCAGTTAGGTGAACTGGCCTTGCTAGCCAGTTTTATATATCATAATTTAGCACAGACCTCTTTAGCATATGTGCTACAAAGAGACATAGACAAATTTATTAAAGTGACTGAATGCTTACTTTCTAGAAAATAATAACTGGCTAAATTTAGAGGAAGTGTCCAACTAGCCATTGTTACGTGACTTTGTGGTGGTGTTTTTCCATTAAATTACAGTAAGAACAGTAACAGGCAAATTCCAAGATACATTACAATGTCGAAAGTATTCACTCACCCTTTCAAATCTTTGAATTCAGGAGTTCCAATCATTGTCACAGGTGCGTAAAATAAAGTACCTCGGCATGAAGACTACTACAAATATTTATGGAAAAATGGGTCACCCTCAGGAGCTCAGTTAAAACCAGCGTGGGGCCATGATAGGATGCCACCTGTTCAGATGCAACATGTCCAACTGTGAAATTTCCTCACTACTAAATATTTCCACAGTCAGCTGTTAGTGGTATTATAACAAATGGGAAGTAATTGGGAATGAGAGCAACACGGCCACAAAGTGGTAGGTTACGCAAAATCACAGAGGTCAGCAGATACTGAGGCGCATAGTGCACAGAGGTCGCCAGTTTTCTCTGGAGTCAGTCACTATACACCTCCAAACATCATGTGGCCCCAAGTACAGTGAGGAGAGAGCTTCATGGCATGGGTTTCCATGGCAGAGCAGCTGCATCCAAAACTAACCTTACCAAGTGCAATGCAAAGCGTCAGATGCAGAGGTGTAAAGTTCGCCACCACTGCTCTGGAGCCGTGCTCTCTGGAGTGATGAATCATGCTCCTGTGTCTGGAAATCTGACAGACAAGTCTGAGTTTGGCGGCTACCAGGACAACAGTATTTGTCTGACTGCGCTGTGCCAAGTGTAAAGTTTGGTGGAAGGGGAATTGTGGTGTGGGGTTGTTTTTCATGATTTGGACTCGGTCCCTTAGTTAAGCAACTCTTAATGTTTCAACTAGTGCTGTCAGCGTTAATCTCGTTAAAGTGATGTTAAAATGATAAACCGAATTAACGCGGCAAATCTCAGTTTGGGAGTTAATGTGGGGGTGGGGCTGCATGGCGTCAACGTGTTAGCACGGTTAGCTTGTTAACACGTTAGCGCTGTGTAGCCCCACGCACGGGGCGATCCGCATTAACTCGTTAACGGAGATTTGCTGCGTTAATGCGGTCATGGCGTTAACGTCATTTTAACGAGATTAACGCTGACAGCACTAGTTTCAACATACCAAGACATTTTAGAGAATTTCAGCTCCTAACTTTGTGGGAACAATTTCGGGATGAACAAAGCAAGGTCCATAAAGGTAAGGATGAGCAAGTCTGGTGTGGGAGAACTAGACTGGCTTACACAGAGTCCTCCTGACCTCAACCTGACAGAACAGCTTTGAGATGAATTAGAGCGGAGATGTGTGAGCTAGAATCTAAACCCAGATTTTAATTCAACTTATAATAATGAGTTCTTATCACTTAAATGTGTCTAATTTGTGAACATTACTTGTTACTTTTGATTAAACTGAGCTTTTTCATGTCCTTTTTTATTGTAATTGTGTTTTTAAGTCCAATCAATAATAGCTTCTACTGAAACAAGTGCATATTACTTAAATATCTGTAATTTCTTTATATTAATTATAAATTCTAAGTAAGTTCTACTTTTTATTAGCCTATTTTATTGTAATTATGTGTTTGAGCTCAAACAACTTAATATAATCAAAAATCTAGTTCATACCAGTTTTGACAGAGTGGCTTTGAGGAGCTCTGGACCACACATAAACAATTAGCTGCACTGAAGCGAGCAAGTTGTCCAGCCCACGTTTGAAGCCTTCGGTGAATGACCAGAGTTTAGTCACAAAACAAAAACAAACACAAAACCTACACTGGTTGCTTCTCCACTGATAGGTGAAGTAACAAACCTAATTACTGATAAGTTAGTGTATTTTATCGATAAGTTATAAGGTAGTTAACCAGCTAACATCGCCCAACACTTCCTTAGCTAATGTTAGCTTTAAATTCACTGAGAATGTTAGCTAGCTAATTTATAGCCACTTCTTTGTTTTTAAATTGATTTCACCAAAGGGGCTCTGTTGTACTCATCAAAATTATATTAAAGAGAAATATTGCAGTCTGGGTTGATGCATAAAAAGATAACACTATGGTTAACTCATCTGAACATGAACATGTTTTGTTTTTACATGTTTTAGGTGTTTCTGGAGTTCAGCACAGTGGTTGTTAAGAGCCTGAGACTGGAGTTCTACGAGGCCCTTGACCATCACAGTCCCAGACTAATGGAGATCTTTAAGTCAAAGAGGGGTCTCACAGACAGGTGTTACCTGAGCTGATGCAACAAACAAATGTTAGTTGATTTTCAAATCTATATTTACGTAATAGAAATCAGTTGGCTACTTGATTGAACTTGAACGATCACATCCTGTGTTATCCTGTCTTCCTTCTCTCACCCTAACTGGTCGCAGCAGATGGCAGAACCCCTCACTGAGCCTGGTTCTGCCAGAGGTTTCTTTTTGTTAAAAGGGAGTTTTTCCTTCCCACTGTTGCCAAAGTGCTTTTTCATAGGGAGTCATATGATTGTTGGGTTTTTCTCTGTATGTATTATTGTAGGGTCTAACTTTCAATATAAAGCGCCTTGAGGTGACTGTTGTTGTGACACTGGGTGTGTTAACAGGTTAACAGGGGTTCCAGTACTTAAATGGTTGTGCTTTTTATTATGTTTGCGACCGTGGCTCAGGGGGTTGAGCGCATCTGTAACCGGAAGAGCTCTCTGTCTTGGTCGTTGTGTCCTTGGGCAAGACACTTTACCCTACCGCCTACTGGTGTTGGCCAGAGGGGCCGATGGCGCGATATGGCAGCCTCGCTTCTGTCAGTCTGCCCCAGGGCAGCTGTGGCTACAACTGTAGCTGCCTCCACCATTGTGTGAATGTGAGAGTGAATGAATAGTGGCATTGTAAAGCGCTTTGGGTGCCTTGAAAAGCGCTACATAAATCCAATCCATTATTATTATATTGTTCATATTGACTCTATTCAAAATGTGTGATCTTCATTCCACCAGACTTCGGATGTGACGGAGGTCAGATGCCTTGTCCTCAAGGGGCTTCCTGTCATTTTTGGCAATGATCCATCTGCCTTCTTCAAGTTCTTGTAAGGAACTGATTTTTCTTTACTTCCTCTTATCCCCCATTCCCTAGTTCCACCTGTTTACTACCTCTCCACTTTTCCCTTGACCTCCCTTCCCCTCTCTCCACCTCCCCTCCTCTCTCTCTACCATACATATTATTTAAAGGTTTGCATATGTTAATAGTTACTTTTTTATTGTTATTATTGTCACTGACTATCCCAAGTGATTTTCTGTGGCAGTGGGTGGACACTGGACAGGGCAGGCACATCAGCTTTGTACATACAGAGCCTGTTTATAGCACTGTGTTGTCATGTTGACGTGATGATCCTGTGTTCCTTTTTTCATGACACTGATGATGAGGAACATTTGTACAATGATGTGCCAGTGGAGATCCTCTTCCATGAACAAGAAAACATTTCTCCACACATGCAGTCCCTTCATCGCAATGCATCCTCAGTGGGAATCGTCTTAGGGGGCAAGGTTGTGATGGATGTTGAGAACCTGCCCCAGGCCATGCACATTGTCTTCGGCCTTACCTATGCATTGCATCTCAACTACCCAAAGTACAGGAAGAAGACTTTTGATTTATTTATTTATTTATTTATTTATTTATTTATTACAACAAGTACTTCTGAACTTCTGAACTCAAACTTCAAACACTCAAGGATCAACAGAAAGGTGGAGGGGAAGTATGGGCTCTCCATGTAGTATTTTGTTTGGTTTTTTGTTCACCCTCCAGTTCTCTCCCTGTATTCTTTATTTTTTGCCGTTCCACAGACAAATTTGTTATTTGTAGATGTTAAGATACCAGTGTCCTGCAGGGCTGAGTTTCTCATGTTAGTTTATTCACCATATTTCAACAGACACAGTTCAGTATTGTAAAGAATACATTTTCTATTACTTTTGTTGCTGAAACAAAGACATCACCAATAGTAAATTGTTGTATGTATTTCTTTTACTGGCTCTATTGATTGAAAGATATATTTTGATTTTCAAGAACTGTAAAAGTTAAGTTTGATCAGTGAGAATATACAATTTAGTTCAGTTGGTAATGGAGTAATGTTTACTGAGTTAAACGTGGTAACTAAGTATCTTCAGTTACTGTATTAGTACATTCAAATCTTCCATTCCTTTAGGGGCTCAAGTACATTGAACGTAGTCCAGTGCATTTGTTCAACTAATGCTTCATTACTTAAAAAACATAAGGCAACAAGTTACCTTGATTTTTTAAAAGTAGATTCAACTTATCCAGGTTTACAGTGAATGTGCTTCTGGAAGAAGAAGAATCCCATAAACACTCCTAAACCTTGTGGAAAACCTTCCCAGAAGAGCTGAAGCTGTTATAACTGCAAAGGGTGGGCCGACATCGTATTAAACCCAATGGATTAAGAACAGGATGTCACTCAAATTCATATGTGTGTGAAGGCAGACGAGCAAATATTTCTGGCAATATAAAATAGTAACTTTGCATTTGTAGATATTTGTATTTTTGACCATCCTAACTTTGTAAATAATGTTTGAAATAACCGTGAACCCCAGTCACAACTCGCACTATTCAGCGTGTTTGTGATGTTTTTTTATTTGCAATAAGTTTCATTGAACAATAAGTTTCATTGAACAATAAGTTTCATTTTGGCACAGTTGTTTCGTCCACAACCAGAAAGCCTCCCAGGTGACTCCACTAAAAACAGGATGACAGGATGAGAAGCTGCTGCTCTGCCAGCCTCCCTGGCACTGCCCCTCGAGCCTGCTGCACCACCCCTCCCCTGCAGAGAAACTAGGCCACACCTCCACCACAATAACCTTGACAACAGGTGTTCGTAATAGACAGGAATTGTCTGACTTGTCTATACACATCCACAGTGAACACACAAAGAGTTAATATTAAGCTTTCTAAGTAACCGGTGGCAAGATGGCAAATACGCATTTTCCCCAATATGCCAGAGTCATCCTTAAAGCAAGCATTACCTCATGTGGTCAAGCTTGCATCAGTATAATGAGGGTGTTAGTCATCCTTGCTGATACAGGTCATGTGATATGACTAAAACGCCACATCAGCAACATAGTGATTCTTAGAGCTGTGGAAAAAGTACTAAAACAATTTAAACACTGAGCACAAAAACCATTTGAACATTTAAATGGAAATTTAATTGGTCTGAAAGTGAGTTTTATTTGTGAGTAACTTTGTGGTTGTTTACCATGCCTAATGCCAAAAATCCTGACACCAAAGAGCTACAACACCAGCTCGTAAAGCAACGATCTGACGACTGTATACAGCTTCAAAGCGACCATTGTCTACGGCTGAAAACAAAGTAGCTGGATTGAGTCAAACAAATAGCAAACACCTCCGTGGCACAACTTTATATTCAACACTTGGAAAGGCTTGAGCGCTGCACCATAGAGTGGTTTCCTGCCCAGAACAGGCTTTCTCTTTTTCTCTCTCACAAAAAAACGATGGTACCCAAGAGCTCAGAAAAAGATTATCTTTATTTGCCTGTTTATTCAGACGAGAGACACGCAACAGACTGATACACCTGTCGTTTGCTCAGTGGCCTTCAGTGTCACTCGGGAAGGCACACGCATTCACATTCATCTGTGAGACCCATGGGCCTGTGTGAGTGTAAGCACTGAGCTCCACTGGGTTTTAAGGTGTAAATCCAACAGCTGTTTTCAGAAAGGCTTGTGTCGTTCCACCAGAGACGCTGCTTGGCCTCTTGATCTTTAATCCACCTCTTCACTGAATACACAGACGCAATGACAGAACAGACACTGGATGTATGCGGAAAGCAGCACATGGCCTACAAACTTTCTCTCTATACCTTTCTCACTCATTCCTCTGCTTGTGTTCGTTTGTCTATCCTTGGTCTTTTCTTTCTACTTTATGTCTATATAAACATTTATTGAACTACATATGTGTGTCTCTGCATTGGGAGCACTCTCTTATCATATCTGGTTATATTTTAACTCCATGCACATTAAGATCTCTAGACATGGGTGTTGCACTGAAAGAAGGCATTTTTGTTGCCATTCAATAAAACACCAGCTTAAATATTAATCTGGTCAGAGGCATAACCTGCCATCCCACCCAGTCCCCACTCCTCTTATTCTATCTTTTAGTTCGTCTTAGTCAGGCATAAATTACAGTGTGATAAATGTATACATTCATCAACTTAAGGGAAGGGAAATGGGCCAGTAAACTCTGGAAGGACGCCTTACTGCAGCTTACCCATTTATGAGGCACTGGAAAATCGTGGAAATGTATTCAAAACATAGCTATAGCTCTGCCTGTATACCACAATAAAACAGTTTTCTAACTCTGTACTTGAATCAACAGGTCTCATGTGCTTTATCAGCTGCAAAGGACAAAGAGCGATATATTATAAGGAAAGGAGGGCATGTGAGAATAGCGGAAAGAGGGCAGGAGGTCTCAAAGTACAACAGTTGTAAAAGTAATGGCACTTGGAAGTAACTAAACACGGAGCATAAAAGTAAATACATAAAAGTGCAGATTTAACAGGAATATGAAAAAGAACCAATGTTAACTGTAACTGAAACCGAGGGTACAAAACAGTAAAAACATGTAAAAACAATACCAAGCATGCAATCCGAACTTGAAACAAGCCACCAAGGGCTGAACAGAAATGTAGTAATAATGACTCAAAACCATTTGCTCTAACACCAAGGACAATGACAATGACGGTACCATAAGTAGGTAATAACCTTGCCCCATTTCACTTATTGAATGCCATATAAAACTTAAGGTTTATGTAAAAATATGTGATGTTGCATCATTTTCACCCTAGTTAAAAACACTGTTAGCTCAGTTCTGCTTTAATTGCGCAGAAGTGAGCTAAGGAGGACGGAGTATTTCAGCAGAAACAGGCAAAGACAAAATGTCATAGCTCACCCCACATCCACAGAACACAATGAAGACAGAGTGAAGAGAAGTTCTAGCAGTGGAATCTGTGAGGAAGTGGGCTCTAATTATTCTAATTGACCTCTGCACTTAAGAAGTCCTTGCTACTAATGACTAAAGTGCCATTAGCACACACACACACACACACACACACACACACACACACACACACACACACACACACACACACACACACACACACACACACTTGTTAACCAAGTATCATACAAATAGCTCAATTCACCCATGAACGTCTGCTGTTAATGGAGGACAAAAATCTGTCTATGTCACAAGACCACACACACACACACACACACACACTGTGTGCAGGCCTGCTCACGCATCTCCGAGCACATCCAGCATATTTGAAGATGACATTTCTTTAGTCCTCTTTCAGCAGGAATAATCTAGTAGTTGGAAAACATCCAAAGTAAAGAGTAAAGCAGCTCCTGTAATGATGGAAGAAGTGAGAGCAGAAAGAGATGAAACATGGAGGACGTTTACCTGAGCTCCCTGTGTGGTTTACTCGTATATATTTTCCCCTAAATACTTCTCTTCAGTCCCATCCTTTCTTAGCCCTTCATGTGCCACACCAGTTTGCAATAAAACTGTTTCACATTCGACACATCATTACTTTCACATCACGTCTACAACATCCATTTTAAATTTCTTGGAGCCTTTCACGCTCTCAGCCATGACATACATATTTGGTTCATTTTGCTCTCAAATGGAAAGAAGTGATGTAATGTTAAGAGGCCTTCAAAGGAAATGATAGGATTCCCTATTAGTTATTTTGTGGCCTGCATGTGCTTGAACGGGCTGCATGCCTTCTGTGTATTTGCCTCCTTTAATCTGCGGTGTTGGTTTGGGCCTTATCCCTTAATCTCTCTGGGCGTGTGCCATTAGGGTGACACATCTCTCTGGCCACAAACAGTTGACATCTTGTGTGTCCAGTGAGCATTGCACAGACTGACTAAATGAAAGAAGAAGGCTAGGAATTTTTTTTTTTAAAAGAGAGAGAAATACAAACAGTCTGTGGAAGTCTATAAGTAGTAATTCAGGAAGCTAATAGGGCAATAAAAAAGCAGCGGACACAGACGCAGAGGCTAAATGAATCCTAAAGCTAGAAATTAGCAGAGCAAAAGATATAGGGATGTGCACACATGGAGCTAAATGTGGTGTCAGAGTTGAAATACATATTAATGTGACAAATTAAGGTTGGCTGCAAATATAGAAACCTCACTCCTCAGGTGTGTGTTTGTTACCCTCTGTAGAGATGATGGATACCAGAGGACTCTCTCTCTGTCTCACACTAGCAGTGTGGTGAATGTCAACAGAATCTCATTGGCCTCGAGTTCAACTTTAACTGCATCTGTCCCTTGGGTTGTGTGTGTGTGTGTGAGCACTGGATCCAGGCCTCAGTCAGGGAGGGAGGAAGGCAACACTCCACTCACATCCTGTCAGCTAATATCTATTGAAGAAGGCGCCGTTAGCGTGGAGGAACGAAGAGGCTTTTACCCATTACTGCTCAATGATTTTCACTCCGATTGCTTCATGTACGAAATCCAGTCAAGCGTTTAACGAGCAGACCGGTAATAATATGAGATCAGTTGAAAAGGTCTGAAAGGCATCAGTACCGTTAGTAACACTGACAACTCAGAACAGGAACAGTTACATCGATATGAAAACAGAAAGTGATCGCTATAATATGTAGAAATGAGTTAAACTGACTCTCACTCTGAGCAATCGTTGGTTGGATGATCCATAAAAACTCTGGTGGGTGGGATTAGAAATAAAGAGGGGAGAGCTGCAGGAGGGCTGTCTGTCTGTCTGCTGCAACATTATTGCCAAAAGAGATAAATTTGCTTTTCTCTACAAACTGTTTTTTCTCCTATTTATTTTTAAATCACTGTGGTTAATTTGACATTACAGCATTAAGATTTCAATAAAGATTAAAAGACACTCGTACTTACTCATAGTTACACTGTCTTCTGAATCTTTATGTTAAGTAGCAAACATCTGTTTTTACATCTTCTAACAGGCTACTGAGCTAAATCAGTAAAAAATATAGTCATGGACATACCTAGACACATGCACACACTCATACACAGACACACAGATGTCTATGGTCTAATATTCTCCAGCTGTCCAAAATATAGTTATTATTTTTAAAGAAACATTGTTTAGGGCAAATTTCCAAAGAAAATAAATTACTGTCTTGTAGGTAGTAGTTGTCAGGGGACAACTAATGGATTTGTTTGAGCTTTTTTTAAGCTAAAAAAAAAACACTCAAATATTTATTGTTGCTGGCTGCTGAATTCCATACGACTTTATTTTGGATGAAACCATCATCCACAGCAATCAGTTCATGTAAAAAATAACGGAGGCAGAATCTGTATAGCTTTTAACTCGTCCTCTCATTTGTGTTAGGAGCTCAAGTCTTCAGCCTCATTTCATAGGTGTTTGTATTACTGGTCCCTGTAGGGGTGGCCACAGAGGATCATGTACCTCCATCCTATGTGTAGCATCTGTATCCTTCTCTCATCTCCACATTGCTGCCTTTTCTTCTCTTTCACTGCCTCCTAACATGCCTTCCTCCTCTCCTCTTCCTTTGTCTTTGGCTAACAGTAGCACAGTTTCCAGCTCAGGTGCTGACCAACAGCAGGTTGTTGAGGTTGTTGTTAACCCAGGCACTGGATGGCCTTCCTGACACAACCCTCCACTATTTGTAGGAGAGTGTGCGGCCCCACAGTGACACTCTACATAATTAACACTCACCGGATGGCCTAAAAACACTAATTAGAGAAGAAATATTGCAAAGGATTTCCAAGTTAAATTGTCTGTATCATTTAGAGGGAAGAATGATAAAAGCTGTGCTTCTTCTGGGAGAGAAGCTGCTGAAATGAACTCTGAAACTTTTTTTCAGTGGCGGCATCGAATCAAGCACACAAATATGGCAACCTTTTGAACTGATGTCATTCGGTCTCCATGGATAATAGCATTACACACTATTTGCTCTGCCTCTTAGTCCAAGTTAAAAATGGAAAAAAAAGTATATGTTGGTGTTTTGACACTTTGTACTGTGGGAATAAAATATGAACAATCAAGTATGCAGACTTTTTTTCAGTGGTTTTTTCCTTTTTTTTTTGTTTTTGCTGGCAAAGATAAAACTGTCCGATACAAG
This sequence comes from Neolamprologus multifasciatus, assembly GCF_963576455.1. NCBI lineage: Eukaryota > Metazoa > Chordata > Actinopteri > Cichliformes > Cichlidae > Neolamprologus > Neolamprologus multifasciatus. The sequence continues at coordinate 8,357,508 of NC_140449.1, read as the reverse complement.
TGGAAACTAAATGTCTGACAAACTCCGTTTGCAGCTCCTGCTGACAAGGAGCTGAATATGTTTTTTTCATTCAGTGTCATTAGCTTTGGAATAATTTATAGACTTTATGAGCTGCTGTTGTACCTCATCTGTCGTTTTTTCCCTCATCTCGTTTCAGGCGAATCCATCCTTATGTTAACACAAGGAGATTCACAACAAAGATTTCTTAGAGAACTGTATTCCAGAGACAAATGTGAATATAAAGTATTTTTCATTTTTAGCTGGTGGGAAGAGCAATCAGACCGCTACCTCATTTAAAGTAGTTTTGTCCTGAAAACAAACTTTTTTTTTCCCCAGACATACAGTAATTCACGAGAAGAGCAGAGTACTGTGACATCACTGCACCCATGCGTGTCTTTCACACAGTTAAGCACTTTTTCTGTCACTTAACCAAATGTCTGATTGACTTGTATCTATGTATATTTTCTGTTTCACTCATTTACTGCCTCTCTTCTTGCCTTCATAGTTATAGATAAAAAACAAACACTTTCTTTGGAGCAGTGTAATGATCAAAGCGTCACACGTGCTATAATTATCGCTTGTAAAAAGAAATGATCAAATGTCAGGTGCATCAAAAGTAATTATAGGAGTTTGGGAATGAGATTAATGCAGTTAGGCTTCACAGTTACAACCTCGCTGACATTACTCAACAGCTCCACTGATTTTTACCAAATAATATAACACCTGACTCAGCTGCCCTTGCTCCATCACAGTATTATGAAAATTAGGTTTTATTTTTGCTGCTTTTCTCTACAGATGATGCCACTGAAGAAAAAAACAGAAGGACTAAAAAGCAAAAGAGTCTTCAACTTAGAAACGGATATTCAAGGAGAAAACAAAATCTCTTCACATCTTCCAGCAGCGAGTAGCAGAATCCAGTGGGTTGATTTAGAGGCTGTAGGGGAAAAAAAGGCTTTAAGTCCCTGACCAATGATCTGAGTCATCAGCTTTTAAGGGGTGCAGGCCTACAAATGACTGACATGGACAGACTCCAAACTACAAACCGAGGTACAAACCAAGGTAAAATCTCCTTTAAAAGCCTCTGCTGTTGCTCAGAGCCAGAGACAGTCAATGACACCCCAAGAGCAGACAGAAAAATTGTTTCATTCAAAGCTCCTGGAAAGAACAAAGTCTGTATTTAGAGGAGCCTGTGCTTACAGTCTGCAAGATATGGTTAAGTCGTTTGTACATTTTTTGGTTGGCCGAAGTAGCTCTGCTGCCCAACTTCAATGCAACGTTGTAATAATGTTCACAAAAAGAGTTGTTGTGGCACTTGTCATACTGTCCAACTTGGTTTTCCAAGTAGAGATGCTTAACAGTGTCTGACGTATTTACTAAACATCAAGCTCAAATGCAACATACACTCATAAATTGTACACACAGCTGGCTCGAGTGCAAAGAAATAACCAACCTGTCTGATGTCTGGAACACATACATTCGGGATGTAGAGATGGGATTATGTGCGAGCTCTTAATAAAGGTTTTTGTAAACAACCCACCCTAACAGGAAGCAAACTGATTACTACTCTGGAACAAAGTGCTGCACACACACAGACACACACTTTCTAATGCGTCGTGCAGCGCCATCTCTTTGGAGCTTGATATTTCATTGTTATTATCACGATAGAGGACAGTAGAAGACGCACACACACTGAGCCTGATAGAGAGGAAAAGAAAGACACACCGTTACGTGTTACGGTACATGAAAGGGCCTCCTTTATTGATCCACAGTTACCCATTATCATCACTACAGTACACAAAGATGCAAACACCGACACACACTTTCACAAATACGACTGAAGCACAGCAGGATATTATTATAATCCCCAACAGGTAGGAGGCAGAACACCAATCAAGGTCACCTCTAGTGGAGCGAATGGCGAGTGGTTCTGATAACAGCAAACTGAAGTAAGATTTCTAATTTGCCTACCGATAGGAAGGAGAAGAGGAGCGGAGGGGGAGGACAGCACGAGAGAAACAAAGAGGAATAACATCAAAGATCTAAACCTGTGTGCGTGCATGTGTGGTTTGGGTTGACTGCAGGCAAATTCACCAAGCAAGCTCACATAGAGTATTTTTGGGAAACTCAGCCTGATACTAGTTACATATTGCTAGTATCAGTTACATATTGCTAGTATCAGTTACATATTGCTAGTATCAGTTGCGTATTGCTAGCATCAGTTACGTATTGCTAGTATCAGTTACGTGTTGCTAGTATCAGTTACGTATTGCTAGCATCAGTTACGTATTGCTAGTATCAGTTACGTATTGCTAGTATCAGTTGCGTATTGCTAGCATCAGTTACGTATTGCTAGCATCAGTTACGTATTGCTAGTATCAGTTACGTATTGCTAGCATCAGTTGCGTATTGCTAGCATCAGTTGCGTATTGCTAGTATCAGTTACATATTGCTAGTATCAGTTACATATTGCTAGTATCAGTTACGTGTTGCTAGTATCAGTTACGTATTGCTAGCATCAGTTATGTATTGCTAGTATCAGTTATGTATTGCTAGTATCAGTTACGTATTGCTAGTATCAGTTGCATATTGCTAGCATCAGTTGCGTATTGCTAGTATCAGTTACATATTGCTAGTATCAGTTGCATATTGCTAGCATCAGTTGCGTATTGCTAGTATCAGTTACATATTGCTAGTATCAGTTACATATTGCTAGTATCAGTTACATATTGCTAGTATCAGTTGCGTATTGCTAGCATCAGTCACGTATTGCTAGCATCAGTCACGTATTGCTAGTATCAGTTACGTATTGCTAGTATCAGTTACATATTGCTAGTATCAGGCTGTACTTATTTTCAGAAATTCACTAATTCTTCATGTTACAGATATAACAAGGTGCTGTAGATTAGTCAGCTGTTTGTGAATCTCCTATTCCAACACATTTTAGAGGTGCTATATTGGATAGAGATGGTGACCGTGGGGGCAATTTGAGTACACTGAAGTCAAAAAACTTTGAGATGATTCGAACTTTCTGACATTGTCCGCTATCTTGCCAGAAACAGCCACCAGAAGATGGGTACACTGTGGACAGGTAGGCTTTCTTATTCAAACGATTCTCAGCTAGTCTTCCACTAAGATATTCTCCACACCTGAACATTGATTATTCACTGGGAGAAACATTTCATCACTCATCCAAGTGACTTCTTTAGCTGCAGAGACTGACTGACTGAAGAAGTCACTTGATTGAACATGCGTCGAGATGTCCCACACTACTACAAGCCACAGGCAGCCTGTACCATCGACACAAAGCAGGATGGATCCATGCTTTCGTGTTATTCATGCCAAATTCTGACCATACGATCTGAATGTTGCAGCAGAAATCCAGACTCAACATTTTTCCAACCTTCTCTTGTACAATTTTGGTGAACCAGTGTGAACTGTAGCCTCGCTTTCTGTTCTTAGCTGACAGGAGTGGCCCCTAGTGTGGTCTTCTGCTGCTTTAACCCATCTCCTTCGTGTATTTGTGCTCTTCTGTACACCTTGGTTCTAATGAGTGGTTATATTTGAGTTACTGTTGCCTTCCTATTATCTCAAAGCAGCCTGACCTTTCTCTTCTGACCTCTGGCATCAACAACATATTTTCATCCAGAGAACTGCCGTTGCCTTCTCCCGTTTTGATCCTAGAGAAGGTTGTGTGGGCAAATCCCAGAAGATCAGCATTTTCTGAAGTATTCAGACCAGAAAACCGACAACAATGCCATTTTCAAAATCGCTTAAATCACCTCTCTTCCCCATTCTGATGCTCAGTTTCGATTAGATTTGTTTTCTATGGCAATCTCTGCTGCCATATACCTTTGCTGTCATTTTAGTTGTTTAAATTCTATTTGCCAGGTATAGCAGACAGCAAAGCAATTTCCCAAAAATGAAAATGTAACATGAGAAAAATGTAAATACATCTCATTTTCATATTACTATAGAAATATATAGATGTGACAATCAAACATTATTTATGGTGAATTCATCACTCTTCCACTGCTCGCTGTACAGGTTAATATACTATAATAAGACACTTTAAGTGCCACTAGAGATTGCATTCAATATGAAACCTGTGATTTACTATCAGTGTGTTTTCCACCCAAGAGCCAATTTATTAAGTATTCATGGATATGAATTGCTCAGTGTTTCTCTCCTGGAGAGTGCGTGTCGGTCTCTTGCTCCAACAGCAACGATGAAATGCACATACACAGTTACACATAATATATATGTACTATAGTCAATAAATATGATGACACACTGTACAGTTTAATGGAAACTGGATGCCTAAACTATACTATATAACCACACTTATATTTCTAAACAACCTCAATCTTTTAGGGCCCTGTGATTAATGATCACCAGCACAAAAACCGAATAATAAGCCAGCCTGAAGCAAGTATGCTTAAATAATAAGTACGGCTCCACTAAATAATGACTGTCTGTCTTTGTGTACACTTCAGGCTACAAAACTGTGATGAAAACATTAGAGAAAGTCAAAAAACTATTGCACCAGCAGCAGTTACAGTGTTTCATATCTGACACCGTTCATGTCTTCACATTACCGGGCTTGTCTTTCTTACACGAGCACACACGGAAAACTGAATTGCAACAATCAATTATTCTATAGCCAGAGATTTCCAGCTGAATTCACTCTTATGGGAAAGAAATCAGCAGACAGGGGACAGTTGCTATGCAAGTATACGCTCAATAAAGAAAACAAATGCATCCCTGTCTTCTTTTGCATTGCATAGGAAGAAGGTTGAACCATTACGCATTTTAATATGAGGACATCCATGCTGCCAGCTGAAAGAACATCTCGGTTTTAAGAATAAACACGCATGAATCCAGACATCTTGCATGGGAGCGGGAACTCAAGTTAGCAGGCAGCCACACAGACACAAGCGAACATTGTTGGTCACTTGCCTAACTTTAGGAGTTATGCTAAAATAATAATAATAAATAAATAAATTCCCCAAAAAAAATCACAGCCACAAATGATTTGCCAGTCAGGCAAAGATGATTTTGGCATCTCATCTCAAAAACTTTCACTGTTAACCTGTTGGATGAAAACTCTTCATGCAGGGAAACATGGACAGACACGCTGACTCATACTTTTTTGGCCTTCTGATCTATGTAACTGCCCCGGTGGCTGTTTATCCTTCATCCAAACATCGCTATGGAAACTGACTGGGAGACTCTTAAAGCAGAGTCCATTTCATCAGCGTGAGTCGTTTTATTTATATGTTTCATGTGAGGACAACTTTGCATATCGTCTCATCTCCTGGAAACAGTGCATTTGTCCTACCTCCAGAGATCTCGTTGGCGTTCCTCGGAGGAGCAGCTGAATCGGGGAACCTCTGGGACTCAGTCTTGTCACTCTCATTTCTTTCACCTGCAGAATATAACGAATTCATAGTTTTAAATTATTTTAAAAATAGTTATTTCAGAAAGTTTCTTTCTATCTGGGTCTCCTTCACTATAGTGTAATAAAATATCCCAAACCAAGTAGTACATTACTCGAGAATAGACACAGGCGAGGACACAGCAGAGGAAAAAACAGAGTGTAACGCAACAGATCAAAGCTGAGTAACAATAAGAGAAAGGGTTTACATGAGGAGGAGGAAGAGGATGAGGAAAGACGATGAGAGGTAATACGCAGAAAAGAGGAAATGAGAGGAGGGGAAAGAGAAGAAGTCGAGACAGGATAAAAGTAGAGAAAACTGAAATGATGGATAAGATGAAATAGGAGTGAGTTGCATAACAGAGTAAGGTTTAGCAGAGGGTAGGAAAAACACTAAGAGGAGACTAGTCATCAGGAGAAAGGCAGAAAAGATTTGGGAGAATATAAAGCAGGAGTACAAGATGAACCAACCTTTAAATCTGCCCTGAAGTGGTCTGCTCTGCTTGTTGCCGCTGACTGCGATAACACTGAAAGCGTAGACTTTAGAAGGACTGTAGTCTGTTATCAACACGCTGGTGTCTGATTTAGATACTATGATCTCCCTCTGCTGACCCCCTGACAGAGAAAGGGAAGAAGACAAAGAAGAAGAGTGGTGAGTGTTCGACTCAGGGACTTTAATTCATGTATTTGAGTCTCTGGTAGACAAACATCAGTACTCTAAGTGCCAGATTGGTAAATTTGGCGATCCCTGAATCCCACTCATGGGTGTGGTTATTTTTATGAGTGATTTGCAAGTTTTAAGTTGTATAGTTTTCTAAGCACAGATGTTGTTGGTTCATTTGAATATCAAGCGAAAAAAATAAAGAACATGTTTTTGATGCATTAAATATCAGGACAATAAGCAGTAAGTTGTGTATCACAAACATTAGTAAATTGGTTTGTGTGCTATTCTCCTCCCTCCACAATATTTTGCACCTTTAGAAAGGAACTCGCAGAAATCCATATGAAACCGAGTCAAGTCCCAGACATTTCCGAGTTCCCACCTCTTACACACATTCTTGTCGCTTTGCTCTCTTTGTAAATAGCAGCAGCAGTTTGTTTGCACTGGTGCAACACATTAGTGCATTTAGCCATAAGACACCAGCAGATGAAGCACAGTTACTGACTAATACTCCGCTCTAACACCGAAGGCAGGCTAAAATTATTTTTAAGCACTAAATCTTTATTGCCCAGTAAAAATAGAACAGCAACCTCTTTGTGACTAGTTGCCCAATTTTTGCATTTCCCGCCCCAATTTTTTCACATTCTGCTTTTAATTAGTTGGTCGTTGGTGAAGTTTTGCAGGTAACTGGCATTAAATTTATAAATCCACACTGATTGCCAGCATGCTGCAAAGTCTGGAGTAAGTCTGAACCTTGTGAATTTCTGTTTAATGTTTATTTCTGTGTATATAGACTGCAGATTTCCAACAGAAGAAAAATCCACTCCAATTTTCACCAGCTTGTCGCAGTTGAATTAACTTTATATCAAAATGATTACATGTAACTTCCAGCGTGAGCCCATTCGATCACAGACTGATAGCAGGGCGGCTCCACCTTCTTGCTATTTTATCACCATCTTGAATCATGTTGCTTTTAAGATGGCACCTGACTGCGAGTGGTCACAGACCTGGCCCCCATCTTCAGAGTAACCATTTAAAAAAAACAACAAGATCACATATTCATTGCACAAAGCTGTGCTGCGGTCTCCGACCACTGTTCTTCCCAGTGTGACTGTGGCATAAGTTCTGTTTTGTTTTTAATTTCGTCGCTACGGTTAGTGTTCTCGACACAGAATCAAGGTCTGAGTTAGTTTCAGATGCCCCAGAAATAAAGAGTTGATCCTCACAGTCCTCTGTGTGTGTGTGTGTGTGTGTGTGTGTGTGTGTGTGTGTGTGTGTGTGTGTGTGTGTGTGTGTGTGTGTGTGCATGTCCTCTCCTTAGCCGTTAATCCTCATCAGGCCAACAGGTCGTATTATCTCCCCACATTAATTTTGACCCAGCAATCAATCAGCCATCAGTAAGGTGTGTGTGTGTGTGTGTGTGTGTGTGTGTGTGTGTGTGTGTGTGTGTGTGTGTGTGTGTGTGAGAGAGAGAGAGAGAGGGAGTACGTGTCTGTGCATGCACTTCCTCAGCTCTTCTGTCGCCCATCCCTGTGGGGTGCTAACTAATGACACTTCTGGGGAAAAGGAGATAAATCCTTCGGAAGGCAACTGAAGATCAGGTGAGGCAACTGCATTGATCAACTCCACAAACTGGAGGCTCGGCCCGTGCAGGTGGAACTACTATTAATCAACCAAACAACAGGGCTCAAGTCTAAGGCTTTGACTTGGTCTATATATGAAAACTGACTGTTCATGTCTTATTTTTCTCAGAGCCTCCTCCTAAAGTTTCTTTTTAGTCCTTCGCCTTCACAGATCACATCAATTACTGACTTATTAGATGGGAACAGCGATGGATCAAAGATCCTCTTTAGTTTAGCATCTCAGTAACCCCAGCAAACAAAACATCTTCATTTTTATTTTTACAAAAAGACAAAAACCCTACTAACTGTCATCTTATTAGTTATTACAAGTTGCAGCTATTTCTGTCATTGATCCTGGGCTTCATACACATGCAGAATCTCTGTGGATTAGTTACAGCACAAACCCCCTCCATAAAACCATACATTCTCATTTTTAGATTTCTTGTTGTAACCCAGTGAGACAGATCATTCCACGTAGTGAGTTTTAGAGAAGAATGTTAGACTGAGCCAGGCTAACAGTTTGGACCTGCTTTCAGTTTTTATGTTCAGGCCTTGGATCAATTCTCAGTGCCCGAGTGATATTGATCCTTTAATTTAATGCTCTGATGCAAAGTAAAAAGGTGATTTTCTCCAAAAATGTTGAATTAATCTTTTAAAGTCATTGCAAGTCTCACAAATTCTCACAGCACAAAGTGATTTGCTTGAGCGAAGTACATCAGCCGTGGAAAACTCATTAAAATCATCATCTATCATTATCAAGTGTAATTAAGCAGATTTTTGAAGATTATGGCAAATAAATTGTGCTTTATGTTACTTTCTAAACATTCAGTCCCAACTACAATAAACGTTAGAAAGTTGGCTAGGAGCTCATGGTAATCTACTTCACATAAGTACTGGTACAACCATCAGGAAGCACACACACTGCTGCAGTCTTTCTTGGCCAACAAAATCCCTTTAAAGTGACACAAATGTGCAGAAAGAGTACATGCCAAATGAGACCATACTCTAAAACACAAAGTAAAACACAGTCGGATTAAATTAAAAAATCATAAACAAAGAGGTAATAAAATGGTTTCGATAGTTTAGGTTGCGCTCTTCTGTCCCTGCCTGTTATCTCCTTCTAAGTTAAACTGCACTTGAATGTTATTTAAGCTTTACTTGCATATACCTTTCTAGTTCATTCTGTGAAATTTATTTTTAGATAGATGTTTGCAGTGGCGGTCCTAGCCTGTTTGGTGCCCTGGGCGAACACTCCCTCTGCCCCCCCATCCCCCATAAAACTGTTGTCGGAACCATACTGAATTTCACCAGAGAAACACACACACACATATGAAGAGAGAGTATGCATTGTATGCAAACAGTTACCGGACAGCCATCATAATTCATCATACAATGAGGACAGGACAAATCAACAATTGACAATGACTAATTAATATTACAATCTGTAACATAAGGTATTGTTTGGAGTTTAGTCTGTTACTGTTGCTATTTTTACCATTTCTTCTTGGAGCAACTGTAACCCACATAATTTCCTTAGGGATTAATAAAGTATTCTGATTCTGATTGTTTCAGGATGACCTGCCATTATCCAATGACACATCTGCTTACCTGCATCTTTTGCTCATTTCTCCTCTTCTTTTCTCTTTTTTCTAAACTGAGGACCTGATGGCTTTGAACTTTTCTTGTCCATCTTGGTTTTAATTTTGCACTCCAGTATGAACACCCATCCCCCAACCCGAGAATCATAACCTAATAGACCTACACCTTATTTCACAGATTCGCTTTGTCTAGGGTTTATTTCTGGGATTTCGCACAACCCAGGATTCAAATCCTGAATACATAATGGGCTTGGATTTACAACATTATAAATGAAATGTGCTCTATTTGGCAGCAGCCGGCCCCCCTCCCCTTTCCACAGGCTGTGTGTGAGACTTTAAATGAGCAAACTGTAAATTATAAAATTTAAATTGTTATTGATCCCTTTACCCCTGGTCCTAAAGTGTAGATTTATTTTCTTACTCTTCTTGTATTTATTGTTTGTTTACTTGCACTGTTGTAACTGGAGCCTCGTTCTCTCGTCTCTCTATATACTGGACTGTATGTAGCGGAGATGACAATAAAGTTTACTTTGACTTCAGCAGCGAGCAGGCACACCAAGGGCTCTCGCGCTCACTTTTCACGTAAAGAATTTCAAAAAAACATTGGTGCAAATTATAAGTCTGTATCATAATGTCTGGTGTTTACGTGTTTGTTGTTTTGTTTTTATTTTATTTTATTTTGCGAGTTGGTTATTAGATGCCGCTCCAGCCGGCCAGTGAATCCCCCGCCGCCCCGCCCTCTCCTCCCTGTGCCGCAAGCAGCAGGCAAACGGAGGGCGCCCTTACTCCCAGCAAATGGGCGATAGAAAACCGATTGGTGCCTACGACATTCCCAAAATGCGCTGGCATGATGTCGGGGCAGCATGAGTACGAGCAATTTGGGGTTTTTTTTGCCGATGCCCGTGATGCCGCCCCCCACCACGATGCCACCCCGGGCAAGTGCCCATGTCGCCCGTATCAAAAACCACTACTGGATTTTTGTCTGGATATGATAAGCGAAGCCGACACTTAAACCTGCATTATTTTGGATGACCACCAGGGGGCGATACTGGTAGTTGTAAAGAAGGTCCTAATGCATGTGAAAAAAAACGCACTTTACTGAGGAGTTTATGGGCTCAGTTGTTCATTTTGGATCATGTTGAATAAAACATTAAGTCTATTTTATTAGCTTTGGTCGTTAGTGTGCTGCATTTTTGTTTTTGACCTGATACCAAGTAATCAATTACCAAATAATCAGTATTGAAATTGGTCGTCCCACCTCTACTAAACATCAGAAAGGGGGGATGTGAGAGTATGCTCACAGGCTAATAATTTCTGATTGATAGGTAATAGGTAACCACTAGGGGTGCAACAATACTCGTATTGATATTGAACCGTTCGATACAGTGCTTTCGGTTTGGTACGCATATGTATCGAACAATACAAAATTTTTAATTTATTTTATCAACTTTCCTTCTGACGGTGCTGTCTGTGTTGAGCGCTCAGTGGCTCTGCGCTCGACAGTGCAGCCTAGGCGGAGTAGTCGAACGCAGATTCACTGAGAGCAGGGCAAGCTAGCAAGACAGAAGTTAAGCTCTCCTTGCAACATGGCAAATTGAACCTCCCCCACCCTCATTCAGATCTGGCGTTTGGAGCTATTTTGGTTTTCATGTGACGTATGACCCTGAAGGTAAGCGCATCATGGACAAAAGTAAAACAGTATGTTGGATGTGCCATGCAATGCTATGGGTGGAAATGGGTGGACATGGGTGGAAACTAGTGTGTTAGCGCAGTTAGCTCGTTAACGTGTTTGCCATCCAGCCCCACGCACGGGGCGATCCGCGGTAGCTCGTTAACGGAGATTTGCCGTGTTGTGGCATTAACCTCATTTCAACAAGATTAACATTGACAGCACTAGTGGGAACACAATAGCTGTGTCCCATTTCAGGGTCTGCACGCTTGAAGTACGCGCACTACGCGTACTACGTACGGTGCGTACTATAAGTACGAGAAGTGCGGAAGTGAGAGGCTTGTGAAATGGGACGGTCTAGCCCTTCGTTGCGCTGTTCAGGTTGCCTAGCAACCATGATACTAACCGCGAGAAACGTTACATACAGCTTTGTTTGACAGAAATGAAGGAGAAAAATGTTTTGTTGTTGACATCACTTTGATTAGTTGAGTATCTGAGGCTGAAACCACAGGACTGTAAAACATGATTGTTGGGCTTCATTTCTGTACTGAACAGTCATTTAAGATTAGTTAGTAAATAACAATTAGCTCTTGTTGTTCATGAGACTAAAGTCATCTCACTGTGGTAATGTAAATATATTATGGCCAATATTATATTATTGTCAGATTATTATGATATATATATATATATATATATATATATATATATATGCTTTAAAATCAAGTTAACGCTGTAAGTACAAACATCACTAATGTCACACAACTTTGCCGACATGTGGCCAATAGTAATGTTTTAATGTTCTTCGTTATTAAACATTCGCACATAATTAAGTGACGTCATGTTCAGTACTTACTTTTGACAGTTCACTCTTCGGCCGCTCCCTTCTGCCGTATTTTGCGGCAAAATTATCCACACCCACCGTCGCGCTATGAATTGTGGGATATATGGGACCACGAAGCGTGCACCGGACCACGCTTGATATTTGGGGAAATTGACGGCGCATTTGGAGTATGCATTTGAAGTACACTTCGAATTGGGACAGTCGTCGTCGCGTGGCGGTGACGTAACCGCACTTAAAATGCGTACTTCAAGCGTGCATACCCTGAAATGGGACACAGCAAATGAATATGACTGCACATTTACTCCGACATCATCCTAGTGCAGGGGTCGGCAACCTGCGGCTCCAGAGCCACATTTGGCTCTTTAGTCCTTATACTGCGGCTCCGCGTGGTTTGGGAAAATAAATTAGTATTTAGCTGAAGTGTATTTTATTTGTGTTTAGTTCTTTTTTTTAACTTGTAGTTCTAAATTGGAAGATTATTGTGATATTGAAATATAAAAATAAAATTATATTCTATTATTTTTTCATCGCTCAAAATAAGAGTCACACTCGCGGAAGCCGGTGTACCCGCCTAAACGCCGTGCATTTATCGAGACTTTCAACCCCAGGTAGGCCAATTATGGATCTTCGGATCCACATTATGTCAGCAGCTATTCTCCACCGTGAACTATGTTAAAGACAAACACCGCTCACGCCTGACAGATGACAGCTTACAGTCCTGCGTAAACTGACTTCGTACAGCCCCGATTAGCAGACGCTGTGCGCAGAGGTTCGGGACCATAAGTCTTATTGTAAACATATCACGGCAGACCCGACGATGTTTGCATGAACACACTTTTCAGCATCTCTTTATTGACCACTTTTCACACACAGTTGCTGTACGCATACAGCCGGCTATAGCTTTTCACCTCACAGCCCGACATACACCACCAACAACACAACAGCACAGATAGCGCAGACGTAAAGGCAGCGAGGCATGATTGCGGATGTGGCTCAGGTGCGTCCGCCTCCCCTGCAGCGGCGCTGCAGACCACGCCCCGCCGCACGCATTAACCTGGTAAAATACATATTTAGGCAGAATTTTGCAAATATCTATTTTTAATTTTTCAGCAGCATAGTGCTTTTTTACCAATTATTTTTTTAAAGTCAGGTCAAGGCTCCAACAGCCCAAAGGGTGGTGGCTGACAACAGTTTTTGTTTGCTACATGGATCATTTTAGTTCAGGTTGGTGTCTTTCCTTTTGTTATATTTCTTTAAGAGTTCAAAATGTGTTGATTACATAAATAAAATGTAATTTTCTCTGTAGCACTTCATGGATTTCATAAGCAACACACCTTAGTTGTTCACACAAAGCATAAAGGTAAAAAAAACAATATATACAGTGTTATCTTCATTTTAGATGTCAAAAAGTATTTGCGGCTCCCAGTGTTTTCTTTTGCGTGGAAACCGAGTCCAAATGGCTCTTTGGGTGTAAAAGGTTGCAGACCCCTGTCCTAGTGCAAAGACACGTGGAAGCCATTGACTGTAGAAAACATGGACGACGCGACCCCGCCTCCTACCATTGTGCAAAAATGAAGCCAAAATACCCTGCTTGTGGAGGCTGCCATCTTGCAAATTTGGAGCCAGAGTCTGCGCAGTAGTGACCTGAGGTGGAGCGACTGTGTAACACTCCCGCCCACACGCCCGCTGGACGTGACCGCCCCCCTACACTTTTTACGTAGCCCGGTGGCTGGAGTTTTTTTTGCTGGTTTACCGCGACTGACGACTCGTTTAATTAAGGTAACTACAACCATGTCACTGTTATAAAAAAGACACACAGCTTATCATCTTATAGTTCTAAAATCATTCTGTTGTTAATTCGTTAGTTAGATTAGCCGCTAGCATACGCACTGTGTTGGAGGCTTGTTGCTAGCTAGTTAGCGATGCTACACACCTGCTACTCTTAATAGTCTTCAACACTTATGTTTTTTTTTTTTATTATCTATTTTTAGACAGCGATGAGATCAGCTGCAAATCTTCAGAGCCCTCTACAGCCTGGTAACATGGAGACTTTAAAAACAACAGCATGAGGTTTCAGTGGTGTAGTCTAATTTGTTCTTTTAATTTAATAATAGAGTCCATATTATATCAACAGCTACATTCATCCTGGAGAGAAACTAGTGAGGGAGACCATCAGGACCAAGCTGGGTTTCCTGGGTCCAGAGGTTTGGAGAAACTTCTTCCCTTTCTTTCATCACAGCTGTCCTGTGCCATAAGTTCTGTTGACCCGCTGTAAGAGGCATCATTTAAGAAACACCAGGAAGACTGAAGCTCATGGCATTGATCAAGCAGGACTCATGATCTTCACCAGCAGCTCCCTCACAGGGAAATCTTCAGCACTCCTCCGTAGGCCCGCCCCAGGAGATGGATAAACCCAGCATTTCATCAACACTGTGATGAGACCTTTGGTTTGTGTAATGTTATAAATTAAAATATTTAAGTGTAGAGTATCTGAGGGAGTATCTGGGGAGTATCTGAGTTTTTATTATAAATAAAAACTCAGATACTCCCCAGAGGCTCCGGACTTTTACATAAAGATATTATATTCAGTCCTGTAGAAAGTTATATATTTAAAAATATGTGATCCTGTCTGGTTACTCTGCAGGGCTCGCAAAATTTCAAAATCCCTGGTAGCCCTTCGGGCAGGGACTCTTCAGTTTTTGGTAGCCCAAAATAAATTTAAGTAGCCCGAATAAAAAAAGAGCAATTTTTTTATTGATGTTTTGTTTCCCGTTTTGTTTCCTTTACAATATTATACAGTATAATATTGTAAGTATAATATTGTAACGGAAACAAAACATTAATCAAAAAATTGTTGAAACACAAATTTCAACATTGAATAAAAATTACAATCATCAACTCAAATACTTGGTTCTAATTGAACAGAAATTTCTATGAACTTGTAAGAACTGTGTAGAACATGAATCAGTCTGTGTCAGATCCTGAATTTGAAATTTCCACTGAAGTCACGGGTAAGAGGCAAGTGGAACCAAGATCTAGGCCATTTGCTTTTTAAAGTTTGCAAAGACTGCTAAATTTTGCCAGTGGTAGTTCACTCTTTGCAACATAGTCTGTTCTAAACAGATTTTTCAGGTTTATTTTTAGTATGTTATTTGCAATTGGTGTTTGTTCTGGGAAAGATATTACAGACTGAGCAATAATGCATTTCTTGCATTTCTCATGGGTTCTAATGGGGGCCTTTCATAAAATTACTGGTCCCAGTAACAAAGGCGCTTGTCGACTCAGAAATCGAGGGAAAACCAACAACACACCCGGCAGAACATTATGTTATTTACATAATTTAAGTGGTCCGCAGGTGCGCATTCGCTGTCAAAATAAAAGACGCGCACCAGATAAGAAGTTGCAGCGCGCGTTTGCGTCCATATAAAAAGCACTGTTTTTGTCCGCTAGAGTGGGATTTTCACAGCGCATTCTGCACCACATCTCTGTGCGTTCATCATTTGTTTGAAGCCAGCTCACCTCCTGCAACCACTTTTCTGAGAATACGCGCTTCTTTTGTGGTTCGGACTCCTTCTGACATTTCTTTGGAGGTGGAGGAACACCAAAGTAATTGCTTAAAGGAGCTTGTTTCTTCGACATTTTTAAGAGTTCTAAACAAATGTCTGTCCTCCTCCAGAAAATCTTATGTACGCAAACACGCGTTGCAACTTCTTACCTGGTGCGTGTCTTTTATTTTGACAGCGAATGCGCACCTGCGGACCACTTATGTGCACCTCTGGTTATTTAGCTCGTCATATTGCAGCCACAGAAATTCTTTTGTCCATGAAACCAAAAAGCTGCTCTTTCTTTTTGCCTTATAGTCTGATTTGTCATAACTTTTCCGTTTTGTGGTAAGCTTTTCTTGGGCTGTCACTTCTTCACCCTGACCTGTCTTATTTGGCTCAGCAGAACTAAAATATATATCCTGCTGCTTTTACACACGCACTCACATAACGGTCAGCGATTCTCTGCGCGATCAACCTCTCACATGTTTAAGCTTGCTGCGGGAGATTTCACTTGTCATGTTTGCATAGTAAGCTAACGATTGATAAGACGATGTCAGAGGAATTGGTGCTCAAATTATCGTCACTCACCAATCAGTACTGTCGCTCTCTATACACAGTTCGCGCGATTGCAAAGTGAAAGCAAAAAACAAGCGCAAATTCTGGCTCACCGATGCTAATGACATAATTACCCAGCTACATTTCCGAAAGAATGCAAAAGCATTGACATATATTTTTCCTTCCTATGATAGCCCGACGGGCAGGGCAGAGATAGATTTTGGTAGCCCGACTGGAAAAATCGCTAGCCCCGGGACGTCGGGCTAGCGATTTTGCGAGCCCTGCTCTGGTATGAATAACTGAATCACTTTATGATAAATAACACACTATGTGTAAAAAAAACTGAAAAAATTCCAGATGACAAGTTTGTAGTTCAACATACAAGTGACAACCTTTGACCTTCATCAGGTTTTATTTAATTGTGTTAGAGGAAAATCTCATATGCTCTTCATGCAGCTGAGTACATCAAGTGTTTAAAACGGAAGCTGTGCAGGTCTGAGATCAGCAGCTTTGTGAAACACCAAACTGAGGTCCTGTTAATGCTGATATACAGTAACACAGTTACATGAGTGATTAATCCTTTTGTTTTTTTGTCTTTAACTTTATCAATAAAACAGCTTCAGCTTTCACTACAGCACGTACTGTTTTCATCAGTTCATTTTACAGTTAACATGTGAACATGTTGGATGATCTGTCTGCTGTCACTCGATGGTGCTGAGGTCTGAATCTGAGGGCAGCTCCTGTAATCACAAAGACAACAGAACCATCAAACTCAGATATAAATTTTATCCCTCAATATTGAAATAAAGCTGATTCTTCTGTCCTCACACACTCAGGATCTGAAGTTCTTCTCTTACGTTTTTTTCAGTATTACATTACACTACAGTACTTTAATCCATAGTTCCTGATTAATGAGGAGTTATTGAAGTACAAGCTTTTAAAAAAAATTGTTACTGTCTTTACAGATGTGGCAAGAGACTGAAAACATCCTGTTGTTTGCACACATTTAATATTGAGCTCTGCACAGGAGCTGAAGCAGGGTGCAGCCTGTTGCTTTTACAGTATAATACCTGTAATAAAAGTACAGTAACAGTAATTAGTGACTGAGCAGCCCGGGGCGTTTCTCTTGATTTCTTTAGTAAATTCATTCACCTGCACAGCTAAACGAACCCTGACAGCCAAGTGCTCATTTTAGCTAGCTAGGTCTCAGGAGCTAGCTAAGGACGGTAGTTACGGATTAGCTTACAAACAAGTTTAACTTACCGAAAAAGTGCAGCGGGGCCTCGGGTCCTTCTGTCGGGTAGTCCAGTTTACTGAAGAACACCTCAGGCTGTCAGGTTAAAACACTCGGTCGTGTTTTCGTAGCGTAAACGCTGGGCGTCCTCTCAGAGCCTACGCTCTATCTGCTATTCGCGAACAGAGATACGCAAGTTTCTCCGTGACTGCAGCTGTCAGTCCAAAGCCCTTATGATGACGTTTCACCCCAATTTAACATCACCGCGGTAGGAATTAGAATCAAACTTATGGGAAAGGAGACCCCTTGAACATCAATCAGCGTGATGAGAACTATTGAAATCAAAAGAAAGAATCTTTGGAAAAAAATTATCTAAGGAGAATTAATTTATTTTAGTCTGACCCCAGTCCCATCCGCTAACATGGAGGAGGCGGGGTTTATGACCTATACTGCAGCCAGACACCAGGGGGCGATAGAGACGTTTTGGCTTCATTTTTGGGGAGCTGTCGCGTCGTCCATGTTTTCTACAGTCAGTGGTGGAAGCAGACAAAAACAACAAGCACGCATGCTGCAAACTTTACCCGAGTCATTTAGACAGCCGTTAGCACATGATTCTCCTTATGGGGACCTGATATGTTTAATATGCTGCTGAGAATATAGCCCAGAAGAAGCGTACAGTATAGCTTTTATTTTGGAAAGAGCCATTTCTCTGTAATAAACTCTCTTTTCCAAAGATGAGTGATTTCTTGATCAGATAGATTTATTATTTTATCACTTTGTTGTTTCAGCAACATTACATTTAAAAACTGTACTTTTGAGTTAAAATATATATTTATAATTTTAATAAATGACAAATTAAAAAGGCATGAACATTTTTTTTGTATCGAAAAAATATCGAACCGTGACACCAAATTATCGAACCGACCCGTGAATTTTGTGTATCGTTACACCCCTAGTAATCACATGGTCAGAGAACATGTGCTTTCACCAACGGCTTGGGCTTTTGCTCATCACATCTGGTTTCAGAACAGTAAGGTGTTTGTTTCATGATGTGAAAATGCTCATACAGAGGTTTCAAAACGGGAGCTCACAATCCACTGTTTGACCAATGGGGTCATCAGCTTTTATACAGACCCAAACTTTTGTTTGGGTCTGTATAAAAGACCCAAACTTTTGTTTCTTGTTGCATGTTCCAACCATGTAAAATATGATTTCTTTTTGCCATTTTTCAAGTGGCCTTAAACTTTTGATCGGGACTGTACTATGACTACACTCCAGGACTACCTGCTTATCTACAGA
Source organism: Neolamprologus multifasciatus (assembly GCF_963576455.1). Taxonomy (NCBI): domain Eukaryota; kingdom Metazoa; phylum Chordata; class Actinopteri; order Cichliformes; family Cichlidae; genus Neolamprologus; species Neolamprologus multifasciatus. Next base: position 8,339,050 of record NC_140449.1, on the reverse strand, counting down.
AACTGCAAGCTGCCTCTTTTAGTTAATTCTTTCTGTCCTGAGCTGAGTCCTGCAGCTTATTATGACAATATCAAATGTCTAAACTCAGAAAAGGACTTTGTAAAATTTTAAAAAGCATAATTAGCTCATTTTGAATTTGGTGGCAGAAATACACCCCATGGCCCAATCCTAACACTAGAAAAGTTGGTACAGGGCCATGTTTACAACTGTATCGTATCCTGTCTTCCTTTAAGAAAAATCAGTGAAAACTTGGGAAGTGAAGAGCGCAGCTGCTACACTTTTGGGGGAGTAAAAATGCCCCATTCTTGTCTGATATAAGATTCCAGCTGCTCATCAGTCCTGGGTCTTCCTTGTTGTTGTTGCTTTTTCTTTTGGTTTCATGATGCACCAAATGTTTTTATTTAAAGGTCTTGACTACAGGTAGGCCAGTTCAGCACCCTGACTCTTCTACCATGAAGCCATGTTGTTGTAATAGATGTAGTTGGTGGTTTAGCATTGTCTTGCAGAAATATGCAAGGTGTTTCCTGAAAAAAGACATCAGCTGGACAGGAGTATATGCTGTTGTTTTACATTGAGGGACATTACTCTGAAATTGTTTAAGAATTTATAGAAGCACCTTTTGCAGCTAGGTAGGCTACCTGTATTTTTTTGTACCACTTCAAAGGGCTAATTTAAACTCGTTTACTCAAATAAGAATGTGATTAAAATATTAATGTGTACACATGTGAAGATGATTACACTTTTTTACCATTATGAGATCTGTAAGTGAATACCAGTGATTTCCACCACTACTTGTATTATTCGGTGCTCAAAAAGCAAACAAGCAAACCTTCCAGTAATCACATTATGTACCGATGCATGAATATTACAAAAACTCAGCTTTTTTTCATCTGGGTCTGGCTTCATGTCCGCTGAGATTTAAAAGATTAAATATGGACATCTGGGTCTAATAACTATCACACAAGTATGTGTATGAACAAATAGAAAAAAGCAGGCTATTCAACTATACCAGCTGACTGACAAAGAAGCACAGGGTAAAGGTAAAAGTAGAACATTTTAAACAATTTGTAGTGCCATAAAAATGGTTTAAATTACAGGAGAACATATGCATTAAGGAAAAAATAATAATTTTGTAGGTAAAAGTAAATCATCTGGTTTTATTCTTCACACAAACTGAGTTCAGCTCATTTGATTCAGAGAACAAAGAGCGTGGACATCAGGAACATGGCAGCTGCTGTGGATTTCATGGCTATTTTTCAACTGACAAAGGCTTTATCCATCATATAAATTTTTTTAAATTTCCTACTGAATTTGTTAAATGCCACTGAGCTACTATTGCACTCCTCCCTTCAAGAAAAGTGGCCATAAATTTGAGATTTTGTTCTATTGTTGGAAGCGGCAAAAAAAATTTCAGACGAGGCATTTTTCAAAAAGTATTGTTTGCAAGAAATAGGTTTAATGCTATAGAGTGCTTATTCAGTCCTTCTTATTCACTTTTACATCAGCTGCAGAAGAATTGCCTGCTGTATTCAGCACAATATCAATAAAGAGGGAAGTGATGTGAAGGAGGATTTATGGCTGTAAACGTAGGTGCACATCAGCGGTAATTCGGGGGATTTCTATTAGACTTCTGTTACACTGTGCATACTCAAAAAGAGACAAAATTAGAGCCGCTGTCTGTGACAGGCACCTCATGACAAGCATCAAATAAAAGTGAAAATTCCACGTGTCCATTATGGCTGTAACTGCTTTCAGTGAGTTTCAGTTTAACACTGAAAAATGACTCCTGTGCTGACATTTGGCTGTCCTGGGCTAAACCTCTCCATCATGTCCTGTGTACCTATCAGCCCCATTTTCAAAATGTGCTGACAGGCTGCACATACGCAGCAGAAACTCTCCCTTGTCTCAAACTTGGCCAAGGTACAAGACAAACTCTGAGTCCTCTATATCTCTCAAGAGTGTAATCCCTTCAAAGGAGCTTTGATAAGAAGTAAATTACATAATCCTTCCTGACAGACAGAAAATCCAAGTCATAATGGGATCCTTCCTCCAAAATTTCAAAGTTAAGCTCCGCTTCTTTTTGGCATAGAGGTGCGCGTGCATGTGCTTTTGTGCATGAGTGTAGTAAAAAAAAATAAAATAAAAAAATCCTACCTGGGGTACTTTTGTAGAAAAACAGATAGCTGTCAAAGTCTCCTTTGGGCTCCTTCCATGAAACCAGGAGTTTGCTTGAGCTCAGCACTTTGAAACGCAGCTTCCTCGGAGCTGGAACTGAAAAACAATTTTACAGTTAAATTGGCTCCAAAGAAGTTTGGGAATCATTAAAAAGAAAACAAACAAAAAAACATGTTAAATTCATCAAAAATGTCCTAAATATCAGTCAACATAAATAGAAAAAAATATGTGAGCAGTTAAATCCAGAATGGCCAACAAAAAGCTGCAAATCGATGCAACTTTGACAGGAAATAAATGAAGGAATGGTTGCATGGAAGGACACAGAGAGGGCTGAAGGTCCTGCATCCCACGAGAGCCACATAAGGCAGAGTATAAAGGAGGAAAAAATGGAGGAAAGTCTTCTTATGATCAATTTATGTTAAACACCACTCCAGAGACAAGAAAAAGGAAACAGCGCAAAAAAAAATTTTTTTCGCAAATATGTGTAGATGCATATGTGTCACTTTTCTAATCTATAGTGTACACATAAAGGAGAAGTGATTGGTGTACAGTGGCATTTTCATCGTATCCCTTGCAGCCCTCTGTCAATGAAAACAGATGCGCTGTGGCCTGTTAAAAATGGTGACAGCAGCCTTTCTGTCACGTGGAGTGTGAAGAGTGGACCCAGGTGCAGACATCTAAAACTCAAACTTAACTGATGATGAGCCGTTTATTAAGACAAACAGAACAGTACAAAATAAAAGGGCAAAAACAATGCAAACTAAGCAATAACCTAAACTGGGTAAACTAGAAAGGAAACACGAACTATGAAAAACCCTGGCAAACAGAAAAACAAACAAAACTCTAAACATGGCAATGACGATGAGGACATGAAAACCTGAACGCAGGACTTGGCATGGGAACAACGCAGACGATCCGACAAAGACTGAATGAGAAGGCACAGACTAAATACACACAGGAGGCTAATGAGAGAAGTGGGAACACAGTGGAAGAGTAAAACTAAACACGATGAACACACGAACACAAGACCTCTTCAAAATAAAACAGGAAACATAAGACGCAGACATGAAACACATGAAGGGCAAAGGAGACTTAACAGGGGTGGAAGACACAAGGGGAATCTAATAACAGAGAACTATAACAACCTAGGCATGATAAAAAATCAACTTAGAAAACCTGAAGGGCTTAAACATAAACCATAAACTAAAACTCAAAACGCTGGGTCAAAAACCCAGGATCGTGACACTTTCTCTGCAGGAGTCTGAGTTTGTGCAGACTGTGGTTTCTAACAAACAAAGAGAGCACATTTTTTTCAAATAAAAGTAGAAAGGCAGAGGACTTTTTCACATCTCCAGACAGAGCAATGTAATGTAGGAATGAGTAGGAATCCGACTAATTCACTTTAGTTGAAAATGGATGTCATTTTTATGCCTTTATGCCTCGTTTCACCCTTTTGGTATATTATTCTTTGCTAGTGTTAATACAAAAGGTGTAAGCCCAGCACACGCATTTTGGTCACACTTCCTTGAGAAGTGGATCCATTTTTCAGTCAATAAATTGTCTCTTTTAAGAAAGACAGTTTGTTGGGAAAAGGAAACAACTGAAACTTTAACAATGACAAATATATGAACAAAAAGGTGCTGAATAAAAACAGTATGAAATCATAAAGTTCCACCCATTAAAGTCAAATTGCGCTTGGCTGTGTCCCGTTATAGGTAGTCTTTAGATCACTCCGTGGAAGCTCTGATCTGCACTTGTGCAGTTCATTCTGGAGTCAAGAAGTGAGTAATGTTGCAGGGGGCCAGATCTACAATTTAGCAGAACTATGCATCAACAGTTTGACCCCAGGAAGGACAAATTTGTAATGCAAATCACAGGGAATGTCAAAAACATGACTATCATCCTCTTGGTCATACTCCCAACCTAATGCACGGCTTTTGGGCTTTGGAAACTCCTCGTCTAAAAACAGCTCTTTGGCAGAACCCGAGCTCCCATCCTCACTGAGAATTGGGCCTATTTAAAACATAAGTATTGTGTGAAGAGCAAACAATATCCAGGGGCATACATGGAAGACGAACTTAAACGGCAACACGTTGGAGTGGTCCAGAGGTGCAAAAGGGGGCATCCTATTTGCCTGAATTAAAAAACTGTTGAGAAAGCCTGAAAGTTTTTTACCACTGGAAGAAAAAGAGCTTTACATAAAATGTTACATGTCAAAGTATCCCTTCAAGCAGTAATAACGCTTGAATGGCTTCATATTTTAACTGCACACCCAAATAATCTTTCAGTCTACAGGGACTGTAGCCTATAATAAGTCACAATAGTGAGTGTGAACATGTGAAGAGCTTGCATTAGGCATGAAGGAGAAAGTCAAAAGCAGGGGATAATGCACTGACAAATCTGAGACATGCTGTTCAGGATTTCCACTCAGAGGTGAAGACAGACTTCCAACCCTCTAAATGGAAAATCCCATTAACGCCATAACAAAAAAGGCACTGTATCATATAAATTGATGTTATAATAAAGGTGACAACATCAGACCCGCGGTGCGCAGCTTGGTTAATGGCCTCATGTTGAAATGTCTTGACGTTCTGTGTAATCTTCAGTCGCGCACCGTGAAATTTCTATACACCCGTGCATCTTCTTGAAGTAAACACTTTCCTCTTAAAGCACAACTCATCAAAAGCAACATCAGCCTTCCCTTCCAAACAACTTTAAAATGTTAGTCATGGCATTACCTCACAAATGTAAAATCAAGCCTCGACTTTTAGAGAAGCAGAGAAACAGTCTCAAACAAGGACGACTTCTCGAACTTCTTCTGATGCAGCGCGATTGTTCTGCAACGCATCACAGTCTCACCTTTTTTGTGCTGCTTTTCTTACATCTCACCACCTATCCTCAGAATGCATGGGATGGAAGTGTATAATTACACAACACAATGAGAATCTATGAATAATTTAAGCGAGTGATAGAGCCGAGTAGGTTATGACTTTGGTATCGTTTAGTGCGCCTGATAGTAGGTGAAATGAGTTGGCAGACAGGGGTACTAATAATGTGGTGACAATTGCGTTGAATGTCTGGATTTTTGCTTGGCATGTCAATGAAAACGCATACACACAGTGAATAGTAAAAAATAAGACAATGTAAAATCTAAATGATCCAACTGTAACCCTTCAGAATGATTGTCAAGATCTTTAAGTAGGAGCCAATACCAGAGACAGCAACCATGATTAATGAATATGGACACAAATGCTGTGGATGCTGACAGGATACAGAGTTCTCTGATATAAATTACCCTTCAAAAAACCGACACGCCTGTTCTTGTTTATCCCCATACGGCCGTAAATATCATCCAAGAGCTCCACATTCTGCACTGCCTCTCTAAATCTAAGATGCTTTCGTGGAACACATTACACATCCACGCTCTGTATCTCACAATAAAATACTCTGCGGAAATACTAGACCTGCCCTGGACTTGCACAGTGCATACCCATCTATAACACACTGGTGTATTACGCAGCCCAGAGTAATTTATCTGAAAGAGTTACACCACTGGAATTAGTGAGCCCCCAACAGCTACTCGCAGGAGATTTTTGGCAGGTAGTAAATGCTCCTCCAAACCTTTGGCAAAAGCTTCACGACTTCTGCATAGCAACAAAATTTTTCTTCAGTAAATAGTCTGAATCACTGAGGCCTCAATGAAAAACCCCCCAGTGTGAAAATGATACGCGCTTTGAAAAAACAATATTTAACATGTTCTCCTCGTGCCGCTGAACCTTAATTCACAGGTTCCAATTTCAAGGTTGAACTTGAGTAATCTCCCGACTCGGTGGGGAGCCTGGACTAGAAAAATCTTTTAACTGGAGGCCCAGTATGAACTGGCATTATCTGGGTTCCAGCCAGTAGCGGTTTTAGATACGGGCGACACGGGCAGTTGCCCGGGGCGGCATCGTGGTGGGGGGCGGCATCACGGGCAAAATGCTCGTACTCATGCTTCCCCGACGTCAGCCAGCGCATATTGGGAATGGCATAGGCACCGATCGGTTTTCTATCGCCCATTTGCTGGGAGTAAGGGCGCCCTCCGTTTGCGAGGTGCGCCTGCTGCTTGCGACACAGGGAGGAGAGGGCGGGGCGGCGGGGGAGTCTCTGGCTGGCTGGAGCGGCATCTAATAACCAACTCGCAAAATAAAACAAAATTAAAACAAACCAACAAACATGAAAACACCAGACATCATGATACAGACTTATAATTTGCACCGATGTTTTTTCGTAATTCTGTACACGAAAAGTGAGCGCGAGAGCCCTCGGTGCGCCTGCTCGCTGCTGAAGTCAAAGTAAACTTTATTGTCATCTGCGCTACATACAGTCCAGTGTATAGAGAGACGAGACGACGAGGCTCCAGTTACAGCAGTGCAAGTAAACAGACAATAAATATAAGAAGAGTAAGAAAATAAATATACACTTTAGGACTCGGGTAAAGGGATCAATAACAATTTAAAATTTATAATTTACAGTTTGATTATTTAAAGTCTCACACACAACCCGTCGAAAGGGGAGGGGGCTGGCTGCTTCCAAATAGAGCACATTTCATTCATAATGTTGTAAATCCAAGCCCATCATGTATTCATGATTTGAGTCCTGGGTTGTGTGAAATCTCAGAAATAAACCAGAAATAAACAAAGTGAATCTGTGAACTAAGGTGTAGGTCTGTTAGGTTATGTTGTGGTGATCCAAGAGTTGGGGGATTTGTGTTCATACTGGAGTGCAAAATTAAAACCAATGGAAGATGGACAAGAAAAGTTCTAAGCCATCAGGTGCTCAGTTTAGAAAAAAGAGAAAAGAAGAGGAGGAGAAACGAGCAAAAGATGCAGGTAAGCAGATGTGTGATTGGATAATGGCAGGTCATCCTGAAACAATCAGAATCAGAATACTTTATTAATCCCTAAGGAAATGATGTGCGTTACAGTTGCTCCAAGAAGAAATGATAAAAATAGCAACAGTAACAGACTAAACTCCAAACAATACATTATGTTACAGATTTTAATATTAATTAGTCATTGTCAGTTGTTGATTTGTCCTGTTCTCATTGTATGATGAATTATGATGGCAGTTTGGTAGCCGTTTGCATACTATGCATACTCTCTCTCTTCATATGTGTGTGTGTGTACAACAGTTTTATGTTAATGTACAATCCTTAATATGTTTTGTGTGTGTGTGTGTGTGGTTGGGGGGGGGGGCGCCAGAGGGAGTGTTCGCCCAGGGCGCCAAACAGGCTAGGACCGCCACTGGTTCCAGCAATACAAGCACAGCTTGATGCCTCAGTTTCAGAAGAGATGACTCTTCCCAGGATTAGGAGCGCTGAAAGCTAGCAGGGATTCCTGGTAGATGAGTAAAAGCTTGCTGTCCAATCCTCTGCTTCACTTCATCTTCTCACTCAGCTCTTGTCTCCATTTCAAACTTCCTCTGCTTTTCTTCCCATCTTCTGATTTGGCTCACTGTCCACTCTGTGTTGGCTTAATTTCATCCAGCTTCTCTCCTGTGCTCTCTCTTCCCTTCTTTCTTACGTGCTCAACAATCTCTCTATCCGACTTCCACTCATCTCTCTTTTCTTTATGCTCTGTTTCATCTCATGTCTTTCCTTTGTCTTCTCTGAGATTTCTGCTTTTTGTCAATCTCTATTTTCATTGCCAACCATCCCCTTCCCCACCATCTCTGTCTCCTCTTTACCCCCTCTTAGCCTCTCATTTCTTTAATTTTCTCATTATTTTTGTCCCTATCCATTTCTTTCCCTTTCTTTGTCCCCTACTTTCCACTTTCACCCTCTTCTTAAGTTGACAGTACTTTGTTACTTCCTCTCTCTTTCTTTATTTCCCTTTTATCTTCATTCCTGGACTCTCTTTAATTTTAGTCTTCCTTCTTTTAAGTTGCTGCTAACCTACAGGCTCCACTTTGAGTGTTCAGGCCTTCACTAATACTCAGGATTTATGTACGACAACTGTTGGCTTGCGATGTCACCATAAGACAGCTACTGTGCTGTACATGAGAGAGATCAGGGGAAGTGTAGGAGTGTGTGTGTGCATTTAGTGTCTATTCAGCACCGCAGCATGCATCCTTCAATGTGGTCGGCGTCTCGTTTTGCACGTAAACTACTCTGTTCACTGATGTAACACTTAACCCAAATTCACTCTGGCTCCTTTTTTTAAAAAAAGAAGTTCTCTGCTGCTTTTCTCTTTCATCACACCTTCTCTTCTTATCCTCCAGTTTAACATCCTTGTGCCTCTCCTCTTCACTTATATTCTGCTCTTTTATCAAGTTATATAAGTATGTTTGCTCGTTTCCCCCTCCTTTATGAGCGGTTTAGCCACTCACGCCCCTTCTTTCTCTCTTTGCTTACCTGTGTAAGTGATGCCTTTTTACTTCATGCCTCATCTCTCTACTGCATTGCGTGTGTGTGTGTGTACATGAGAGAGAGACAGAGTGTAAAATCTCTCTTTAAGTCGGCTGAATATTAAGAGTCTGTTGAAAAATCTGTCCCCATGTGCAGTCTGGTGAAAGAAGCCATAATATTCCACATACTTGCCAACCATCTGTGAAAAAAATATCACCATGAAATACTCAGTTGGGTAAATTGTGCAGCAGATGACTGACATTAAACAGGAAGGAAATATTAAATTCTGGAGTTTATTACACTGACGCCGACATGTTCAAAACCCAGAGAAGTGTTAAGTGCAACGCAACATAAAATAAAATGTATTTTGCAGGAATAATTTGGTCTAATTCACCCACGAATCTATTACTAATATTGTATTTGTCACGTTAAACAAAGGAAATTAGGGATCAGTATATCTGCCTAACATCAGGAACAGTCAATATTATGATTGCAAAATGCTTTATTGAGTGGAATGAAGTGTAAGGTGCAGAAAAGCCAAAATGTAATGTTCACACGAGGACTTCAGGTCCTGAGGAGATTAAGGCAGGGGCAGCTTGTAATAAAAAATGCTTTGTCACATGAGTACAGATGGGCCAATAAATAACAATAAATGAATAAAGATGCAAACAAAACATTTTCATATCACTATCACTAAACCACACTGGTCAAGGATTTTTTTTTGTTGGTGTTTCTTCTTCTAGAGATCAAATGTGCTTTATGATGGACTGTGATGTGCGTAGGCCAGATATAAAAAGAGCTTGTCACTGTTACAAAGGTGCACGTGCTTTACATGTAATGTAATTACATTAAAATGACCACTCAAAGCACTTTAGACTGTGAGCCAGATATATTCATATATACGTGTGTGTGTGTACAAAAACAGTGGGATGCAAAAGTTTGGGCAACCTTGTTAATAGTCATTACTTTCCTGTATAAATCGTTGGTTGTTACAATAAAAAATGTCAGTTAAATATATCATACTGGAGACACACACAGTGGTATTTGAGAAGTGAAATGAAGTTTATTGGATTTACAGAAAGTGTGCAATAATTGTTTAAACAAAATCAGGCAGGTGCATAAATTTGGGAACCACAAAAAAAGAAATGAAATCAATATTTAGAAGATCTGCCTTTTGCGGACATTACAGCCTCTAAACACTTCCTGTAGGTTCCAATGAGAGTCTGGATTGTGGTTGAAGGTATTTTGGACCATTACTCTTTACAAAACATCTCTAGTTCAGAGATGTTTCTTCTTGACTCCAGAATGAACTCTAGTAGCCTTAACTTGAACTGAGCCTGTGGTCTTCCATTTTCTCAATATGTTCCTAACTGTGGAAGCAGAGAGCTTAAATCTCAGCTTTCTGTATCCTTCCCCTAAACCATGATGGCGGACAGTCTTTGTCTTCAGGTCATTTGAGAGTTGTTTTGAGACCCCCGCGTTGCTACTTTTCAGAGAAAATTAAAAGAGGAGGGAAACTTACAATTGACCCCCTTAAATACTCGTTCTTATTATTGGATTCACCTGAGTATGTAGGTCAGGGGTCACTGAGCTTACCAAGCCAATTTCAGTTCCAATAATTAGTTTTAAAGGTTTTGGAATCAATAAAATGACAACAGTGCCCAAATTTATGCACCTGCCTGATTTGTTTTAAACAATTATTGCACACTTTCTGTAAATCCAATGAACTTAATTTCACTTCTCAAATATCACTGTGTGTGTCTCCTCTATGATATATTTAACTGACATTTGTTTGTAACAACCAACGATTTATACAGGGAAATAATGACTATTAACAAGGTTGCCCAAACTTTTGCATCCCACTGTATGTTGCTTTGCAGTAATTTAAATCCAAGCTCAGAATTAGGGTCAAAAGGCCAAAAAAAGACAAGATACAAGATTTGACATTTGACAATTGCATTCATATGAGCCCAGTTTCAGCAATGTTGGTGAAAAGAGTGGCAGTCCAACAAATTAGCACCTGCCCTTGAAATCTGATGATTGTTCTAATCATGTCTGGTTTTAATTAAGAACTAGAACTAGTGTCAACCAGCAACAAGGAGAGGTGAGATGTGAATATGGAAGCATTTTTTTGTGTGCAAAATATCAGGTTATTATCTCAAAATCTCAACATTTGGGATTATCTAAAAATTTAGAGTTAGGTACCAACTGGAAGGTTGGCGGTTCGATCCCCAGCTCCTGCTGTTGAAGAATCCTTGCAAAGGAAACTGAACCCTGAGTTGCCTGCAATGCATCCAATGGTGAGTGTCAAATAAAAGTGCTTTGTGTGTGACTGGGTGAACCTGTGTTGTACATGAAAGAGTGTTCAAAACTGAACAGAAGGGTGCTGTGTAAGAACCAGTCCATTTAACTTCTGACAAAACAACTTTCAGGTTTGAGTTAAGTCAAAATTTTGAGGTAAAAACCTGGAATTGTTATTTTTGAATTATTCAGTGGTGTAAACGAGCTTCCAAGGTTAAAAACCGTAAACAAGTGTAAATGCATGAGACAGAAAGAGGCAAAGACAAGGAAAGAACGAATGCACCAGGACAGAAACCCCATGAATATATAACAAAAATCCAGGACCGTGGTGTCATTTCACACAGTCCCTAAATAAAACATGACTCTAGAGTTCAGCAGTAGCTTTGACTTGAATAAAAAAAAAACAAGCTTTGCACAGAAGATGTTCTTTTTTTTTTTTTTTTGGTAAATGAAGTTGAAATTATTACAATTACTCAAACTACTGCAATTATCTGCTGCAGTCCACAATAACTTGTGAAGGCAGTGGTTTTTAAACGCTACAACAAAAAAATGCTTACGCCCCACATAAATTTGATCAGCCATTAAAAATAAAAAAAAGTGAAATAACAGTAAATAATTTTCCCTCAGCTGAGTTCCTCCATTGTTTTTCTGCTTGTGTCCCGCTAACGGAGCCCAACTCACAGTATGAGCACACTGCAGTGTGCTTTATTAGAACTGTAAAATATAGCGTTTGTATTCACAAGATTTTGATTGAGTGGAGAAATAGAGGCGATTCAATGAAACTAAGTTGTTTGCTTGCTTTTTATCAAACTAGTGGTGTTTTTTAAACATTATAACAACATCATATTATTTCTGTCAAAGCAGGACCTCATTTACAGACCGCAGTATGTGAGTATCTTATCTTATGTAAGTAATTTAGCAGATGCAGGAAGTCACCTGAATTTTTTTATACACACAGACAACCAAAAGAAGAAAAATCCTCATTAACTCAAATTAAGATGCAATTACAATTTATTTATGTACAATCACGGAAAATGATCTACGTGCTCTGTCGGTAACGAGGGGGTAAAATTAGAAAAACTCCAGTGAGTCACATCTCCTACAATCCAATGCTCCATTTACTCTAAAGTGGCTGATGATTACGACAAGCTGGATTACCATCAGCAGCAGCCGCAGCCGCAGCAGAGTGACAGGGTGACAGCGGCCTTGGTTCAGATAATTTAACAGTTTTTTAAATTCAAAACAGGTTGTTCCATCTCATCTTCATTTTTTGTTTATGAATAAATGATTTCTCATCATTGGCTTCTCTCCCTGTTCATTATAACTGAAATTATTGGCCCGCACTTTCACTCATACTAATTCACCAGGCTGCCCTCTAACACACACACATGCAGAGAACCCCTACACACATTTAGCATCTTTACAATGACTGGCTCACCCATCCACGACTGAATATAATGAATAAATACTCGACTGGCAATTATTCCTATTTGTTCTAAAATGAGGTCAGAGTTCAGATTTAATCATGGCAGACATCCACCATCACCACCATCTTTCCTCCATCTGTTCTGCTATTGCTGTACTCGAAGCATCTTCCCAGTGTCAGGTCATGGCTGGCATTGTCTTAGTTGGAGCAGAAAATAAAATTTACATTTCCCTTTTTGTCACATCTCAAGGTCAAAGAGAAAAAAGAAGGCCAGAAAAATAAAACAACAACAACAACAACCGTAATGTGCTTTGTTGCACACTTCTGCCTTTCTTCATTAGAAACAGTATCAGATGCTTTTTGCAAGTCCGACAGATGAGCATAAATCTACTATGTGCAGTAAAGACTGCATGTCGTGTCCTAAAAACATACATTAACCACTAGGAAACAGTATGCCATCAAGAGGACATCTTTCAGCTCAACACCGGATGACAATGTCTGTGAGAGAGATTTATCTTGTCCTGAAGGATTAGTTCAGGTTAAATTTCTCTCCGATTTTCAGACTTACTTAGCATCACCAGCAGGGCCGGTGGTCATTTAGAGAAATGAAGTGGTCACCAAAACTGTTGGACAGGCTGCCACAAAACAGTGAGAACAATATTTATGGTCCTGTGAGGAGAAACTCAGATGTTTTGGATGATCTTGTTTGTTTTCCTTTAGTGCTACCACATAGTTAATATCTTGAGCTTATAATGAAACATCTTGACTATGACACAGTACTTTGTGAAACTCTTGAGCAACCTGTCCTGGGTATATCCCGCCTCTCACCCTGTGATAGCTGGGAGAGACCCCAGCCCCTCGTGACCCTGAACTGGTTAAGCAGAAGGGGATGGATGAATGGATGGATGTGTGAGATCGATGAACCAATGTTGTGTATTTTAAATTGTGTCTTTGGGTACTTTGTTACAAGCACTCTGTTACAAGAACACAATTTGTTTCCCATATTTTTACAAAAGATAACACAGTTTGACCGAATAAATGAGTGTTTTAGCACCAACAAGGTGATTTAAAGAGCTGAAAACTTGGCATATTGTGGCACAGTGTGCATTTCTCCTCGAAAAACCTGAGTACTTTGGACAAGAGGAGGACAAAAGAAAAAGCAGCTGGCCTAAAAAACTATTTACAGCAGATAAAAAGTATCTGAAAGTTCTGTCTTTCAAGAAATATCTGAAAGAGATGCACCTGGCCCTTGAGTAGATCCATCTACTGTTCACGAAAGCCGCATCAAAAATGGTCTCAGTGGATGAATGGCTGTCAAGAAGCCATTCATAATGAAGGCAGACGGGAAGAACAGGATGAGGTATGCCAAATTACACAACAACTGGACTGAAAATCAGTGGCAATGGGTCTGATGGAGTGATGAATCCAAATCTGAATTGTTTTATTCAAATTATCATAAATATGTTCGTCGGAGGTCAGGAGAGAGGTGCAACGCTGAGTGTCTACAGCCATCTGTGAACAATACTGTACTTAAAGAATCTACTAGAAAGTTTGCCTGAGAGAGGCTGTGTTGAGGACTAAAGGTGATCATAGCAAATGTTGATTTTCAAGCTGATTAGATTGCACATCTCTGTTTTATATACCTTATATAGTGTATTTCCTGGCTCAAGCACAGTGCCATACAAATTCTCTAACTGTCCTTCTAGTGCAAACAGTAGCACAAAGTTTCTATTTATCAAATCAACTGGTTAATTTACAAATACTTGCAAAACTAAAGACATCTCCCAGAACTTCAGCTGAAAATTAACTAAAAAAACAATATTGCTTTACAGACATCATCAATTTAATGTTAATGTTACCAGTAAGTACAGAGTGAGCCTACATCTGGACAACACATGTGACTCTTATTGGGTATTCACTGGATACAAATCTTACAATAAGCATATTTTTGGAGCAGACTTGTAGCAGACTAAAAAATCATGAGTACATCATTTACATCATATCAGTTTCGGCGGTAAGCTGTCATTTCATTGGTCTCAGAAACAGTCACTTCTGATGTAACTGACACTAACTTTTTAAAAATACAAAAACAAGCTATACAATCACTGATATTAGTTTTATTTTATTCCAAAAGAAGAAACTAATATTAAGCAACAATGAGATTAGAGTATTATTTTCTGATAATACTGTTGAATATTCAATAATTTTCTATAATTCTTGCAGAAAAAGAAAAAAAAAACTTGGTGGACCGGTGCCCTCGTTAAAGGGACTTCCTGACAATATCCAGACAGTTGCTCTGTACATACAGACATCCTGCATGGTAAGGGCACATGCTAATCCTCAAGCTTAAATCCCCTCTGACCAGATGTTGCAGCTTACAGGGACAGACTGGGCACAAAATTAATGGCTATCACATGCTCCCTAATGAAGGGATTGAACAGGGCACAGTCCTGTAGTGTCGGGGAGGTCGTCCATGTTCTGCTGTGGTTCACTGGCATCAAATTAATTGTGTCCCACGTCTGTCTCACCTCTTATTTCTGTCCGTCTGCAGTGAAAAATATGACCTATGGAACTATCGACAGTGCAGAGAAAGATCTTTGATAAAAAAGAGGCAGCGGTGGGGAATGGGTGAGGCTGACATAACCATAAACATATAGAGAAGGGTGACGGAGAAGGTGTGGGAGAAAGAGAGCATAAGAGAAACGAGTGACAACTTATCGGCAAAATTCCTGTTTTCATTTTAAAGTAGTTGCTATTTATTAGGGATTCCCAATGGTCAGACACAAATAGCAACGTGCTAATCAGATCCAGTTTTAAAAGATTAGCTTTAAGCAAAAGCTATGTAACCTCTGGAACACCACCCGGTGATTGACGCATGTTTAAGGTGGAATTCTTTTAACGTAGCTGTAAAAAACAGATCGATAAATGGATTTTGACAGATGTGACTAATGAATTTTGAACGTCACAACCTGGAAGGAATATGAGCGGCTCACCCATACACACACACACACGCGAGCACACACACAAACAAAGAACATCCAACTAAATATTTCATCTTCCCTCAGGGTCATTTGAATATGATCACTATCTTGATCATGAAAGGTCTGACCATCTGTACAAGCTTGCTAAAAACACATAAACAGAGCCAACTTATGCACAAAATCCACTTAAACACACACACAGACACACACACACACAGACACTCATTCACTGCATCCATAAGACTGAGTATAGAGCCTCTGGATCCATTAGTTATAATAAGCTGAAATTTACCAGTAATGCATCCTACAGCCGTAGGGGAGATATCAGATGGTTATATTTACCATCTGAATACCAATGAAGTACCACAACGAGAATAACCTAATTGAAAAGGACTGGTTTTCTTATACACATGAGAAAATGATTTCACAGGACCACACAGAGTCGTGTGAAAAACAAAGTACACCCAGTGATTCAGCAGATGTAGAACCACCGTTAGCAGCAAACTATTTTTTTCACTCATTCTGCTGCTTTGCTCGAGATCGTTGTCTTTTTCCATGACCCCTTTTTTATGCTTAAGCTGTCGGACAGACGGCCTCACATTTGACTCTAGAATACTTTGGTATACAGCTCAGTGACTGCAGGCTGCCCAGCTCCTAAAACAAACCAAAATCATCACCCCTCCACCACCGTGCTTCAGAGGTGGTATGAGGTGGTGTGCTGGTAAGGACGTTGTTACAGAAGTGTTGTGGTTCGTTCAGATGCAACTAAAACTGAAACTTTTTTGTTGTTGTTGTTCTGTTTGTTTTGTTTTTTGTTTTTTGTTTTTTGCAGTTTCTTTGAGAATTGCACAGTTGGACTTTGGGGTGAATTTACTTGGAAGATTGTGAGACTGATTGCTCCAGACCAGCCAACTGACAAAGCTTCTGCTTTTATAAAGGTGCTCAGACTTCCTGATAGTCACTTAATGAAATATATTTGGTTAGCAGGACCTTGACGATATTTACCATCTTAATTCCTGTTGTGTACTTAGTTTTCACATGACAGTGAAGAGTCCTGTGGAAACTTTCTTTCTGTGTGTTTCCCTGAAGCCAATAAAGTAAACGTATCAACAAATATTGGGGAGGACCAACAGGAAGAGTCTCAGTATCATTCCAAAACACACACTGTTTCATTTTAACACAAATATGCTGATATATCCTCATAATGATGATAATAACCCATGTTCAAGTGGATGCCATCCAGATACTTAATGTGATCAAAAATATGGCACAAATCAGACAACAATGCACATTTTGATGAAACTCAGGTTTGCTGAGGTGAAGATAATTGCAAAGCACACTGGAGTGTTATATACTGTGCAGCACATTGTGCAGCAAATCATCCCAGCGTGAAGCGCACTATTACGCTTTTATTAAAGCCTCTCTGAAGCGCGGCAGCATCAGCAACGGGGTGGCAAGTGTTGCCATGCTGCCAGGGTGAGTTGGCATGATGATATGAAGGTGATATGAACTAGAGCATGATGTGATTGGACTGAGCCCGCACGCCAAACAGCGAGATGATGAAGGGGGTGATGAGGGAAGAAAGGCGGAGGATGAGAAAGCAGAGGGGGGGGGGGAGGTGATGTGGATATAGTGGAGGTCAAACAGGTAAGAGTAAGGGGATTGGATGGGGTGACCTGATCGGGGGGATAAGAGAAATGAGACAGCAAGGGGAATTGGAGAAGAGAAAAACCACTTACCTTGACCCTGTGCCTTACTGGGGTAATAGGAAACAAGGGCCAGTAACACCAGTGGAGCCCACAAACACCAACTGATCTGCCCCATTGACAACATCCTCAAAACCAGCAGTCTAGACCTGCAAGGACAGAAAACAGGTCAGCAAGAAAGAAAGAAACAAGAGCGGAGATTTAACTCCGTGAATGTCACTCGGCCGCGGGGCGACTCAATGCTTCAGTTCACTGATCTAGAATCAGTTATTTTGTTTAATATCAACTTTTTTAACAGTTACAGAGCAGAAGCTTCACAGTCTACACTGACCACAGAGCTGCAGCTGAGCCTCCCGCCTACACAAAACGAGCCAGAAGCCAAACAGTGGAGCACTTTGTTGAAGAGAAGAGAAGAGAAGAGAAGAGAAGAGAAGAGAAGAGAAGAGAAGAGAAGAGAAGAGAAGAGGTCAGACAGAGTGACAGTCAGTTTGATTGACAGTCCAGAGAGGGAACATTTCACAAAGCCATTGTTCAACCAAAAGAGCAAACACTTCTTCCGTATCTCATCTCCTCCTTTCACCCCTCACTTTTTTGTTCTCTCTCCTCCACATTACCCCTAACCCCTCGCCTCCTCTCCCACCTCTCTGCCACTCTTTAGTATGAGCACTGATGGACACACACAGATACCTTCTGATTTTCTCTTTTAGACCCACCTCACTACAGTCACACGTGTGGCCGCATGGATTAAAGGACATGTGAAAGAAGAAAAAAGTCCTTTGATGATGATCGGATCGTTCTGTGGTGTTGAATGAGCAGCAGGTCTTTCATTCAGACGTTGTCAAAAAAGCAGAATTAATAAGAATACACAAGAATGGAGGATTATTTGTGCTAGTTTTTCATACTTATGGAGAGGGATGGAAAAGTGAAACTACTTCATTTGTATTAAATCTTTCACACACACTGACAATGCAACATTTTACACACACAAAAACTTCATCGGGGCTGCTAAAGTAAGATGATTAGACTCAGAGGGAGCGTAAACGGTCCTCCCGTGGTCCTAACAGCAAACCTTTAAATAGGGACCAAAGTTTCCCTTGTCTCCGGATTGCATCGATGATGACGATAATCCGTCTTTTAATTCGAGGGGAAAATTTGCAACCGGTTTACTGCTTTAATTGCTTAATGAAGACCAGAGAAAAGGCGTCAACTTCAATAAAATCTAGCCATTTGTTGCTTGATTTTTTTTATTTATTTATTTATTTTTAGAAAAATACTAAATATAATAAGAAAGACTGAGAAAGACACGCGGATCAGTTAAGAGTAAATAATTTTAACACATCAGGAGTAAAATACAAACTGATTGTTTCGCAGGTGAAATTTTCCTTAGCTTAAGAGATTTTCTTTAAACATACGCTAAATTACTCGTCTATTTTCCACCTGCTCTCATGCCTGCAAGTTTGATTTCATGACCGCAGCATGAATGCGTCCCCGGTGATCATGTTCAAGTGCTCCAGAGTGATTTAATTTAAGTTTCTCAGGCAGATTTCTCTCAAACTATCAGACCTATTCAAATTAACCGATTTGGCCGAAATACTCCAGCGCCAGCAGCACACCTGAGACCGACTCAGTTGCCCGCACAATGAATGAAATCGCCTTTCATACCTCTCCAGTCATCAATTCAAAGCGTCCTTTTATCCCCGAAAGGAAATCCCGTGAATACCAAAGACCGCTCCTGCTTCTGCCTCCCAAAGGGTTCCTCTTTCTTCTCACTCTTTCTTCCCCTCTTCCTTTCTCTCACTCCTTCTCTCCGGATACAGTTCGTTCAGTCCGGAGTGGGTGTTTCTCTCCTCGTTATTCAGCCATCCCTCCCTCCGGCTATTCCTCCCTGTCCCAACCCTTTCCTTCACCCGGATTCATCTCACAGAGAGAAAGAGAGAGAGAGGAGCGAACCAGTGGCGCTGCGCAAAATCCTCCGCTACCAACCTGCAGGTTTTAAATTGGCTTCAGCCCCTCAGGGTCCCTTATGTGCGCCTCCGCGATCACGACGGGACTTGTCGTGGAGGACGTATCTGTAATCTGCGGCTTTAAAGGACCCACACGGTTATTGTATGTGCGCGGTCTTTTTTTCTTCTTCTTTCTGGAAAAGGCTCTGTGCGCTCAGAGCAGGTGTCTGGCCATGCCCTGCTGCGCTGCCAGCTTTGATGTTGAAGGCGCAATGACACAGGTTTTCACCTCAGCTCAAAACTGGAGTTTAAAAGAAAGAATCTGACAGGAACCATATGGAACATTTTAGCTTCACAGTTTCACTTTATTGCATCCATAAGCCTAAATGTTCAGCTCTGGGTTCATGAACAAAGCTTGGAAATCACTTGAAATCTTTCATGACTGTTTTTCTGTTCCCCAGTAGAACAATCCTGTCTCCACAATTCAATTAAACTTCTGCCTGAAATAAAACTAAATATTTTGAAATTCTCAAATTCAAATATGAGCTCAAGTTCTTCTGTGTCAGAAATTTGTATCTACTACAAAACATTTTCAAACAAATAAGTGCACAATGTTGGCTTAATCTAATTATAAGATTCTTAATTGTTCCTAACCTAAGACAGCGTCTCTCAAACCTCTGGGTGTTGACTTAATTTCAAGTTTGTAATGTATTATTATTCAGTCAGCTAGCTATTGGGATTAGTTGTCCAAAATTGGATCCAACTTTAAAATGTCAAATCTTGTAGTTCCTCTGATGGCCACTTGAGGCCGACTACAAAAGTCATTCTCTATAGCAAGCCTATTCAAATGGCGGCCCGCGGGCCAAATGCGGCCCAGAAGCAACCTGCAAGTGGCCCTGCCTGTGGTCCTGGCAGAAACAGAGAAAACGCAAAAAATTAATTAATTTTAAAAAAAAATTAAAAAATTACCTCAGTGTTGCATTCACAGTCTACAGCGTAGTGTAGACTGTGAATGCAACACTCCTAGTAGCCTAGCAATATTTAACCCACAATGCACCGTGATGTAAACATATTAAACAATCATCGTAATATATGATGCGACAACAGCATGTCTTTCTCACTCCAGAAGCGCAAAATTGACAATGAAAACTGTCGGTTTAACCCTGCCTGGACTGACAAATACTTATTCATTTTACCGAGTTTAATAAGCTTACAACCGGAGTTGTACTGCCATGGTGAGGGTCCTGTACAGCCCAAGAGACAGCTGCAGCAGCTTCCCTTCGTGTTTGCTTCTTGGCGAAGAAGAAAAGGCCTTTCACAGATTCTGAAACAGTGAAATACTGCATGCTGGCCGTGGTGGATGTGGTGAAAAGTGATGAAAAAATTTAAGTAAGTGTGACATCTGCTATTAAAAACGTACCCCTGTAGGACAGTTCAAATATTCGTGGAGTTGAAGTTCCGGCGTCAGACGAGTTTGAAATGCTGTTAGATGACCTGAAGAAAACTGATTTAATGTCTATAGCAGGAGATCACAGACAGAACTGATAATGCACAGTTGTGCGTATATGTCCGTTTTTTGGATGGGAAATTGCTCGCTTACTACCGTTAGAGGGACACACAGCTGGCGAAATAATGTTTGAGAAGATTTCAGCTCTTTTTGAGGAAAATGGTCTGGATATGAAGCATGTCTGTATACTTGTGACAGATGGGGCTCCATTCATGGCAGGAAAAGTGAGTGGTCAGCAAAAGATTTATTTTAATTTGAAAGGGAATTATCAAAATGTTTTTTTGTTATTATTATTTCAAATGTGCAAAAAATAGTTTAGTTATAGCTCCCTTTTTTTAAAATGGACCTTTTGGTGTGCATTTGTGAGGTCACCAGATTTACAGGGGAAAAGGACTAAAAAAATTACTTGTTTTTCAATACAGTTGTGTGGGTTTGAAATTGATCATGATCTGCTGCTTACTGGCTTCAAAAAAAAAAATCTGGCCCAGATAAATTCCTCGGTTTGAAAATCTGGCCCAACTAACTTCGTAGTTGAATAGCCATGCTCTATAGACTTCCATGTTAAACCCCCTAGTTTTATCGAATTTCAAGCAAGTTTACAAGCATGATACAAAAATAGTTTTGGCCTCTATAAATTCAATTCAGTTCAATTTTATTTTATTTTATAGCACCGAGGTAAAGACCCTACAATCATACAAATAATCATACAGAGAAAGGTTCCAACAGTCAGATATCCCCCTTTGAGCAAGCTCTTGGTGACAACTGGAGGGAAAAACTCCCTTTTTACAAGAAGAAACCTCTGGCAGGACCAGGAGGGGCGGTGAGGGGAGGAAGACAGGACAATAGACAAGCTGTGGAAGAGAGTCAATGTCTAAACTCTCAACTGTTGGTGCCATTTGAAGCATTAGTTAAGCCATTATATGACTAATATTATGGCTTACTGTAAGGTACTGACCTTCCAAGAAGTTTGTGCTTCAGTTTTGTTGAGTGCAATTCAAGTATTTTAGCCTGTTACTTGGAACTAATTACTAATCACTAATTTGGAGTGATTCTGTGAATTCCAACTGCATGGTTTATGACTGGCCTTTCAGCTTAGCAGATAGCACAGCACTACACCCTCTTGTGTCATACGGTTGTTGTTGTTTTTTAAGTTTATTTAACAGCAGGGAAAGAGTGTGAAGCGGGGAAATCACTGGTGAGTAACAGTTCACTGAACGGGAGTAAAAAATTCTTGTTCCAGTGTTCAGGACAGAGTTGCAGGCTGGGGTTTTAGAAGGTAAGGCAGTGGAAGGCGGACAGGTGAGCTTTAACTAGATTAATCCTTTCACAGAAACTAACCAGCTGGGGATAGCAGACGATTTCTGGTGAGAGAGCTCCTTCAGCCGACTGAGAGAGTCATTAGGAAGCAGAAGGGAATGAGGCGTTTGTGAGGAGAATTCACAGGGAACTTCAACAAACATCAGAGAGCCTGATTACCAGAGTGGGCTCGAGCTGATCCTTAAGTATAGGAAGGTAATGAGCTGACAGCACACAGGTGCAGAGTGGAAAGGCAGCAGGCTTCACTTGCAGGGTGGGTCTTCCCAACTCCACCTGAGGGCTGGGGAAAGGAGAAGAGTGGATAGTTAAGAGAGAGAAAGAAAAGACGAGGGAAAAAGCCCTAACCAGCCCTGGACATGTAGTCCATCTATGGCAACATCTATGGTCCAGTGAACCAGCATCGCTGTGGTCAAAAACAGAGGCTTCAGAGTGCAGCATCTAAATCCAGTGGGTGATATCTTCACGCCTACATATACCTTTTATATACACCTATGGTGCTTGATGCAGACTCTCAGGCACTTGAAAAACCTGGTTTCAGATAGATGACTGCAAATGTTTTGCCAGTTTACACAATGCTGTCCAAAATGGGACACAGTTAGGTGACATTTTTAAATGAATCCTTTAGTTTTGACTTACTTGCTGAGAAATGTGAATATTGATGCACGACTAATGTTGCTGACTAATGTTGTTTTGTCAAAGTCTTTGTCACATTTATCCACATTTATGCATTCAAGGTGTCCTTTGAGCATGATGCACAGGATTATGGCAAAGGTAAGACGGAGTAGTCATCCCCACCTGTCATTTCGCAGGGTTCAGGATGTTTCCTGAAACCATGACCTTTACCAAAACCTAACCAAACAGTTTTCAGGGCCTAGACCTAATCAGTGAGTGAAAGTAATGGCACTCAGCTCAAAAGTGAGAATTAGCAGCACCTGGCAAAACAGCATTATATGATGAGAACATTTTGTGTTCTTCAACAAACTATTCTTTCAAACTAAATGAGCATTATAATGGATTAGCCAGCACCGCGGGTTCCTCCATCGGGCTGTGAAAAAGACTTGAGCGCACTTTGAAATCCTGTTTATGCACTCAGCTCTGCTGCTCTTGAAGAAACCGAGGAAATTTGCCCTGAGGGCGGAAGAATGGGAGTCATGGGAAACTGAGACAGGTGAAATGTGCCAGTGGCTGAGTTGAAACGCTGAACAGCTACACTCCAGGTGTGTCCCTGGGGCACATAAATACTCTTAGCACAGACATGCACGTTTTAGCGCCAAAGTACTGTCCAGATGTCATAAACACTATAATCAGGTGGATAAGGATTCTGCGTCCACGTCCCTCTCTCCCGTCCTCCCTTCCTGTCCTTCTGTTGCCCCCTCTCCCTTCATGTTTTCTGTTTGTAGAAGACCACACAGCAGATAAATGCAGCGCGTGTAGACACTGCGCCACAGTGTCTGCTATCATGTTCAGGGATTGAGGTTAAGACATAAGCATAATAAATCAGTGGTACTTCTATAACTAAAAAATCCACAATATATTCATATATTTATGCTTAAGGGGGAAAAGTGCTTGCATGAACCTGTATGAATGAGGATGAATGAGGAGTGTAGTATAAACCACTGTGGTTACTCAAGCTGAGTTAAAAAGCACTATACACCAACCAGTCCATTCACCATGTCTCTGTTACTCTTGTGAATAATTTAGTATGGAAAAGGAATTTGACAAACTGGTTTCTTTACCAGATAAAGAGGCACTAAAACCAGATAAATCCAGCTTGGCTGTGATGTGTAATCCTTATTGATGTCACTTTATATTCTGAGTCCTTAGTGGGATCTGACTGACAGCTCTGCTCTACTGACTTACACGCCAACGGACCTGAAGACCTGCCCGATGTATGAACCACAGCACTGTCCTCACCGCAGGTCCCTTTCCTCCTATTCATTCCTCTTGATGTCCTCTCTTTATTCACCTTTTTATCATCTCCTTTTTTTTTGCCTCCCTCATTGTCCTTTCCATTTTTTTCCTCCCTTTTCACCTCCCTTACTGATCTTTTCATCCTCCTTCTGTCTCCTCCGCCATCACTATCCATCCCGACTGGGGCTTTGTTGAATAAATAAATCACTCATGTGGTGAAGTTGATCTGCAGGTCATTTAGCTCAGTGCCATATGGTCCAACTGTGATGCTTCATAAAGTTTTTAAAGTCACAAAACAGCTACTGATATCTGTAAAAACTGCATGCACTCTACCTTGTGATAAGGACAGAGCCCGGGAGACTGCAGCACTGCAAGAAATGTTTCATTATATAAATATAATGAAACATTTTATACATGAAACATTATACACAAATAATAAGTGCATTCAGATGGTTTGTGACAGATGTCATATATGTCATAGTGTTATTCACACTTAAAACAGTTTCTTTTATCAAATAAAAGTGTTCATAAGGCACACTTAACCTCCAAGGTTTGTAATCCCCATAACAGCTGTTTTCTTTTGGTGATTCCTTTGGTCACTCGGCTGGTGTTTAAGACCTCCTGTTTACACCTGGTCAACATATTGTAATAAAAACTGATCAAAGTACACCACGGTCTTTCGCGGTTCCTTTATCTTACTGTAATTGTTAGGGGCACGCTGCCATTGTTGTTTAGACAAACAGAGAAAGCCTCACTTCCAGTGCTGTGGAGGATTTTCCCCAGGAAACACGAACCCCCTCATTTGCGTGAATCAGTACATGTTTAAAGCTCGACGTGTGTGAAAGACGAATGTTCATTGTGTGGCATCAATCAGCAGTGAGTATGAGAGCCACGAATTTACTCACGCCCTTCTTTCTGAAAAAAAAGAGAGAAAGAAAGATGAAAAAGCTGGTTTCTTGAAAACATCCCTAAATAAAAGCACAACCTTTTTGCTCACACAATGCATAATTTCAACAACGTTCATTCTCAAATTTAAACAACCACTTCCTCCACTTAGTGCTCTCTTTCCATTTCACACAAACACACACCTGAAGCCCGCTGGTTGACATGTTTAAGATGCAGAGATAACCTGAGGCATTGGGTCTTTGTTCTCTACCCCAGTGAGACAAAACAACTCATTGCATCTCACACACACACACACGCACACACACACACACACACACACACACATACACACAAAGCTGCATTTAAACCAGCAGAAGAGCCTAATTTGTTAGTCTTATAGGCTTAAACCAAACACCAGGACAAGTTCAAATAGAGCTGACACATTCAAGGCCAAGCTTGCGCACACGCAGACGTGTGAATGCCGGACACACACACACTGCTCTTGAGCGCTGTGTTAATGACAAGCAGCAGGTTAATATGAGGGCAGCAGGAGACAGAAGTGACCACAGCCTACTGATTAGTCCACTAGCCACAGTTGTTAGCAATCTTGTCATCTGCTACCAAGCCTGCCATTCTCAGTGCCGCTAACCCGACAGCTCTTAAGGTCACAAAGCAGCACTTCATGGTGCAGCTCAGAGATAGAGGTCATTAACTCGTAAAGTTATTTATTTGAAAACTCTGGGCAAAGGTGGCTGTTTGAGTGCTTATGAGCTGAGCTATCTCATGCATGCATATTCACCAGAGCTCCTCAGTTCAAAGCTTTAGCCATGGTAGCAATTAGCATAAAGTCAAGTCCTAGCGCATGCTAAGTGCTAGTTAATAATGATGATATTCACTATCCTCACTGTGCATCATCAAACAGCCCAAAATAATTTCTAGTGTGGCTGCAGATGCTTAGGCTCTTTGAATGTCCAATTCCAGACATGGAAAAACAACACAGACTGATATTAAAACACTGCATGTTGCAATTTCACAAAAAAAAATCTGCATTTATAGTCAATCGTAGCAATTAAAAACAGTGTCACATATATTGATCTCACTTCTCCACCATTAAGTTATTAAAATACGTTTGAAATAGGAAATTCTGTGTGAGCCAAAGGTGACTTCTTGCCAGAGTAGCTAGCCAAATTCACAGAGCTTGCAGCCACAGCCCAAGAAGCATTTGGCAGGCAGCTAACAGTTCTGCTTGCTGTGACTTGTCCTGAGCTCATCCTGTGAGAAGAGAAGTGGAGGACAGGAGACAATTCACTTGAAAACACTGCAGTCATGCCTGAAAGCCATTCTGCTCATTAACCGGAGCAACCACTGAAGCATTGGGGTTTTTTCTTCTCCTCTTTTCTTTCCTTTCTAAGTAATATTCAAAGGCTCCTTATTTCTTACACGATAACACAGATAACCTTTATTTAATTAAGGCAGTAGTCACACTCTTTGGCGCTCTGTGTCAAAAAGCTAATTAAACTGTTCCAATGAATTTTTCTGCTTCATTACTTCCACTCTCAGAAAGCAAAAAGCATACAGTAAAATACTAGAAAAACACGACACAGCAAATACTTATGGTTAATTTTGAGGAAATAAATTATTTACTAGATGTTTTTATATTCTTGGATATATTTTTAATTTCAAGGTATTTTGTCTGCATTAATGGATTGAAATCAGGGGTGATAAATGTGCAATGAATAACTTGATACACATAGGTACAATTAGTACAGTCATGGTAAAAGAAAAATTAGTACAACCTCTTTAAATTCTAACCTTATATGAATCAGGACACAATACAAATAATCTTAAAAGGAGTTTTTTAACCTGAAATTAACAACAACATGTTACGATATGCCATTAGTTAAGTCAAAATACAGACACAGTGTGTGAAAAACATCGTGAAGTACACCCGTACGGCTTCCATAGGAATTAGGAGGGTTAATAGCAGCCAATCCAGTGAACTTCATTAACTGTTTATCGAGTAGTTTGAACATCTCTAAGAAAAACAGAACAAAACAAAACCTGAAGTTTTGGCAGTTAGCTGTTGTGGAGCATTCATGTGTGCTAACACAGTGCCAAAGTGGAAATACATCAGCACTGAACTTAAGCCCTGAGAAACAGCAAAATACCCCAAAGCCACATCTCAGCCTCTACAGGCCACTTAACATGTAAAATATTAAAGTTCATGCCGGTACATTTTGACAATTTGAAAGAGATTGAACAAGCACGGCTTATTCGGAAGAGCTTCCAGGAAAAAGCCTCTTCACTCTGAAAACAACATGTCAGCAAAGCTTCGGTTTCCAAAGTTGCATCTAAACAAACTCCAAGACATCCGCAGCCATGTCCTGTGGAGGGATGACACCAAAGTGGAGATGTTTGGAATCACTGCACAGGGACATCTTTGGCAAAAACCAAACACCTCATACTAACAGTGGTGGAGGGGTGATGATTTGGGCTTTATTTTTTAAATCACAGGACCTGGGCACTTTGCACTCACCGAGTCAATCAAAACCTCCCCTATATACCAAAATATTCTAGGGCAGGGGTAGGCAACTCCAGGCCTCGAGTGCCGGTGTCCTGCAGGTTTTAGATCGCACCCTGGGTTAACACACCTGAATCAAATGATTAGTTCATTACCAGCCTCTGGAGAACTTCAAGAAATGCTGAGGAGTCAGTTATCCCTTTAAATTAGCTGTGATGGATCATGGACACATCTAAAACCTCCAGGACACCGGCACTCGAGGCCTGGAGTTGCCTACCCCTGTTCTAGGGTGAAATATGAGGTCATCTGTTCAACAATTAAAGCTTGGCTGAAACTGGTTAATGCAACAGGCCAAATGCATTGCCATCATCGTCAATGTCATTAAGCAAATCTACAACAGAATAGCTAAAAAAAGGAAATAATCAAGGTTTTGAAATGGCCTAAAGTCCTAAACCTGATTGAAATTCTGTGACCTTAAGAGGGCTGTGAATAAATGAAAGCCTACAAACCTCAAAGAACTGAGGCAATGTTGTAAAAAAGAGTGGGCCAATATTTCTCTACAGCTGCTTCACAGGCTGATAAAGTCAAACAGAAAACGATTACTTCACATTATTGGTGCTAACAGTGGTTCTATAAACTACCAGATTATGGTGCATACTTGGTGTTTCACACCCAACTTTTGGTTCAGTTTTTGCTAAATAAATATTGACAGGGTGTAACATATAATATGTTGTGTTCGTCTGAGGCTGTTTATACACAACTTTAAATCCTGATAACTAGACATATGTTTATGTCCTAATATGTAAAAAACCAAAAGAGTACATTTCTGACCATTTAAATCCTAGAACAAAGTGAGAAAACGCTTCTGGTGCAACAAATAATCTCAACACTTCATTCAATTCATTTTTTCATAAACCCAGTTTTGGCCCTTGCAGGATTTTCATCACTTTTACTCATAATCAAGGACACAGTGTTATAAAAAATACAGTCTGAAAAGAAATATCTTTAAAACCAGCCCTGCAGCTTCCAATGTGCTTCTTATTTCTACTTAACTTTCCTATTTTGGATGCTGTCACTGTCACAAGAGAGTTTTTTTTATATGTATTAACGATTCAATTTTTGGCTCTTCTGGTCTACCGGTGTTACTTTAATTGGACCAACTGGGCTTTTCAAGCCTGAATGTGATCTTATAAAGTAATTTATACCACAGAGTGAATACGTTAATCTCAGGATCTCAGAGGACATACATTTTTTTGTGTGTTGGCCCCAGCTGGACTCCCAACTTTGGCAGTACGACTGCGATCCTGCATCCACAATCGACGTCACGTTGTGTCAACACATTATTCTCCAAGGGCTCATGAACAGAACATAATCTGCCAATAAAAATGTTCACCTCCCCTCCAAAAACATCACTCCTGTTTGCCACACATTTCTCCCAAAATAGAAACTTATACAATCACTGCGGTTTGTAAAAGTCGACTGCAGATCGACTCTAAATGTTCTTACTCTGATCTCATTCTTTTTGTCTCATCCCCGGAGTGAAAATAAGTCCAGTGGGTTCTTAGGTTTCTGTGCCATGGCTTTTAATTTCCTGTGTATGTATCACTCTGTTTACTGACCAGATACACAGACAAACAGACACACAGGAGATTAGATGCAAAGATGAGTGGATGGTGGAAGTGTGGAGGCTGGATGCCGAGCGAATCAATGGACGTGTATAAAAGGGGCAGATGAATAAATGGGTGGGTAAGTGAAAGAAGCCGTAGTTGTTAGCCAGATTAGAAATGAGGGTGTTATGTGATGACAAAACTGTGGTGTAAGCAACATTTTTTTAATAACTCGCCAACATTTTTGCTTTATCAGATGAGGCGGAACTTGCAAAGAGAGAGAGATGGGAAATTTCAGTCTGGAGAAAAACTGCAGACTGTTCTGAGGATTGATTGTTGATGGGATAACATGAGTCTGACTTAGGATCCAGAAAAAAACCCTTTCAGATAAATTTATATACTTATAATAAAATAAAAGCAGAGGTTTGGGGGTTGTTTTTTTTTTTTTGTTTGTTTGTTTTTTATTTGCATGTTGTTGTTTTTTTTTTAATTGAGCGAGATGAATAAGAAATGTGAAAGAGGAATGAGTAGAAATCATCCAAATACTCTTTGTCTCCTGCATTCATATATTTGACAAAGTTGTAAAAATTGCTCTGCAAATAATAAAGTTATTTCCTTCTTTTCGAAATCCATGAACATCCCCAAAAATGAATAAACACAATCAGGAGCATGACGGCGTATATGCTGAATAGTGTGGTATAATATTACCCCCTGCTGGTAGCCTCTGTTAGTGCAGCTAAAATAGGTTTAGTTGGATTAAAGAATAGATTTGCTTGTTTCAGATTCGTTTTTGTAGTCTAAAATGTTTACTCTTAGTTTAATCTAGTTTTAATCTTTAGAATATGGATGGTACACTCTTAGAAAGGATGTATTAAAAATGGCAAAACAAAAATGTGTTGTTACACTATTAACACATTTTGTGTGAATTGTACATAACACGTGTAAAAAATGTGTAAACTTTGAAAAGATGTGTAAAAAGCTTAAGACACTTGATGTGTTGCACAGTTTAACACATTTTGTGTGTTATTTTCAGAATCTAACAACAGGACCTAAAACTAATTTTATTTTATGATGTAATGTGGACCAAGGTGTGTATGGTGTACTTCTGAAAGAAGATTCCTCTTTTATTTCTCAATATGTATGGCATACCAATTACTGGCCTTGGCTATACTATAACCTTAAGTATACACACAGAAAACAGGCTTAATTTTGACCTTTCACATGTGACCTAAGGCAATAAAACTGAAGTGAAAGCAGAAAATTAAATAAGAAAGAATGCACATGCTGAAAATTGAATTAAATTCTGCCCAGCAACAGGACATACCTATCTTTTCGCGCCACTGAAACAAAAGAAACAAAGATGGAGGGTGCATCGCCTGGTGTGTTGTCAGACCTAAAAGTAAGTATCATTTATCAGTTTATCTTAATGCATTGCAAATATGTCAGCTTTCTGGAAGAATGTGAAGCTTTGAATTTTTATAAAATATAGGAGTTATTTAGGGTTAAAAGTTATTTAAGAGTTAAAGCGCTGTTAATTACTGCTTAACTATACCTAGCTAACCTTAAGGTAACAGTCATTGCTAACATATCCTTCCCTTAATTTTAGTATTAGTTCTTGGCTTTAGTGCCATACTTCGGTAGAGTTAAACTGTTTTGGCAGCATTTTTATGTATTACCTAAAATTCAGTTTTCAGTATTCAGAAATGGCTCTTAGTACCAGTGTTGTAGTTGAGCTAGCGGCTCCGACAGTCATTGTGGCGCCTATGAGCAAGTCAGTACTAACCATAGCGGAGTTGTGTAAAATGACAGCGTTGTTGTTAGCTCTGAATATAGCAAATGTAGTTATCACCACGACCATGTGTTTACTAGCACAGAATAGGAATAAAGACTAAGTAACTTTAGTTTGCTGTCGCCCATCTGTCGTCTGTTGTCACACTTAATAGACTACAGTTAGCAGTGTTGTGATAAGTATCTCTTAGAATTACTTATCATTGTTTAACATGAAATATATCTCCTGTTATATATACCTCATATCTAGGGATGGGTATTGATAAGATTTTCACGATTCCGATTCCATTTTTGATTCTGTTTAACGATTCGATTCTTTATCGATTCTTATTTTTTAAAAAGGAGAACACTAAGGTCGATTAGCTTAGAACTTTCTTTTATATCTTCTCTTTGAACAAGATAGAAATTTAGGAGTAACATGGCCTTACAAACCCAACAGTGAGACCTTAAGAGATCCAGCCTACGGCTCTTCAATGGGGTGTCACAGGGTCCCCAGGAAAAAAAATTGTAAATGTAAAATAATAAAATAAATATTCTTCTGTAGCAATAACAAAGTATAACATAAATTATTCTGTAGCAATTACACAAGACTATCCAGTAATGTCCCTGCCTACAATTAAACACATTCACTTACCGAAAATCGGGGGCATCTGCTGTGGCAAATGGGTGCAAGCTTTTTACCACAAACTTAGTCACTGCTCGGTGACATTCGTCTATCCTGGCCTGAAAGGAGACGCGACCGGTAGACTGCAGCGAGAAATGCCAGCATCTGAGCCAGACTCTGTCTGTCTCTCTCATAATGGTCACCTAAATGCACAGTAATGGCAGGTTTTGTAATAAGGCAGATCGCGCTAACATAATATGCACTGTTAGTTGATTATTTACCTGCCGCATTAACGGCAGAGGACGTGCAAACGTTGCCGCTGCTGCTGGGTTGAGATTCACGAGTCCGGAGCGGAATTAAAAACACGACATTCATTTAAGGTCATCGTGTGTTTTGTGAGCAAATGCTTGTGCATATTCGTAGTGTTTCCTCCCTTAAATTAAATATCTACTTTGCAAATATTGCAAGTTGTCCTGTTGTCATCCGTTCTCGTAAAGTATAACCAAACTTTTGAGCGTTTGAGCTACTTAGGCGCCGTGTTTCCTGCCAGGTAAATGACGCTCCGCAACGTGGTGACGTCATTCGGGGCGACTGGAATCGATAAGGGAATCGTTTGCAAAAATGGCAAACAATTCCAAGGAATTGAAATAGTGGGAACCGGTTCTCAACAAGAACCAGGTTTCGATACCCATCCCTACTCATATCACAGAAATAATGATTTTATAAGGCTTATTGCTGGAAACATGCTCTGATATTGTTTCTTTTTTATGCAAAATGGCTGAGCAAGTAATAGTCAGTGTTATTAAAAAAAACAACAGCTTTGCAGCAGGATTGTATGTCATGACCATTCAAGTTATCTCACTTATTTAGCCATGTGTTTCTTTTTTTTCAGCACACAAATGACAACTTAGAATCTGTCAAAGTCCTTGTAACCACTTTTAAAGATGAGAAAGAAATTTGTAAAAACAATTCTTCATGTCAGCAGTGACAAAGATATCATTGGTCAAAGCCAAGCTCAGCACGTGGGCTGTATGCTTGATAGGTTGCTGAAGTATAACACTGATTTCATGGAATTTATTGACGTTGACAGTGAGGTAGACATTAAGGACTTTGATAGATTCCATATCTTCCTGTCAGCCAGAGGACCACAGATAGAAACCTCTCTTGGGGAGACTAGTCAAAATCAGGTAAACTTCGCGTTTCCTAAGTCATAAAATGTGTTTAAAATAAAATTTACATGTTTTACTAACAAAAACACATTTTAACACATCTTTGTGTTGACTTACTTTAACAGAAGATGTGTTAAAGGAGCAGACACATTAACACATTTTGTGTTAAAATTGACACATCATGTGTTGTCCCTGAGCTGATACAACACATGTGTTAAAATCTAACACATGATGTGTCAATTTTAACACATCACTTCTAAGCGTGTATTTGCCAGTGACAGTCAAGAGATAACTTCAGGTATTGTATTGTAAACATTGCACCTTTTGAAGGTAGCAAACAAACATTGATGTTGATCTACCATGTAGACGTCCCAGTCTCAGAAAACATTTGTACTAAACCTTCATCAGATGGGTGGTATTGACAAATTTGACCAAACTGATAAGATAAGATAAGATAAGACTTTATTGATCCCACAACGGGGAAATTTTTGCGTCACCTCAGCTCAGGTACAGATATCAGAAGGAAATATAAAAATACAAATAAGTACAATCAATGAAAAAAAAAGTAAGATGATACACTATATACAATGGTAGCATACACAGTATGTGATTATGGATATAGTTGGAAATATGGAAGACATAAACTATATAGCTTGGAAGGTCATGGAAGGTCCATTATGCATGAGGTGGTGACCGTGGATGTTCACAGTGTCCAGTGACTTATGACATCGTGATTGAGGAGTTATAGAGTGTAACTGCTGTTGGGATGAAACAGCAGTTGAGGCGACATTTGTTGTGATTTGGCGCTATATAAATAAAATTGAATTGAATTGAATTGAATTGAATGAATGATCTGCGAAAGCGCTCCTTCCTGCAGCGAGGGTGTTTCATTCTCTGACTAAAGGAGCTGCTCAGCCCACTCACATACTCATGCAGTGGGTGATGTGGGTTGTTCATGATGGATGTCAGCTTTACTAACATCCTCCCCTCACCAACCACCTCCACAGACTCCAGGGGACATCCCAGCACGGAGCTAGACCTCCGCACCAGTTTGTCAATCCTGCTCCTGTCCCTGTCCGTGCATCCACTCCCCCAGCAGGCCACTGCATAGGAAACGGCAGATGCTACCACAGTGTCATAGAATGTCCTTAACAGAGTCCTGCAGACTCCGAAGGACCTCAGTCTCCTCAGCAGGTGGAGTCGACTCTGGCCCTTCTTATACAGGACGTCTGTATTTGTAGTCCAGTCCAGTTTAAGAGTCCACTATTTCAATGTCTTTCCCTTGGATGTTCACCGGTGTTGTAGGGGGTGATTTCCTCCTGAAGTCTAGGATCATCTCCTTTGTCTTGCCGGCGTTGATTTGGAGTACGTTGGTCTCACACCAGCCAACAAAGTCACTGATGACCCTCCTGTATTCCTGATCATTCCCGTCTGATACGCATCCAATGATGGCTGTATCATCTGAGAACTTCTGTATATGGCAATCGTCCGAATTATAACAGAAGTCTGAAGTGTAAAGGCTGAACAGGAAAGGTGAGAGAACCGTGCCCTGTGGTGCCCCCGTGCTGCAGATTACCACCTTGGACACACAGTCATGGAGCCTCACATACTGTGGTCTGTTGGTAAGGTAGTCAATGGTCCATGCAGTCAGCTGTTTGCCTACTCCGGCTCCCTCCAGCTTCCCTCTCAGTAGTGCCAAAAAACATGATCCTCACAGTGCTCCCCGCCTGCTCTAAGTGAGAGAGTGATCGGTGTACCAGGTAGATGACAGCGTCTTCCACCCCAATTCCAGAACGGTAGGCAAACTGCAGGAGGTCCAACACTGAGCCCACCAGTGGCCAAAGGTGGTGCAGGATGAGCCTTTCCATGGTCTTCATCAGATGAGAAGTCAAGGCAACAGGCCTGAAGTGGTTGGGCTCCCTGGGGTGTGCGATTTTTGGCACCGGAACCACACAGGAAGTCTTCCACAGTTCAGGAACCCTCTCCAGGCTCAGGCTCAGGTTGAAGATGTACAGGGCCACCTGACAGAGCTGGTCTGCACAGTCCCTGAGCAGTCTGGAGCAGATTCCATCCGGACCTGCTGCCTTCCTTGCCTTCGTCAAAGAAGACCGAACCTAAAGGCTTTTTTGTATTTATTATTTTAGCCAAAACAAACACTTTTAGTATTTCTCTCTTTAACTGTTTACACAGAAAGGTTGGGAACCATGTACTGCAATAGGGCATTGTGTGTGCTGACTCCAGGGAAAAAAAATTGGTGATCATTGTACGACTGATACATCTGAGGTATGAAGGAAAACCAGGCGAAGTGTGACAAAGAAATACAGAATGTGACTTTTTTTTGCCTTCTAAATTAAAGCTGGTATTTCTACGCA
Organism: Neolamprologus multifasciatus; assembly: GCF_963576455.1. Classification (NCBI taxonomy): domain Eukaryota; kingdom Metazoa; phylum Chordata; class Actinopteri; order Cichliformes; family Cichlidae; genus Neolamprologus; species Neolamprologus multifasciatus. The sequence goes on along the minus strand of NC_140449.1, from coordinate 8,304,449 downwards.
ACCGCAACACATTCCACACTAGAAATTAGGCTATTATTAATAATGCAATTAAAACAGCTTTTAAAGAAAGATACGAGGTCAGGTAGTGTTACAGCCACTTTGTTGGGTTTACGGTTTCACCTGCTTTTAAATTCAGATAACTAGTCAGCCAATCACAAGGCAGCCACTCAGTGCATTTAGTCACATAGACATGGTCAAGATGAGCTGCTGAAATTCAACCCGATCATCAGAATGGAGAAGAAAGGTGATTTTAAAATTGGCGTGGTTGTTGGACTTGACAGATTGGTCTGAGTATTTCAGAATCTGCTGGGATTTCTCACATATCTCTAGGATTTACAGAGAAGAGAAGTTCTCTGAGTGAAAATGCCTTGTAGATTCCTGAGGTCAGACTAGAATGGTCAGATTATTTTAAGCTGATATGAAGGGGAAAGTAAGTTAAATTAGCAATTTATTACAACAAAGGTATGCAGCAGAGCACCTCTGAATGCATAACATGTCAGACACTGATGCAGATGGGCAGCAGAAGACCGTACTGGGCACTCTTCTCAGATTAAAACACAAAACCTGGCAAAACTTTTACCTGGTTTGATGAGTCTCAACTTCTGCTGCGACACGTGGATTGTAGGATTGGCATTGATGCATTTTCCTTGGATTAATGGCTCAGGCCCCTTAGTACCAAAGAGCGTCATTTAAATACTACAGTCTACCTGAGTGCTACTGACCATGTACATCCCTTTATCCTATCAGTATGGACCAATATGTTTCCAGCACAAAATTTTTATGGCTTTTCTGAAAGCAAAAGCAAATCCAACCCAGCACTAGAAAGTTGTGCCTAAGTGATCAGTGAGAGTGTTTTTCAACACGTGTAGCCAAACTAGCCAAAATGTAAGTGTAACTCTTAACAATGACCAGTAAACTACTCTACCTCCTTAAGAGCTATGAGGTTTCTTTTTCCTACATTGCAGCGAAACCTTTTTCAGCCTTATTTGTGTCGTGTAAAAAACTCCTCAATGTTCGATCAGGAATTTTTGTTTCTTCCAACAAAGGAAACAAGAAAAACTGTGCATATATAGCTTTATCTTTATCAAAAAGGTGAAATTTAGTCGTAGTGAGACTAAGTGCATGAAGAGGTTCAGACAGTCCTGAGGATGAAACCACAAGCACAATGAATTTGTGAAATCAGTTTATTTATTTGACACTTGATCAGCTCTTTAATACATTCAAACTTACAATAAGATTTAGCTTTTTTGTGAAAAACAGACTGCTACTGTCAGCTTTTGTTGTTCTGATAACAAACATTCAATCTCGGATAGCAGAAAAAAAGAACAAACAGCTGTGCTGAAAATGTGTAACTTCTCATAGCCAAGAATCCCCATTGATCTTATTACACATTAAAGTTGAAGTATAGAACCAGCAACGGCACAAAAACGAAGACAGCGGTGATGTACGTTCTGTCAGTTCAAATGGCTGTGCATTTGTTATCTATACAACACTGATTGTCACTAAAACTGAAGCTGTGGTGACTTGGAGCAACCACCTAGCAAAGTTGCAAATGACTGAACAGAGAAGAGAATGAGAGGGGGAAAAGAGGAGGAACAAAGTGACCACCATCTGTTATTGGCAGCAAACTCAGGCCTTAAGGCAAACGCTTTCGGTTAACAATCAGCAAATTCATATAAGCCAACCTGGCACAACCCCTTCAAGATTTAACACTCTTGAAACTTTCTGTCATCTGCTTCTGTCCAATGAAACTGCATCAAACATTATCTACAGAAGAAAATCACAGATCACTTTCCAGATGCACAAAAGAAGAATTACTAAGCTACAAACTGCATATAGATGAATTTTAATGAGAGAAAACAGAGAAAAATTGAATCCATACCAAGTGTAGATATTAACATTAAAGATGAATGAAATCGCTACATCAGACTAATGAAAACCCAGAGAAGAAATTATTTTGTGCTTTGAGATTTTTTCTTTCTAATAAACATATTGTACGGTTGCAAGGTAAAAGCAAACTGCAACTACTTGAAAACGTTTTGGAGAACATTAATACGATACATTAACAGTACAATATATGGCATTATCCATGTAACAACACGAGCGGATTACAGATTTTGAGGCAAAATTCTGTAAATCTGAGGAGGACATATTCGGCAACAACATATCCCAGCTGTTTAGATCATTGAATGAGTTAGGCCTAAAATCTGCTGTTGTACCTGAAATGATTTGCCAGATAAATCAGATGAAGGAGTGGGCTTTAGGTTAGGAGATAAAGCTAAACAAGCACATATTTACAGCATTTGACTGCCTACTACATACAAGCACATTAAGATAAATCAATGAATAGTCGACTGAATTAATTACATAGGACATATTTGGAGGTAGTTCACCAGCACATATTAACTCTACAGTTTGGCTGCAACAACTGAATATACTGTGGTTGAACACAAAGTTTACATTTCTGCGTCTGTGTTTTTTTGCAGTAATAATTTCCTCCTCCAGACATGGAATATAGTTTAGTCTAAGACAAAACAAGGAACAAGTGCTGCTCAGGACTATAGACACATAGTGTATGAACGATATGAATATCACTTATCCATGCTCTGTTTTTTCTAAATTCATGCTAGTATGTATAAACACAAGATGGCACAGTAGTAACATACGCATGATCCTCATATTATTTAGAGGCTATAATTAGCTTCGAGCTACATCAAGCTGATTCAAAGATTTAAAGATTCATTAGAAACAATTCTCTTATTTACCTTTTTCCCATTGAAGCAGTGAAGCGATAAACCTGAAATCTAAAGAAAGAATTCCAAAGCAACGTTATTAAAAAAGAGAACGATAGCATCATAAACAGTGGATACTTTACTCACGTTTCACATGTTTACTGGTTTACATCACAGTAGGAATACGACCAAAGTGTTTTGGCACAGAGCCTTCATTAGAGCCCAACTCTTATTTCTCTCAGTTTAAAAACTAATTTTGAAAAATGAAGCTATTTTCCGCTCTGAGTAAAACCTGTAGGGTCAAAAGCTTGTTTCCACTACTACAAGAGAATTAAAAAGTGTCATCTGTAAGTCAAAAATCTGTCTCATTATCTCAAAATTCAAGTTAGGTATCTCAAAATTTTAACTTACTGACTCAAACTTATGAAAAAGTTAAACTGAAATCTTCAGAAAAAGCTGGAAAAAAGCCCCCAAAATGAACAAAATGTTCTTTGATTCTGAGGAAAACTGCTCCCTTTATTTAAAATGATTGAATATTCAGGCGTGTTGCTCATTTATCTGCTACTGGAGACAAAAATCAGACAAGGCCATCATACATTAGATTTCTGTACATATACATCTTTTCTTATCTGTCTGAAAACTCTTTAGCGCATACACGATATGGTGCTTGATGTGTAACTGCGCCGCATGTACAGATAATAAAGGAGAAAAGGATGTGGGGGAGGGGTGGAGGAAGTCATTCTTCCACATTAGTTTCAAATTAGGGAAGTCTGATTGAATCAAATTCCCCCCTAAAAAGGACGCTTTAGTCAACCAAGTGCTTGGTTGTTTTCTTTTTTATCTTTATTATACATCAAACATCAAATGATATATAAAGTTAAAAGGTCAATCAAATCTTCTCTAAGTTTACATTAAGGCTGGTTGCTATGACTCCAATTAGAGTCATTTTTATTTTTAGTATTCCCTCTTTTGGCAATTCTTAATGGTATGTAACACATCTTGTGTCCACATCTCAAAGGCAAGTATAACAGAAACCTCCGAATTCTTTAAAAAAAACTACAGACAGTGATATTGTCGGTCGCTGTCTATTTTCTAGGCTGCATATAAGGTTAAAGTGCCTAACAGAGAGCTGTCACGGGTAATCAAAATAGGTTACAAGGTTTTATGGGAAACATCTTTTCTAAAGCCGGACTTCTACACTTTGTGTCTGTAAGTCTTTAATTGCTTTTCTATATACAATGTGCTTATTAATGTAGCATGTAAGTTTATCGCCTTTATAACATTCTTAGCAGCTAGGAAAAAATCTACCTCAACATCGATTAAGTTGGTATTTTACATTTTCCACATGGCGACGGCAGGTGTTTGTCTTTTCCCGTTGAACATAATGGTTCCATTATGGCACCCCTGAAAACCCTGAAATTACATGTAGTAGCAGTGTGAAGTGTATCTTCCTGTCTTTCTCAGCAGAGGGCAGTGTTGAGCCACCAGGAACAGCTCACTGGAGTAGAGGTTGCTTTCATTGCTTTTACAGCTTTCTACTCTCTGATCCACGAGTTATAATGGCAAAACTTAATTTCACATCTTCTCACATCCTTTGAACACACTCTCCAGGGTGAGTTTTCTTACTCCAAGCTCTTCCGTGGTCTCTGTTTTGGTTCTGTGTGTCAGAGTGTGAGTGCGCACACCACGAAACCAAAGGAAAAAAATCCAAAACAACCTAGTTTCTCCAAATATTGACTCGTTTGCTTGACTACAATAGCCTCATTTTTAAGCACACACACAGTTTCTTGGTTATCCACCTTGTTCAAACAATGCTGGAACAGAGCTAGTGAGACGTGGTTTCAAGTCTTCAGCGTTTCGCTCTCGATGGGGTTTTGAGGTTAAGTACTACTTCAGTCCCCACATTTTTTCTTCTGAGAAGTTTCCACTTGGAGCTCTCTTTAATGCTTACACCTCCTCCATCACTTCCATGACAATCGTCCGCGGACCGGTCAGGATCAGGTTGCTGACGGTTCGGTAGTCGTGACAGAGGACGTTCAATCCGTTGACCGCCACCACGAACTGACACACCTGGAGAAAGTCGACAGAAACAGGAGACATGCTTGATCACCTTTAATGCCACTCATAGAGAAAAAAGAAAAGAGGCAGATAGCGATATATTTAATTATAGCTGCAAAAAACTCCCCAGATATTTACAATACAGCCTGCAAATAAGGGCACAATTATTTGATTTGAAATTACGAATTAATTATATTTACCTACAAATACATAATGGTAGACACACATAAATAAGGAGTTAACAAGTCAGGTTTTTACAGGAAACAATTATACCATACGTAAGTAATGTGTGAGTAATTTTGATGAACAATTTTGAGTATTGATGTGCTATTATTCAACTGTATATTTATTTTATCAACATAAATGTGATGAGGACTGTTCTCCCTTACCAACTTACAAGAATAAATAGATCCCATCAAAATTTGCAGCCCTATGTGATCTGATAATGGAGAAATTAATTGACCTATTTCATAATACAACCCACAAGCTGAAAAGTACAGAGTACTTACAGTGAAAGTTGCTCATAGTAAGTTCCTAAAATTACTCACAGTATAGTTATTTCTTTGTTTCCTATAAAAACCTGACTTGTTATATAATACAGGTGTATCTATCTTTAAGGGCTTGTAGGCAAATATAATTATATTGTAATTTCAAATAAAGTACATTGAAATCCCTTTTAATTACAGGGAAATTATACCCTTAGTCGTGGCCCACATTGCAAAGTTTTACAAAAAGCCATGAGGCCTACAGAAGAATTCGAATTTCATTCTACAAAGCCAAAATCTACATTTGCTGCAATGAAAGACAGCCTGCTATACTTTATCCAAACTGTGCTTCTCTCTGTATCAAGTTTTCATCTGTAAAGCTCTGCGGTCAAAGCTTATAAGTACAATCTATAGCTGCCTTACTCCTGCCTTACAGTTCTTTGGGCTTTAAGTTGGGAAAGCACATCACTGAGGGGATAGTGTGTAGCCCTTTTGTCTTGTTAAATGTTCACTTATATTAATAGACAAAAAAGTGTCTACGTCTAGTAAGTCTGTTCTTTCGTCAAAATTATAACAGTAAATTAAAGACACATGTTATTAATAACCTGCCCCAGCAAAAGCTAATAAATCCCCTACACTCTCATCTGAATAAGTTTAAGGCTCATTTTAAAACACAAAAACAACCTAGAAAAAAAAACTTGGAAGCTTTAAGCATTCAAAGCAATAGGTGGCCATCTTTTATATACAGTCTATGAACAATTATACATGCAAGAGTGTAAATGCTTCTGGGTTGCACAAGTTTCAGTGTCAACAAATGCAACCTAACACAGGTGTCAGTGAGCACAGAGCACAGTAAGAGCTCAAAACTGTGAGCTCACTGATGTAAGAAATATAACTGAGTTTGAATAACAAGAGGTACAACATGATTGCCTCACTCCAAACCACTCCTGTCACGCCTGAATGCCCCCTATGTTATCGTTTAACCACTTCTGCAGCTGCAGATAAAAATAAGGAGTCTTTTCAAAACTGCCTTCTAGCTGCCGTTCTTGCAACTTGATCCTGCTGCTGTGTTTTTTGCAAACTTTTAAACCACATACTCACTCACAGAAGCACTCCCTGCTTTACTGGCCCCTAAAAGTTGTTTTTTTTTCTCTTCACGATGCCAAAACAGATCGATTAAGAACAAAAGCACCTCATTATTCTGATATTTTAATAGCCCATAAATCAACCAAGTGCAGACAGCCGAGGAAAGATTGAAGAAAAAAAAAACCTCTAACTCTACAGTTTATTGACTGTGCATACAGGAAACATTATGCATGTAGAACATTTCTTGGAGTGAACAGCTACCTAAACTTGCCTGTTACACAGAAAAGTGAACACATGCAGAGAGAGGCCACTAGGAATATTCTCACAGCAATCATTGCTCAGTGTTTTTCCAGCACTCCTAAATGTTTCCGTACTAGAAAGCTCAAAATAGGCAAAGGAAATAAGAGGAAAGAGAGATTAAGTGTGATGAAGAAGAGGGGGGGAAAAACGCCAGGCTGCTAATCCTATGTAGCAGAGGAATTTAAGACCCTGACTGTAATCACACCCAGATCTCTACGGGCTATACTGCACTATTTTCAGAGGCAAAGCAATCTTCTTCATTCTTCTTCATTTGACAATCTCATCTTTATCTTTGGTTCCCTTAATTCATCTCTCTAGTCTACCTTTCCTTCCAGTATCTTTAACTATCTTCAAACTACTCCCCATCTTATCCCTCCTCTTTCTCCCCTATCCAAACATTCCTTCTCTCGGGCTGCAGGGTTGTTAATCTTGGCTGGACCCTAGCTGTTTCCCTGTGCTGAGATGGTTAAAACCCCTCTCACAAAGTGAAATGACAGAAACAGGAACAGATGCAACAGGTTAGAAGGTGTGTGAAACGACTCGGCTGTAATCTGAGGACTTGTCGCTTTTTTAGCCTTCTGCCTGTAGTTTCAACACCTGACAACATGACGGCCCCTCTCAGGACTGCGGTCTTCTTTCATCAAACAGTAATAAAAACACTCAGGTGAGGTGGAACCTCCGAGGAAACGCGAGGAGTGCGATTAACTCCACACAAATAAACTGATGACGATGCTGCACACACCGCTGCACACGAGGAACTTAATGTACAAACCTGACACGATGGAAATCAGATAAAGCTAATGTAATAATCTGGTTTTTGGCGTGGTATTTATTGGCTTAATGGGTATAAAAGTTGCTCAACACAAACAGACCATGTTAAATGTTTAATAAAAATGGTGCACAATTAAAACAGCTTCCACATGAGGTCTTCATATTACGTCCCAGTTAAGTCCAAAATAAGTTTAACACACATGAAACGCTCTCTGAGCAACGACACCTTTATGACTGACTTGAACCCGGTGCACGTTTCTATGGTAATAATCAGTCACCAGAGCAGAAGTGATATTATTTCCAGAGGCTGTTTCCTCTTTTAGTGCTAATACTCAAACTCATCTCCTCTACCTACTTCCTCCTCTTCCAGTTTTCATCTTCGCTATGGCAACCATCCTTTCTTTCAGTCAGTTGCACACATTTTCTCCTTTAATTAAAAGAAAACATCCCTGTAACAGAACAGATCCCTGTGTACTAAAGGATATGGAAAGTGATATGTACACAAGAAAGCCCTTTTGCTTCCATCGCTGAGCACCCTACATGAGTAACACGCTATCAATAATTAATTTCTCATTTTTCAGGCTCCTTCTACAATTTTTTCAGTCATTGCACTCTGTCCCCGCTCTCCATGTTGTGGTAAAGTTGCTGTGCTCTGCATTCCCAGGATTCCTTGCTGCCATTCTGTTGACATGCCTTCATGGCAGCTGTAGCAGCACAGCTACCATTATCTTTTCATACTCCTTAATTTTTTTCCCCACCCCTACTACAGCACATTTGTGCCACTCTTTCCTCCCATCCTAGCATCCTCCTCCTGTGGGCTGAAGCTACAAAAAGAATCCTTAAACTCTTGTTTAACATTTAAATGCTTCTCCGACAGTCTACAGACTTAAAGGAGCTGCCCTCAAGAAATCAAAATCCACAGCAAAAAGCATCCGCAGAGGTGCAAAAAGCAAGTTTGTGTCTTAGATTTCACTAAGAAGTGCGTGTAGTACATCTAACTTGTTTTCTATTGTTCTTCTCTTCATTTCATCTAATGACAGAAGCCTGCAGGGGTTCATCATTCTTTCAGGAGTTCACACATTTCTACCAGTCTTACCTTCATGCCAGCAGCGGCAGCAGGTCCACCTGGATCCACAGCCTGGATGTGACAGGGTTTGCTTCCTCGCACCACAAACCCCCAGCCCACAGCATCGCCTATAATCTGAGGACAACAGCAGCAGATGAGACGCAGAATATCTCACTTCTTTTCAATCCCGTGCTCAGTTTAGACTTTAGATTTAAAGTACTGTTTGCACATTATACTTTATAGGGAGGGATGTATGTGTGCTGTCTGCATACGCCCATGAATCATGGGACCTTTCACATATATTCGCATGTGTCTGTGTGAGGACATGTGTGATTGCTCAAATAGTCTCCGTTAGACCTCAGCTCTCTGTGTGCGAGTGTGTGTCTGTGTGCGTCCTACAGTGAATGTCTTCTTTATAAAAGGTCCTCCTGGTCTCTGCAGCTCCTCTGGACTCACTTGTCTCTTCAGGACTGTTGAGAAAGACACATCAACACAACACACAATGTTACAGCAATAAGACGACACACTGGCACGGGCATGCACACATGAAACAGAGGTCTATTTTTGGTTAAAAATGTACGTGTGTGTGTAGAAACTATGAGTGTTGGTCACATGCTAATAATGCCTTTGAGGCACCCTGCTTCCTGAAACAGTATAGCTTTCCTTCCTGTAGTCCAACTTCCCCTTACCAGTACTCACATCGATACGACTCTCCACAAGGATCCAAAAGACTTTTGTGTCTTATTAATTAATTAGATTAAATTAATTGGAAATGTCCTCATTTTAAGGAGGAAAAATGAAAAGAAATTGGAGAGCTAAAGGTGACATAAAAAAAGAACGATTAAGCACAAGTTAAAATAAATAAGATCTTTCAATGCTCTTTATTTAACAACTTTTCTTAGGCTTGGTGATCGCATTATTACTGACTGCTATGATTTATGAGCATTTATGATGAGTCTGTGAATGAAGCTATAGCTGCTTTATGCTATGTAATGGCCACAAGTATGAAGCGTCTGACCATAGTTTTCCAACTAAAGCCTCTCCAGGACATTAAACTAATTGATTTCCCGCTAGCTGTTCCCACTCATCTATTGGACATTTCCTTCACTTTGTTGTTTTCCTTCCTTTAGGTCAGGTCCATTGACCTTTTCCATATCATCTTCCTTAAATATTTTATCAATATGGTGTCTCAGTCATCAGTCAAAGAAGCCCTGACTGGCCAAACCAAAGTTGTTTGTTCCAGTTTTGAAAGCTTTTGAAAGATTAAGTCCAGACAGGTATTCATGTCTCACTCCTTTAGCTTTTTTCTAGTTTATATCCATGTGAATGTGAGTGCGAATGGTTTTCTGTCTCTATGGTTTAAGTTTTCTTATGCAGGGTGGTGTTTCAGTTCCTCATCTCCTATAATAGGACCTATCATAGGGCTGCATATGTTTAGCTGATAGGCTTTTAAGAATAGCCAGAGCTCCTTTACCACTGGAGAATTGGAGGGTCTAACAAACTCTTATGTCTATAACTTCTGTAAAGTAGAAAAATACAAATAAGTAAGCATCTTTCAGCCTTTGTGTCCACATTGAGTTCAGATTTCAACAGGTGCTTAGTATTTAATAACAAACTATAAATCAACTGGATATGTGCAGCAAAAATCACTGAATAACTCTCAAAAATCTAAAAGCAAAAAATGCAAATGTAGCAGGACATTTCTTTGAAAGCCAGTTGCCTGTGCTTGACAAATCACTTATGGTCTACATCGCAACACTTAACTGTAATCTGATAAAGAAGAGGAAGTGAAGTGCAAAGGACCGCTAATCCTCTAGAGCTGGAAATTTTCATAATCTCTCTGTGGAATCCCAATCTGATCAGATATACAGGACAATTTCTCTTAACATTCTGTTATCTGCCACCTTTGTGTCACGATGACATAACCTTTCTTTAATGGTGTGACTTTATAGAAACAAAACACTGGTCAAAGCTCACCCCATTCATCTTATATGGACTTTCTTCCTCCTCATACCCTTACTCTGTGTGTGTGTGTGTGTGTGTGTGTGTGCCTTCCTCTTCCTGCTCATTGTGCACCATGAGCAAGTGCTAATGTAAAAGGGGGGGCTGCTGGCACAAAGAGACTCTTGTCGAGGACTCTGCTTGAATCAAACACATCAAAGGACACCTCAAAGTAGCCAAAATAAAACACTCAGAAACACACACACAGCTCACGGGCGTCACTGCCAAGTTTTCAAATCTGCACAGATAATTCAAAGCCGTTCATTTCCAAATGACAGGTATGACTGTCACTTTCCTTTAAGCAGTGCATATCTGTTTTCCACTGAAGTAAACGTGCGCTCATTAGGATTTTTCTTCAGCATGTCTTCCCACAGAAAAACAAGCTAATTCACAGTTTGCGATAGAATAAATGTGGGTTAAGCAGTCTGTTATATGACCTGTTGTGAGTCTTCTATGTGTTTGTCACTTTAAATTATATAGGATTTCAACTAGTCCACCTGACGCCTGTCTCACTGACGGCAGCTGATTCTCACGCTTCGTTTCCTTCTTTCCAACTGAGCCAGTCTGTTGCCTAATTTAGTAACTTTAATTTCAAAAAACACAAAGTAAAATATCTAGTGAGAAACCTGCTGTGCAGTGGCGGTCTTGTATTCCTAATACACAAACAGCTCTCTTTCTGTTTTTTTCTTTTTTACCACAGGGGTGTCAAACATACAGCTGGCCCGGCCCCCTGAGCGGCTTCGAAAAATGTGAAAACTGCAAAGAAACTTTTTTTATTTTACCATCTTCTTACTGATAAAGACATCACCCATGACCTGGCTTATTGCAGCAAACTAACTAAGCACCAGATAGCAGTGTTTTGTTTTAAGTGTTACATTAAAGAACAGAAAAGTTGCCATTTTTCAGCATTTACAATAGAAATGTTTCTCTTTTTTGTTACATTGAGTCACTGGTTAAAAAAACAGCACAACAACCCTTTCTGTCATTTTAAGCATTTAGTCATTAAAGTTTACGTCAGGGGACCTGTGCTGATTTTTTATTTATTTATTTAATATTTCTTTATAGAATGTGGAAAAACTCTTTTCAAATTTTATTTATTTTTCTTAAGAAATCTTATGGAATAACGTGTGCTTGGATTTCTTTACACTAAAAGGACAGGGAACCGTTTGTAGATCCACACACAAGCTCAAACTGGGCTTTGTGTGCACCACTACAAAAAAAGGGGTTTTGACACCTCTGGTTTACCACGTGACAGAGCTGCATGCAGCAGCACACAGACTGAAGCTGTCCACTGTCTAAGAGAAAAACTCAGAAGTTCTTTGCTTCTCTAAATGGCTGCTTTAAAAATCCAAAGTAGAGCCACTATATTAAAAAATAACTTTACAATTAGTAAATAATATGAATCTGTCAGTAAGAACACACAACAACTAAAATCATTTGGACTTATTCCCAGTTAGTAATGAGGTTAGTTTAAACTATTATAACTGCCACTGTCTACTGAAGACTTCATTTAACTCTATATGCAGCAACTTTAAACCACAGCTTTAGAAAACCTGACAGTTAAATGAAGATATAGTTCCTGCTCCACAGTTTTTTATGTTCAGTGGCCCATTACAAAATACACTCGATATCTATGTTGTCATACCAGATTTAGGGTTGCAAAGGACAGGCGGACTGCTGCTGAGCGTAGGACTGCTGCTGTAATAACCACTGCTGCAATAACCGATGCTGCCACAGCTGCTGCTCATGCTGCTCCGACGAACTCCGACAGACACCTTTATCTCTTTTGTGGGACTCACTGAGACAGAGAAACACAAATGGAGTTGTTAGTCTGAAAGACAGCCAGAAAAAAGAGAAAGAAGGCAAAGCAGAATAAAGGCTGATTTACAGTTCACCAGTGTGGCCTCTGGAGCTGCAGACCAATCTAAAGATAGGAAAAACCAGCACTACATAGAGCCCCTTACTTCATTCATATAAAATATTGAGCCTTTTCTCATTGGAATATATTGTGTAACCTCCTAAGTAGGTTAGACTTTTAATAACCATTCAGTATAGTTTTAAATGTGCATGCTTAACTTTCTCTTTGTTTTGCCATATTTCTTGTGCCACTTTGGTGAGACAGAGACTTTGTGCTCTGCTCTTATGCCTAGTAACACAAACAGGGCTGCTCTGTTATCTTTATAAGGCAGACACCACCAAGGACACAGGTTAGAGTGGATTTGGGTATGTGTGTCAACAGAAGATAAGGCAAACTGGATAAATATGCCACTGAATCAAATAACCAGGGGCAATATTTAAACTCTAATAAGAGTAATGTTTCATGAACACATGGACACAGTGAAGGTTTCCTATGAAAGGTGACAAACTTCCCAAGGTCTCTACCAAACGTCTGTGAATACTCTCACGGAGGAGCTGGGGTTCAGCAAAAGTTTAGATTAAAAAAAAAAAGTTTTACTTTTAAAATGACTGAAAGGAGGACACAGATTATTTAGCTGATCTGTCAGTTTGGAATTAAAGGAAATAATGAAGCAAAGCTTTTACACAGTTACTGAGAGTCAGATGGAGTGTGCACCTGAGAGAAAGCTGGTGTTGCCTCCGTCAGAGCTTTGTTTCCGGAGACAGAAGGGACTGTCGTGGCTCTCTGGGATGCTGCGCCCTCGCTCGTGAAGAAGTTCCATCAGTCGCCGACGTCGCCGGAAGTTCATCCTGAACTGGTAGAGGAGCGGCCCATCAACAAAGTGATTCTTGTTGGTGACTAATAACAGGGAAAATGGACATGAAGATCATAAATACGTTTTGTTATGTATCTGAAATGTATAATCTTACTCCTATTGAGCCATGATCTAGAACCTCAAACGCAAGTAACAATTTCCCTGGAGCTGAGCTAGAACACGATGACCACTGAGAGCACTGACCTCACTTATTTTCGCTGTGCTGATAAGATGAGATATGAGTACAACTTTATCAAAATTAACAAGCATGCCAAGGTGAAACTAATCACGTAAACCGGTCAAACTGCTGTCAATGTCACTGCTCTTACTGTGGTTTCAAAAGAGGTGAGATGCACAGTTTGAGAAGAGAAGAGAAGCTGATATTGTCAGAGTCACATAATGCCCGCGTGATGTCTTTGTTAACCCCCTCATAGTATTTTGGGGTGTTTAATCTTTTCAACCAACCAGTATGTCATGTGTTTCATGTTGTCATGTCTATGTCCCATTGTGTTTCCGGTTTTATTTTGAAGAGTCTTGTGTTCCATGTTCATTGTGTTTTGCTTCCCCTGTGGCATTCAGGTTCATTTATGCCAGCTGTGTTTCCCCACATTAGCCTTTTGTGTATCTAAGTCCTCTGTCTTCCTCTGTTCTTCTTTTGATTGTCTGCTGTCTCAACATCAAGTCACGGCTGGTTACAGAGTTATTTATATTGCTTAGGTTCATGTTTCATGTTATAGTTATAATAGTAATTTAACTGCTCCCAGTTTAGTTTTGCACCAGCCTTGCCTTGTTTTCCGTTTTTGACATCAGCACAAAATAACCGGCTCGCTTTTTGTTAAAGATTCAGTTCCGTCTCTCCCTTGTCTGCTTTTGGGTCTGCTCCACAAACACACCGGCCATTCTGGCTGTGACAAATACAACATTACTCCACACTGAGATAGCCAGACTATTAAGGTTTTAGTGAACCTAAAGTATATTTAAATAACTGATGTTTCTCAATGTCCTTTTACGGAGAAAAAAAAGAGAGCTGTAGAAATCATTACTTCCTTCTTAGTAATGGCTGCTTCTTATTGGATATTGGATATATATATATATATATATATATATATATATATATATATATATATATATATATATATATATATATAAATGTTATGTTCAGATTTGTGTTTAATGCATTACTGTAATCAAATTACATTTTTCAGTAGTGCCGTGACTCATTACTGTAGTAAATCAAGCATTCACGTCACAGTTACAATTATGTCATTCCTCGCGCTACAAACGTTTTTCAGTTCAGCACGCGGGCAGACAGGATGTAAAACTGTAAGAATGACTTTCTGTTCAAAGATGAAGCTTACTTTATATACTTCTAATCACAAATAGCTGGAAGAAAATAAAAATCCATCCCAAACTTACGAGCTTAAAGGTCTCGGAAGGTTAAAATATAAAGTAAGTTGTAAGAAGAAAGTCTAAATGCACAGGTGTCCACTAGTGCATGTTATGTTATTACGATAATCATTACATAATGAGCCTTCTCATAGTCATTTCTCATTTATAGGTATCATGCATTTTTATGAGCAACACACATTTGGCTTGTGGCTATGTCATGCATCATTGTGTGGTTTCTGTCAGCTCAACAAAGTCCCTTTATTGTGTTTTTTAAAGGTAAAAAGCCTGTACTGTGCTTTACACTCCTCTTCACAGACTGAAGTGAAATGCTGGTTTTTCTTCTGTAATCTGATTTATCATGTAAAGCCTCACCCCTGGTGATGACAGCTGGCTCCTGGCTCATTGCCTGTTGCACAGTGATATATCAGCCCTGCTCTGTTTAATTTAAGCATTACCTGGAACTCTGTCATCTGCTTATTCTGCCTGTCTGTACCTCATTCAGAAGCACAGTGTAGGAAAACATTTCCCCCAGCGTGCCACACTAAGCACACTGACCAAACACAGGCTTTGGGCCAAACACAAAGTAGATCCATCCAGACCAACCATACATCGCACAGATGAATGTGACTACGGACCACAACAGAAAAGAACAGAAATCTGGCCGGCTTACTCTCCACCCCTTTTATAATGTGTTTTTCATGGGAACTTGGGGTGTGTACGAGTAAGCTATTTATAACTTTACTGCAACACAGTGTTGTTAACAACAAACACAGTCCACATATTATTTCTGTAATACTAGAGCACTCATTTTTACAAGGGGGATGGCAGTGCCGTGTCTCTGTGACGGAGCAAATGAAGTTTTCTATCACCTTAAATAAGTGACGTAACAAGGCTGCTGTTTGTGTTTTTGTGTGTGTGTGTGTGTGCATGCGTATGTGTGGAGTAGCACCACTTTCCAAGTCCCTCGAGATGCTTAGTTTTGCAGCAGTCCTTGAGAGATGGAAACTAGGAAGTGAACAAGAGAAAGAAAGAGGGGCCAGATGGACCTACTCTGTGACGACAGGCATTCAGGCTGAAGAGAAGCAGTAGCAAAAGGGAAGAGTTGGTAGGAATAACTTGATAACATATGATAAACCACCATCTGTAGGTTATCATTGCCTCTCTGTTTAAATCTGTCTGGACTGCAGAACATGGCAACCATGATGTACAGCAGTGGCATTTCAAAAACGTTTTGTTCCTTTTAGCTATCTACAGTCTGGAATCCAGAAACGACGACCCCCAACACTGTTGAAGACATATTTTCCTTAATGAAAATACAAAGGTCATGTGATCTCTCTGCAGGAAGCCAAATTAAACTAGAAAAATTTGCATTTCCTGCGAAAATGCAGTGTGGATGCTTTAAAGCTGAAGCTTTCTGCAAAAACTAGCTGAAAAAGCTGAAAAGTTGCAGAAATTGTAAAAACTTTGCAGAAGCAAAGGAACTTTGCTAAAAAGTAATAACTTAGCAGAACTGCAATATCTTAGAGGAAACATAATACTTGGCAGAAATACAATAGCATAGCAGAACTTGGCAGAAATATTGTAACTTACCAGAAACATGATAACTTCTCAAATATACAAGAATTTAGGAGAAATAGTATAAGATAACAGAAAGAATATATTTAGCCAAAAATACCTAAACATTACAGAAACACTATGATTTAGAAAAATAATACAACATAGCAGAAATACTGTGATTTACCAGAGACACTGTGATGAACTATGAATATTGTAATTTTAAATGAATACTATGTTTTAGCACAAATACTATAATTTGACAGAAATACTATCATTTGGCAGAAATACTATGTTTCAGCACAAATACTCTGGTTTAGCACAAATATTATAACATAGCAGAAATACAATTATATAGCAGAAATGCTATATTTAGAAAGAAAAATATAATATAGTAGAAATAATATGATTTAGCAGAAATACTGTAATCAGCACATATACTGTAACATGACAGAAATTCCTCCACTTAGTAGTAATACTATAACATAAAACAAATGTTATGATTTGGCACAAAAGCCATGATTTTGCAAAAATACTATGATTTAGCAGAAATACTATGATTGAGCAGAAGTACTAAGATGTAGTAAAAGTACTTTGATTTAACAGAAATACAATTATGGAGGAG
This sequence comes from Neolamprologus multifasciatus, assembly GCF_963576455.1. Lineage (NCBI taxonomy): Eukaryota > Metazoa > Chordata > Actinopteri > Cichliformes > Cichlidae > Neolamprologus > Neolamprologus multifasciatus. The sequence continues at coordinate 8,287,671 of NC_140449.1, read as the reverse complement.
TAATACTTTAAAATGGGAGAAATATTGATACACACACGCATACACAGAGCCTAAAGGGAACAGTATTTGTGCCATGGAGTGTTAACAAGAATGTGAGGTCCATATTAGAAAAGCTGGTAAAATGATAAAAGTTTGCAGAATTGTAATAAATGATGAACATGAATTACTGGTCTGTGATAGTGTATTAATTTGTAGGGCAAAAAACATGTTGACGAAGGTTGAATCGAACCAACGACCTTTGGGTTGCAGACCCGTGTCATTACCAACTGCGCCACTGGGAAAGAGAGCTGGCGCCTGGAAAACAGGGTGATGCGCAGTCAGAATTAGATCGCGGTGAGAGGCGAAAAACGACGTTTTTTGGAGTTACAAAACGTCGTGTAACTCAAAAACTAGGTGGACTAGAAACATAATTCTTGTACTGGGTAAATCAGCGGACTTTGGTGTACTTTGACTGCGATTTTCATTGCTCTTTGTACATCCATCGCTGAGATATGACGAGAGGTGAAACGGCAGACCTAAGATATGATTGGCTGGCTTACAAGCCGTGAAGGCCCCAATATGCAAATTTGAATGCCTGAGCCCTCAGATATGATTGGCTGGCTTACAAGCCGTGAAGGCCCCAATATGCAAATTTGAATGCCTGAGCCCTCAGATATGATTGGCTGGCTGGGAAGCCGTGAAGGCTCTGATTTGTAAATTTGAATGTCTGTCCTCAGAGAGGATTTGCTGCCTTGGTACCTGGCAGTAATATATAGAAATAGTATGATTAAGCATAAATACTACATTTAGTAGAAATACTATGTTTTAGCACAAATACTATAAAAAGCAGAAATACTATAATTTAGCAGAAATACTATATTAAGCAGAAATACTATAATTTAGCAGAAATACTATAAAAAGCAGAAATACTATAATTAAGCAGAAATACTATATTAAACACAAATACTATATTAAGCATAAATACTATAAAAAGCAGAAATACTGTACTATGATTTGGTAGAAAAACTATAATTAATCAGAAATAGTATATTTTGCAGAAATACTATATTAAGCACAAATCTTATAAAAAGCAGAAAGCTCAAATATTATAAAAAGCAGAAATACTATAAAAAGCAGAAATGCTAGAATTGAGCACAAATCCTATAAAAAAGCAGAAATCCTATAAAAAGCAGAAATACTATATTAAGCACAAATCCTATAAAAAGCAGAAATACTATAATTTAGCAGAAATACTATAAAAAGCAGAAATACTATAATTTAGAAATACTATAACACAACACAGAAAGAGAGAGAAGCAAGTTTTTAGGTCAGTCAAGCAGCCTGGGTGCTGCTAAATTTGAATCCACCAATCAGAGAGGCTGTCTACTTTTTCCCGCCAAAACAGGTGCAGCCGTTTTTACACATGCAGCAGAGAGACAGGATTTTTGCAGGCCCCAATATGCAAATTTGAATGCCTGAGCCCTCAGATATGATTGGCTGGCTGGGAAGCCGTGAAGGCTCTGATTTGTAAATTTGAATGTCTGTCCTCAGAGAGGATTTGCTGCCTTGGTACCTGGCAGTAATATATAGAAATAGTATGATTAAGCATAAATACTACATTTAGTAGAAATACTATGTTTTAGCACAAATACTATAAAAAGCAGAAATACTATAATTTAGCAGAAATACTATATTAAGCAGAAATACTATAATTTAGCAGAAATACTATAATTTAGCAGAAATACTATAAAAAGCAGAAATACTATATTAAGCATAAATACTATAAAAAGCAGAAATACTGTACTATGATTTGGTAGAAAAACTATAATTAATCAGAAATAGTATATTTTGCAGAAATACTATATTAAGCACAAATCTTATAAAAAGCAGAAAGCTCAAATATTATAAAAAGCAGAAATACTATAAAAAGCAGAAATGCTAGAATTGAGCACAAATCCTATAAAAAGCAGAAATACTATAAAAAGCAGAAATACTATATTAAGCACAAATCCTATAAAAAGCAGAAATACTATAATTTAGCAGAAATACTATAATTTAGCAGAAATACTATAAAAAGCAGAAATACTATAATTTAGAAATACTATAACACAACACAGAAAGAGAGAGAAGCAAGTTTTTAGGTCAGTCAAGCAGCCTGGGAGCTGCTAAATTTGAATCCACCAATCAGAGAGGCTGTGTACTTTTCCCCGCCAAAACAGGTGCAGCCGTTTTTACACATGCAGCAGAGAGACAGGATTTTTGCAGGCCCCAATATGCAAATTTGAATGCCTGAGCCCTCAGATATGATTGGCTGGCTGGGAAGCCATGCAGGCTCTGATTTGTGAATTTGAATGTCTCAGTCCTCACAGAGGATTGGCTGCCTGGGGACCTGGCAGTAATATATAGAAATAGTATGATTAAGCATAAATACTACATTTAGTAGAAATACTATGTTTTAGCACAAATACTATAAAAAGCAGAAATACTATATTTTAGCAGAAATACTATATTAAGCACAAATCCTATAAAAAGCAGAAATATTATAATTTAGCAGAAATATTATAAAAAGCAGAAATACTATAATTTAGAAATACTATAACACACACAGAAAGAGAGAGAAGCAAGTTTTTAGGTCAGTCAAGCAGCCTGGGAGCTGCTAAATTTGAATCCACCAATCAGAGAGGCTGTGTACTTTTTTCCCGCCAAAACAGGTGCAGCCGTTTTTACACACGCAGCAGAGAGGCAGGATTTTTGCAGTCTATTTCTCATAGTGAGGACTAAACTCAAACAAATGGCCATAATTTCCTAACCGTAGGGGCTAGAACGATCATTCTTACACCGTTTTGTTCAGCAGAGATGGGGGAATCTTCAAGTGTTGACAATTTATCATTAAAATATGAATTATTAAAGATATTTGACTTCTAATGCACCATAACTGAGTAGAGGCGAAGCAAAAACTGCCTTGACTTGCCCTCAAACAACGCTTTGTAACTCTAAATCTATTTGGAGTATCGATATCATTCTTTCACCGTAAGAGACAGCGGACTTTAGTGAACAGTCATGGAAATTTTTAGGTCTCTATGGAAATCCATCAAAAAGATATGACAAGAGAAAAAAGTGGTTCATTTCCAGAGTTTGAAATCTGAAGAAATCTGAGCGAAGATCGAATTTCCTACCCTCAAACAAACGTAATTCATGGCCAAATGGTAATAGGTGAGAAAAAACTTTTTAAATTGTGAGCGTCAGGAGTGTCTGAAGATATATTGGCACAAGCCTCATGTCTTGACTTCGCTTCGTTAAGGAGATATGGCGATTCGAATATGACTCTCATTACAGAAATCAAGCGGTGATTTTGAACAAACTCTCTATTGACTTTCTATGGAGAGTTTTCAGAGTTTGTGTTGGTCTGAGGAGATTTGCCAAAATTCTATAAATCCCACAACAATGATAGTGACAATTTCTGAAAGCCAGCAAAAATACCTACGTTTTGATGTATAATTTGTGGAAGTTGAGTAAAAATTGAGCAAGTAGCAAGAAGTTGTTCGGACATGAAGAGAAGACTGCGAAACTTACAGTACCACACTGAAAGCCAAGTGCATAGCAACCATAACAACGCATGTATTTTGTGAAAAATCACAATTTTGCAACTCTAAACTTAAAGAGGGATAAGATGAAAACGGTAACAGATATGAAAAAGTTGAAATATACATGAATAGCCCAATGATTTGTGAACATTTTAAAATTTGAATGGTTGTTCTACGTGAAAGTATGAGGAAGTAGTTAAGTTTCAAAAACAAGCAAAATTTAGCAGAATTTTGGAAGTTTTACATTAATTTCAATGGGACAAAAAATTGCATAAAAAGCTTAATATTTTAAAAAGTATAATAGCAAAAAATACCAAAAGATATTGCGCAAATTAGCAGAAATAGCAGAATAGTTTAAAATTTGAATGGTGAAAATAGCATAAAAATTGTGGAAGTAGTTCTACGGCGAAAAACGTACGGAAGCAACTTGAAGAATAATAATAATAATAAAGAATAAAGAGAAACAGGAACTCAATAGTGTGGATGCCTTAAAGCATCCACACAATCAGACATGGACTGGAACCAGAGAAATTTCATGATGCAGTTATCACCCAGCAGAAACTCATTCAGGGTCCAAATAACCATCATTCAGCAAAATGCCAACCTGTCATGGAAGCCCTGAACAACAAACGCAGAACCAAACCCCCTGGAAAAATACTGACATCCACAGTGTGAGTCAAGCATGTTCAGGAAAATGTCAGTGACACTTTAGCAGGTATTAAACGCACAGTTACAACTGGACACGATATGAATGTATATGTCATCGATTACCCTCCACACAAAATTGTGTCTGCACAAACACAAGTGTTTAAAACATCAAATTTGTTCACATGCAAAAGCACTTTTAAATCAGTTGAAACCGACCTTTCGGAAAAACTCACCTCATCTCTGTTTATGTGCATGTGTTTGTTCCTCATGTCTGGGTTTTCCCCATTTAGCTCCCACGTTCACCTCCTCGCATTTATTCCGTGCCTCCCCAGCCTGTCTTGTCCACATCTCATCTCCCATTGTCACTTCCCTGTTCCCTTGTTAAGTCAGAGTGTCTTAGTCCGCCTTTCTTCCTGTTTTATTTTGACAGTCACGTGGTCTATGTTAAGCGTGTTTAGTGTTGCTTCCCCTGTGGCATCATGTTCGGTTGTATCAGCTGTGTTTCCCATTTGTTTCCAATTCCCCTGATCACGTCCTGTCTGTATATATTGTGTGAGTTTTCCCCCGACCTTTGTCATCACATCTGCTTTACCCGTGGCTCTCCTGTGTCCCTCCCGTGTTTTCAGGGTTTCTCTAATGCTCAGATTTCTCTAATGTCTTTCCCCCAGTTCAGGCGTTCCTGTGTTTAGTTTGTTTTTTGTGTTTCTCCCCGTTGGGTATATCTGCCTTAATAAAAGGCACGCTTTCAGTTAATTCCTGTTTTCATTTTTTGTGGTCTGCATTTGGGTCCTCACAAAAAAACACACGCCTCACATGTCAACTGCATTGTTACTTCTTTTAGTTAAGTTCTTCAGTTATCTGTATGATTTATTAAACATTTATTTGCATTGGCTTATACTCATCTCATTGAGGCTACTGAGGAAGAGAAGAGTGATCTCAAACTGCAAACTGCAAAGTGTGCAAAGGCCAGAAACAACAATCTGCTGCTTGGAATATGGCAATAAATCTCTCCAAGAACTTTGCAAAGGTTCCATCGGAGAAAGTGATCCTCAAGCTGAGTGTATTTCAGCACCATGCAAGAAACAAAAGCTTGATTTCCAGCAGGTGACAAAAGCAGAGGTAACAGGGTTTCTATGGAAGCAACGCTGTTGCCACAGTATTATGTAGTATGTATTAAGTATTATGTGTTTTTTTCCAACTAACAGTACATGAAGTGAAAGAGCTTGTGTTCTCATTAGGAAGAGGACTTGTACTGCTATGTAGGCACATATATAGTTTAATAATATACATTTAACTGGCAATCACATGGGTGAAACTGCATCTCAGACCGTGCAAAATAGCACAAAAGTAATGGAGCAATGCCCCAGTGCAAGTAATTACTTTCTATAAGTAATGTATTGAGCGAAGGACACTGTCTCAGCTGAACTCTGGACACGCCCACACATACATATACACTGATATGCACACACTCATCCTCCCTCCCTTTCCAAACGCCTTCGACGCTTATTCCCTTCCGATGCTGACGGTGGATCAAGGAGACCAGCGCACGCAGGCCCGGATGTACTGTCTAATTCGGCTCTCTCTCACCCTTTACCCACCCCTGTTGCTTGTCATGTGTTTCTTTGGTGTATTAAGAGTTTTTTCATGTGCTATGTGCAGAGGTGTTTTTTCTCCCTATTGGTGCTCAGTCTGGGGGGAGTTATTTTTTTCTCCTTATCTTTCCTCATGTGGTGCATTTTCCATTGTTATACCTCTCTGACCTGTCTTCCCCATGTGATGTTTTGTGTAATGTATGTATGGTCGGATTGTAAGATGGCGCCGCCATTGCGTGCAATAGGTCGGCAGCCTTATGAAATTTCCCCTTGTGGGACTAATAAAGGTATATCAATTCAATCAATTCAATTCAATCAATTCAATTATAATAAAAATATTTTCAAATACTGTAATGTAAAACATTACTTTTTGGGGGATAAATGCCACCAGTGCTACTCATAAGCAGTGAAATGCATTGCCAGTCAGTGTGACACTATAATGTGGGTCAATTCAAAATGTCTAGAAGCCCAAAATGGGCAGTGATGAGTTTTAAGGAGCAAAACTAATAAAGATTTCATATTTTAGGCACCCTTTAGAAACCATATTAACCTAGTTTTTGTTGTTAGGTTTGAGGCCTACTTATGGGTATTGCCTAGAAAGAAACTGTAATTTAGGTTGGCTCTATCTAGACATATCTATGACACTAAAATGGTAAACTGGTAAACCCTTTGCTGACTACCAATTCAACAGGGAGATAAATGATTGTACTGATTAACCAAATGACAGGAGGAAACAAGGCCATTCCCTTGACTCCATCCTCACCATGCTGGATGATCCCATGTTCAAGAAGCCTCCGCCCCAGCTGTTCAGCCTCCTCCCTGGTTGGCATCTCCCCCTCCTGCAGCAGCCAATCGATGAACTCTGAGGCTACCAGCGTCCGCTCAAACGACTTGCCTTCCTCCTCTCTGGTTTGCAGTAGGTTGTTCTCTGTGTTCATTAATCTATGGAGAAAATTAGAGCGAACAGAGTAAAGAAGTGGAAACGGAGGGAAAGACGTGATAGTGGGGTGTTGCACTAGGGAGGAAATTGAGCCTTTTCATTACACTCGAGATGAAATGGCACATTTGGTGCACGTGGTGCACCTGGCACAGACAAATTTATTTAAAGTTACAGTGATTTTACATAAAAGTCTCACCTAGCTGTTGGAAAATAAAGTAAGGTTTTATGGGAGCTACGAGCCTTTGGTTGAGTGAAAAGTAAACTTTCTTCAGAGGTAGTTCCCTGTGGAGAAAACCTTATAAACCAGCAACTCTGGTCATTCCTTCACTCTCTAATCTTCACTTTCAAAATGCACAAAGCCTGTGCTGTAGCTGTCTCCAGATTAGCACATGAGCAGTGTGCATAAATTCAAGCCATTCCTTAAACCTCATATATCAAACCTACACGATTACAAAGTAAGTACCCTGAGGCAAACCTTCTGGATAAGCTTCACTGATAAATGGAGGGTTGTTTTTTGGAATCAGCCGAGTTGGATGTAAAGGCACAAGATTTAATATAGTTTCCACAAAAACACAAAAAACAAAACATGGATTGCATTAAACAGGTTCTGAGTGGCACCCGGTGACAGTCTCAAACAAAAACGGGCATGTGCACGCCTGTAAGGAGCAGAACTGTCGACTCGTTCGCTTTCCCACTTTCTCAAAACCACATTCACACCTGTCACTCACACGCAAGCACTCACCAGCCTATACACTTAAGCAATGCCATCAAAGAGCTGTGCAAGTTACAGAGGGCTTTCTGTCATCTGCATGTCAAAACACATGCCTAAAATGAAATACAGCCTCAAAGATGTTTTTTCTACACTGTTGGTCCTGTTCTGCTTGCACAAAACGTATTCCCACATTCAGTTTTAGTGGCTTATCAATCATTCACTGAGCGGTTAATAACACAGCCTGGACTGTGTATTACACACAGATATCATGCATGAATGAATCAGCAGTTTGGAGATTTGTATAAATAATCATAATATTCAAAGAACTTATTCAAAGAAGTAATAATTTCAACATCGGATACATCCAAAAGCTTTGGGGGGATTTGGCTCCAGACTAAGAATCAGCCACTAACTTAACATTTGATCCAAGCAGGACAGAAGAACTAGTGATGGGATCATCTTTAAAGCTATATTAATTTAACTATGGAGGAGACAGTTTCCGTAAGTCCCTACCGGATCAGCGATTCAGTGATGAGATTAAACCCGAATCTGGAGATGACAGACATATCAACGAGAGCTACTCTGGGCTTTTTTTTTCTTTTTTCTTTTTTTTTTTTTGTAGAGTTAGAAGAGAAGATGTCACTCCCATGTCTGTGTAGTAACTATTAACTATTTCCAAAGAAACCATCTGATTAGTTTGGCTTAACCAAAGCCAAAAAGCTGTTCAAACCTCTACAGACAAGTGTGCAACTATACTCAGCCAGGAAATTGGCAACATAACCCAAATGCAAAAAGGCACTGGTATAATATGTAAGTTAATGAGATTTAAACATACTGACAGGTTAACTGTGTCTCTGTTTCATGCCTTTATTCTAAGCTAGGCTATGGACTCTATTGCTATCACTGGAGAGTGGCCCTCTCATCTAATTCTCAGAAAAGAGCAACTATGCCAATACATTTCCTGCCATGCATTTATTTATTCGCTTTTTGTATAGGCAATCCACAGTATATCATTAATCAGTATATGTAGTAGGCAAGTTTTACCTGGCACAGACAAACCTCCTACTCTTTCTCGATGGAGACAAATTAATATTTGATTGGAAAGCTTTAGCGACAAAACCATTAGTCTCTTGACAGAACAGGTTCTGTGCTAAGTAACACAAATAGAGAGGCTAATGAAAGAAATGAAAGTAAATGGAAAACTAAATTAAATCCAACTCAGGTACAGGATGTGAAAAGCCGCCTCTATAAAAAAAAAAGCACATTCATGCTCTCACTGTGGTTCATTAAACTTTGACTGACATCCACAGAAAACCGAAACTAGTCAAGAGAAGAACTATGACGTCACTGAGTTGCCCACAGGGACATAGTGTTATCCTCAAATTTCAACCTTTGGGTTGAGTGAAATATAGAACAAGTGCAAGCCCAGTGTTGCTCACGTCTTTAGTCATTTAAAGTCACTGGCTGGTTTAGATGCAAAATTTTGAAGGATTGGTGGTTTTACTGGAATAAACTGCTATGGCTCACATTAGCAGCAAACATCACAACATGCTGTTAAAAGAAATGGACACAATGTGCCACAAGATCTGTTTACACAATGCAATTTAATCCATTTTAACAGGTAAAGTCAACAGATCGTGTTATGCTAGCTCCAAGGGACAGGCTCAGTGAAGTGAACTCTGAACTTTGAATAGTAACCATTTAAGTAATAGAAAGGACTGTGACGCTTTGCATACACATATAAATGGATCATGGCAGCATTAAGTGGAACAAGAGGAGTTGCCACGACCCTGATATGAACTCAGAGTGTCTGTTCAGTCAGTTTACCTAACTCCGAGTGACAAACACTGAGACTTGGCATTTCCCTGCTTTTAAATTTAGTCTTTCATATGGGTGGGGTAGTGATGACTCTATGGCCAAAGAATAGCTTTTAAAGGATGCAACACTAATGGTTATGTAAGATGGGCATGGTGAAGTGGTTTGCACTTCTGTCTCCCACAAGAACCTAACTGGTTTGAATGTATCTTTGTGTGACGGGCATCCTCCTAAAGTCCAAAGGCGTGCTGATTACTGGCCTTCTAAACTGGCTGTAGGTGCAAACAAGAGAGTGAGTGGTGGTCTGCACCTATGATGGGCCGATGACCTGTCCAAGGTTTAGCTCTTCTTAGGGTTTCTAAGAGAAATATAAAGAGAGAATATCTTGTTCTTGTACTTTTGGATTTAACACCAGCATTTGACATAACTGATCACAGTATTTTGATTGGCAGGTTAAGGTCTTAAGTGAGCATCTCTGGATCATCTCTAGAACGGTTTTCTTCTTACCTCAGATAGATTTTTTTCGGTTGCTGCTGACATGTTTATGTTCTCATCTGCCACTTTGTCATGTAGTGTAAACCCAAGGTGCAGCTCTGTTTGCACAACAACCACTTAAGACGCATCTTGCGTCTCAAATAATTGTTATGCAGATGATATCCAGTTGTATACTTCTTTCTCTCTAACAAATGTTGCAAAAATATCTGTCATTCAAGACTGTATTGATGCTATAAATAACTGGATGACAGCTAAGTGTCTTTCACCTACACTGGGAAGACTGGTTCTCTTTTGTGTTCCTGACAGCTTTGTTCCCACTGTGATCAACAACCTTGTGTATTTATGAATAAAATGACTGAACCTATGGTGAACATTTGATGATGTACATTTGACTAGGCTCTTCATTTTGATAAACATTAATAGCCTTGTGTGTGACTGCCTCAGTCGAATGGTGTCTAAATCAGAATTAGAAATGATTATTCATGGCTGCTTCCTCACAATTGGACTATTTTAGTACACTGGCCTCAGTAAGTCATCTTTGAATCACCTACAGATGGTCCAAAATGTGGCTGTGAGGGTACTTAGTAGGTCCTCTAAGTTGTCTCATTTGAAACCAGTTTAAGATCTAGGTGATCACGTTCAGAGCTTTGGATGGTCAAATGCCTGCTTACATTACCAAACTCTTTCTCCCAAATATAAGGTCCCTGAGGTCTTCTGACCAAAACCTGTTGGTGGTTCCTTGTTATAGACTGAAAACTAAAAGAGACTGTGCATTCGAGGTTGCAACTTCTAAACTATGAATGCTCTTCCACTGAGATCTGTGGACTCAACTTTCAAAGAGCAGCTCAAGACTTAATTTGTATAGACTTGCTTTTAACTAGTGGATATTGCTGTAGTTTATTATTAGTTTTGGGGTTTTTTCATTTCCTCTTTTTGTGAAGCACTTTGTGATCCTTATCTTGAAAGGTGCTATGAATTATTTTACTTACTTTACCCACCTGCCATCTTATCATGAGTCACACTATCACAGAATATAAATGGGATTGCAGCAGTGAGGTGTGGTTTTTGGCTGAGCTGCAGGATACCAGGTGGGGCAGATTAATTCAGGGACCAGTGCCAGGTGGAATGATTGGCTCACCTGCTATAAGTTGCTGATCAACTTCTCTCTTTTATGTAGTAGCGTGCAAGGGCTGAATGGGGCGGATGCACTTTTCTCCACTGGGCATGCTCCAGTGGACCTTGTGGAGTTCTGAGTTTATGCAGTTGTGGCTACTTACAGCTTAATAAACTAAATGCATGCACTTCCTTTACACAGACTGTGTAGCAAACACATTATGTGAACAACACCCTGCAGTGCCAAAAAAAAAAAAAACTTGTCATATCAAATAACCTTTACTTCTACAGTCCTAATCTCAGGCTCTTAAATGAAGGATTAGTTTAACACCTTTACTATGACATAAGTTCACTTTTGCAATGCTGTTCTCCAATCTAAAAAGTTTGATTCCTTTTTTGATGAATCTTCCTCTTTTAATCACTTATTATTACGACTTCCTACTGAAACAAAACAAGATTTTCCACCACTGGAAATGTCACATCTCCTCGCAAACATAAAGCAGTGACCACACTCACAGCTATAACTTAGGTCTGGTATGTTAAGGAATTAAAGTTTGTGTGTATCTGACAGGGAAAAAAACAAAATATAGGTTAAGCATGATGGATGTCTGGAATGCGGAAAAATGGTCACCAATAACAGAAAGTATATACAATTTGCAGCTGAAGTAGAAAACATGTAAAACCGCCAGTACACTGAGTGAGCGCTGTGGTTCCTTGAGGCTGACCAGGCTCAGACTGAAGGGCGGCCTTGGGAATGAAAAGCAGTCTCTGCTTTTGAAACTGGTGTGTTTTATAGACTTGACAAGTCCTGTGAAATCAACAAACATCGCTGCCTGCCCTTATCGCATTGTCTTTACGCACTGATGTGGCAAACGGTGATGAAAAAACATGAAAAAAAAACACCTGCATGAACATGGGGAATGACAACAGCAGCGCACAGACAAGAGATTGTATCTTACATCTTGTAATGTACCTAGATTAAATCTCAAATGCTGGCTAAGGTGATCTGTATCAAAGCTGTGCAAATGAAATCATTTTGTCAAATTTTCATGTTGGCACAGCGTCCTTCCACAGTTCAAAGACATGCATTAGGTTAGGGTTTCCACATTCAAAACAGCGTCTCTCTGCGTTAGCTCGACAGACCTTTATCCTGCCCAGAGTGTACCCTTGAATAGGCTCCAGTCCCCTATGACACTAAACATCATAAGCAGAAGAAAACCAAGTAACTGAACACTGTTGTGTGTGCACCAATGGGTAGAAAACCCACCATCCGTCACCAAAGAACATAACTCACAGGTGCTCCAGTGAGGCTACCAGAAGCTACTGCAGGTGTGAATGTATGTGAGGATAGAGCAGTGTTAGGCTAGTCTCAAAAAGGCTCACATTAAGCATGTAGGTGCATTCTATATATATTTGACCTGTTGCCAAAGGCAGCTCGAGATTAAACCACCAACCCTGAAAACAGTGGGCAGCCTGCTCTACCACCTTTGCCACTTGAATTCAGCTACTCAAAGTTAATTTATTATATCAGAGATATACATGAGCATGATTATCCTCTGAAACTCTGGGCTCCAAAACTGTGCGGTTTGGGTGCTTCAGATGAGACACTCATCATAAAATATTTTACTGTAATTAATCAAAATTGCACGTGACCGAATAAACAGTTTTTGTCAAACAACGAGTCACTAACACTGATGTTTTTGAACCTGAACATTTTCAGCTGCAACTCTGGATGGTACTTTGACCCTGAACAGGGGTCTATAAGGAGGAAGAGGTTAAATTCTGTAGAAATTCGGGCAAAATCAACAAGAGTGCAAATGCACACACACACACGCACAAACAGCTACATGATAAACAACATTTTAAAGTGTCCCCTCTGTCGCTTAGGAACTTCTGTCAAAATAACTTCTTCTTGTGGTTTGTTTGCAGTATGTTGTTTATGTTGTTTTGACAGTTGATGGTATCACAGATCAATTAACGTGTGACAAGAACTGTTTATTTTCCAGTAGAAGAAAAAATAGATGTGAAACTGGCTGAAGGAAAAAACACATAAAGAATATTTTTAAAAACTTGTTATGTAACACCTAATGGTCATGTAGTTTGTACAGTGGTGTGGGCAGTGTTGGGAAGGTTACTTTTAAAATGTACTCCATTACAGAATACAGAATACATGCCCCAAAATGTATTCTGTAACGTATTCCGTTACGTTACTCAATGAGAGTAACATATTCTGAATATTTTGGATTACTTAATATATTATCATGCTGTTTACAACTACGTGAATGTACTATTGCTGTGATTTATTACTATTACTGAAGGTCCGCGGCTCCGAACCGTAGTAAAGGGACCTCTGGCTAATATGGTGGGTTCTGTGTCGGGCTCGTAGCCGAAAACTAGCTTTACTTTGTTGTCTGGGTCAACTTTGCTAGCGAGAGACAGAGAGAGGCGTTTAAAGGCTGCTCCAACCGAACTTATTGTTTTTGGAGGAAAACACGAACAGTCGAGTCTTAATAGCTTACTTACAACTGGGCTCGTCAGGCACTCTTCTTGGCTGCAGTGGTTATTATTATATTTACATGCTTCCAGCTCCCGTTTTTGCTCGATGACAGCTCGTACTTTTCCTTTTTCTCCCTCCCTCGCTCACAGACACATAACGTGTATGGCAGTCCATTCTCCCTGCAGCACGGACTACACTGCCTATGATGCTACATTCTGTAGAGCTATACCGGTAGCATTTTGCCTATTAGCTCAGCACAACAACAACAGGCGCTCTCTCACCCAGGAAACACGCAGAGAGAGAGCGTCACCCTGTAACCATGGCAACCGTAACGCTGCCACCGAGAACAACAGAACGTAGCTGTCAAACAAAACCCAAACAAGCCTGACCCGCCACAATATGAAACAGGGAAGTACCGCGGTGTAATCCATTTATTTCAACAAAGTAACTGTATTCTAAATACCACCTTTTTAAACGGTAACTGTAACGGAATACAGTTACTCATATTTTGTATTTTAAATACGTAACGGCGGTACATGTATTCCGTTACTCCCCAACACTGGGTGTGGGACAGTCTAGTGTAAAAATAAAGTTATTAATGGCTGAATTCCACTGAGCTGCATCAGATTTATAAGAAAGCTGTTCTTCATGCTCACTCTCACACTGTCGTGGTTTTACTGGGCAGATAAACAGATCAAAGCTATTTTAATGTACAGAACTGTGCAAAAGTCTTGAGCCAAACCATTTTTATATATGTTGCTGGAAAAATTAGAAATAGGTGCAGTGATTTCTAGATGTTGGCTGCCTTTTGTTCTGTTCTCTATTAAGATGATCCCACACTGCTTCAATAATGTTGAGGTCTGGGCTCTGAGGAGGCCTATGGATGTCTCATGGTGTTTCATTGTCTTTTTATCTATCCAGGTATGCTTTTACTGTATTGGCATTGGTGTTTGGGATCATTGTCATGCTGAAATATGACGCTTTTGCAAATTTAGACACTTTCCAGTTTGTATTGCATGGTGGAACACAATCTGACGGCACCTTTCTGAGTTTATCATTTGCCAAGATTTTCAACATCACTGGCTGAAATGCAGCCCAAACCATGACAGAGCAAATTGTTGGAATAAAAACACTATTTTTTATCTGCCAAACTGCGTTCTCGTTGGCATTTTTATAGAAATAGGAGGGAAACTGGCAGATAATAACAAAGTGCCTAAAGATACCATGTAAAATTAGCCCTTTGTTAAGTTTTCGGGTATGTGTAGACACAACACTGGCTCATCCCTTGAGTTAGGTGGTAGTTTTATGCTTGCATGATTCATAGCTCAGTGCTTTGTGGCTTAACAGACTATAACCATTACTAAGAAAATAGTCAGAGACAAGGACTGCACTGAAAATGAGTGAACAAAAGCAGCCAAAATGAAAAAAAAATTAAAGCAGCATGTAAGGGAATAAAGTGTGGCTCAAGACTTTTGTGTAGTATTCTGTTAGTAAAGCCTTCTTTTTCTTCTGTGATGAAATGTTGTCATGATCCTGGAGTTTTGACCCAAAACTTTGGGTTTTGCACTAAATTCTTTATTACTTGATGCTCCTTTGGGCTCTTAGTTTGTTTATTCTGGAACTTTCTCTTTAGTCTGGGGTTTGGGTTTCAGTTAGTGTTTTGCTTTGTGATTACTTTGTGTAGGGGTTTGTTATTTTTTCTTGTCTCTTCTCTAGTCTCTTGTGTATTGTGTTTAGTTTTGCTTCCTCTTGTCTCATTGGTTAGATTCTCTTCACCTGCACTTGTATTTCCTACAGTAATATGGACTTACTGTCCCAACTAAAATAAATACCAAATTGAGTTCATTCTTCTCTGAGTCTGAATTCGGGTCCTCTTCTAGCTCCATCCCATAACAGGTGTCTTCACTGAAAAAAAAGATTTATGCTAGAATGTCTTCCATCTTATTTTACTGTGCTAGCCTGGCAAACTATAACTGAAATTAATGAACAGATAATTCTTCTACTAAAAATGCCTCATGCATCCTCTGGCAACCACGAATGTCTATAGAAAATATTGTTCATCTAGAAATAAGGATGTTTCAACCATCTATTTTTATATCCACTTATCAAAATTGTGGGAGCCTAACCCCGAGGCCATAAGGATGAAACATCCTGGGCACTTTAGAGATGAGTCAAGATTTTTTTAATAAACGAATCAAAGTATTCTATGGTACGATGTGCTGTATAGAAGCCTTATAATAAAACCACATTCCTGACAGCTTGATAACTTGATAACTGATTGGTTCTTGTGTGTCTTAAGTCTCATTCATTCCAGTTGTGTAGTGTTTACAAGTGAAGTGATTACCAGGAACTAAATCATAGATTGCTATGAAAACAGGAAGCGTAGGGACAACAACCTTCCCTCAGTGGGATATGAGTGCACTTTGCACTCGAGCACAAGAGACACAGAGATTGTTTTTGTCATAAGTGCAGCAGCGAAGCAATTCAACCACTAGGATAAGTGTGTGTGCGTGCGTGCATGTGTGTGTCCTGGACTGCACCGCGGTGATTACATAAACACATAGCTTTGAGGGCTGAAACGACAGATGTCTCCCCTTGGAATATTTCTTTCTCTTATGCAATAACTGTGTATGTGTGTGCTGTCTCAGGAACGCATAAGAAATAGGTCTCTGTTAATAACAGTGTGCCACTGTGTACAAATTAAAAGCGGCACAGGACGACTACAGTGCATGAGTCCAAAAAAATAATGCCACATATACACAAGCGAGAGGCAGAAAGGAAGAGTTTGGTGTTTTTTTTATATTTATAAATTGTTAGTCTCCTATTTACTGGAAAAACAACACGGTTACAGAGCTAATCATGCTATTTGTGGCATCGCCCCTTTAAACCCAAGCTCTCCTCTAAATAAAGCTATGACTCATCTCTATATCCTCTAATTTTCCTAACTTTGCAGGCTTTTATCACAAAAAACAGGCATGCTCAATGCAGTGTCCTCTAATCTA
The DNA here is from genome assembly GCF_963576455.1 of Neolamprologus multifasciatus. NCBI lineage: Eukaryota > Metazoa > Chordata > Actinopteri > Cichliformes > Cichlidae > Neolamprologus > Neolamprologus multifasciatus. The sequence continues at coordinate 8,271,294 of NC_140449.1, read as the reverse complement.
ATTGAATCGAATTCAGCAGCAAGACATTTTCTAATTAATGGGGGTGGTATGTCAGATGCACTCAATCAGCATGCTGTGCAGAATGACATGGACTAACAAAGAGATACAGAGGACGACAGGAAATGTGTGGATGGAATGTGGCACAGCTTTCCAAGTAGCCATGAAGCTCCAAAAACTGAAACCACATATCAACATAAAGTCACAGTTCACCATTCATGCTATCAAATGCTTTCACAGCTACGGTCTTTAAAGATGACCTACTAGGTTCATTTCCAAGCCCAGACTAGAGGCTTTGCATGATGTAGAGCACAAAATATTCCTAAATTATCTTGTTCTGAGCCTCGGTGCAGTCCCACAGTTTCTGGGAGGAAAAAAACAAGTAATTTTGCTTCCCATGACCCTCCCTGTAAATCAGCTTTCTTCTGAACGGCTTCTCTTCACAAACAGGTTTGACAAGCAGCTAGTTTGAGCTGCTGTGCCTAAAATGAGCCACACAGATAATATAGATACTACATCATGTTGATCAGAGAATTCATTTGCAGTATACTTAACATTATGCACCAGAGGTTTAACATTCTGGGAAATTTTTCATCTACCTCGGAGTAAATTGGGAAATTGATGCTACTCTTGAGCTTGTTTTATAACTAAAGCTTGACCCAGAAGTCCATTTGCTTAATGTTAAGGGCCAGATTTACTAATGCATGCACCAAACAAAGTATTGTCTGTATTTACAAAAAGAGCACAGTGAAAAATGACGTGTAATCATTGGGAACGGTTTCTCAATGCCAAAATATAGGGAGGGCAATATTTAAATCACGTATGTAAAGTGATTTACTAACGTTTGGGGCATGCAATTTGCTGCTGATAGTGACAATATGTATTAATGTTTTTAAATATTGAATTAGTATATGAATTTAACTGCATCTGTGTTTAGCAAACAGTGCAACTTTGGTGACTTACCAGTTAAACCAACCACACCCATGAACACTGTTTAGGGATGGCACACATTAAATGCTATTTTGTCCTGTTTAGTAAATCTGACTCTAACACTGGGAAAGGGTAAATGGCAAAATTAGCTCAATCCAGAAGCTAGAAAATCATCCCTGAAGTTCACTGATCAGCTCACCCGGGTTCTGCTGGCTACAAAAAAAACTTCACAACTGGGAAGCTAATTACTGAGAGCATCAATTGTCACCTTTACACAGAGACTTCCTGGTCTTTATGCAGATATAAGAAGTGCTAGATTCTTCTAATCTAGCACTTGGTGTGAAAGCAAATATTTAAATGCAACACAGTATCCTTAATGCTACATTTTAAAAAAGGTAAAACAGAAAAGTTTATTTGTTCATACTTTTCATAGATCCTCTGGCCCCTCATAAACACCTTGGCTTCATTATCCAGCGGGAATGTGCCGTCATCCTTCCGGAAGCGGTAAAACAGCTTCATGTCTTTGAAGTCCCGGTGCTCGTCACACACTGAACACAAAAAGAGGCAAAGAAAGTTAGATTAAAGGGCTAATCTGCAAAAACACTGCCACATTTTTGTTTACTCTCCCAACCAGCCGAGATGGGGTTTACATATTTGTCTGTTCAAACTCAGTTACTAGCTTAAACTTCATTTTTGGCAGACAGAAATGACTATGTCAGAGGGATATCTCAGCAGTTTGGAGACAAACGGCCAAGATTCAGATGGAAGTGTACAAAGGAGGGATGGTGGATGGAGGAGTAGTAATAAAAATGAATGCTCTGCCTTCCAGTAATACTGTCTATGTCATGGCGGTGGGTCTGTGACCCAGCATTTTGAGTTTATTTTTTATGTCTGATTTCTTATGATGTATTAGAGTAATGGTAAGTTCTAGTGTTATTATTAGTATGCCTTAATTAGGTTTTGTTTAGTTAAAGTTTTATCCATGCTCTGTTTCCTGTGTAAGTCTCTCCTCCTCTATGTATGATTTTTAGTTATGTCTGTGCCTCGTTCCTCTTATCTGTTCCCATGTTCCTCTCCTTGCGTATAATAGTTAGTTTTGCTTCCCCTGTGGCGTCATGTTCATGTGTCAGCTATGTTCTCCATGTGTTTCCGCTTCCCTCATTACCCTTCTGTGTATTTGAGTCCTTTATCATCCTTTGTTCAGTGTCAGGTTGCCTGTTGAGTTCTTGTCATGTTTTCAGGTTTTTTCATGTTCGTGTTTTTATCATGTTCAAGGTTTTGTTGTCTGTCACCTGAACTTTTGCCTAAGTGTGCATCTACCTTTTGTTTAGTACCTTTTCCCAGCCACAAATAAACGGCTCGCTTTTTGTTTAATCATAGTTTCATTCCAAGTGTCTGCATTTGGGTCCTCTTCCTCCCTCCACACAGGCTGCCATTACAAACTGTGACATGTAAAATGCATACATGTAGCATGTATACATGTAGCATGTATACATGTAGCATGTATAATGTAAAATGAATTGGTCCTAGCACAAAACCCTGTGGAACTCCATTGTTATTATTAACCTTCATTATTAACCTTAGTGTGTGAAGCTCCATGTACATTAACAAATTGGAGTCTATTACATTGCTGTATGGTATGCTATTCTATTTTTATCTTACCCTATCCTATTGTGTTTTTCTTAACTTTTACTGCTCTTAAACTTGTACTTACTGCCGTGACCAAAAGATTTCCCACATGTGGCACTAATAACTCTTATCTTATCTTATCTTATCTTATCTTATCTTATGATTCAAACCACTGCAGCACAATACCTTGTAATACTTGTGGCATGCTCTAGTCACTGTAATAAATTATTGTGGTCATAAGTGTAGTACACTGCAATGAGGTTAAGCAGGACAACCACAGAGGTCATACAACTACTCTTTAAAGAACTTCTGAGACAAAATAAAGGTTGGTGATTGGCCTATAATTAGCTAAGACAGCTGGGTCAAGTTACTCAAGACTCTAAATAAATGTTGGTAGTATTTCAAGTAGCTTTACGTAATGATACAAGACAATGATACGTGTTGTCGATGAAACAGCTAGTCATGAAGAAAAGAGGAAGATCACAGAAGATCCATGTAGGTATTGAAGGAGGTCATGCAGAGAGATGATGTGACAGAAGAGGATGCTAGTAGGAATAGTGTGAAATGGAGGAAGATGATCCACAAAGGTGAACAACCGAAAGAAGACCAAAGGTTCTTGCTACCAGTTCAGCGGCCGACCATGTCTGAATGATGTCCGACATCATTTGGTGACTTATGATCAGCACTTATAACTTTCTAAGTTATACATTAACATATCATAATGGCTCTTACATTTTTTTAATTTTCAAGTTACGTTTTTCAAACATTTGTGTCCAATTTTTCCATAATAAGTATTTGGTTTATTTTATTTTTAGGCATGTTAACCTTCATTGGACAAGATAGTACAGAGAGTAGGAGAGTTTGAGGGGAAATGGTCTGGGTCAGACTTGAATCCAGGCATGGATTCTAGCCCCGAGTATATCACCTGCCAACACAGCTAGCTATAGCACCACCCAACCCATAAATTCCTGAGTTATGGCTTATGAGGCCACAGTGACTTGGCCCTTTGACTTTTGAATTCTAATCAGCTCATCACTGAGTCCAAGATAACAAACTTGGCAAATGTAATGGAATTCCTTCCCTTCCCTTTCTGTGATACTGCAGTAACACGGTGACACTAAGGAACCCTCTCATCAAAACCAGTTCCGATCATGAAGTCTGTAAATTTCTGCAGAATTTGCAGACATTTAAAAGAAACTCCTTTAATGAGAACCCCCAAACAATGCCTAAATAACAACATGGACAATTGTTGACAAAGAACCACTACAGGAAGCGGCTGTTAGAGAGTGACTGAGAGAACCCAAAGCCTATAATGCAGGCAAACGCTGTCTTCATGCAAAGAAACACAGATGCACACAGAGAAACAAAAGCTGTCCTGATGTTTTCTTTCAGACTGTATAGAAGCGTTATAGGATCCCAGACTAGGTTTTGACATTTATTCATTAATCCATAGCCTAGTTTCTATATGTTGGCTCTGTCTAAGTAATAACTTAAGAGGAAAAAGGCCTCTGTCAGTGGTCAAATGTGAAGCAGGTATGAGACGCTCCACTGGAGCCAAATTGGCCAGGAGACCCAGAGAATCATCCATTAAGAGGGACGGCTTGTTCCCAGAAAATGTCAGGAAGAAAACAGAGGGTGAGAGAGAGACCCTTGCTGTTATAGAAAATGGAAAATCCACTCTCACACGCATACACTTTCTCACAGACACACAGCTCTACCATGGTGAATGATGCTCTGGTCTAAAAGTTTCTGCACAATCTTGATGGCCGTGTCTCGATCTGAAGCTTCCTTGTGTTCGATCAGCCAATCAATGAGCTCCTTAGCGACAAAGCAGTTCGGGTAAGTCCGGAGGTGGTGCCTCCGGTCCTTGATCACCTTCGCCTCATGGAGCCGCAGCCTGTAAACAAGTAGCAGAGGGGAAGAAAATCTGACTTCAGCACAATTCCTTAGAAATTACACCAGAAATTGGGTTTTTTGTTGTTGTTGTTGTTGTTTGTTTTGCACCTGAAAGGATGCATTGATTTTGTAACATATAAAGAGACTGTAATAACAGTGAGGAGAGACCAGAGCAGCATGGTGTGTCATTTTACACTCATTTTGCTCATATTGTTCTAAAACAAACAGCTAAGCACTGTTGTTGACTACATGTCCTGATTTGGTTATCAATGTGAGGGTATCACAACTGAAATTTAAAGTAGAATGAAAACACAGCAAATGCATATTTTTGGTTTGAGATGAAACACAGTATTCAAACACTATCTGCAGGATTTATAAGGTTGACTGCATGATCACATGATGAACCTCTCAATCCAAACTTAATTTACATCATGGGCCAGATACCGCCCACTTTGATCTTGAGATCAAACCAGTGAAACTCCTCCTTATGTCAGTGTAAAAACATTTAAATAAACATTTAAACCCTGAGATCTCTCGATATAAGAAATCAAAGTGTTAGTTCAACAGTACATCTCAGTTTTCTGCATGATAAGCTTTGGTAACCCATTCCCACACTGTCCTGCATACATAAAATCTAAAGTTTCAAGTTTCTTGTTTTTAAAATGTGAGCGCACTATAAAAAAGCAAAAGTGGACATTTCTATAGTAAATAGTGAAAAATAAGAACTTCTCTGTCATTTAATTGTTTATTTAATAACTTTTCTGTAGCTGGGAAGACTTATTAGTAAAACTTGTGAAAATACAGTTAAAAAGTTAAAAATCAATGCACTTGTTCACATTTTTGAAAGCTATTGAGTGGGCTGGATTGAAGTCTTTGCTGGGCTCATTCTGGGCCCCGGGCTTTATGTTTGGCACCCCTGGTGTAGATCCTTCATGTGCTAGCTTCACAGTGACCTCTAGCTGAACCTAGGTATTGTGAAACAGCCCACCAGTCTTAGCCAAGCTTCTGCCAGCTAGCTAGTTCCACTTCATGCTGAGTCTGTATGCAGCTGGCTAGCATCACGCCGGATTAGCTATGACAGCATTAGTCCAAGCCGACCCAACTCTACTGCCAAGACTCACGATGGGCAAACAAGCTCCTCTGAAAAACTTGGAGACTTTGCATCCATGCAATGCTGACATCATCCTCTCTGTGTATTTAGCTCCGGTCTAATCCTCACATAAATTCAACTCGAGAGGAAGCAGAAAGCAAAGTCGTTTCATTTCTTTAACTTGTGCTGAATCACACAGTAACAGGGAGAAGCTTTTCTCAAAGAGTCTTTGCCTACTGGCATGCCGAGTCCCAGGCTGGAAGCATTCATGAACACTTAATAACCATCAGACTCAGCCACAGTGCAACACATTATCTATTCACAGCTATGAACTGGTCACAAGACTTACTACAACAGCTGCATGTGCCTGTTCTTCCATATAGCTGCTTCTCTGTCTGTTTTTAAGCCATCTGCCTGAAACTGATCTGTTCTGTGATACAAGGAGTCAACACGATAGAGCACAAACAAGTGATAACATATTTTAAAACAGTCTGCTGTTATCAGTAACGGAAACTGTGTCATTCATGTTCCATGAGCTTGACTCATGATAAAGTGAGCTAACAAAGGTGTGGGCTCTGCTTGCTCTCATCAGCAAAGTGTAATCTTATACTTATGAATGCTGCGGTTCTCAGACTGAAAGGGAATGTGACGTTTTTAAATCTCTCATTGCGTTTGGTATGAGCAAACACTCCAGGACAAAGCTAAAAAAAAAACAAAGGAATTGCAGCCAAACAGAGAAGGAGAATGTCAGACATTAAACTGTCCCGTGTGTAAGAGTGTTTCCAGGATTTTTTTTTTTTTAATAGGATGCAGCGAAGGGAAACCAAGAAGGACAATGGATCATGTTTAATCAGAAAACTCTGTCATTAATAATATGAAACAAAACAAATTACAAATATTCACAAGCTACAGTGCTGTCCAAAGGTTTTTGCATCCCTTATCTCCTTACATTTTGCTTCCAAGGAACCAGACCTAATTGTATTTTTTTAATTGGTCTTGAGCAATAGTTCTCCAGGCTTTCTGAAGGTCTTTCAAAAAATTTTCTTTGGACATTGGCTGCTTTGTTACCCTCATTTCCACTCTAGTCCTTGTATCGGAGGAATTTTTTTTTGTTTGTTTGTGAAGCTACTTAACACTGACCTTTGAGTCATTCGAGTATAAAACAAATACTGTACATAAGAGAAAACTTAGCCAAGGATGAATTGTAATTGTATTTTAGGCACTGTGCTATTACCAGCCAGTTTTGCTTGCATTTCTTTAGTTAAATATATGAAAAATGACAAAGATAAAATTGTGCTTGTGCACCAACAAGGTGTTATTAGCTGAAGATTTTGCAGCATGGTGTGGAAAACTGAGCAGGTGGTGATCCTAAAAAAACACCCCAAACTAACCAGAACAGATGAAAAGTCTCTTAATGTCATGTCCTTAAGAAATAAGAAAATAGAGAACATATAGAGAAATCGGGGGTGGCCCGAGACCTTTGCACAGTACTGATTCATGATTTTTGGCTGCCCTGTACTGTAACTATACGGTGGCCACAAGATTTAACAGTGATGTAATGAAACCGGGTTGAAACAGTAACCATGTTTTCATTTCGCTGAGTGTTAGAAATAAAGGACAGTGCCTGACACAATTTTTCCGACTTTCTATAGCCACACTAGCCACTGAAGGAGACTGCACTTACCCGCTGCACCGCATTAACCTAAATGTTAACGTCAGCATTCCTAAATGCTCACAAAGGCAATTTAACATGCTGATTGCAAGCATAAATAATGTTTACTATATTCACTGAAGGTCATTTATATGTATACATACATACAAAAAAGCAGCCAAGAACAGTTTTGGTTTCTATTCATGCACTATCCATAGTATGGGAAACGCTGTCCTGGCGATGGCAACAGATAAAATTCTATGTATTCCTCAGTGTTTGTCCATCCATAAAGCAGCCAACCAGCTTAATGTGGCACCAAAATCTATATGTGTACCAACTTCATTTTATTTTATTATATTCAATTTTTTTTGCAATCCATCGAATAGTTGAACTGTTCAAGCGTGAAGCAAAGTAGTGACAAAAAAGACATCTTTAAAACTGTCAGGAATTAAGATTTAGGCCAGAGAGCAAGTCTTACAAGCCACAACCTTGAGTCCTTTCGCCTAGAACAGCGGCATCTCAGGAGACCCTGGAACAGCCTCCACAACCAACCTTTCGTTCACTGACACTGACCACAATGCCAGCTGGCAATCTCAGTGTGCAGCAGTGCCAAGGACACTGACACACACACACATGGTGAGCATATAATGATAAACAGGGAAAACTGTTGCAAGCAAACTGTTAAATCTCTTTAGGAAGACTGAAGTGATACTGCTTGTGGTTCTTTAGAAAGCAACATACTTCAAAACACAACCACAAAAACATACTTTAGCCACATATTTCCATATAGTTCAGTTGGGGGCTGAAATTCCAGGCATTGATGCCATGCTTTACCAACTGGGCCTCTATTCATTGCTGGGGGTATGAAGTGGTGAATGAACTGCTGGTTATGTAGTCTTTTTTTCTTTTTTCTTTTTTCTTTTTTACAGTACAGTGGGTCAAAGGGTACAGCATGTCAACAACACTGCTTGCAGTGTTGGTACAAATCCCTGATAGGATGAATGGGCAGGGCTTGATAATGACACCGGGTTAGTAAGTTCATCATTCTCTGCGGGGCTCAAAGGGCACTGTATAGATGGAGCACCAGAAACGAATGCTGCAAAGCAGGATCCTGCAGATTCTGGACATTAAAGTGATATAGTAACGTGAAAATGTGTTACATAGTGGAGATGAGGAGCGGCAGCGTGCATGAGGAAGGTTATGCATGTGCTAATGTCTTTGTTTGGTTGTGCATGGTGCAGTGGGGCAAAAAAACCCAAACAAACAACAACAGCAAAAATACACAAACAGGCTGCTGTACCCGTTTGCATGGGGATGGAGCCACGTGATTGCATGGTTATTAACCTGCTGTCAAATATCCTCCCAAACCCGCTTCCCTTATTTACTGTCATGGCCTTGTACATGTACCCAAAACATGCTGACATGAGCATGCATAGTAACTTAAAAACTGCTAGGAATTCCTTGCGATTAAAGCTGTCAAATCACACGAAAGGTACCACAAACTTTGCCAAAAACAAGGTAGGACAATACACCCTGTGAATTCTACGAGAACTTGGAGCCGACATACCTGAGCTGTTCCCCGGTGACAAGCACCTCGGCCAGACGCTCCAGCTCGGCAGCCTTTTTCTGCATGGTGTTCCCGATGCCGTCCATCTCTCTGCTGAAACAAGAAGCAAAGGGCAGGGGGGTTGTGTTTCTATGCATCCAAATGTGCATCACTGCTTTTTAGGTGACAAACGCATAAAGAATCACCGGATTGGACAAAGGCGTGGAGAAGATCCGTGCGCTGATGACAAACAATGCACTGACACCTCGGTTTCTGCTTACCCTTCGAGCACCATGGAGAGCGGTGAGAGTAGGATCGCAGGTATTCCTTGGATGAAAGCGAAAAAGGGAATTATTCCATCCCGGGAAACACGAGCAACAATGCTGGGAGTGAGACGCAAAAACAATCCAGGCAGCGCCTCAGTGCGCCTGCAGCTTCATCAGCAGTTTTCCACTTTCAGTTCCCTGGATTGGAAAAAAAAACCCAAACAAGAAAATCTACTCTTACAGATCAGTGCGTGCATGCATGCCCCCCCCTCCTCGTAGTCTCCTTGAACCCCTGCGTTTAATCTTTGAATTCAGCGCTAGTGACAGCAGCTCTCTCTCTCTCTCTCCTTCCCTCTCTCTCTGTCTCCGTGCGGTGCTCGGTTTGTTTGTCCCCGCGTGTGACCAACCACACGAGCTGACTGCACGTTTTCTGCACGGAGCAGCCGGAGCCCATCCACAAAGCCCCCGCACTGGGAGGACTCTGCTGACGTCACTGGGGGAGTTCACCGAAGGGGCGGGATTACAGAGATGTATGCGTGTGTGAGCGTGTGCAGGTGTGCGTGCGCTCGCTTCTGGAAAGAATGAGGTAGGATAGGTGGGACATGACATGAGGGGGTAATTTTAGCTACAAATTTGGGTTGTACACCTTTCTCCTTTGCATGTGTTCATGTATTTTCTAGAGGGAAAAAAGGCATTCAGTCATTTACAACTGTAAAAGCAACTGTAACACCTGTGATTTACACAAACTAAATCAATAACAATTTGGAGCTTAATAATAAGATTTGTTTGCATTTATTCCACAAAATGGGACGTCTCCACCTCCTTTACCTGTTAAATATATATGCTATAGTGTACAAAATAGGGGGGGAAGACACAGAAGGAGATTATGTAACATCATATAAAGCAATTCAGTGCAGACAAAGAATGCCAACTGCAATTTCTATTCAAATAAAGTGTGTCAGTGTAGCCAACTTGTAGCTAAAAAGGCCTCAGGACAAACTCTCACAGGAAACAGGAATCCAATCATAAGCTACCAAAACATCCTCCTATGGCATGTGAGCAGGGTGTAGCTCAACCTATGCAGCAGCAGCACACAAATTCCTGTGGACATGCACACTGCCCTACATGTGTTGCTCAATGTATAAAATAACAACATAAGTCGAAACTTGTCGAGGAACTGGAAGATTCGTTCCAACTCAAAAACAAAGTATTCTGTGTTCCTGTACATTTATGTACAGCCACTCCTTCATTTCTCTATATTTTGTTTGGAAAATTGGAAACAAGTCCACTGATTTTCTGGATAGAGTATATAAACAAAAAAAAAACAAACCAAAAAACAGATTTAGTACCTGTTTAAGAAGTTACGCCGATATCTTCTTTGGATGTTGGCTACGTCCTGTTCTGTGTCACAAGCATCCCACACCGCTCCAGTGTGGAGGCCAATCTATAACTGATAGTCTTCCTCTGTGCATCTTTCTCTTTTACTACATTGGCTCTGTGTTTGGGGTCATTGTCATGCTGAAAAATGAAGCCGTGGCTAATTGGACATTTTAAAAGATGTTGTTGTGTGGTGGACCAAAATCTGATGGCCCTGCTTTCATAATTCCATCAATTCTGACAAGATCTCCACCACCACAAATGTAGCCCCAAAGCATGACAGAAGCCTCCACTGTGTTATACAGATGGCTGTAAACACTCACTGCTGTACAGCTCTCCTGGCTCCTCAGTAAACACCAATAATACAAACCAAAAATGTAAAATCTGGATTAATCACTCTGTCAGACCTGTTGCCACTGATTTTCAGTCCAGTCCTTGTGCAATTTGGCATACCTCAGCTATTTCTCCCTGTTCCTTCAGTCCAGCTTTCTGGGATTTCCTTACCTGGATGATTGAGCATGCACCAAACAAAAGAGAAACATGGCGAAATTGAACAATAGACAAGAACTTCTGGGTTATGGTGTAATATGGCATAACCCACAATGAACAGATCACTTCTATGGTCTATAATAAAATGAAATTACATTAAATATGCAGTGCACTAGAGTCAGGGTAGAGCATGGGTGGGTTGCTTTCAGAGGTAACAAGGAAATGGACCCACTTGGGAGCTTCATCTGTTTCAGTTGGGCCATCCCTGCAGAACAAAGGCAGAACAACCACACAACTGAAATACTTTTGTAATAGCCTCCTTCTCTCTTGATAAGGTAAATAATCTATCAAGTTCTCGACTGCTTGGAATCCCTCAGTCTTTCATTTAATTGTTTATCAATTACTTAACTATTTCTGTGTGGGTGTATGCAGCAGGTTGGGGGTTCTTATCACCAACAAAAGCTGTAAACTTTAAATACAGGGCTAAGTAAAAAATGTAGGCCTCCATATTCTTCTTCATATTTTCCAAAGCCATCCAGTGGGCCGATTGAGACCCCCAGGCCTTATGTTTGTCACCACTAATGATAATTTTGCACCCAATGCTTTATATGAGCTAGCAGCCCCCCACTCAGCCAGAGTCATGGCAGCTGTGGCTTGGCAGTGCCAAATGCCAAAGTACTGCTGGTGTGTGGTAGAGTCCCTCTTCTGCTGACACTGTTTACACATGATTTTATTAGTCTTCCTTACATAACTGTCACTATATTTCTCCTTCTGTCTTTTCCTCTTATAATAGTGCTGGGTGGTGTAAGGCACATCCACCAGCCAAGCAGCTGCAGGTGGGTGAGGAACCATAGGAACCCTTCATACTCAAGGCAAGGGGTTTTTTTTGTAGGGCCTTCCAGATATCTGGCATCCTTGCAGAGTGGATCAGAGGGACAACAAAAGTGTTGCGGCCCCTCTCTCCATCATATGCCTCAGTCAACTGCTTGAGCATGACTTCCTCACTGTCCTGGATGGTCCTTCTACAGCTTTGGTGATGTGGCGTGTCACATCTGCTTCCGTAGGGCACATGTGACTTGTTTTTTTGCTTCTGTGGGCTTAGCTGCCCTGAGTCATTGCAGGTCGCTGTCATCCCACAAAAAGATGTAGCTGGTGACTTGGGCCATGAAACCAGAATAGAGAACGTGGGAATCAGTTGGGCATCCAGTAGCAAATCTCCTAGTAACATTTGTTACCCAAGCAGCTGTATACCGGGGCTCACCTGCCAGCTTCCTCACAATCTTCTTGGCGAAGTCCATTTTGATAGCCTGTCCAAACAGGGATGTGATGGAGGCCTTCACTTTATCCAGCCTGCTGAGGACATCTTGGGCATATACCTGCATCAGTCAATGATATTTAGGTCCTGCAGGCAGTGAGAAATTGAATTTGCTTCTCAAGCCAGCTTTTAGCATGTTCTTCCTCCAGTTGCTTTTTTTTGGCTGCTTCTGTTTCCCAACCTACGCTGACGCATGAAGAACACAACCTGGATGTCACATCCCAGCTTGTATGTCAGAAGACATGGGAAGTGGAATTGCGATGGCCAACATCTAGCTGGGAAATGATGGTGTGGCTCCAGCTGATCATCTTTTGTTTGCAGCTCCTACAGGCAAGATATTCTGAAGCCAAGTAATAACAGTTGCTGATATCAACTGTGAGCTTGATCTACTAATGTAGTCCAGCAGATATAAGATCTGACTTGCAACACTCTGGATGTGGACAGTACAGCCTCACACGCCACAGCTTCCTATCCATCCAAAGGAACAGGGGGTGGCCAAAGTACTGCTCCAGTGCAGGCAGAGCACTTGAAGTCAGTGAATTGCACATTCTGTCTACCTTTGTGTGGTCCAGCTCTGATTGATTAAAGCACAACCACTTGTACAAGCATAATCCTAGCATAATCCAGTACATTTTCAGCCAACCACTGAAGCTTATGGCCCCTGAAGATTCCAAACTGCAGAAGATGGTGTTCATTATCAGGGTCTCCACCTTGACAGAACATCCATCCTTGCTGACTCTTTTATCTTCTCAGGTGAGAGAGCTCAGGCCCATGGGCTTTTCTCTGCTTTGACTGTCTTGGCCTCTTCTGTGTCAAAGAGACTGGCACAGCTGTCCCCTCTCCTTCTTCTAAATCTAGGATCCATTCTGTTTCAAAAAAGGACAAAAAAAACTCGGTCAGGCTCTGATGGGCAATTAATTGTGCTACTCTTACTTTATTTGCTCATGTGTCATGTGCAAACTAGTATGTTAAACCGTGTAGTATTTAACATTATCAGGGTTGCATATGATAGCTTGCTACATAATAGCTTGTCGCACAATGCTGTATATTAGCTAATAGAATATGAATTAGAATTTACTCACAACGCTCCTAACTTTAACTTACTTTATTAAAAATAGCTGGGTTAAGTATATATAAACTTTGATTAGCCTTCAGCATGATTATTATTATTATTATTATGTTATAAACTTAGACAGACTTACTGTCTTCATGACAGTCAGAATTTCACTGAAGTTAAGGGGCAGATCCTGGAGACAGTCTTGACAACAGTGATTACAAAAAGTTGATTCTGTTCATCTGGATGTGGTGTTTTCAGTGGGTGAAACAAATCAAAATCAAATCAAATCACTTTTATTGTCACATCACATGTGCAGGTACACTGGTACAGTACATGTGAGTGAAATTCTTGTGTGCGAGCTTCACAAGCAACAGAGTTGTGCAAAAATACAATAACGTAAAACAAGCAAAATATAAGAATGGCTAAATCTGAGACTAATAAATATATGTACAATATATAATAGTATATGCATTACTGGATGTGTATACTAACTATGTTTTTCTACGTGTGTGTGTGTGTGTGTGTGTGTGTGTATACATATTTTACAAATTAAATAGAGTAAACAATAAAATAAAATATATAAAAATATACAGAGTTGGTTGAGACATGTGCAAAACAGAGGCATTTATATACAGTGTGGAGTGCATAATGTTGAAGTTCCAGTAGTGAAGGTGAGGTGTCTATGACGTGTTCAGCAGTCTGATGGCCTGATGGAAAAAGCTGTCTCTCAGTCTGCTGGTTTGGGACCGGATGCTGCAGAACCTCCTTCCTGATGGAAGTAGCCTGAACAGTTTATGGCTGGGGTGACTGGAGTCCTTGATGATCCTCCCCGCTTTCCTCAGGCACCGCTTCCTGTAGATGTCTTGGAGGGAGGGAAGCTCACCTCCAATTATCCGTTCAGAGCACTACTCTCTGGAGAGCTTTGCAGTTGTAAGCGGTGCTGTTGCCGTACCAGGTGGTGATGCATCCAGTGAGGATGCTCTCAATGGCACAGTGATAGAAGGTCCTGAGGATGCGGGGGCTCATGCCAAATCTTTTCAGAAACGTTTCGTCACTCATTCAAGTGACTTCTTCAGTCTCAGCTGACTGCAGGTCTTATGAGCCCCTGAAACGAGACCCAGGAAGTGGTTATAGAAAGAGGGTGATAGACAATGCTATTGACCGAACCTCATACCACAGGTTATACCCAGAGGAATCTACACCAAGTCTGTATGATCAACTTCCTTACCTATAACATATTAAAGAAAAACCACCAAGTCATTGGTTAATAAATAAACAATATTTATTAACTTAATAAATAATAATAAATAATAATATTTAATATTATTAATAAATTTTTAAAAGCCTTTTGTAATAGTATGCTCAGTGATGGATATTTGTAGCTCGTAAAACAACATTGGAAGAGGATTTGGACCACTAGAAAGACAAAAAAGTAGCCACGTCTTTCTTTTTTGTTTCTTTTCCAGAATTCTGACTTTAATCTTAGAATTCTGACTTTTTTCCTCAAAATTCTAATCTCAGAATTTTGAGATCCATCTCAGAATTCTCAGAATTAATCTCAGAATTTGTATCTTTTTCTTAGAATTCTGAGATTAAAGTCAGAATTTTGGCTTTTTTCTTGGAATTGTTAATTTTTTCAGAATTCTAATCTCAGAATTAATCTCTTTTTATCCACATTTCACTTTTATTTCACCTTAATCGCCAAAGTGATGCATTAGTTTTAGCTGCCGATTTAGAAGGCGGGACTAGTCTGTGTGGTTAGACACAGATTGGTTAATTTAGGTGAGCTAGCGAAAGATGGTGAAAATAAACCATTAATATTAGTTTGCCTTTGGGAGTGTAGTTACCAGGTTTATTGCTGTGGTGGGCACTCTGTGACGAAATGTAACTAGTGTTTCTGTCTGATTAACCTGTTCTTATGGAAGAGGATTAGGACCACTAGAAAGACAGAAAAAGTAGCCACGTCTTTTTTTCTTTTTTTCTTTTCCAGAATTTTAAGACAAAAAGTCTGACTTTTTCTCAGAATTCAGACTTTTTTCTCTGAGATTAACCTTGGAATTCTCAGACTTAATCTCATAATTAGTGTCTTTTTCTCAGAATTCTGAGATGAAAGTCAGTATATTGAGAAAAAAGTAAAGTGTGTTCGACAATTAGCTTGAGACGTCCTGCCACCTTATTTGTGTAAAGCTCAACAGCGACATCTGCTGACCAACGGAGCCTTTTAAAGGAAGAGCGGAGGAGTGGCACGCTAACGAATTGCAATTGTGCACTCACAGTGTCACGTGGGCCAGTGGCGCAATGGATAACGCGTCTGACTACGGATCAGAAGATTCTAGGTTCGACTCCTGGCTGGCTCGTCGTATTTTTAGCCTTCATTCTCTTTTACTATAAGATGTATAAAGTTAAATGCTGGATGACTTGCTAGAGATGTATAATTCCAAGAAATAGTAGATGTATTGATTATATTGTTTGCTAGTGACCAGAAGAATAAAGAGGCAGGCCTGTTGCCTGAACTTGCTGGAATTTCTAGAAACATTTGACCAATTCAATGTGGTACTAAGAATCAAAATCGATCAGTCATCAATCAGTCAATTTACTTGGCAACAAGTACAGCTTCAGTTCAGTTTGGTTGTTTGGGGGAAGACAAAGTTTCTTGGATAAACACAGATAAGTATTATTGTTATAACTAATAGAGGTTGTGTCAGAACCATCGCAATACCTAGGATCTCGTGGAGATGGAGACGTAAGTCGTTCTACAGAAGTGAAAGTAAAACAAGGGAGCTTTCTTAAATTTACATATGAGGAGAGTGGAAAAGATCGAGCCAGCCAGGAGTCGAACCTAGAATCTTCTGATCCGTAGTCAGACGCGTTATCCATTGCGCCACTGGCCCACGACACGGATTACATTCAAGGACTTCCTACTTCACAACAGTGTAAGTATTTACAGTCTACGTTTATTCGTTCTTTTTATAAGTATAATAAGAACAATAATTGTTAAATGAATAAATGGTAGTAGTTACTACTTAATGAGAAAAAACTCGGCCTAGTTGCTCTCTATGCCACTAGGTGACGCCATCGTGCTTATTTTCAGAGCTAGTGAACACGGTGCCTAAACAAATCAGAAGATCAAGGATCGAGTTCTTCCTTGTTGCGTTTTTTTTTAGCCAGCCAGTCTGCCTGCGCCTAAAGAGAATGTGTGTAGACTAGGGGCTTCCAACTCCAGTTCTCGAAACCTACTGTCCTTCAGCTTTTAGATGCATCCTTGTTCCACAAGACCTGAATCAAATGAATGGCTTGTTACCAGACCTTTGCCAAACTTGTTGGCATGCTGAAGAGGTAATTCAACCATTTATCTCACCTGTGTTGGAGTAGGGATGCATCTAAAAGCTGCAGGACAGAAGCTCTCGAGAAGTGGAGTTGGAGACCCCTGTTGTAGACTGTCATTGCAGAAAAGAACATGGCAGTGGCTGCCGTGCTCCTCAGGACTAATACTAAGGAGGACATTGTCCCGAATTTGAATATGTGGCACAAAAACAAACCAATGGAGGCCCCAGTAGAGTGAAGAGTTTATTAAGAACACACACTTGGGAAGAAGCACACAGCATCACATCAGCGGACATCTTCACCCAAAATACACAGACAATGGCTTTTTATAATGTCAGGGTTACCGCCCCTTTATAAGAACATTATTTGCATCTTGAGAACATTATGTGCATCGTTTACAGACAATGATCAATTTTTAGATCTAAAGGCAGACACAGAAGTTCCTCTTTCTAGCATCTTTTCCAAATATGGCGATGACTTCAGGCCCTGAAGGCCACCGTGGACTTGTCCTCCTCTCTGACACATCTTCTGTCACCTGTTACTAAGCAAACTCAAATGCAACAGGTTGCTGAATGCATTCAGGCCTTTGCTCAGGCCTGTTTCTAGATTGTATGTATTATATGTGTTTTGTAGGCATGTATGTAGTTTTAACCTTCTGTAGCTCCAAGTCACTTACACAATAGATCGTCCGGACATCGCGCCGAACGAGGCTTATGACTAGGGATGGGTACCGGTATCCGGTGCCATGATGGCACCGGTTCTGACATAAACGGTAGTAACCAGACCGAAAAGCAGCGCACATTTCGGTGCTTTATTTCGGTGCTTTTTTTTCCTGAGATGTGATACACTTTGAATTCTAGCCAATCATTTTACGTTTCCGGGGATAGTAGGCGGGTCCAGGTACGTACGTTCTTTTAGAGCAGAGCTACAGATTAAAAATGCCCAAGGCGAAGCGGTCAAAAGTCTTGCTGTACTTCACAGCAAAAGATGCAAACTCAGCAGCCTGCAACAAGTGCTTTAAGGTGATACTGTGGAAAGGAGGTAACACCTGAAATCCGATGAAACACCTGGCGACGCATAGCGTTTTTTTTAAAACCCGAAAAATGCGCCGTATTTGATAGCTTGCTGCGAGACCTCACACCGAGCGCATCTACTGCAGGTGTGGTGCCTGTTATCGGACGAAGAGTTAGCAACATCCCCCAAAAAGCTGAAGAGTAGAGTCCTGGCCCCTAGCCCTGCCAGTGTAGCAGAAATGATGAGGATGATAGCAGCAGCAGCCGTTCTTCTCTGCGTGAGTAGCTTAATGTTGTTCGTGTATAATTTACGTTGAGTAGGCTAACCACGTTATTACATTAATGTATGTAAGGTGAACTAGCAAACACCATCATAGCTACATGCGGCTGTCTTCTTGTTTGATGGCAGATACTCCCTTCACCGTGGCCAAAAAGGCAAAAATGACCAAATAAAAAGTGGGAAACAGTTAAACATGAGAGGTTTTTGGATAAAGTTTTTGTTTTTTCCATTGTTAAAGCACTGCTTCCAGCCAAGAGTGATACCATATATGCCCTATAGCTGCAGAAAAGGCTAACATTGTTATCTTTTTACTAAAAAAACAGCTGAACATGAGAGGTTTTTGGACCAATTTTGTGTTCTCCATTCTTTAAGCACCGGTTCGAGCACCGGCACCGTTTCAAAAGTACCGGTTTGGCACCGGTATCAGATAAAACCTAAACGATACCCATCCCTACTTATGACCTTTCCTTAATTGACTGAACTTCAACTCTTTAATAAGCACAAAATGCAATGTGTGTGTACAATTATTATGGCTGCACGTGTAATAAAAGATTAATGTGAGGCCGGCAGGTTTTAATGAACATCTTAATGCAGTATCAGTGCTATAGATTATATTGTTAATGATGCAGGATATATTGTAGCAATAAAATAATTTCCTTAATCCCACATTCCCTCTCTTGATGTCTCTTGATGTCTCTTTCAGAGACGTCACCACACCGTTTGTTGTGTCACTCCTCGGCCCACTCAGTTACTTCTAGCTCCATCAATGGCATCATGGACACCGGGGTCACTGCTCCGGGGTCCACTGGCCTCGTGATGACCTTTTCCAACAATCCTCTGGCGCAAGGAATGAGACAACAACCACAAGTCACCAATATCCCTAGAAATGATGCAATAGAAAGCATTACAGACGTCACAAACCCTTTCCATTGTCTGAACACGGATGTCATCCAGCTCTCCAGTGGGTTGTCGATTCCTGAGTGTTCATGCATAGTTTTAGACAAAGTTTTCAGCCCTTCCAGAGCTCGAGTTACTGAGCCATCTGGGGCAGTGTTGTTGGGGATAAAGGTACAACACATGTCTCCAAACATGGCACACACGCCCCCTTTCTCCGCCAACAACATGTCAAGGGCCATTCGATTTTGCACTCCCATCAGCGAGGTCGGACCCAACTGTTCCGCAAACCCCTCCATGCCGTCTCCGGTTAGGTTAGAGAGTCTCAGTAAGTTATAGTGGACATAATTTATGCGATCAACATTCTTGTTTGGAGTTACCCAGATGAATATACTTTCAAATCCTGAAGCTACTTGGTCTGCTAGTTTATACTCATTTGGAACTCCCCTGGGCACCCCTGTTGAGTCAATCCAGGTGGGTGAATTCAATCTGGGGTCATACGCATGTGCACCCTGGGTCCCTCTCTTTGCCAAAATGTGTCTCTTACGTCTGGCAGCTAAAGTGCGTGTGTTGTGGTAGGGCTTTTACCTGGTTTCCGATCAGCGTGAGTGGAGCTCCCAGCCGTACCATAGCACATGTCCCCTCACTTCCCAGAGGAACCTGAACCAAAAGAGTGCGGTGTCCACAGTAATAATACAACCCACTTCTAGCCCATGTTCCAATCAGAGTGTTTGGGTCACTTACATTGTTGGTGGTTCTTCCCGTGAGTGTGACAGCACACCAATTTCTCAATTCGTACTGGGTCAGTTTCTCCCAATTCGTACTTTACCTCATCCGTTGAAAACTTAAAACGTGTATAGTTGCCTTGTCTTGGCATAAATGGTCCCACTGTTGTCTGCTTTGGGATTAGAGGAAAAAGACTAGACAACAGAGTGCAGTTGCCAGTACTCATTGCACTTTTAGTCAGCCTCAGCATACAGTCGTAGCCCCACTAGTCCTCTGGATACAGTGGTGCGGGCTCTGTAAACAAACGTGGTCTGGCTGAAGCACAGGCAACAAAATCAGATACCTGTTGTTCTTTAGCATCAGCATCTATGCTGAATGGATATCAGCCAATGTTCAAGAAGTTACACTGTTAGCCTGTTAGTCAGCTTAATATGATTAATCAGTAATAAATAATAAATTACGACGGTGAAAAAGCAACAGGAGACGCTTGTTAAGGGGTCTGAAATAGCAATTTAATAGTCTAAATCAAATTTGGCTTGTTGTATTTTATTAATTAAATATTTCCTTTACAACAATCAAACAGAACACAGTTGGTTACAAAATAAGGACTGCAAATGTCAAGCAAGCAAGTATTAAGTTAGTATATGAATAAAATATGGATGGCAAAAAGCATCAAACCGAAAATGTTCTGGAAGGGAAATAACTATTTAAAGGGGA